>NW_027254846.1:1285676-2008853 GCF_044704955.1 Pristiophorus japonicus | reverse complement strand
ATTTATTGTACTCTCCAGGTCAGTATTTATTGTGCTCTCCAGGTCAGTATTTATAACCCTCTCCAGGTCAGTATTTATAGTACTCTCCAGGTCAGTATTTATTATGCTCTCAAGGTCAGTGTTTAATGTACTCTCCAGGTCAGTATTTATTGCACTCTCCAAGTCAGTATTTATTACCCTGTCCAGGTCAGTATTTATTGTACTCTCTAGGTAAGTGTTTATTGTACTCTCCAGGTCAGTATTTATTGCACTCTCCAGGTCCGTATTTATTGTACTCTCCAGATCAGTATTAATTGCCCTCTCCAGGTCAGTATTTATTCTACTCTGCAGGTCAGTATTTATTGTACTCTCCAGGTTAGTTATTATTGTACTCTCAAGGTAATTATTTATTGTACACTCCAGGTCAGTATTTATTGTACTCTCCAGGTCAGTATTTATTGTACTCTCCAGGTCAGTATTTATTATACTCTCCAGCTCAGTGTTTATTGTACTGTCCAGGTCAGTATTTATTGTACTCTCCAGGTTAGTATATATTGTACTCTCAAGGTCATTATTTATTGTTCTCTCCAGGTCAGTATTTAATGCCCTCTCCAGGTCAGTATTTATTGTACTCTCCAGGTCAGTAGTTATTGTATTCTCCAGGTCAGTGTTTATAGTAATCTCCAGGTCAGTATTTATTGTACTCTCCAGGTCAGTATTTGTTGTGCATTCCAGGTCAGTATTTATTACCCTCTCTCGGTCAGTATTTATTGTACTCTCCAGGTCATTATTTATTGTACTCTCCAGGTCAGAATTTATTGTACTCTCCAGGCCAGTACTTATTACCCTCTCCAGGTCCGTATTTATTGTCCTCTCCAGGTCAGTATTTATTGTAAACTCCAGGTCAGTATATATTGTACTCTCCAGGTCAATATTTATTGTAATCTCCAGGTCAGTATTTATTGTACTCTCCAGTTCAGTATTTATTGTTCTCTCCAGTTCAGTATTTATAGCCCACTCCATGTCAGTATTTATTGTACTCTCCAGGTCAGTGGTTATTGTATTCTCCATGTCAGCATTTATTGTGCTGTCCAGTTCAGTATTTATTATACTCTCCAGGTCAGTATTTATTGTACACTCCATGTCAGTATTTATGATACTCTCCAGGTCAGTATTTATTGTTCTCTCCAGGTCAGTATTTAATGCCCTCTCCAGGTCAGTATTTATTGTACTCTCCAGGTCAGTATTTATTGTACTCTCCAGATCAGTATTTATTGAACTCTCCAGGTAAGTATTTATTGTACTCTCCAGGTCAGTATTTATTGTACTCTCCAGATCAGTATTTATTGTACTCTCCAGGTCAGTATTTATTACATTCTCCTGGTCAATAATAATTGTTCTCTCCAGGTCAGTTTTTATTGCCCTCTCCAGGTCAGTATTTATTGTACTCTCCAGGTCAGCAGTTATTGTATTCTCCAGGTCAGTGTTTATTGTAATCTCCAGGTCAGTATTTATTGTACTTTCCAGATCAGTATTTATTGAACTCTCCAGGTCAGTATTTATTGTACTCTCCAGGTCAGTATTTATTGTACTCTCCAGATAAGTATTTATTGTACTCTCCAGGTCAGTATTTATTGCAGTCTCCTGGGCAATAATAATTGTTCTCTCCAGGTCAGTTTTTATTGCCTCTCCAGGTCAGTATTTATTGTACTTTCCAGGTCAGCCGTTATTGTATTCTCCAGGTCAGTGTTTATTGTATTCACCAGGTCAATATTTATTGTTCTCTCCAGGTCAGTATTTATTGCCCTCTCCAGTTAAGTATTTATTGCCCACTCCATGTCAGTATTTATTGTACTCTCCAGGTCAGTGGTTATTGTATTCTCCAGGTCAGCATTTATTGTGCTGTCCAGTTCAGTATTTATTATACTCTCCAGGTCAGTATTTATTGTACACTCCATGTCAGTATTTATGATACTCTCCAGGTCAGTATTTATTGTTCTCTCCAGGTCAGCATTTAATGCCCTCTCCAGGTCGGTATTTATTGTACTCTCCAGGTCAGTATTTATTGTACTCTCCAGATCAGTATTTATTGAACTCTCCAGGTCAGTATTTATTGTACTCTCCAGGTCAGAATTTATTGTACTCTCAAGGTCAGTATTTATTACAGTCTCCTGGTCAATAACAATTGTTCTCTCCAGGTCAGTTTTTATTGCCCTCTCCAGGTCAGTATTTATTGTACTCTCCAGGTCAGCAGTTATTGTATTCTCCAGGTCAGTGTTTTTTGTAATCTCCAGGTCAGTATTTATTGTACTTTCCAGATCAGTATTTATTGAACTCTCCAGGTCAGTATTTATTGTACTCTCCAGGTCAGTATTTATTGTACTCTCCAGATCAGTATTTATTGTACTCTCCAGGTCAGTATTTATTGCAGTCTCAAGGTCAATATTTATTGTACTCTCCAGGTCAGTATTTATTGTACTCTCCAAGTCAGTGTTTATTGTACTCTCCAGGGCAGTATTTATTGTACTCTCCATGTCAGTATTTATTGTACACTCCAGGTCAGTATTTATTGTACTCTCCAGGACAGTTTTATTGTACACTCCAGGTCAGTATTTATTGCCCTCTCCAGGTCAGTATTTATTGCCCTCTCTAGTTCAGTATTTATTGTACTCTCCATGTCAGTATTTATTGTACACTCCAGGTCAGTATTTATTGCCCTCTCCAGATCAGTATTTATTAACCTCTCCAGGTCAGTATTTATTGTACTCTCCAAGTCAATATTTATTTTACTCTCCAGGTCAGTATTTATTGTACTCTCCAGATCAGTATTTATTGTACTCTCCAGGTCAGTATTTATTGTACTCTCCAGGGCAGTATTTATTGTACTCTCCAGGTCAGTATTTATTGTACTCTCCAGGTCAGTATTTATTGCAGTCTCAAGGTCAATATTTATTGTACTCTCCAGGTCAGTATTTATTGTACTCTCCAAGTCAGTGTTTATTGTACTCTCCAGGGCAGTATTTATTGTACTCTCCATGTCAGTATTTATTGTACACTCCAGGTCAGTATTTATTGTACTCTCCAGGGCAGTATTTATTGTACTCTCCATGTCAGTATTTATTGTACACTCCAGGTCAGTATTTATTGCCCTCTCCAGGTCAGTATTTATTGCCCTCTCTAGTTCAGTATTTATTGTACTCTCCAGGTCAGTATTTATTGTATTCTCCTGGTCAATATTTATTGTACTCTCCAGGTCAGTATTTATTGTACTCTCCAAGTCAGTGTTTATTGTACTCTCCAGGGCAGTATTTATTGTACTCTCCATGTCAGTATTTATTGTACACTCCAGGTCAGTATTTATTGTACTCTCCAGGACAGTTTTATTGTACACTCCAGGTCAGTATTTATTGCCCTCTCCAGGTCAGTATTTATTGCCCTCTCTAGTTCAGTATTTATTGTACTCTCCAGGTCAGTATTTATTGTATTCTCCTGGTCAATATTTATAGTCCTCTCCAGGTCAGTATTTATTGTACTCTCCAGGTCAGTGTTTATTGTACTCTCCAGGGCAGTATTTATTGTACTCTGCAAGTCACTATTTATTGTACTCTCCAGTTTAGTATTTATTGTTCTCTCCAGGTCAGTATTTATTGTACTCTCCAGGTCGGTATTTATTGTACTCTCCAGGTCAGTATTTATTGTACACTCCAGGACAGTTTTATTGTACTCTCCAGGAGAGTATTTATTGCTCTCTCCAGGTCAGTATTTATTGCCCTCTCTAGTTCAGTATTTATTGTACTCTCCAGGTCAGTATTTATTGTATTCTTCTGGTCAATATTTATTGTATTCTCCAGGTCAGTGTTTATTGTACTCTCCAGGGCAGTATTTATTGTACTCTCCATGTCAGTATTTATTGTACACTCCAGGTCAGTATTTATTGCCCTCTCCAGGTCAGTATTTATTGTACTCTTCAGTTCAGTATTTATTGTACTCTCCAGGTCAGTATTTATTGTTCCCTCCATGTCAGTATTTATTGCCCTCTCCAGGTCAGTATTTATTGTACTCTCCAGGTCAGATGTTATTGTACTCTCCAGGTCAGTATTTATTGCACTCTCCAGGTCAGCATTGATTGCCCACTCCAGGTCAGTATTTATTGCCGATCCCTAATTGTCCCCGAGAATGTGAGTGAGCCGCCTTCTTGAACCGCTGCAGTCCGTGTGCTGAAAGTGTTACCACAGTGCTGTTTGGGAGGGAGTGCCAGGATTTTGACCCAGCGACTATGATGGAACAGCCAATATATTTAGAAGTCAGGATGGTGAGTATCTTGGAGGTGGTCTTGCAGATAATGGTTTTCCATGCACTTGCTGCCCTTGTCCTTCTCGGTGGTAGGGGTCGCGGGTTTGGGAGGTGCTGACAACGAAGCCTTGGCGAGTTGCTGCAGTGCATCTTTTCGACGGTGTGCCGGTGCTGGAGGGAGTGAATGTTTAATGTGGTGGATGCAGGGCCAATCAAGTGGGCTGCTTTGTCCAAACAAAAGGAGCCAGACAAAAAGCAGGAAACTATAGACCAGTTAGCCTAACATCTGTGGTTAGGAAAATGCTGTAATCTGTTATTAAGGAAGCAGTAGCAGGACATTTGGAAAAGCATAATACAATCAAGCAGAGTCAGCATGGTTTTATGAAAGGGCACTCTCATTTCACAAATGTGCTGGAATACTTTGAGGATGTAACGAGCAGGGTGGATAAGGGGGAACCAGTGAATGTGGAGTATTTGACAAGGTGCCACATAACAGGTTATTGCAGAAGATAAAAGTTCACGGGGTTAGGGGTAATATATTAGCATGGATAGAGGATTGTTTAACTAACAGAAAACAGATGGTCTGGATAAATGAGTCATTTTCGTGTTGGAAATCAGTGACTAGTGAGGTGCCGCAGGGATCGATGCTGGGGCCTCAACTATTTACAATCTTATATTAATGACTCGGATGAGGGGATCAAGTGTAATGTAGCCATGTTTTCCGATGTTATAAAGATGGGTGGGAAAGCAAATTGTGAGGAGGACACAAACAATCTACAAATAGATATAGACAGGCAAAGTGAGTGGGCAAAAAATTGTCAGATCGAGTATAATGTGGGAAAATGTGAGGTTATCCACTTTGGCAGAACAAATAGAAAAGCAAATTATAATTTAAATGGAGACAAATTGCAAAGTGCTGCAGTACAGAGAGACCTGGGGGGATTTGTACATCAAACACAAAAGGTTAGTATGCAGGTACAGCAAGTAATCAGGAAGGCAAATGGAATGTTGGCCTTTATTGCAAGGGGGATAAAGCAGAGAGGTCCTGCTACAACTGTACAGCGTATTGGTGAGGCCACAGCTGGAGTACTGCATGCAATTTTGGTCTCCGTATTTAAGGAAGGATATACTTGCAGTGGACGCTGTTCAGAGAAGGTTCACTAGGTTGATGCCAGAGAAGTGGGGGTTGACTTATGAAGATAGGTTGAGTCGGTTGGGCCTATACACATTGGAGTTCAGAAGAATGAGGTGATCTTATCGAAACATACAAGATAATGAGGTGGTTCGACAAGGTGGATGCAGAGAGGATATTTCCACTCATACTACCGGACATAGTCTAAGAATAATGGGCCGCCCATTTAAAACTGTGATGAGGAGGAATTTTTTCTCTGAGGGTTGTAAATCTATAGAATTCTCTCCCCCAGAGAGTTATGGAGGCTGGGTCATTGAATATATTTAAGGCAGAGATAGACAGATCTTTGAGTGATCAGGGAGTAAAGAGTTATGGGGAACGGGCAGGCAGGCAAGTGGAACTATGACCACGATCAGATCAGCCATGATCGTACTAAATGGAGGAGCAGGTTCGGTGGGCCAAATTGCCTAATCCTGGTTCTATTTCTGATGTTCTTATGGATAGAGGATGGACTAACTGACAGAAGACAGAGAATCAGGCTAAATGGTTCATTCTCCCTCCGGTTGTCAAACAGTAACTTGTGTGGTCCCACAGGGATCGGTGCTTGGAACCTCTACTGTTGGGACCAAGTGTAATGGGGCCAAGTTTCCTGATGATACAAATATGTGTGGGAAAGCAAGTTGTGAGGAGGACACAACGAATCTGCAGAGGGATATTGGCAGGCTAAGAGAGTGGAAAAATGTTGTCGATGGTGTATAATGTGGGAATTGTGAGGTTATCCACTTTGGCAAGAAAAAAAAACGCAAATTATTATTTAAATAGAGATATATTAAAAATGCTGCAGTACAGAGGGACCATGGAGTCCTTGTACATAAGACATAAAATTAGAAGCAGGAGTAGGCCATACGGCACCTCAAGCCTGCTCCGCCATTTAATATGATCCTGGCTGATCTGATCATTGACTCCGCTGCACTTCCCCGCCCGCTTCCCATTACCCTTTATTCCCTTATCGGTTAAGAAACTGTCTATCACTGTTTTATATTTATTCAATGTCCCAGCTTCCACAGCTCTCTGAGGCAGCGAATTCCAGATTTACAAGCCTTTGAGAGAAAAGATTCCTCCTCATCTCAGATTTAAATGGGCGGCCCCTTATTCTAAATTTATGCCCTCTCGTTCTAGTCTCCCCCATCAGTGGAAACATCCTCTCTGCATCCACCTTGTCAAGCCCCCTCATAAGCTTATACGTTTCGATAAGATCACCTCTCATTCTTCTGAATTCCAATGAGTAGAGTCCCAAACGCGACAACCTTTCCTCATAAGTCAAGCCCCAGATCTCTGGAATCAACCTAATGAATCTTCTCTGAATTGCCTCCAAAGCAAGTATATTCTTTCGTAAATATGCAAATCAAAACTGCACGCAGTATTCCAGGTGTGGCCTCACCAAAACCCTGTATAGTTGGAACAAGACTTCCCTTCTTTTATACTCCATCTCCTTTGCAATATAGGCCAAGATTCCATTGGCCTTCCTGATCACTTGCTGTACCTGCATACTAACCTTTTGTGTTTCATGCACATTTACCCCCAGGTACCGCTGCACCGCAAAACTTTGCAATCTTTCTGCATTTAAATAATAACTTTCTCTTTTTAATTTTTTTCTGCCGAAGTGCATGACCTCACACTTTCCAACATTATGCTCCATCTACCGAAATTTTTGCCCACACGCTTAGCCTGTTTATGGCCTTTTACAGATTTTGTGTGTCCTCCTCACACATTGCTTTTCCTCCCATCTTTGTATGGTCAGCAAACTTGGCTACGTTACACGCGGTCCCTCTCTCTAAATCGTTAATATAGATTGTAAATAGTTGGGGTCCCGGTACTGATCCCTGCTGCACCCCACTAGTTCCTGATTGCCAAACCGAGGATGAACCATTTATCCCGACTCTCTGTTTTCTCTTGGTTAGCTAATTCTCTATCATAGAAACATTGAAAATAGGTGCAGGAGTAGGCCATTCGGCCCTTCGAGCCTGCACCGCCACTCAATAAGATCATGGCTGATCATTCCTTCAGCACCCCTTTCCTGCTTTCTCTCCATACCCCGTGATCCCCTTTACCGTAACAGCCAAATCAAACTCCCTCTTGAAGATATCCAATGAACTGGCATCAACAACTCTCTGCGGCAGGGAATTCCACAGGTCAACAACTCTCTGAGTGAAGAAGTTTCTCCTCATCTCAGTCCTAAATGGCCTATCCCTTATCCTAAGACTATGTCCCCTGGTTCTGGACTTCCCCAACATCGAGAACATTCTTCCAGCATCTAGTCTGCCCAGTCCAGTCAGGATCTTGTATGTTTCTATGAGATCCCCTCTCATCCTTCTAAACACCAGTGAATAAAGGCCCAGTTGACCCAGTATCTCCTCATATGAAAGCCCAGCCATCACTGGAATCAGTGTGGTGAACTATCGCTGCAATCCCTCAATAACATGAACGTCCTTCCTCAGACTAGGATACCAAAACTGAACACAATATTCCAGGTGAGGCCTCACGATGGCCCTGCACAACTGCAGTAAGACCTCCCTGCTCCGATGTTCAAATCCCCTAGCTATTAAGGCCAACATACCATTTGCCTTCTTCACCGCCTGCTGTGAAATGGATGTGGGGAGTTCAAACACAGTCCTTGCTTCTTTAATAACGGACTCCAACATTTACCCAACCACAGATGCTAGGCTAAATGATCTATAGTTTCCCTGCTTATTGTCTGCCACTTTTTTTAAATTGGGGCGTTTACACTCACAGTGACACTGACCCCTCACACTCCTCTATCTGTGGGGCTCCCTCTAACCACTCACACACCTGGATCTGGGCGGGGCGGGACGTCCATCTAACCACTCACATTCCTGTATTTGCGGAGGAACCTCGAAGTCTTGTCTCACACTCCTGTATCTGGGGACGTCCCTCCAACCCCTCTCGCACACTCCTGTATCTGGGGAGGTCCCTCTAACCCTTCTCTCACTCTCCTATATCTGGGGTTGTCACTCTGAATCCTCTCTCACACTCCTGTATCTGGGAAGGTCCCTCTAATCCCTTCTCTCACACTCCTGTATCTTGGGAGGTGCCTCTAACCCCTCTCTCACACTCCCGTATCTGGAAAGGTCCCTCTAATCCCTTCTCTCACACTCCTGTATCTGGGGAGGTGCATCTAACTCCTCTCTCACACTCCTGTATCTGGAGAGCTCTCTCTAACCCCTTTCTCTCACTCCTGCGGAGATACTTCTAACCCTTCTCTGTCACTCCAATATCTAGGGGGGGGTCCTATAACCCCTCTCTCACACATGTCTCTGGGGAGGTGCTCCTTACCCCTCTCGCATAACTCCTCTAATTGAGGATGTCCCTCTAACCCATTCCACATTAATCCTGTATTTCGGAATTTCCTAACTCCTTTCTCCCACTCCGAGTCTGGGGAGGTCCCTTAAACCCCTCTCTCCCAATCCAGTATTTGGGAAGTTTCATCAAACTCCTTCCTCACTCTCCTGTATCTGGGGAGGTCCCTCTAACCCCTCTCTCACACTCCTGCATCTGGGGAGCTCCCTCTAACCCCTCTCTCACAGTGCTGTATCTGGAGAGCTCCCTCTAAACCCTCTCTCACACTCCTGCATCTGGGGAGTTCCCTCTAACCCCTCTCTCACAGTCCTGTATCTGGGGAGCTCCCTCTAACACCTCTCTCACACTCCTGTATCTGTGGACGTCCTTTTAAATCAATGAGCTAATGTCCATTTTACTGTACACAGCAAGAATCCTTGCATGGACCTGTGTCAGGTTGAGGTCAGTGAGTTGCTTGAGGGAGGAGAGAATGAGGAAGGAGCTGTGATTCCATAATATCGATTGTGAATACCTCTCTTGCTATTTCCCTGGTATTGTTGACAGTAAGGGGTGAACAATTGACTGGGTGTGTTTCGAAGATGTACGTGACACTGTCGTTTCACAGGGGTATAATCAGCTGTGATATTCATTCCAGTTTACTGCAGCTATCCTTATTTCAACCTGAAATATTTGCTCAGGTTTTGTGAAAGGGCAGGTTAAAAAATGGTTGTAAAACTGACCTCGTCTCTGAGCTTGAGACAAAGACAAAAGCTTGCAGTTATAAACTGATATCAACACAGTAGACTCTAGACGCAATTCCGAGGTCAGGTTTCTGGGGAGCTCGCTCTAATCTCTCGCTCATACTCCTGTGTCTGGGGAGGTCCTTTTCACCGTCTTTCACACCTCAGTATCTAGAGAGGTTCCTTTAACCCTTCTCTCACACTCCTGTATCTGGGGAGGTCCCACTAACCCCGACACTCCTGTATCTGGGCAGATCCCACTAACCGCTCTCTCACACTCCTGCATCTGGGGAGTTCACTCTAACCCCTCTGTCACAATCCTGTATCTGGGGAGGTCCCTCTATCCCCTCTCTCACACTCCTGTATCTCGGGAGGTCCCTCTAAACCCTCTCTCACACTCCTGTATCTGGGGAAGTCGCTCTAAACCCTCTTTCACACTCCTTTATCTGGGGGAGTTCCCTCTAACCACTCACACTCCTGTGTCTGGGAAGGTCCCTCTAACCCCTCTCTCACACTCCTGTATCTGGGGAGGTCCCTCTAACCCCTCTCTCACACTCCTGTATCTGGGGAGGTCCCTCTAAACCCTCCCTCACACTCCTGTATCTGGGGAAGTCCCTCTAACCCCTCTCTCACACTCCTGTATCTGGGG
Source organism: Pristiophorus japonicus (assembly GCF_044704955.1). Taxonomy (NCBI): domain Eukaryota; kingdom Metazoa; phylum Chordata; class Chondrichthyes; family Pristiophoridae; genus Pristiophorus; species Pristiophorus japonicus. The sequence goes on along the minus strand of NW_027254846.1, from coordinate 1,998,703 downwards.
GAGGTCCCTCTAACCCCTCACACTCCTGTATCTGGGAAGGTCCCTCTCACCCCTCTCTCACACTCCTCTATCTGGGGAGGTCCCTTTTACCCCTCTCTCACATTCCTGTATCTGGGTAGGTCCCTCTAACCGCTCACATTCCTGTATCTGGGGAGCTCCCTTAACACGGCTCTCACACTCCTGTATCTGCGGAGGTCGCTCTAAACCCTCCTGCACACTCCTATATCTGGGGAGGTCCCTCTAAATCCTTCTCTCACAGTCCTGTATTTGGGGATGTCGCTCTAACACCTCTCTCACACTCCTGTATCTGTGGACGTCCCTTTTAATCAGTTAGCTAGTGCCCATTTTACTGTACACAGCAAGAGTCCTTGCATGGACCTGTGTCTGGTTGAGGTCAGTGATTTGCTTGAGGGAGGAGAGAATGAGGAAGGAGCTGTGATGCGATAATATCTACTGTGAATACCTCTCCTGCATTTCCCTGGTGTTGTTGACAGTAAGGGGTGAACAATTGACTGGATGTGTTTGGAAGATGTACGTGACTCTGTCGTTTCACAGGTGTACCTATTTTCTATGTTTCTATGTATACTCAGGTGTGATATTCATTCCAGTTTACTGCAGCTATCCTTATTTCAACCTGAAATATTTGTTTAGGTTTTGTGAAATGGCAGGTTAAAAAATGATTGTAAAACTGACCTCGCCTGTGAGCTGTCAGCGTAAGACAACAGCTCCCAGTTATATACTGGTGTCAACACAGTCTGACTCCGGTCGCAATTCCTAGGTCATGTTTCTGGGGAGCTCCATCTAACCTCTTACTCACACTTCTGTATCTGGGAGGTCCCTCTAACCTCCCAAACTGCTGTATCTGAGCAGGTTCCTCTCACCCCTCGCACACACTCCTGTAATGCAGGAGGTCCCTCTAACCCTTCTCCCACACTCCTGTATCGAGTGAGCTCCCTCAAACCCCTCTCTCACACTCCTGTACCCGGGGAGGTCCCTCTAACCCGTCTCTCATACTTCTGTGTCTGGGGAGTTCGTTCTAAACCCTCACACTCCTATCTCTAGGGAGGTCCCACTAACCCAGAAGAAGAGGAAATAAGAACTGGCATAGGCCATACCGCCCCTCGAGCCTGCTCTGCCATTCAATATAATTTCATGGATGATCTGATCATGGACTCAGCTCCACTTCCCCACCCACTCCCCATAACCCCATTTCCTCATCGTTTAAGAAACTGCCTATTTCTGTCTTAAATTTATTCAATGTCCCAGCTTCCTGAGGAAGCGAATTTCATAGATTTACATCCCTGAGAGAAGAAATTTCTCCCCATGTCACTTATTCTAAGATCACGAACTCGAGTTCTAGTCTCCCCCGTCAGGGGAATCATCCTCTCTGCATCCACCTTGACATGCTCCCTTTTAATCTTATACGTTTCGATAAGGTCCCCTCTTATTGATTCTTCTGAATTCCAATGAGTAGAAGTCCAACCGACTCAACCTTTCCTCATAAAGCAACCGCCTCATCCCCGGAATCAACCTAGTGAATCTTATCTGAACTGGCTCCAAAGCAAGTATATCCTTTCGTAAATATCGAAACCAGAACTGCACGCAGTACTCCAATTTTGGCCTCACCAATACCCTGTATAGCTGTTGTAAGACTTCCCTGCTTTTATACTCCATCCTCTTTGCAATATAGGCCAATATTCCATTGGCCTTCCTGATGATTGCTGTATATGTGTACTATCGTTTTGTGTTTCATGCACAAGTACCCCCAGGCAATCTTTCACCATTTAAATAATAATTTTTTCTACCAAATTGCATGACCTCACAGTTTCCAACATTATATTCCATCTGCCAATTTTTTTCCCACTCACTTCGCCAGTTTATGTCCATTTGCAGATTTTTTGTATCCTCCTCACACATTGCTTTTCCTCCCATCTTTATATCATCAACAAACTTGGCAAGGTTGCACGTTCTTTCAAGTCGTTAATATAGATTGTAAATAGTTGGGTTGCCAGCACTGATCCCTACGGCACCCCACTTGTTACCAACCAGAGAATGAAGCATTTATCCCGACTCTCTGTTTTCTGTTAGTTAGCCAATCCTCTATCCGGGCTAATTAACCCCAACCCCATGAAATTTTATCTTGGGCAGTAACCTTTTTACGTGGTATCTTATCAAATGCATTCTGGAAGTTCAAATACAGCACATCCACTGGTTCCCCTTTATCAACCCTGTTCGTGATATCGTCAAAAAATATCCAGCAAATTTGTCAAACATGACCTCCCGTTTGTAAATCCATACTGACTCTGCCTGACCGAATTTTGCTTTTCCAAATGTCCTGCTATTGCTTCTTTAATAACGTATCCAACATTTTCCCAACCACAGATACTAGGCTAACTGGTCTATAGTTTCCCTGCTTTTTGTCTGCCTCTTTTTTAAAATAGGGGCGTTTACACTCACAGTGACACTGACCCCTCACACTCCTCCATCTGGAGGGGTCCCTCTAACGCCTCTCTCACACTCCTGTATCTGAGAAGCTCCCTTTAAAGCCACTCTCTCACTCCTTTATTTGGGGAGGTCCCTCACACTCTTCTCTCACTGTCCTATATCTGGGGGTGTCCCTCTAAACCCTCTCTCACATTCCTGTATCTCGGGTGGTCGCTCGAATCCCTCTCTCGCACTCCTGTATCTGCGGAGTTACTTCTAACCCTTCTCTTTCACTCCAGTATCTAGGGAGGCTGCTATAACCCCTCTCTCACACATATGTCTCTGAGCAGGTGATCCTAAGCCCTCTCACATCACTCCTCTAATTGAGGAATTCCCTCTAACCCCTCGCACATTAATCCTGTATTTCGGAATTTCCTAACTCCTTTCTCCCACTCCGAGTCTGGGGAGGTCTCTTAAACCCTTCTCTCCCAATCCAGTATTTGGGGGTTTTCATGTAACTCCTTTCGCACACTCCTGTATCTGGGGAGCTCCATCTAACACCTCTCTCCCACATTCCTGTGTCTGGGGAGATCCCGCTAACACCTCTCTCACACACCTGTAACTGGGGAGGACCCTCTAACCCCTCCTGCACACTCGTGTATCTGGGGAGGTCCCTCGAACCCCCCTGCACACTCCTCTTTCTGGGGAGCTCCCTCTAACCACTCTCTCTCACTCCTGTAACTGGGGAGGTCCCTCTAACCACTCCTGCACACTCGTGTATCTAGGGAGGTTCCTCTAACCCCTTTCTCACACTCCTGTATCTGGCGAGCTCTTTCTAACCCCTCTCTCACACTCCTGTAACTGGGGAGGCCCCTCTAACCACTCCTGCACACTCGTGTATCTGGGGTGGTCCCTCTAAACCCTCTCTCACACTCCTGTATCTGGGGAGCTCCCTCTAACCCCTCTCTCACACTCCTGTATCTGCGGAGATCCCTCGAACACTTCCTGCACACTCCTGTATCTGGGGAGGTCTCTCTAAACCCTTCTCTCACATTTCTGTATCTGTGGAGGACCCTCTAACCTCTCTCTCACACTCCCATATCTGTGGACGTCCCTTTTAATCAGTGAGCTCGTGCCCATTTTACTGTACACAGCAAACGTCCTTGCATGGAGCTGTGTCAGGTTGAGGTCAATGATTTGCTTGAGGGAGGAGAGAATGAGGAAGGAGCTGTGATTCCATAATACCTATTGTGAATACCTCTCTTGCGATTTCCCTGGTATTGTTGACAGTAAGGGGTGAGCTATTGACTCGGTGTGTTTGGAAGATATACGTAACTGTCGTTTATCAGGAGCATAATCAGCTGTGATATTCATTCCAGTTTACTGCAGCGATCCTCATAGCAATCTGAAATATTTGTTCAGGTTTTGTGAAATGGCAGGTTAAAAAATGGTTTTAAAAATGACCTCGCCTGTGAGCTGTCAGACTAAGACAACAGCTCCCAGTTATATACTGGGTCAACACAGTCTGACTCCGGACGCAATTCCTAGGTCAGGTTTCTGGGGAGCTCCATCTAATCCCTCGTTCACACTCCTGTAACGCAGGAGGTCCCTCTAACCCCTCTCCCACACTCCTGTATCGAGGGAGCTCACTCTGACCCCTCTCCCACACTCCTGTACCCGGGGAGGTCCTTCTAACCCCTCTCTCATACTTCTGTTTCTGGGGAGTTCGTTCTAAACCCTCACAGTCCTGTATCTGGGGAGGTCCTTCTAACCCAGAAGAAGAGAAAATAGGAACTGGCGTAGGCCATACGGCCCCTCGAGCCTGCTCTTCCATTCAATATCATTTCGTGACTGATCTGATCATGGACTCAGCTCCACTTCCCCACCCACTCCCCATAACCCCTTATCCTGTTATCGTTTCAGAAACTGCTATTTCTGTCTTAAATTTATTCAATGTCCCAGCTTCCTGAGGCAGCGAATTCCATAGATTTACATCCCTGAGAGAAGAAATTTCTCCCCATGTTACTTATTCTAAGATCACGAACTCTAGTTCTCGTCTCCCCCGTCAGTGGAATCATCTTCTCTGCATCCACCTTGACATGCTCCCTCTTAATCTTATACGTTTCGATAAGGCCCCTCTTATTCATTCTCCGGAATCCAATGAGTAGAAGTCCAAACTACTCAACCTTTCCGCATAAAGCAACCGCCTCATCCCTGGAATCAACCGAGTGAATCTTCTCTGAACTGCCTCCAAAGAAAGTATATCCTTTCGTAAATATGGAAACCAAAACTGCACGCAGTACTCCAGGTGTGGCCTCACCAATAACCTGTATAGCTGTTGTAAGACTTCCCTACTTTGATACTCCATCCTCTTTGCAATATAGGCCAAGATTCCATTGGCCTTTCTGATCACTTGCTGTATATGTGTACTATCGTTTTGTGTTTCATGCACAAGTACCCCCAGGCAATCTTTCTCCATTTAAATAATAATTTTTTCTATCAAAGTGCATGACCTCACAGTTTCCAACATTATATTCCATCTGCCAATTTTTTTCATACTCACTTCGCCAGTTTATGTCCATTTTCAGATTTGTTGTGTCCTCCTCACACATTGCTTTTCCTCCCATCTTTATATCATCAACAAACTTTGCAAAGGTTACACGTTCATCCAAGTCGTTAATATAGATTGTAAATTGTTGGGTTCCCAGCACTGATCCCTGCGGCACCCCACTAGTTACCAACCAGAGATTGAAGCATTTATCCCGACTCTCTGTTTTCTGTTAGTTAGCCAATCCTCTATCCGGGCTAATTAACCCCAACCCCATGAACTTTTATCTTGGGCATTAACCTTTTTATGTGGTACCTTATCAAATGCATTCTGGAAGTTCATATACAGCACATCCACTGGTTCCCCTTTATCAACCCAGTTCGTGACATCCTCAAAAAATTCCAGCAAATTTGTAAAACATGACTTCCCCTTTGTAAATCCATGCTGACTCTGCCTGACCGAATTTTGCTTTTCCAAATGTCCTGCTATTGCTTCTTTACTAACGGACTCCAACATTTTACCAACCACAGATGGTAGGCTAACTGGTCGAGAGTTTCCCTGCTTTTTGTCTGCCACTTCTTTCAAATGGGGGCTTTTACAATCACAGTGACACTGACCCCTCACACTCCTCTATCTGGGGGGGGGTCCCTCTAACCCCTCACACACCTGGATCTGGGAGGGAGGGCGGGGCGTCCATCTAATCACTCACATTCCTGTATTTGGGGAGGAACCTCTAAGCCTTCTCTCACACTGCTGTATTTTCGGACGACCCTCTAACGACTCTCGCGCAATCCTGTATCTGGGGAGGACCCTCTACCCCTCTCACTCACAATCCTGTATCTGGGGACGTCGCTCTAACCACTGTCGCACACTCCTGTATCTGGGGAGGTCCCTCTAACCCCTCGCTCACACTCCTGTATCTGGGGAGGTCCCTCTAACCCCTCTCTCTCACTATTGTATCTGGGGAGGTCCCTCTAACCACTCTCTCACACTCCTGTATCTGGGGAGGTCCGTCTAACCACTCCTGCACACTCCTGTATCTGGGGAGCTCCGTCTAACCCCAGCTCTCACACTCCGATATCGGGGGAGGTATCTCTGAAACCTCTCTCACACTCCTATATCTGGGCGCTCCCTCTAAACCCTTTCTCACATACCTGTATCAGGGGAGGTCCCTCTAACCCCTATCTCACATACTCCTTTATCTGGGGAGGTCGCTCTAACCCCTCTCTCACACTCCTGTACCTCGGGAGGTCTATCTAACCCCACCCCCCTCTCACACTACTGTATCTGGAGAAGTCCCTCTTACCCCTCTCTCACACTCATATATCTGGGCGCTCCCTCTAACCCCTATCTCACACTCCTGTATCTGGGGAGGTCCCACTAACTCCCCTTTCACACTCGCGTATCTGGAGAGGTCACTCTAACCCCTCTCTCACACTCCTGTATCTGGGGAGGTCCATCTAAGCCCTCTCTCACACTCCTGTTTCTGGGGAGGTCCCTCTAACCCCTCTCTCACACTCCTGTATCTGGGGAGGTCCCTTGAACACCCATCTCACACTCCTAAATGGGGGAGCTCCGGCTAACCCCTCTCACGCCCATGTATCTGGGGAGGTCCCTCTAACCCCTCTCTCACACTCCTGTATATGGGGAGTTCCCTCTTAACGCCTCTCTCACACTCCTGTATCTGGGGAGTTCCCTCTAACCCCCCTCTCACACTCCTGTATCTGGGGAGGTCACTCTAACCCCTCTCTCACACTCCTGTATCTGGTGAGGTCCCTCTCACCCCTCTATCACACACTTCTGTATCTGGGGAGGTCCCTCTAACCCCTCTCTCACACTCCTGTATCTGGCGAGATCCCTCTAACCCCCCGCTCTCACACTCCGATATCTGGAGAAGTCGCTCTAACCCCTCTCTCACACATTCCTCTATCTGGGGAGGTCCCTCTAACACCTCTCTCACACTCCTTTTTCTTGGCGCTCCCTCTAACCCCTCTCTCAGACTCCTGTATCTGGGGAGGTCCCTCTAACCCCTCTCACTCTCATGTACCTCGGGAGATCCACCTAGCCCCTCACCCCTCTCACACTCCTGTATCTGGGGAGTTCTCACTAAGCCCTCTCCCACACTCCTGTATCTGGGGAGTTCCCTCTAACCACTCTCTCACACTCCTGTATCCCTGGCAAGCTCCCTTTAAAGCCTCTCTCTCACTCCTGTATCTGGGGGGGAGGTCCCTCTAACCCCTCTCTCACACTCCTGTATCTGGCAAGCTCCCTTTAAAGCTTCTCTCTCACTCCTGTATCTGTAGAGGTCCCTCTAACCCCTCTCTCACACTCCTGCATCTGGCAAGCTCCCTTTAAAGCTTCTCTCTCACTCCTGTATCTGCGGATATAATTCTAACCCTTCTCTGTCACTCCAGTTTCTAGTGAGGCTCCTATAACCCCTCTCGCAAAGTTATGTATTTGGGGAGGTGCACCTAACCCAAATCACATCACTCCTCTAATTGAGAATGTCCCTCTAAACCCTCCCAAATTAATCCTGTATTTCGGGAATTTCCTAATTCCTTTCTCCCACTCCTGTATCTGGGGAGGTCCCTCTCACCCCTCTCTCACACTCCTGTATCTGGGGAGGTCCCTCTAACCCCTCTCTCACACTCCTGTATCTAGGGAGCTCCCTCTCACCCCTCTCTCACACTCCTATATCTGTGGACGTCCCTTTTAATCAGTGAGCTAGTGCCCATTTTACTGTACACAGCAAGAGTCCTTGCATGGACCTCTGTCAGGTTGAGGTCAGTGATTTGCTTGAGGGAGGAGAGAATGAGGAAGGAGCTGTGATTCGATAATGTCTATTGTGAATACCTCTCCTGCTATTTCCCTGGTATTGTTGACAGTGAGAGATGAACAATTGACTGGGTGTGTTTGGAAGATGTCCGTGACTCTGATGTTTCACAGGGGTATAATCAGCTGTGATATTCACTCTACTTTACGGCAGCTATACTTCTTTCAACCTGAAATATTTGCTCAGGTTTTGTGAAAGCGCAGGTTAAAAAATTGTTGTAAAACTGACCTCGTCTCTGAGCATGAGACGAAGACAACAGCTCTCAGTTATAAACTGATATCAACACAGTCTGACTCTGGACGCAATTCCGAGGTCAGGTTTCCGGGGGAGCTCGCTCTATCCTCTCGCTCACACTCCTGTGTCTGGGGAGGTCCTTTTCACCATCTCTCTCACCTCAGTATCTACAGAGGTTCCTTTAACCCATCTCTCACACTCCTGGATCTGGGGAGCTCCCTCGAACCCCTCTCTCACACTCATGTATCTGGGGTGGTCCCTCTAACCCCTCTCTCACACTCCTGTATCTGGGTAGGTCCATCTAACCCCTCTCCCACACTCCTGTATCTGGGGATCTCCCTCTAACACGGCTCTCGCACTTCTGTATCTGCAGAGGTCCCTCGAACCCCTCCTGCACATTCCTGTATCTGAGGAGCTCCCTCTAAACCCTTCTCTCACAGTCCTGTATCTGGGGAGGTCCCTCTAACCCCTCTCTCACACTCCTGTATCTGTGGACGTCCCTTTTAATCAGTGAGCTAGTGCCCATTTTATTCTACACAGCAAGAGTCCTTGCATGGACCTGTGTCAGGTTGAGGTCAGTGATTTGCTTGAGGGAGTAGAGAATGAGGAAAGAGCTGTAATTCCATAATATCTAATGTGAATACGTCTCCTGCTATTTTTCTGGTATTGTTGACAGTAAGGTGTGAACAATTGACTGGGTGTGTTTGGAAGATGTCCGTAACTCTGTCGTTTCATAGGGGTATAATCAGCTGTGATATTCATTCTACTTTACTGCAGCTATCCTTATTTCAACCTGAAATATTTGCTCAGGTTTTGTGAAAGGGCAGGTTAAAAAATGGCTGTAAAACTGACCTCGTCTCTGAGCTTGAGACGAAGACAACAGCGCCCAGTTATAAACCGATATCAACACAGTCTGACTCAGGACGCAATTCCGTGATCAGGTTTCTGGGGAGCTCGCTCTAACCTCTCGCTCATACTCCTGTGTCTGAGGAGGTCCTTTTCACCTTCTCTCTCACATCAGTATGGAGAGAGGTTCCTTTAACACATCTCTCACACTCCTGTATCTGGGGATCTCCCTCGAACCCCACTCTCACACTGCTGTTTCTGGGGAGCTTCCTCGAACCCCTCTCTCTCACTCCTGTATCTGGGGAGGTCACTCTAACCACTCTCTCACACTCCTGTATCTGGGGAGTTCCATCTAACCCGTCCTGCACACTCCTGTATCTGGGGAGCTTCCTCTAACCCCTCTCTCTCACTCCTGTATGTGGGTTGGTCCCTCTAACCCCCCTCTCACACTCCGGTATCTGGCGAGGATGCTCTAACCCCTCTCTCACACTCCTGTAGCTGCGGAGGACCCTCTAACCCCTCACTCACACTCCTGTATCGCGGAAACTCCCTCTAACTCCTCTCTCTCACTCCTGTATCGAGGAATATCCCTCTAACCCCTCTCTCACCCTCTAACACATGAGCGGATAATTATTTGGGATGGACTTGCACTTAACAAGTTTTGTTGATCTGTTGATCACCAATGCCGCCCACCAATACTTCCCCTCAGATGTGAGGCTGAACGGTCGTCCACCAATTGTGCGGTCCAGTGCAGGCAGCTCCCCAGCTCCTGCCGCTGGAAGAGATACTGTGCATGTGCAGCTGAATAATGGCCCGGCCCAGCAACAAAGTACAAGGGACCGTTTGCGATAAAAATATTCGAGGGAGCATTGCACAAACATGAATATTTCATAAACATAAATTCAGATAGATGTCAGATGCTAAATTACATACACAGCATGTCTTGGCTACTGCTTAGAAAGGAAACAAATATAACAGATTGAAAATGTTGTGGTGATTTCTGGTCTGTGTAAACCAGTGCTGTGAAATAGAACTGTAACCTGTTTCGAGCCTGTGTCAGCATCAATTTCCCACCTCCCTCTTCCTTATGTCCCTCTGCAAAGATTTTCAATGCTGTTCCAATTGGTGCCAGAGACACCTCCCCTGCCCTCATACTCTGGATACCGGGAGAGGAAAAATGCACCGCTGGTCACTTTCTTCGGTGAAGCAGTTGAGGAGATGAGTAGCCATAGAAACATGGAAGCATAGAAAATAGGTGCAGGAGTAGGCCATTCGGCCCTTCGAGCCTGCACCGCCATTCAATGAGTTCATGGCTGATCATTCCCCTCAGTACCCCTTTCCTGCTTTCTCTCCATACCGCTTGATCCCCTTAACCGTAAGGGCCATATCTAATTCACTCTTGAATATATCCAATGAACTGGCATCAACAACTTTCAGCGGCAGGGAATTCCACAGGTTAACAACTCTCTGAGTGAAGATGTTTCTTCTCATCTCAGTCCTCAATGGCCTTCTACTTATCCTAAGACTATGTTCCCTGGTTCTGGACTTTCCCAACATCGAGAAAAGTCTTCCCGCATCTAACCTGTCCAGTCCCGACAGGATCTTATATGTTTCTATGAGATCCCCGCTCACCCTTCTAAACGCCAGTGAATAAAGGCCCAGTTGATCCAGTCTCTGCTCGTCTGACAGCCCAGCCATCCCTGGAATCAGTCTGGTGAATCTTCGTTGCACTCCCTCAATAGCAAGAACGTCCTTCCTCAGATTAGGATATCATAACTGAACACAATATTCCAGGTGAGGCCTCACTAAGACCCGGTACAACTGCAGTAAGACCTCCCTGCTTCAATATTCAAATCCCCTAGCTATGAAGGCCAACATACCTTTTGCCTTCTTTACCGCCTGCTGTACCTGCATGCCCACTTTCAGTAGAGGAGGATTTCCTGGAGAGCATAAGGGATGGTTTTTTAGACCAATATTTCGAAGAGGCCATCTTAGACTGGGTGTTGTGTAATGAGAGAGGGTTAATTAGCAATCTCGTTGTGCGAGGCCCCTTGGGGAAGAGTGACCATAATATGGTGGAATTCTGCATTAGGATGGAGAATGAAATAGTTAATTCAGAGACCATGGTCCAGAACTTAAAGAAGGGTAACTTTGAAGGTATGAGGCGTGAATTGGCTAGGATAGATTGGCGAATGATACTGAAGGGGTTGACTGTGGATGGGCAATGGCAGACATTTAGAGACCGCATGGATGAACTACAACAATTGTACATTCCTGTCTGTCGTAAAAATAAAAAAGGGAAGGTGGCTCAACCGTGGCTATCAAGGGAAATCAGGGATAGCATTAAAGCCAAGGAAGTGGCATACAAATTGGCCAGAAATAGCAGCGAACCCGGGGACTGGGAGAAATTTAGAACTCAGCAGAGGAGGACAAAAGGTTTGATAAGGGCAGGGAAAATGGAGTACGAGAAGAAACTTGCAGGGAACATTAAGACGGATTGCAAAAGTTTATATCGACATGTAAAGAGAAAAAGGTTAGTAAAGACAAACGTAGGTCCCCTGCAGTCAGAATCAGGGGAAGTCATAACGGGGAACAAAGAAATGGCGATCCAATTGCACAAGTACTTTGGTTCGGTAATCACTGAGGAGAGCACAAACAACCTTCCGGATATAAAAGGGGTCGGAGTGTCTAGTAAGGAGGAGGAACTGAGGGAAATCCTTATTAGTCGGGAAATTGTGTTGGGGAAATTGATGGGATTGAAGGCCGATAAATCCCCAGGGCCTGATGGACTGCATCCCAGAGTACTCAAGGAGGTGGCCTTGGAAATAGTGGATGCATTGACAGTCATTTTCCAACATTCCATTGACTCTGGATCAGTTCCGCTGGAGTGGAGGGTAGCCAATGTAACCCCACTTTTTAAAAAAGGAGGGAGAGAGAAAACAGGGAATTGCAGACCGGTCAGCCTGACATCGGTAGTGGGTAAAATGATGGAATCAATTATTAAGGATGTCATAGCAGTGCATTTGGAAAGAGGTAATATGATAGGTCCAAGTCAGCATGGATTTGTGAAAGGGAAATCATGCATGACAAATCTTCTGGAATTTTTTGAGGATGTTTCCATTAGAGTGGACAAGGGAGAACCAGTTGGTGTGGTATATTTGGACTTTCAGAAGGCTTTCGACAAGGTCCCACACAAGAGATTAATGTGCAAAGTTAAAGCACATGGGATTGGGGGTAGTGTGCTGACATGGATTGAGAACTGGTTGTCAGACAGGAAGCAAAGAGTAGGAGTAAATGGGGACTTTTCAGAATGGCAGGCAGTGACTAGTGGGGTACCGCGAGGTTCTGTGCTGGGCCCCCATCTGTTTGCACTGTACATTAATGATTTAGACGAGGGGATTAAATGTAGTATCTCCAAATTTGCGGATGACACTAAGTTGGGTGGCAGTGTGAGCTGCAAGGAGGATTCTATGAGGCTGCAGAGCGACTTGGATAGGTTAGGTGAGTGGGCAAATGCATGGCAGATGAAGTATAATGTGGATAAATGTGAGGTTTTCCACTTTGGTGGTAAAAACAGAGAGACAGACTATTGTCTGAATGGTGACAGATTAGGAAAAGGGGAGGTGCAAAGAGACCTGGGTGTCATGGTACATCAGTCATTGAAGTTTGGCATGCAGGTACAGCAGGCGGTTAAGAAAGCAAATGGCATGTTGGCCTTCATAGCGAGGGGATTTGAGTACAAGGGCAGGGAGGGGTTGCTACAATTGTACAGGGCCTTGGTGAGGCCACACCTGGAGTATTGTGTCCAGTTTTGGTCTCCTAAACTAAGGAAGGACATTCTTGCTATTGAGGGAGTGCAGCGAAGGTTCACCAGACTGATTCCCGGGATGGCGGGACTGACCTATCAAGAAAGACTGGATCAACTTGGCCTGCATTCACTGGAGTTCAGAAGAATGAGAGGGGACCTCATAGAAACGTTTAAAATTCTGACGTGGTTCGACACGTTAGATGCAGGAAGAATGTTCCCAATGTTGGGGAAGTCCAGAACCAGGGGACACAGTCTAAGGATAAGGGGGAAGCCATTTAGGACCGAGATGAGGAGGTATTTCTTCACCCAGATGGTGGTGAACCTGTGGAATTCTCTACCACAGAAAGTTGTTGAGGCCAATTCACTAAATATATTCAAAAAGGAGTTAGATGAAGTCCTTACGACTAGGGGAATCAAGGGGTATGGTGAAAAAGCAGGAATGGGGTACTGAAGTTGCATGTTCAGCCATGAACTCATCGAATGGCGGTGCAGGCTAGAAGGGCCGAATGACCTACTCCTGCACCTATTTTCTATGTTTCTATGTTTCTATGTTTCTATGACACCCAGGTCTCGTTGCACCTCCCCTTTTTCCAGTCTGCCGCCATTCAGATAATATTCTCCCTTCGTGTTTTTGCCCCCAAAATGGATAATCTCACATTTATCCACATTATACTACATTTGCCATGTATTTGGCCACTCACCTAATCTGTCCAAGTCACTCTGCAGCCTCTTTTCGTCCTCCTCACAGCTCACACCGCCACCCAGTTTCGTGTCATCCGCAAACTTGGAGATATTATACCCTATTCCTTCATCCAAATCGTTAATGTATATTGTAAAGAGCTGGGGTCCCAGTACTGAGCCTGCGGCATACCACTAGTCACTGCCTGCCATTCTGAAACCGACCAGTTTATCCCGACTCTCTGCTTCCTGTCTGCCAACCAGTTCTCTATGCACGTCAGTACATTACCCCCAATACCATGCGCCTTGATTTTGTACACCAATCTCTTGTGCGGGACATTGTCAGAAGCCTTTTGAAAGTCCAAATACACCACATCCACTGGTTCTCCTTTGTCCACTCTACTAGTTACATCCCCAAAAAATTCCAGAAGTTTCTTCAAGAATGATTTCCCTTTCCTAAAGCCATGCTGACTCGGCCCGATCCTGTCACTGTTATCCAAATGGGCTGCTATTTCATCGTTAATGATTGATTCCAACATTTTCCCCACTACTGATGTCAGGCTAACCTGTCTATAATTACCCGCTTTCTCTCTCGCTCCTTTTGTAAAAAGTGGTGTTACATTAGCTACCCTCCAGTCCATAGGAACTGAACCAGAATCCAGAGACTGTTGGAAAATGATCACCAATGCCTCCACTATTTCTAGGGCTACTTCCTGAAGTACTCTGGGACGCAGACTATCAGAACCTGGTGATTTATTGGCCTTTAATCCCATTAATTTCCCGAACACAATTTCCCGCCTAATAAGGATATCTTTCAGTTCCTCATTCTCACGAGACCCACTGTCCCCTCGTACATTCGGATGATTATTTGTATCTTCCTTTGTGAAGACAGAACCGAAGTATTGGTTCAATTGGTCTGCCATTTCTTTGTTCCCCATTATAAATTCAACTGAATCCGACTGCAAGGGACCTACGTTTGTCTTTACTAATGTTTTACTCTTCACATATTTAGAGAAGCTTTTGCAGTCAGTTTTTATATTCCCTGCAAGCTTCCTCTCGTACTCTATTTTCCCCCTCTTAATTAAACCCTTAGTGCTCCTCTGTCGAATTCTAAATTTCTCCCAGTCCTCAGGTTTGTTGCTTTTTCTAGCCAATGTATATGCCTCTTCCTTGTTTTTAACACTCTCCTTAATTTCCATTGTTAGCCATGGTTGAGCCACCTTCCCAGTTTTATTTCTACTCCAGATAGGGATGTACAATTGCTGAAGTTCATCCATGTGATCTTCAAATGTTTGCCATTGATTATCCACCGTCAAACCTTTTAGTATCCAATGCCAGTCTATTCTAGTCAATTCACTTTTCATTCCGTCGACGTTACCTTTCCTTAAGTTCAGGACACTGGTTCCCGAATTAACGTTGTCACTCTCCATCTTAGTATAGACTTCTATCATAATATGCTCACTTTTTCCCAAAGGGCCTCACACAACAAGATTGATAATTAGTTCTTTCTCATTACACATCATAAAGTCGAGAATGGCCAGCTCCCTGGTTCATTCCTCGACATATTGGTCTAGAAAACCATCCCTAATACACTCCAGGAAATCATCCTCCACCGCTTTGCTACCAGTTAAGTTAGCCCAATCTATATGTAGATTAATGTCGCCCATGATTACTGCTGTATCTTTATTACACACATCCCACACAGCCATTATTCAGTTCAAAAAAGGATAGGGCATATTCTAGTAGGCAGTGCATTCTGGGTACCGACATCCGCCACTGGGTCCCAGAATCACCGAATGGATCCTTTTAATATTGGGCCTGCGAGAATCGCTTTTGCGAATTATTAATTTGAAAGAAATGCAGCTTGAACTCTGCGTCGAGTTCCATTTCTGTCAGATCCAGCGGGCGGGATAGAATGACCTGGCGGGCCGCAGATTGCCTACCACTGCTCTCACGCCTCAGACTCTTGTATCTGGGGAGGTCCGTCGCACCCCTCTCTCACACTCCTGTATCTGGGGAGGTCTCTCTAACCCCTCTCTCACACTCCTGTATTTGGTGAGCTCCCTCTAACCCCTCTCTCACACTCCTATATCTGGGCGCTCCCTCTAACCCCTCTCTCACACTCCTGTATCTGGGGAGGTCACTCTAACCCCTCTCTCTCACTCCTATATCTTGGGAGGTCCCTCTAACCCCTCTCTCACACACTCCTGTATCTGGGGAGGTCCCTCTAACCCCTCTCTCACATTGGTGTACCTCGGGATGTCCATCTAATCCCCACCACCCTCTCACACTCCTGTATCTGGGGAGGTCCCACTAACCTCTCTCCCACACTCCTGAATCTGGGGAGTAACCTTTAACCTCTCTCTCACACTCCTGTATTTGGTGAGCTCCCTCTAACCTCTCTCTCACACTCCTGTATCTGGGGAGGTCCCAATAACCTCTCTCTCACAATCCTGTATTTGGGGAGGACTCTCTAACCCATCGTGCACACTCCTGTATCTGGGGAGGTCACTGTCACCCCTCTCTCACACTGCTGTATCTGCGGACGTCCCTTTTCATTAGTGAGCTAGTGCACATTTTACTGTACACAGCAAGAATCGTTGCATGGACCTGTGTCAGGTTGAGTTCAGTGATTTGCTTTAGGGAGGAGAGAATGAGGAAGGAGCTGTGATACGATAATATCTATTGTGAATACCTCTCTTTTATTTCCCTGGTATTGTTGACAGTCAGGGGTGAACAATTGACTGGGTGTGTTTGGAAGATGTACGTGACACTGTCGTTTCACAGGGGTATAATCAGCTGTGATATTCATTCCAGTTTACTGCAGCTATCCTTATTTCAACCTGAAATATTTGCTCAGGTTTTGAGAAGGGTAGGTGAAAAAATGGTTGTAAAACTGACCTCGTCTCTGAGCTTGAGACGAAGACAACAGCTCACAGTTACAAACTGATATCAACACAGTCTGACTCTGGACGCAATTCCGATGTTAAGTTTCTGTGGAGATCCCATTAACCTCGCGCTTACACTCCTGTGTCTGGGGAGGTACTTTTCACCAGCTCTCTCACCTCAGTATCGAGAGAGGTTCCTTTAACCCATCTCTCACACTCCTGTATCTGGGGAGCTCCCTCGAACCACTCTCTCACACTCCTGTATCTGGGGAGGTCCCTCTAACCCCTCTCTCACACTCCTGAATTTGGGGAGGTCCCTCTAACCACTCACACACCTTATCTGGGGAGGTCCCTCTAAGCCCCTCTCACACTCCTGTATCTGGGGAGGTCCCTCTAACCCCTCTCTCACAATCCTGTATCTGGGGAGGTCCCTCCAACCCCTCTCTCACACTCCTATATCTGGGGAGTTCCCTCTAACCCATCTCTCACACACTCCTGTATCTGGGGAGGTCCCTCTAACGCCTCGCTCACACTCCTGTATCTGGGGAGTTCCCTCTAACCCCTCTCTCACACTCCTCTATCTGGGAAATCCCTCTAACCCCTCTCTCACACTCCTGTATCTGGGGAGTTCCCTCTAACCCCCCTCTCACACTCCTGTATCTAGGGAGGTCACTTGAACCCCTCTCTCACACTCCTGTATCTGGGGAGGTCACTCTAACCCCTCTCCCACACCCTCCCTATCTGGGGAGGTCCCACTAACCCCTCTCTCACATTCCTGTATCTGACGAGTTCCCTCTAACCCCCCCCCCCCACCCCTCTCGCACTCCGATATCTGGGGAAGTCCCTCTAACCCATCTCTCACACATTCCTCTATCTGGGGAGGTCCCGCTAACACCTCTCTCACACTCCTTTATCTGGGCGCTCCCTCTAACCCCTCCCTCAGACTCCTGTATATGGGGAGGTCCCTCTAACACCTCTCTCACACTCCTTTATCTGGGCGCACCCTCTAATCCCTCTCTCACACTCCTGTATCTGGGGAGATCTCACTAAGCCCTCTCTCACACTCCTATATCTGGGGAGTTCTCTCTAACCCCTCTCTCACACTCCTGTATTTGGTGAGCTCCCTCTAACCTCTCTCTCACACTCCTATATCTAGGGAGATCCCTCTAACCCCCCTCTCACACTCCTGTATCTGGGGAGGTCCCTCGAACCCCTCACACTCCTGTATCTGAGGAGGTCCCTCTCACCCCTCTCTCACACTCCTGTATCTGGGGAGGTTCCTCTAACACCTCTCACACACTCCTGTATCTGGGGAGGTTCCTCTAACCCCTCTCTCACTCTCCTGTATCTGGGGAGCTCCCTCTCACCACTCTCTCACACTTCTGTATCTGCGGAGGTCCCTCTAACGCCTCCTGCTAACTCCTGTATCGGGTGAGGTCCCTCCAAACCCTTCTCTCACAGTCCTGTATGTGGGGAGGTCACTCTAACAACTCTCTCACACTCCTATATCTGTGGAAGTCCCTTTTAATCAGTGAACTAGTGCCCATTTTACTCGACACAGCAAGAGTCCGTGCATGGACCTGTGTCAGGTTGAGGTCAGTGATTTGCTTGAGGGAGGAGAGAATGAGGAAGGAGCTGTGATTCGATAATGTCTACTGTGAATACGTCTCCTGCTATTTCTCTGGTATTGTTGACAGTAAGAGGTGAACAATTGACTGGGTGTTTGGAAGATGTCCGTGACTCTGACGTTTCACAGGGGTATAATCAGCTGTGATATGCATTCTATTTTACGGCAGCTATCCTTATTTCAACCTGAAATATTTGCTCAGGTTTTGTGAAAGGGCAGGTTAAAACATTGTTGTAAAACTGACCTCGTCTCTGAGCATGAGACTAAGACAACAGCTCGCAGTTATAAACTGATATCAACACAGTCTGACTCTGGACGCAATTCCGAGGTCAGGTTTCCGGGGGAGCTCGCTCTAACCTCTCGCTCACACTCCTGTGTCTGGGGAGGTCCTGTTCACCATCTCTCTCACCTCAGTATCTACATAGGTTGCTTTAACCCATCTCTCACACTCCTGTATCTGGGGAGCTCCCTCTAACCCCTCTCTCACACTCCTGTATGTGGGGAGATCCCTCTAACCACTCTCCCACACTCCTGTATCTGGGGATTTCCCTCTAACACGGCTCTCACACTTCTGTATCTGCGGAGGTCCCTCTAACCCCTCCTGCACATTCCTGTATCTGGGGAGGTCCCTCTAAACCATTCTCTCACAGTCCTGTATCTGGGGAGGTCCCTCTAACCCCTCTCTCACACTCCTGTATCTGATGAGTTCCCTCTAACCCCTCTCTCAGACTCCTGTATCTGTGGACGTCCCATTTAATCAGTGAGCTAGTGCCCATTTTACTCTACACAGCAAGAGTCCTTGCATGGACCTGTGTCAGGTTGAGGTCAGTGATTTACTTGAGTGAGGAGAGAATGAGGAAGGAGTTGTGATTCCATAATATCTAATGTGAATAAGTCTCCTGCTATTTCCCTGGTATTGTTGACAGTAAGGGGTGAACAATTGACTGGGTGTGTTTGGAAGATGTCCATGACTCTGTCGTTTCACAGGGGTATAATCAGCTGTGATATTCATTCTACTTTACTGCAGCTATCGTTATTTCAACCTGAAATATTTGCTCAGGTTTTGTGAAAGGGCAGGTTAAAAAATGGTTGTAAAACTGACCTCGTCTCTGAGCTTGAGACGAAGACAACAGCTCCCAGTAATAAACTGATATCAACACAGTCTGACTCTGGACGAAATTCCGAGGTCAATTTTCTGGGGAGCTCGCTCTAACCTCTCGCTCATACTCCTGTGTCTGGGGAGGTCCTTTTCACCTTTTCTCTCACCTCAGTATCTACAGAGTTTCCTTTAACACATCTCTCACACTCCTGTATCTGGAGTGCTCCTTCGAACCCCTCTCTCACACTCCTGTATCTGGGGACCTATCTCTAACACCTCTCTCTCACTCCTGTATCTGGGGATGTCACTCTAACCGCTCTCTCACACTCCTGTATCTGGGGAGGCCCATCTAACTCGTCCTGCGCACTCTTGTATTTGGGGAGCTTCCTCTAACCCCTCTCTCTCACTCCTGTATGTGGGGAGGACCATCTAACCCCTTTCTCACACTCCTGTATCTGGCGAGGATGCTCTAACCCCTCTCTCACACTCCTTTATCTGCGGAGGGCCCTCGAACCTCTCTCTCACACTCCTGTATCGCGGAAACTCCCTCTAACCCCTCTCTCTCACTCCTGTATCGAGGAATATCCCTCTAACCCCTCTCTCACCCTCTAACACATGAGCGGATAATTATTTGGGATGGACTTGCACTTAACAAGTTTTGTTGATCTGTTGATCACCAATGCCGCCCACCAATGCTTCCCCTCAGATGTGAGGCTGAACGGTCGTCCACCAATTGTGCGGTCCCGTGCAGGCAGATCCCCAGCTCCTGCCGGTGGAAGAGATACTGTGCATGTGCAGCTGAATAATGGCTGATCATTCCCCTCAGTACCCCTTTCCTGCTTTCTCTCCATACCGCTTGATCCCCTTAACCGTAAGGGCCATATCTAAGTCACTCTTGAATATATCCAATGAACTGGCATCAACAACTCTCTGTGGCAGGGAATTCCACAGGTTAACAACTCTCTGAGTGAAGATGTTTCTTCTCATCTCAGTCCTCAATGGCCTTCTCCTTATCCTAAGACTAAGTTCCCTGGTTCTGGACTTCCCCAACATCGAGAATATTCTTCCCGCATCTAACCTATCCAGTCCCGCGAGGATCTTATATGTTTCTATGAGATCCCCTCTCATCCTTCTAAACGCCAGTGAATAAAGGCCCAGTTGATCCAGTTTCTGCACGTCTGACAGTCCAGCCATCCCTGGAATCAGTCTGGTGAATCTTCGTTGCACTCCCTCAATAGGAAGACCGTCCTTCCTCAGATTAGGATATCATAACTGAACACAATATTCCAGGTGAGGCCTCACTAAGACCCGGTACAACTGCAGTAAGACCTCCCTGCTTCTATATTCAAATCCCCTAGCTATGAAGGCCAACATACCTTTTGCCTTCTTTACCGCCTTCTGTACCTGCATGCCCACTTTCAGTGACTGATTAACCATGACACCCAGGTCTCGTTCCACCTCCCCTTTTTCCAGTCTGCCGCCATTCAGATAATATTCTGCCTTCGTGTTTTTGCCCCCAAAATGGATAATCTCACATTTATCCACATTATACTACATCTGCCATGTATTTGGCCACTCACCTAATCTGTCCAAGTCACGCTGCAGCATCTTAGCGTCCTCCTCACAGCTCACACCGCCACCCAGTTTAGTGTCATCCGCAAACTTGGAGATATTATACCCTATTCCTTCATCCAAATCGTTAATGTAAATTGTAAAGAGCTGGGGTCCCAGTACTGAGCCTGCGGCATACTACTAGTCACTGCCTCCCATTCTGAAGAGGACCCGTTTATCCCGACTCTCTGCTTCCTGTCTGCCAACCAGTTCTCTATGCACGTCAGTACATTACCCCCAATACCATGCGCCTTGATTTTGTGCACCAATCTCTTGTGCGGGACCTTGTCAGAAGCCTTTTGAAAGTCCAAATACACCACATCCACTGGTTCTCCTTTATCCACTCTACTAGTTACATCCCCCAAAAATTCCAGAAGTTTCTTCAAGCATGATTTCCCTTTCCTAAAGCCATGCTGACTCGGCCCGTTCCTGTCACTTTTTTCCAAATGGGCTGCTATTTCATCCTTAATGATTGATTCCAACATTTTCCCCACTACTGATGTCAGGCTAACCGGTACATAATTACCCGGTTTCTCTCTCCCTCCTTTTGTAAAAAGTGGTGTTCCATTAGCTACCCTCCAGTCCATAGGAACTGAACCAGAATCCAGAGACTGTTGGAAAAAGATCTCCAATGCATCCACTATTTCTAGGGCTACTTCCTTAAGTACTCTGGGACGCAGACTATCACAACCTGGTGATTTATTGGCCTTTAATCCCATTAATTTCCCGAACACAATTTCCCGCCTAATAAGGATATATTTCAGTTCCTCATTCTCACGAGACCCACTGTCCCCAATACATTCGGAAGATTATTTGTAACTTCCTTTGTGAAGACAGAACCGAAGTATTGGTTCAATTGGTCTGCCATTTCTTTGTTCCCCATTATAAATTCAACTGAATCTGACTGCAAGCGACCTACGTTTGTCTTTACTAATCTTTTACTCTTAACATATTTAGAGAAGTTTTTGCAGTCAGTTTTTATATTTCCTGCAAGCTTCCTCTCGTACTCTATTTTCCCCCTCTTAATTAAACCCTTAGTGCTCCTCTGTCGAATTCTAAATTTCTCCCACTCCTCAGGTTTGTTGCTGTTTCTAGCCAATGTATATGCCTCTTCCTTGTTTTTAACACTCTCCTTAATTTCCCTTGTTAGCCATGGTTGAGCCACGTTCCCAGTTTTATTTTTACTCCAGATAGGGATGTACAATTGCTGAAGTTCATCCATGTGATCTTAAAATGTTTGCCATTGCTTATCCACCGTCAACCCTTTTAGTATCCAATGCCAGTCTATTCTAGTCAATTCACGTTTCATACCGTCGACGTTACCATTCCTTAAGTTCAGGACACTGGTTCCCGAATTAACGTTGTCACTCTCCATCTTAATAACGACGTCTATCATATTATGCTCACTTTTTCCCAAAGGGCCTCACACAACAAGATTGATAATTAGTCCTTTCTCATTACACATCACAAAGTCTAGAATGGCCAGCTCCCTGGTTCATTCCTCGACATATTGGTCTAGAAAACCATCCCTAATACACTCCAGGAAATCCTCCTCCACCGCTTTGCTACCAGTTAAGTTAGCCCAATCTATATGTAGATTAATGTCGTCCATGATTACTGCTGTATCTTTATTACACACATTCCACACAGCCATTATTCAGTTCAAAAAAGGATAGGGCATATTCTAGTAGGCAGTGCATTCTGGGTACCGACATCCGCCACTGGGTCTCAGAATCACCGAATGGATCCTTTTTATATTGGGCCTGGGAGAATCGCTTTTGCGAATTATTAATTTGAAAGAAATGCAGCTTGAACTCTGCCTCGAGTTCCATTTCTGTCACATCCAGCGGGCGGGATAGAATGACCTGGCGGGCCGCAGATTGCCCACCACTGCACTAACGCCTCAGACTTTTGTATCTGGGGAGGTCCGTCGCACCCCTCTCTCACACTCCTGCATCTGGGGAGGTCCCTCTAACACCTCTCTCACACTCCTGTATTTGGTGAGCTCCTTCTAACCTCTTGCTCACACTCCTGTATCTGGGGAGATTCTTCAAACCCCTCTCTCACACTCCTGTATCTGGGGAGGTCCCTCTAACCCCTCTCTCACACTCCTGTATCTGGGGAGGTCCCTCAAACCCCTCACACTCCTGTATCTGAGGAGGTCCCTCTCAACCCTCTCTCACACTCCTGTATCTGGGGACGTCCCTCTAACCCCTCTCTCACACTCCTGTATCTGGGTAGGTCCCTCTAACCCCTATCTCACTCTCCTGTATCTGAGGAGCTCCCTCTAACACGGCTCTCACACTTCTGTATCTGCGGAGGTCCCTCTAACGCCTCCTGCTAACTCCTGTATTTGGTGAGGTCCCTCCAAACCCTTCTCTCACAGTCCTGTATGTGGGGAGGTCTTCTAACCCCTCTCTCACACTTCTATATCTGTGGACGTCCCTTTTAATCAGTGAGCAAGTGCCCATTTTACACTACACAGCAAGAGTCCTTGCATGGACCTGTGTCAGGTTGAGGTCAGTGATTTGCTTGAGGGAGGAGAGAATGAGGAAGGAGCTGTGATTCGATAATGTCTACTGTGAATACGTCTCCTGCTATTTCTCTGGTATTGTTGACAGTCAGAGGTGAACAATTGACTGGGTGTTTGGAAGATGTCCGTGACTCTGACGTTTCACAGGGGTATAATCAGCTGTGATATTCATTCTACTTTACGGCAGCTATCCTTATTTCAACCTGAAATATTTGCTCAGGTTTTGTGAAAGGGCAGGTTAAAAAATTGTTGTAAAACTGACCTCGTCTCTGAGCATGAGACTAACACAACAGCTCGCAGTTATAAACTGATATCGCCACAGTCTGACTCTGGACGCAATTCCGAGGTCAGGTTTCCGGGGGAGCTCGCTCTAACCTCTCGCTCACACTCCGGTGTCTGGGGAGGTCCTTTTCACCGTCTTTCTCACCTCAGTATCTACAGAGGTTCCTTTAACCCATCTCTCACACTCCTGTATCTGGGGAGCTCCCTCGAACCCCTCTCTCACACTCCTGTATCGCGGAAACTCCCTCTAAACCCTCTCTCTCACTCCTGTATCGAGGAATATCCCTCTAACCCCTCTCTCACCCTCTAACACATGAGCGGATAATTATTTGGGATGGACTTGCAATTAACAAGTTTTGTTGATCTGTTGATCACCAATGCCGCCCACCAATGCTTCCCCTCAGATGTGAGGCTGAACGGTCGTCCACCAATTGTGCGGTCCCGTGCAGGCAGATCCCCAGCTCCTGCCGGTGGAAGAGATACTGTGCATGTGCAGCTGAATAATGGCCCGGCCCAGCAACAAAGTACAAGGGACCGTGTGCGATAAAAATATTCGATGGAGCATTGCACAAACATGAACATTTCATGAACATAAATTCAGACAGTCGTCATATGCTAAATTACATACACAGCATGCATTGGCGACTGCTTAGAAAGGAAACAAATATAACAGATTGAAAATGTTGTGGTGACTTCTGGTCTGTGTAAACCAGTGCTGTGAAATAGAACTGTAACCTGTTTCGAGCCTGTGTCAGCATCAATTTCCCACCCCCTTATGTCCCTCTGCAAAGATTATCAATGCTGTCACAATTGGTGCCAGAGGCAACTCCCCTGCCGTCATACTCTGGATACCGGGAGAGGAAAGATGCACCGCTGGTCACTTTCTTCGGTAAAGGAGTTGAGGAGATGAGTAGCCATAGAAACATGGAAGCATAGAAAATAGTTGCAGGAGTAGGCCATTCGGCCCTTCAAGCCTGCACCGCCATTCAATGAGTTCATGGCTGATCATTCCCCTCACTACCCCTTTCCTGCTTTCTCTCCATACCGCTTGATCCCCTTAACCGTAAGGGCCATATCTAATTCACTCGTGAATATATCCAATGAACTGGCATCAACAACTCTCTGCGGCAGGGAATTCCACGGGTTAACAACTCTCTGAGTGAAGAAATTTCTTCTCATCTCAGTCCTCAATGGCCTTCTCCTTATCCTAAGACTAAGTTCCCTGGTTCTGGACTTCACCAACATCGAGAAAATTCTTCCCGCATCTAACCTGTCCAGTCCCGCCAGGATCTTATATGTTTCTATGAGATCACCTCTCATCCTTCTAAACGCCAGTGAATAAAGGCCCAGTTGATCCAGTCTCTGCTCGTCTGACAGTCCAACCATCCCTGGAATCAGTCTGGTGAATCTTCGTTGCACTCCCTCAATAGCAACAACTTCCTTCCTCAGATTATGATATCATAACTGAACACAATATTCCAGGTGAGGCCTCACTAAGGCCCTGTACAACTGCAGTAAGACCTCCCTGCTTCAATATTCAAATCCCCTAGCTATGAAGGCCAACATACCTTTTGCCTTCTTTACCGCCTGCTGTACCTGCATGCTCACATTCAGTGACTGATGAACCATGACACCCAGGTCTCGTTGCAACTCCCCTTTTTCCAGTCTGCCGCCATTCAAATAATATTCTCCCTTCGTGTTTTTGCCCCCAAAATGGATAATCTCACATTTATCCACATTATACTACATCTGCCATGTATTTGGCCAGTCACCTAATCTGTCCAAGTCACCCTGCAGCCTCTTAGCGTCCTCCTCACAGCTCACACCGCGACCCAGTTTAGTGTCATCCGCAAACTTGGAGATATTATACCCTATTCCTTCATCCAAATCGTTAATGTCTGTTGTAAAGATCTGGGGTCCCAGTACTGAGCCTGCGGCATACCACTAGTCACTGCCTGCCATTCTGAAAAGGACCCGTTTATCCCGACTCTCTGCTTCCTGTCTGCCAACCAGTTCTCTATGCACGTCAGTACATTACCCCCAATACCATGCGCCTTGATTTTGTACACCAATCTCTTGTCTGGGACCTTGTCAGAAGCCTTTTGAAAGTCCAAATACACCACATCCACTGGTTCTCCTTTGTCCACTCTACTAGTTATATCCCCAAAAAATTCCATAAGTTTCTTCAAGCATGATTTCCCTTTCCGAAAGCCATGCTGACTCGGCCCGATCCTGTCACTGTTTTCCAAATGGGCTGCTATTTCATCCTTAATGATTGATTCCAACATTTTCCCCACTACTGATGTCAGGCTAACCGGTCCATAATTACCCGCTTTATCTCTCCCTCCTTTTGTAAAAAGTGGTGTTACATTAGCTACCCTCCAGTCGATAGGAACTGAACCAGAGTCCTGAGACTGTTGGAAAATGATCACCATTGCATCCACTATTTCTAGTGCCACTTCCTTAAGTACTCTGGGACGCAGACTATCAGAACCTGGTGATTTATTGGCCTTTAATCCCATTAATTTCCCGAACACAATTTCCCCACTAATAAGGATATAGTTCAGTTCCTCATTCTCACGAGACCGACTGTCCCCAATACATTCGGAAGATTATTTGTAACTTCCTTTGTGAAGACAGAACCGAAGTATTGGTTCAATTGGTCTGCCATTTTTTTGTTCCCCATTATAAATTCAACTGAATCCGACTGCAAGCGACCTACGTTTGTCTTTACTAATCTTTTACTCTTAACATATTTAGAGAAGCTTTTGCAGTCAGTTTTTATATTTCCTGCAAGCTTCCTCTCGTACTCTATTTTCCCCCTCTAAATTAAACCCTTAGTTCTCCTCTGTCGAATTCTAAATTTCTCCCACTCCTCAGGTGTGTTGCTTTTTCTAGCCAATGTATATGCCTCTTCCTTGTTTTTAACACTCTCCTTAATTTCCCTTGTTAGCCATGGTTGAGCCACCTTCCCAGTTTTATTTTTACTCCAGATAGGGATGTACAATTGCTGAAGTTCATCCATGTGATCTTCAAATATTTGCCATTGCTTATCCACCGTCAAACCTTTTAGTATCCAATGCCAGTCTATTCTAGTCAATTCACGTTTCATACCGTCGACGTTACCTTTCCTTAAGTTCAGGACACTGGTTCCCGAATTAACGTTGTCACTCTCCATCTTAATAACGACTTCTATCATATTATGCTCACTTTTTTCCAAAGGGCCTCACACAACAAGATTGATAATTAGTCCTTTCTCATTACACATCACAAATCTAGAATGGCCAGCTCCCTGGTTCATTCCTCGACATATTGGTCCAGAAAACCATCCCTAATACACTCCAGGAAATCCACCTCCACCGCTTTGCTACCAGTTAAGTTAGCCCAATCTATATGTAGATTAATGTCGCCCATGATTACTGCTGTATCTTTATTACACACATCCCACACAGCCATTATTCAGTTCAAAAAAGGATAGGGCATATTCTAGTTTGCAGTGCATTCTGGATACCGACATCCGCCACTGGGTCCCAGAATCACCGAATGGATCCTTTTAATATTGGGCCTGGGAGAATCGCTTTTGCCAATTATTAATTTGAAAGAAATGCAGCTTGAACTCTGCCTCGAGTTCCATTTCTGTCACATCCAGCGGGCGGGATAGAATGACCTGGCGGGCCGCAGATTGCCCACCACTGCTCTAACGCCTCAGACTCTTGGATCTGGGGAGGTCCGTCGCACCCCTCTCTCACACTCCTGTATCTGGTGAGGTCCCTCTAACCCTTCTCTCACACTCCTGTATATGGGTAGGTCCCTCTTACCCCTCTCCCACACTCCTGTATCTGGGGATCTCCCTCTATCACGGCTCTCACACTTCTGTATCTGCGGAGGTCCCTCTAACCCCTCCTGCACATTCCTGTATTTGGGGAGTTCCCTCGAAACCCTCTCTCACACTCCTGTATCTGTGGAGGGCCCACTAACCCCTCTATCACACACTATCTGGCGATGTCCCTCTAACCCCTCTCTCACACACTTCTGTATCTGGGGAGGGCCCTCTAACCACTCTCTCACACTCCTGTAACTGGCGATTTCCCCCGAACCCACCCTCTCACACTCCGATATCTGGGGAGGTCACTCTGACCCATCTCTCACCCTCCCATATCTGGGGAAGTCCCTCTAACCGCTCTCTCACACACTCCTGTATATGGAGAGTTCCTTCTAACCCTTCTCTCACACTCCTGTATTTTGTGAGCTCCCTCTCACCCCTCTCTCACACTCCTGTATCTGGAGAGCTCCATCTAACCCCCCTCTCACACTACTGTATCTGGTGAGGACCCTCTAACCTCTCTCTCACACTCCTGTGTCTGGGGAGATCCCTCTAAACCCTCCTGCGCAATCCTGTATCTTTGGAGGTCACTCTAACCCCTCTCTCACACTCCAGTATCTGTGGACGTCCCTTTTAATCAGTGAGCTAGTGCCCATTTTACTCTACACAGCAAGAATCGTTGCATGGACCTGTGTCAGGTTGAGGTCAGTGATTAGCTTGAGGGAGGAGTGAATGAGAAAGGAGCTTTGATTCGATAATATCTACTGTGAATACCTCTCTTGCTATTTCCCTGGTATTGTTGACAGTAAGTAGTGAACAATTGACTGGGTGTGTTTGGAAGATGAACGTGACTCAGTCGTTTCACAGGGGTATAATCAGCTGTGATATTCATTCCAGTTTACTGCAGCTATCCTTATTTCAACCTGAAATATTTGCTTAGGTTTTGTGAAAGGGTAGGTTAAAAAATGCTTGTAAAACTGACCTCGTCTCTGAGCTTGAGACTAAGACAACAGCTCCCATTTATAAACTGATATCAACACAGTGTGACTCTGGACGCAATTCCGAGGTTAAGTTTCTGGGGAGCTCGCTCTAACCTCTCGCTCACACTCCTGTGTCTGGGGAGGTTCTTTTCACCATCTCTCTCACCTCAGTACCTAGAGAGGTTCCCTTAACCCATCTCTCACACTCCAGTATCTGGGGAGCTCATTCTAACCCCTCTCTCACACTCCTGTATCTGGGGATGTCCCTCGAACCCCTCACACTCCTGTATCTGGGGAGGTCCCTGTAACCCCTCTGTCACACTCCTGTATCTGGCAAGGTCCCTCTGACCCCTCTCTCACACCGCTCTATTTGGGGAGGTCTCTCTAACCCCTCTCTCACACTCCTGTATCTGGGGAGGTCACTCTAACCCCTCTCTCACACTCCTGTGTCTGGATAGTTCACTCTAACCCCTCTCCCACACTCCTATATCTGGAAGCTCCCTCGAACACGGCTCTCACACTTCTGTATCTGCGCAGGTCACTCTAACCCCTCCTGCACACTCCAGTATCTGGAGACGTCCCGCTAAACCCTTCTCTCACCGTCCTGTATCTGAGGACGTCCCTCTAACTCTTCTCTCACACTCCTGTATCTGTGGACGTCCCTTTTAATCAGTGAGCTAGTGCCCATTTTACTCCACACAGCAGAATCGTTGCATGGACCTGTGTCAGGTTGAGGTCAGTGATTAGCTTGAGGGAGGAGTGAATGAGAAAGGAGCTTTGATTCGATAATATCTACTGTGAATACCTCTCTTGCTATTTCCCTGGTATTGTTGACAGTAAGGAGTGAACAATTGACTGGGTGTGTTTGGAAGATGTACGTGACTCTGTCGTTTCACAGGGATATAATCAGCTGTGATATTCATTCCAGTTTACTGCAGCTATCCTTACTTCAACCTGAAATATTTGCTCAGGATTTGTGAAAGGGCAGGTTAAAAAATGGTTGTAAAACTGACCTCGTCTCAAAGCTTGAGACTAAGACAACAGCTCCCAGTTATAAACTGATATCAACACAGTCTGATTCTGGACGCAATTCCGAGGTCAGATTTCTGCGGAGCTCGCTCTAACATCTCGCTCACACTCCTGTGTCTGGGGAGGTCGTTTTCACCATCTCTCTCACCTCAGTATCTAGAGAGGTTCCCTTAACCCATCTCTCACACTCCTTTATCTGGGGAGCGCCCTCTAACCCCTCTCTCACACTCCTGTATCTGGCATCGTCCCTCTAACCCCACTCTCACACTCCTGTATCTAAGGAGGTCACTCTAACCCCTCTCTCACTCTCCTGTACCTCGGGAGGTCCATCTAACCCCCACCCCTCTCACACTCCTGTATATGGTGAGGGCCCACTAACCCCTCTCTCACACTCCTGTATCTGGGGAGGTCCCACTGACACCTCTCTCGCACTCCTATATCTTGAGAAGTCCCTCTAACGCACCTCTCACACTCCTGTATCTGGGGATGACCCTCTAACCCCTCGCTCACACTCCTGTATCTGGGGAGGTTCCTCTAAACCCTCTCTCAAATTCCTGTATCTGGGGAGGTCCCTCTAACGCCTCTCTCACACTCCTGTATCTGGGGAGGTCCCTCTAACCGCTCACACTCCTGTATCTGGGGAGATCCTTCTAATCCCTCTCTCACACTCCTGTATCTGGGGAGGTCCCTCTAACCCCTCTCTCACACTCCTGTATCTGGGTAAGTCACTCTAACCCCTCTCCCACACTCCTGTATCTGGGGAGCTCCCTCTAACACGGCTTTCACACTTCTTTATCTGCGAAGGTCGCTCTAACCCCTCCTGCACACTCCTGTATCTCGGGAGGTCCCTCTAAACCCTTCTCTCACCGTCCTATATCTGGGGAGGTCCCTCTAACCCCTCTCTCACACTCCTGTATCTGTGGAAGTCCCTTTTAATCAGTGAGCTAGTGCCCATTTTACTCTACCCAGCAAGAATCGTTGCATGCACTGTGTCAGGTTGAGTTCAGTGATTTGCTTGAGGGAGGAAAGAATGAGGAAGGAGCTGTGATTCGATAATATCTACTGTGAATACCTCACTTGCTATTTCGCTGGTATTGTTGAAAGTAAGGGGTGAACAATTCACTGGGTGTGTTTGGAAGATGTACGTGACTCCGTCGTTTCACAGGGGTATAATCAGCTGTTATATTCATTACAGTTTACTGCAGCTATCCTTATTTCAACCTGAAATATTTGCTCAGGTTTTGTGAAATGGCAGGTTAAAAAATGGTTGTAAAACTGACCCCGTTCTGAGCTTGAGATTAGACAACAGCTCCCAGTTATAAACTGATATCAACACAGTCTGACTCTGGACGCAATTGCGAGGTCAGGTTTCTGGTGAGCTCGCTCTAACATCTCGCTCACACTCCTGTGTCTGGGTAGGTACTTTTCACCTTCTCTCTCACCTCAGTATCTAGAGAGATTCACTTAACCAATCTCTCACACTCCTGTATCTGGGGAGCTCCCTCTAACCCCTCTCTCACACTCCTGTATCTGGAGATGTCCCTCGAACCCCTCACACTCCGGTATCTGGGGAGGTCCCTCTAACCCCTTTCTCACACTCCTGTATCTGTGGTCGTCCCTTTCAATAAGTGAACTAGTGCCCATTTTACTCTACACAGCAAGAATCGTTGCATGGACCTGTGTCAGGTTGAGGTCAGTGATTTGGTTCAGGGAGTAGATAATGAGGAAGGAGCTTTGATTCGATAATATCTACTGTGAATACCTCTCTTGCTATTTCCCTGGTATTGTTGACAGAAAGGGGTGAACAATTGACTGGGTGTGCTTGGAAGGTGTACGTGACTCTGTCGTTTCGCAGGGGTATAATCAGCTGTGATATTCATTCCAGTTTACTGCAGCTATCCTTATTTCAACCTGAAATATTTGCTCAGGTTTTGTGAAAGGGCAAGTTAAAAAATGGTTGTAAAACTGACCTCGTCTCTGAGCTTGAGACTAAGACAACAGCTCCCAGTTATAAACTGATATAAACACAGTCTGATTCTGGAAGCAATTCCGAGGTCAGGTTTCTGGGGAGCTCGCTCTAACATCTCGCTCACACTCCTGTGTCTGGGGAGGCACTTTTCACCATCTCTCCCACCTCAGTATCTAGAGAGGTTCCATTAACCCCTCTCTCACACTCCTCTATCTGGAGATGTCCCTCGAACCCCTCACAATCCTGTATCTGTGGAATTCCCTCTAACCCCTCTCTCACACTCCTGTATCTGGCAAGGTCCTTCTAACCCCTCTCTCACACTCCTCTATCTGGGGAGGTCCCTCTAACCAATCCTGCACACTCCTGTATCTGTGGACGTCTCTTTTAATCAGTGAGCTGGTGCCCATTTTATTGTACACAGCAAGAATCCTTGCATGGACCTGTGTCAGGTTGAGGTCAGTGATTTGCTTGAGGGAGGAGAGAATGAGGAAGGAGCTGTGATTCCATAATTTCTATTGTGAATACATCTCTTAATATTTCCCTTGTATTGTGGACAATAAGGGGTGAACAATTGACTGGGTGTGTTTGGAAGATGTACCTGACTCAGTCCTTTCACAGGGGTATAATCAGCTGTGATATTCATTCCAGTTTACTGCAGCTATCCTTATTTCAACTTGAAATATTTGCTTAGGTTTTGTGAAAGGGTAGGTTAAAAAATGCTTGTAAAACTGACCTCGTCTCTGACCTTGAGACTAAGACAATAGCTCCCATTTATAAACTGATATCAACACAGTCTGACTCTGGACGCAATTCCGAGGTTAAGTTTCTGGGGAGCTCGCTCTAACTCTCGCTCACACTCCTGTGTCTGGGGAGGTCCTTTTCACCATCTCTCTCACCTCAGTACCTAGAGAGGTTCCCTTAACCCATCTCTCACACTCCTGTATCTGGGGAGCTCACTCTAACCCCTCTCTCACACTCCTGTATCTGGGGATGTCCCTCGAACCCCTCACACTCCTGTATCTGGGGAGGTCCCTCTAACCCTTCTCTCACACTCCTGTATCTGTGGACGTCCCTTTTAATCAGTGAGCTAGTGCCCATTTTACTCTACACAGCAAGAATCGTTGCATGGACCTGTGTCAGGTTGAGGTCAGTGATTAGCTTGAGGGAGGAGTGAATGAGAAAGGAGCTTTGATTCGATAATATCTAATGTGAATAGCTCTCTTGCTATTTCCCTGGTATTGTTGACAGTAAGGAGTGAACAATTGACTGGGTGTGTTTGGAAGATGTACGTGACTTAGTCGTTTCACAGGGGTATAATCAGCTGTGATATTCATTCCAGTTTACTGCAGCTATCCTTATTTCAACCTGAAATATTTGCTTAGGTTTTGTGAAAGGGTAGATTAAAAAATGCTTGTAAAACTGACCTCGTCTCTGAGCTTGAGACTAAGACAACAGCTCCCATTTATAAACTGATATCAACAAAGTCTGACTCTGGACGCAATTCCGAGGTTAAGTTTCTGGGGAGCTCGTTCTAACTCTCGCTCACA
This sequence comes from Pristiophorus japonicus, assembly GCF_044704955.1. Classification (NCBI taxonomy): domain Eukaryota; kingdom Metazoa; phylum Chordata; class Chondrichthyes; family Pristiophoridae; genus Pristiophorus; species Pristiophorus japonicus. The sequence goes on along the minus strand of NW_027254846.1, from coordinate 1,965,944 downwards.
CACCAGTGTCTGGGGAGGTCCTTTTCACCATCTCTCTCACCTCAGTACCTAGAGAGGTTCCCTTAACCCATCTCTCACACTCCTGTATCTGGGGAGCTCACTCTAACCCCTCTCTCACACTCCTGTATCTGGTGATGTCCCTCGAACCCCTCACACTCCTGTATCTGGGGAGGTCCCTGTAACCCCTCTGTCACACTCCTGTATCTGGCAAGGTCCCTCTAACCCCTCTCTCACACTGCTCTATCTGGGGAGGTCTCTCTAACCCCTCTCTCACACTCCTGTATCTGGGGAGGTCACTCTAACCCCTCTCTCACACTCCTGTATCTGGATAGTTCACTCTAACCCCTCTCCCACACTCCTGTATCTGGAAGCTCCATCGAACACGGCTCTCACACTTCTGTATCTGCGCAGGTCACTCTAACCCCTCCTGCACACTCCAGTATCTGGAGACGTCCCGCTAAACCCTTCTCTCACCGTCCTGTATCTGAGGAGGTCCCTCTAACCCTTCTCTCACACTCCTGTATCTGTGGACGTCCCTTTTAATAAGTGAGCTAGTGCCCATTTTACTCTACACAGCAAGAATCGTTGCATGGACCTGTGTCAGGTTGAGGTCAGTGATTAGCTTGAGGGAGGAGTGAATGAGAAAGGAGCTTTGATTCGATAATATCTACTGTGAATACCTCTCTTGCTATTTCCCTGGTATTGTTGACAGTAAGGAGTGAACAATTGACTTGGTATGTTTGGAAGATGTACGTGACTCTGTCGTTTCACAGGGATATAATCAGCTGTGCTATTCATTCCAGTTTACTGCAGCTATCCTTACTTCAACCTGAAATATTTGCTCAGGATTTGTGAAAGGGCAGGTTAAAAAATGGTTGTAAAACTGACCTCGTCTCAAAGCTTGAGACTAAGACAACAGCTCCCAGTTATAAACTGATATCAACACAGTCTGATTCTGGACGCAATTCCGAGGTCAGATTTCTGGGGAGCTCGCTCTAACATCTCGCTCACACTCCTGTGTCTGGGGAGGTCGTTTTCACCATCTCTCTCACCTCAGTATCTAGAGAGGTTCCCTTAACCCATCTCTCACACTCCTGTATCTGGGGAGCGCCCTCTAACCCCTCTCTCACACTCCTGTATCTGGTATCGTCCCTCTAACCCCACTCTCACACTCCTGTATCTAAGGAGGTCACTCTAACCCCTCTCTCACTCTCCTGTACCTCGGGAGGTCCATCTACCCCCACCCCTCTCACACTCCTGTATATGGTGAGGGCCCACTAACCCCTCTCTCACACTCCTGTATCTGGGGAGGTCCCACTGACACCTCTCTCGCACTCCTATATCTTGAGAAGTCCCTCTAACGCACCTCTCACACTCCTGTATCTGGGGATGACCCTCTAACCCCTCGCTCACACTCCTGTATCTGGGGAGGTTCCTCTAACCCCTCTCTCAAATTCCTGTATCTGGGGAGGTCCCTCTAACGCCTCTCTCACACTCCTGTATCTGGGGAGGTCCCTCTAACCCCTCACACTCCTGTATCTGGGGAGATCCCTCTAATCCCTCTCTCACACTCCTGTATCTGGAGAGGTCCCTCTAACCCCTCTCTCACACTCCTGTATCTGGGTAAGTTACTCTAACCCCTCTCCCACACTCCTGTATCTGGGGAGCTCCCTCTAACACGGCTTTCACACTATTTTATCTTCGAAGGTCGCTCTAACCCCTCCTGCACACTCCTGTATCTCGGGAGGTCCCTCTAAACCCTTCTCTCACCGTCCTGTATCTGGGGAGGTCCCTCTAACCCCTCTCTCACACTCCTGTATCTGTGTAAGTCCCTTTTAATCAGTGAGCTAGTGCCCATTTTACTCTACCCAGCAAGAATCGTTGCATGCACCTGTGTCAGGTTGAGTTCAGTGATTTGCTTGAGGGAGGAAAGAATGAGGAAGGAGCTGTGATTCGATAATATCTACTGTGAATACCTCACTTGCTATTTCGCTGGTATTGTTGAAAGTAAGGGGTGAACAATTCACAGGGTGTGTTTGGAAGATGTACGTGACTCCGTCGTTTCACAGGGGTATAATCAGCTGTTATATTCATTCCAGTTTACTGCAGCTATCCTTATTTCAACCTGAAATATTTGCTCAGGTTTTGTGAAATGGCAGGTTAAAAAATGGTTGTAAAACTGACCTCGTTCTGAGCTTGAGATTAGACAACAGCTCCCAGTTATAAACTGATATCAACACAGTCTGACTCTGGACGCAATTGCGAGGTCAGGTTTCTGGGGAGCTCGCTCTAACATCTCGCTCACACTCCTGTGTCTGGGTAGGTTCTTTTCACCTTCTCTCTCACCTCAGTATCTAGAGAGATTCACTTAACCAATCTCTCACACTCCTGTATCTGGGGAGCTCCCTCTAACCCCTCTCTCACACTCCTGTATCTGGAGATGTCCCTCGAACCCCTCACACTCCGGTATCTGGGGAGGTCCCTCTAACCCCTTTCTCACACTCCTGTATCTGTGGTCGTCCCTTTCAATAAGTGAACTAGTGCCCATTTTACTCTACACAGCAAGAATCGTTGCATGGACCTGTGTCAGGTTGAGGTCAGTGATTTGGTTCAGGGAGTAGATAATGAGGAAGGAGCTTTGATTCGATAATATCTACTCTGAATACCTCTCTTGCTATTTCCCTGGTATTGTTGACAGAAAGGGGTGAACAATTGACTGGGTGTGTTTGGAAGTTGTACGTGACTCTGTCGTTTCACAGGGGTATAATCAGCTGTGATATTCATTCCAGTTTACTGCAGCTATCCTTATTTCAACCTGAAATATTTGCTCAGGTTTTGTGAAAGGGCAAGTTAAAAAATGGTTGTAAAACTGACCTCGTCTCTGAGCTTGAGACTAAGACAACAGCTCCCAGTTATAAACTGATACCAACACAGTCTGATTCTGGAAGCAATTCCGAGGTCAGGTTTCTGGGGAGCTCGCTCTAACATCTCGCTCGCACTCCTGTGTCTGGGGAGGGACTTTTCACCATCTCTCCCACCTCAGTATCTAGAGAGGTTCCATTAACCCATCTCACACACTCCTGTATCTGGGGAGCTCCCTCTAACCCCTCTCTCACACTCCTGTATCTGGAGATGTCCCTCGAACCCCTCACACTCCTGTATCTGTGGAAGTCCCTCTATCCCCTCTCTCACACTCCTGTATCTGGCAAGGTCCCTCTAACCCCTCTCTCACGCTCCTCTATCTGGGGAGGTCCGTCTAACCCCTCTCTCACTCTCCTATATCTGGGGAGGTCCCTCTAACACTCTCTCACACACTCCTATATCTGGGGATGTCCCTCGAACCCCTCACACTTCTGTAACTGGGGAGCTCCCACTTAGCCCTCTCTCACGCCTCTGTATCTGTGGAAGTCCCTCTAAACCCTCTCTCACACTCCTGTATTTGGGGAGTTCCCTTTAAACCCTCTCTCACACTCCTGTATCTGTGGAGGGCCCACTAACCCCTCTCTCACACACTACTGAATCTGGGGAGGGCCCTCTAACCACTCTCTCACACTCCTGTATCTGGCGATTTCCCCCTAACCCACCCTCTCACACTCTGATATATGGGGAGGTCACTCTGACCCCTCTCTCACCCTCCTATATCTGGGGAAGATAATCTAACCGCTCTCTCACACACTCCTGTATTTGGAGAGTTCCTTCTAAACCCTCTCTCACACTCCTGTATTTGGTGAGCTCCCTCTAATCTCTCTCTCACACTCCTGTATCTAGGGAGGTCCCACTAACCCCTCTCTCACACCCCTGTACCTGGAGAGCTCCATCTAACCCCCCTCTCACACTCCTGTATCTGGAGAGGACCCTCTAACCTCTCTCTCACACTCCTGTGTCTGGGGAGATCCCTCTAAACCCTCCTGCGCAATCCTGTATCTGGGTAGGTCCCTCTAACCCCGCTCTCACACTCCTGTATCTGGGAAAGTCCCTCGAACCCATTTCTCTCACACTCCTGTATCTGGAGAGGTCCCTCTAACCCGTCTCTCACACTCCTGTATCTGGGGAGGTCCCTCTAACCCCTCTGTCACATTCCTGTATCTGGGGAGGTGCCTCTAACCCCTCTCTTACGCTCCTGTATCTGGGAAAGTACCTCTAAACCCCAACGCACACTCCTGTATCTGGAGAGGTCGCTCTAACCCCCCTCTCACACTCCTGTATCTGGCAAGGTCCCTCTAACCCCCATCTCACAATCCTATATCTGGGAGCTCCTTCTAACCCCTCTCTCACACTCCTGTATCTGGGGAGGTCCCTCTAACCCCCCTCTCACACTCCTATATCTGGGAGCTCCATCTAATCCCTCTCTCACCCTCCTGTATCTGGGGACGTCCCTCTAACCGGTCTCTCACGCTCCTGTATCTGGGGAGGTCCCTCTAACCCCTCTCTCACACTCCTATATCTGGGGAGGTCCCTCTAACCCCTCTCTCACACTCCTGTATCTGGCGAGTTCCCTCTAATCCCGCCTCTCATACTCCAATATCTGGTTCGGTCTCTCTGACCACTCTCACACTCCTATATCTGGGGAAGTCCCTCTAACCCATCTCTCACACATTCCTATATCTGGGGAGGTCCCTCTAACCCCGCTGTCACACTCCTGTATCTGGGAAAGTCCCTCGAACCCATTTCTCTCACACTCCTGTATCTGGAGAGGTCCCTCTAACCCGTCTCTAACACTCCTGTATCTGGGGAGGTCCCTCTAACCCCTCTGTCACATTCCTGTATCTGGGGAGGTCCCTCTAACCCCTCTCTTACGCTACTGTATCTGGGGAGGACCCTCTAACTCCTCTCTCACATTCCTGTATCTGGGTAGGTCCCTCTAACCACTCATACTCCTGTATCTGGGAGGTCGCTCTAACACCTCGCTCACAGTCCGGTATCTGGGGAAGTCCCTCTAACCGCTCTGTAACACTCCTGTATCTGGGGAGGTCCCTCTAACCCCTCTCTCACACTCCTGTATCTGGGGAGGTCCCTGTAACCAATCTGTCACACTCCTGTATCTGGGGAGGTCCCTCTAACCCCTCTGTCACACTCCTGTATCTGGGGAGGTCCCTCTAAACCCTCGCTCACACTCCTGTATCTGGACAGGTTCCTCTAACCCCTCTCTCAGACATTCATATATCTGGGGAGGTCCCTCTAACACCTCTCTCATACTCCTGTATCTGGGGAAGTCCATCTAACCCCTCTCTCTCACACTCCTGTATCTGGGGAGGTCCCTCTATCCCTTCTCTCACACTCCTGTATGTGGGCAGGTCCCTCTAACCCCTCTCACACTCCGATATCTGGGGAGGTCGCTCCAACCCCTCTCTCACACTCCTGTATCTGTGGACGTCCCTTTTAATCAGTGAGCCAGTGCCCATTTTACTGTACAGAGCAAGTATCGTTGCATGGGCCTGTGTCAGGTTGAGGTCAGTTTTTGCTTAAGGGAGGAGAGAATGAGGAAAGAGCTGTGATTCGATAATATCTACTGTGAATACCTCTCTTGCTATTTCCCTGGTACTGTTGACAGTGAGGGGTGAACAATTGACTGGGTGTGTTTGGAAGATGTACGTGACTCTGTCGTTTCACAGGGATATAATCGTCTGTGATATTCATTCCAGTTTACTGCAGCTCTCTTTATTTCAACCTGAAATATTTGCTCAGGTTTTGTGAAAGGGCAGGTTAAAAAATGGCTGTAAAACTGACCTCGTCTCTGAGCTTGAGACAAAGACAAAAGCTCCCAGTTATAAACTGATATCAACACAGTCTGACTCTGGACACAATTCCGAGGTCAGTTTTCTGGGGAGCTCGCTCTAACATCTCGCTCAGACTCCTGTGTTTGGGGAGGTCATTTTCACCATCTGTCTCAGCTCAGTATTTAGAGAGGTTCCTTTAACCCTTCTCTCACACTCCTGTTTCTGGGGAGGTGCCTCTAACCTCTCTCGCTCACTCCTGTGTCTGGGGAGGTCTCTCTTACCCCTCTCTCACACTCCTGTATCTGGAGAGTTCCCTCTAACCTCTCTCTCACACTCCTGTGTCTGGGGAGGACCCTCTAACCCCTCACACTCCTATAACTGGGGTGGTCCCTCTAACCCCTCTCTCACACTCCTGTATCTGGGGAGGTCGCTCATAACCATTGTCTCACAGTCCTGTATCTGGGGAGGTCCCTCTAACCCCTCTCTCACACTCCTGTATCTGTGGACGTCCCTTTTAATCAGTGAGCCAGTGCCCATGTTACTGTACAGAGCAAGAATCCTTGCATGGACCTGTGGCAGGTTGACGTCAGTGATTTGCTTGAGGGAGGAGAGAATGAGGAAGGACCTGTGATTAGATAATATCTACTGTGAATACCTCTCTTGCTATTTCCCTGGTATTGTTGACAGTAAGGGGTGAACAATTGACTGGGTGTGTTTGGCAGATGTTCGTGACTCTGTCGTTTCACAGGGGGAGAATCAGCTGTGATATTCATTCCAGTTTACTGCAGCTATACTTATTTCAACCTGAAATATTTGCTCAGGTTTTGAAAGGGCAGGTTAAAAAATGGTTGGAAAACTGACCTCGTCTCTGAGCTTGAGACAAACACAAAAGCTCCCAGTTATAAACTGAAATCAACACAGTCTGACTCTGGTCGCAATTACGAGGTCAGGTTTCTGGGGAGCTCGCTCTAACATCTCGCTCACACTCCTAAGTCTGGGGAGGTCCTTTTCATCATCTCTCTCACCTCCGTATTTAGAGAGGTTCCTTTAAGCCATCTCTCACACTATTGTATCAAGGGAGCTCCCTCTAACCACTCTCTATCAGTCCTGTATCTGGGTAGGTCTCTCTCACCCCTCTCTCATACTCCTGTATCTGGGGAGGTCCCACTAACCCCTCTCTCACACTCCTATATTTGGTGAGCTCCATCTAACCTCTCTCTCACACTCCTGCATCTGGGGAGGTCCCACTAACCCCTCTCTCACACTCCTGTATCTGGGGAGGTCCCTCTCACCCCTCTGTCACACTCCTGTATCTGGGGAGGTCCCTCTAACCACTCTCTCACACTCCTGTATCTGGGGAGATCGATCTAACCCTTCTATCACACTCCTGTATCTGGGGAGGTCCCTCTAACCCCTCTCTCACACTCCTGTATCTGGGGAAGTCCCACTAAACCCTCTCTCACACACCTGTTTCTGGCTAGGGTCCTCTAACCCCTCTCTCACACTCCTGTATCTGGGAAAGTACCTCTAACCCCTCACTCAGACTCCAGTATCTGGGGAGGTCCCTCTAACTCCTTCTCACACTCTTGTATCTGGTGAGGTCCCTCTAACCCCTCTCTCACAGTCCTGTATCTGGTGAGGTCCCACTAACCCCTCTCTCACACTCTGATATCAGGGGATGTCCCTCTAACCCATCTCTCACACTCCTGTATCTGGCGAGTTACCTCTAACCCCCCCTCTCACACTCCGATATCAAGGGAGGTCTCTCTGACACCTCTCTCATACTCCTATTCCTGGGGAGGTCCCTCCAACCCCTCTCACACACTCCTATATCTGGGCGATCCTACTAACCTCTCTCTCACACTCCTGTATCTGGGGACGTCCCTCTAACCCCTCTCTCACACTCCTATATCTTGGGAGGTCTCTCTAACCTCTCACACTACTGTGTCTGGGGAGATTCTTTTTCACCATCTCTCTCACCTCAGTATCTAGAGAGGTTCCTTTAACACATCTCTCAAAATCCTGTATCTGGGAAGCTCCCTCTAATCCCTCTCTCACACTCCTGTATCTGGGGAGATCCCTCTAACCTCTCACACTCCTGTATCTGAGGAGGTCCCTCTAACCCCTATCTCAAACTCCTGTATCTGGGGAGGTCCCTCTAACCCCCCTCTCACACTCCTGTATCTGGGGAGGTCCCTCTGACCCCTCTGTCACACTCCTGTATCTGGGGAGGTCCCTCTAACCCCTCTCTCACGCTCCTGTATCTGGCGCGTTCCCTCTAACCCCTCTATCGCACTCCTGTATCTGGGGAGGTCCCTCTAAGACCTCTCTCACACTCTTGTATCTGGGGAGGTCACTCTAACCCCTCTCTCACACTCCTGTATCAGGGAAGGTCCCTCTAACCCCTCTCTCACACTCCTGTACCTCGGGAGTTCCATCTAAACCCCAACCACTCTCACACTCCTGTATCTGGTGAGGTCCCACTAACTCCTCTCTCACACTCCTGTATCTGGAGAGGTCCCACTAACGCCCCTCTCACACTCCTGTATCTGCGTAGGACCCTCTAACCCCTCGCTCACACTCGTGTATCTGGGGAGGTTCCCCGAACCCTCTCTCACACTCCTGTATCTGGGGAGGTCCCTCTAACGCCTCTCTCACATTCCAGTGTCTGGGTAGATCCCTATAACCCCTCACACTCCTGTATCTGGGGAGGTCCCTCTCTCACACTCCTGCATCTGGGGAGATTCCTCTAACCCTTCTCTCACACTCCTGTATCTGGCGAGTTCCCTCTAACTCCCCCTCTCACACTCCGATATCAGGGGAGGTCCCTCTAACCCCTCTCTCACACTCCTGTATCTGGGTAGGTCCCTCTAACCTCTCACACTCCTGTGTCTGGGGAGATCCTTTTACCCATCTCTCTCACCTCAGTATCTAGGAGGTCCCTCTAACCCCCCTCTCACACTCCTGTATCTGGCGAGTTCCCTCTAACTCCCCCTCTCACACTCCGATATCAGGGGAGGTCCATCTAACCCGTCTCTCACACTCCTGTATCTGGGTAGGACCCTCTAACCCCTCACACTCCTGTATCTGGGGAGGTCCCTCTAACCCCTCTCTCACACTCCTGTATCTGGGTGGTCCCTCTAACCTCTCTGTCACACTCCTATATCTGGGGAGGTCCCTCTAACCCCCCTCTCATATTCCTGTATCTGGGGAGGACAATGTAACCTCTCTCTCACACTCCTGTATCTTGGGAGGTCCCTCTAACCCCTCCTGCACACTCCTGTTTATGGGGACGTTCCTCTAACCCCTCTCTCGCACTCCTGTATCTGGGGTTGTCCCTGTAACCCCTCTCTCATACTCCTGTACCTCGGGAGGTCCATCTAACTCCCCACCCCTCTCACAGTCCTGTAGCTGGGGAGGTCCCACTAACCCCTCTCTCATACTCCTGTATCTGGGGAGTTCCCTCTAACCCCTCTCTCACACTCCTGTATTTGGTGAGCTCCCTCTAACCTCTCTCTCACACTCCTGTATCTGGAGAGGTCCCTCTAACCCCCCTGTCACAATCCTGTATCTGGGGAGGATACTCTAACCTCTCCCTCACACTCCTGTATCTTGCGAGGTCCCTCTAACCCCTCCTGCACACGCCTGTTTCTGGGGACGTTCCTCTAACCCCACTCTCACACTCCTGTATCTGGGGAGGTCCCTCTAACACCTCTCTCGCACTCCTGTATCTGGGGCGGTCCCTCTCACCCCTCTCTCGCATTCCTGTATCTGGGGAGGTGCCTCTAACCCTTCTCTCACACTCATGTATCTGGTGAGGTCCCTCTAACCCTTCTCTCACACTCCTGTATCTGGCGAGTTCCCTCTAACTCCCCCTCTCACACTCCGATATCAGGGGAGGTCCCTCCAACCCCTCTCTCGCACTCCTGTACCTCGGGAGGTCCATCTAACCCCCCACCTCTCTCACAGTCCTGTATCTGGGGAGGTCCCACTAACCCCTCCCTCACACTCCTGTATCTGGGGAGTTCCCTTTAACCCCTCTCTCACACTCCTGTATTTGGTGAGATCCCTCTAACCTCCCTATCACACTCCTGTATATGGAGAGGTCCCTCTAACCCCCCTCTCACATTCCTGTATCTGGGGAGGACACTCTAACCTCTCTCTCACGCTCCTGTATCTTGGGAGGTCCCTCTAAACCCTCCTGCACACTCCTGTTTCTGGGGACGTTCATCTAACACCTCTCTCACACTCCTGTATCTGGGGAGGTCCCTCTAACCCCTCTTTCCCACTCCTTTATCTTGGGAGGTCCCTCTCACCCCTCTCTCGCATTCCTGTATCTGGGGAGTTTCCTCTAACCCCTCTCTTACACTCCTGTATCTGGGTAAGTGCCTCTAACCCCTCTCTCACACTCCTGTATCTTTGGAGGTCCCTCTAACCCCTCTCTCACACTCCTGTATCTGGGGAGTTCCCTCTAAACCCCCCTCTCACACTCCTGTATCCCGGGAGGTCACTCTAACACCTTGCACACACTCCTGTATCTGGGGAGGTCCTACTAAACCCCCATCTCACACTCCTGTATCTGCGGAGGTCCCTCCAACCCCTCTCTCACGCTCCTGTATCTGGGGAGGTCCCTGTAACCCCTCTCACACTCCTGTATCTGGGAAGGTCCCTCTAACCCCTTGCACACACTCCTGTATCTGGGGAGGTCCCTCTAAACCCCCCTCTCACACTCCTGTATCCCGGGAGGTCCCTCTAACCCCTTGCACACACTTCTGTATCTGGGGAGATCCTTCAAAACCCCCCTCTCACAATCCTGTATCTGGGGAGGTCCTTCTAACCCCTTGCACTCACTCCTGTATCGCAGGAAGTATCTCTAACCCATCTTTCACTCTCCTGTATCTGGCGAGATCCCTCCAACCTCTCTCTCACACTCCTGTGTCAGGGGAGGTCCCTCTCAACCCTCTCTCGCACTCCATAATTTCAAGGCTGAGCTGATTATGGACTCAGCTCCACTTCCCACCCTTATTCCCTTATCGTTTAAGAAACTGTATATTTTTTCGTAAATATATTCAATGACCCAGCTTCTATAGCTCTCTGAGGCAGCGAATTCCACAGATTTACATCCCTCTGAGAGAAGATATTTCTCCTCATTTTCCTTATTCTAAGACCATGCCCTCTAGTTCTCGTCTTCCCCATCAGTGGAAACATACTCTCTGCATCCACCTTGTCAAACCCCCTCTTAATCTCAGACGTTTCGATAAGATCATCTCTCATTCATTCTTCTGAAATGAGCAGCTGCCCAACCTACCGCACCTTTCCTCATAAGTCAACCCCCTCATCTCTTGAATTAACCTCGTGAACCTGATCTGAACTGCCTCCAAAGCAAGTATATCCTTTCGAAAATAAGGAAATCAAAACTGCACACAGTATTCCAGGTGTGGCCTCACCAATACCCTGTATCGCTATTGCAAGACTACCCTGAATTTATACTCCATCCTCTTTAGAATAAAGGCCCAGATTCCATTGGCCTTCCTGATCACTTGCTGTATCTGCATACTATCCTTTTGTGATTTATGCACAAGTAACCCCCAGGTCCCGCTATACAGCAGCATTTTGCAAACTTGCTCCACTTAAATAATAACTTTTCTTTGATTGTTTTCAAGTGCATGATCTCGCACTTTCCAACATTATATTCCATCTGCCAAATGTTTGCCCACTCACTTCGCTTGTCTATGTGCTTTTGCAGATTTTTTGTGTCCTCCTCACAAATTGCTTTTCCTCCCATCTTTGTATCGTCAGCAAACTTGGCAACGTTACACGTTCTTCCAAATCGTCAATATCGACTGTAAATAGTTGGGTTCCCAGCACTGATCCCTGCAGCACCACACTAGTTAATGGTTGCCAACCAGAGAATGAAGCATTTATCCCGACTCTCTGTTTTCTGTTAATTAGCCAATCATCTATCCATGCTAATATATTAACCCCAACCCTGTGAATTTGTGTAGTAACCTTTTATGTGCCACCTTATCAAATGCATTATGGAAGTACAAATACGTCATATCCACTGGTTCCCCTTTATCAACCCTGTTCGTAACATCCTAAAAGAATTCCAGCAAATTTGTCAAACATGACCTCCCCTTCATAAATCCATGCTGACTCTGACTGACCGAATTTTGCTTTTCCATATGTCCTGCTACTGTTTGTTTAATAATGGACTCCAACATTTTCCCAACCACAGATGTTAAGCTAACTGGTCTATAGTTTTCCTGCTGTTTGACTGCCTCATTTTTTGAATAGGGGCGTTCCCACTCTCAGTCACACTCGCCCTCAAACTCCTGTATCTAGGGAGGGGCCTCTAACTCCTCTGGCACATTACTGTAACTAGGGAGCTACTTCTAACCCCTCTCTAACACTACTGTATCTGGAGAGCTCCCTCTAACTGCTCACATTCCTGTATCTGAGGAGGTCCCACTAACCTCTCACACTCCTGTATCTGGGGAGGTCCCACTAACCCCTCACAGTCCTGTAGCTGGGGAGCTCCCTGTAAACCCTCACACTCCTGTATCTGGGATGGGGGTCCCTCTAAACCCTCTCTCACACTCCTGTATCTGGTGAGCTCCCTCTAACCCCTCTCTCACACACTTGTATCTGGGGAGGACCCTCTAACCTCTCTCTCACATTCCTGTACCCGGGGAGTTCCCTCTAACCTGTCTCTCACACACCCCTGTATCTGGTGAGCTCCCTCTAACCTTTCAAACTCCTGTATCTGGGGAGGTCCCTCAAACCTCTCACACTCTTGTATCTGGGGAGGTCCCGCTAACTCCTATATCGAGGGAGCTCCCTCTAACCCCTCTCATACACTCCTGTACCCGGGGAGGTGCCTCTAAACTCTCTCTCATACTTCTGTGTCTGGGGAGTTCCTTCTAAACCCTCACACTCCTGTATCTGGGGGGGTCCCTCTAACCCAGAAGAAGAGGAAATAGGAACTCGCGTTGGCCATACGGCCCCTCGAGCCTGCTCCGCCATTCAATATAATTTCATGGCTGATCTGATCATTGACTCAGCTCCACTTCCCCAAACACTCCCCAGAACCCTTTATCCTGTTATCGTTTAAGAAACTGCCTATTTCTGTCTTAAATGTATTCAATTTCCCAGCTTCCACAGATTTACATCCCTGAGAGAATAAATTTCTCCTCATCTCCCTTATTCTAAGATCACGAACTCTAGTTCTAGTCTCTCCCGTCAGTGGAAACATCCTCTCTGCATCCACCTAGACATGCCCCCTCTTAATCTTATACGATTCGATAAGTTCCCCTCTTATTCATTCTTCTAAATTAAAATGAGTAGATGCCCAACTTACTCAACCTTTCCTCATAAGTCAACCGCCTCATCCCCGGAATCAACCTAGTGAATCTTCTCTGAACTGCCTCCAAAGCAAGTATATCCTTTCGTAAATATGGAAACCAAAACTGCACGCAGTACTCCAGGTGTGGCCTCACCAATATCCTGTTTTGCTGCTGTACGACATCCCTGCTCTTATACTCCATCCTTTGCAATATAGGCCAAGATTCCATTGGCCTTTCTGATCACTTGCTGTATCTGTACAGTATCCTTTTGTGTTTCATGCACAAGTACCCCCAGGCAATCTTTCTCCTTTAAATAATAATTTTTTCTACCAAAGTGCGTGACCTCACACTTTACAACTTTATATTCCATCTGCCAAATTTTTGCCCACTCACTTCGCCAGTTTTGCAGATTTTCTGTATCCTCCTCACACATTGCTTTACCTCCCATCTTAATATCATCAACAAACTTGGCAAGGTTACACGTTCTTCCAAGTCGTTAATATAGATTGTAAATAGTTGGGTTCCCAGCACTGATCCCTGCGGCACCCCACTAGTTACCAACCAGAGAATGAAGCATTTATCAGGCTCTCTGTTTTCTGTTAGTTAGCCAATCCTCTATCCGTGCTAATTAACCCAGAACCCATGAACTTTTATCTTGGGCATTAACATTTTTATGTGGTACCTTATCAAATGCATTCTGGAAGTTCAAATACAGAACGTCCACTGGTTCCCCTTTATCAACCCTGTTCGTTACATCTTCAAAAAATGTCCAGCAAATTTGTCAAACACGACCTCCCCTTTGTAAATCCATGTGACTCTGCCTGACCGAATTTTGCTTTTACAAATGTCCTGCTATTGCTTCTTTAATAATGGACTCCAACATTTTCCGAACCACAGATGCTAGGCTAACTTGTCTATAGTTTCCTTTCTTTCTGTCTGCCTCTTTTTTTAAATAGGAGCGTTTACACACACAGTGACAGTGCCCCCTCACACTCCTCTATCTAAAGGGGTCCCTCTAACCCCTCACACACCTGGATCTGGGGGGGGGGGGCGGAACGTCCCTCTATCCACTCACATGCCTCTATTTGGGGAGGGACCACAAAGCCTTCTCTCTCACTCCTGTATCTGGGGAGCTCCCTCTAACCCCTCAAACTCCTGTATCTGCCGGGGACCCGCTAACTGCTCACATTCCTGTGTCTGGAGAGCAACCTCTAACGCCTCGCTCACATTCCTGTATCTGGGGGGTGTCCCTCTATACTCTCTCTCACACTTGTGCATCTGGAGAGGTTCCCCTAACCACTCACACACCTGCATCTTGTGAGTTCATTCTCACCCCTCACATTCCTGTATCGGGGGGGAGGGGCGGGGCGTCCCTCTCTCCACTCACATTCCTGTATTTGGGGAGGTACCTCTAAGCCTTCTCCCACACTCCTGTATCTAGGGAGGCTCCTATAACCCCTCTCTCACACTTATGTCTCTGGGGAGGTCCAACTAACCCCTCTCACATCACTCCTCTAATTGAGGATGTCCCGCTAACCCCGCCCACATTAATCCTGTATGTTGGGAATTTCCTAACTCCTCTCTCCCACTCCGTGTCTGGGGAGGTCCCTTAAACCCCTCTCTCCCAATCCAGTATTTGGGAAGGTTCATCTAACTCCTTTCTCACGCTCCTCTATCTGGGGAGCTCCCTCTAACCCCTCTCTCCCACATTCCTGTGTCTGATGAGATCCCGCTCACCCCTCTCTCATCCTCCTGTATCTGGGGAGCTCCCTCTAACCCCTCTCTCACACTTCTGTATCTGGGGAGGTTCATCTAACCCCTCTCTCACACTCCTGAATCTGGGGAGGTCCCTCTAAACCATCGTGCACACGCCTGTCTGGGGAACTCGCTCTAACCCTTCTCTCACACTCCTGTATCTGGGGAGCTCCCTCTAACCCCTCTCTCACACTCCTGTATCTGGGGAGGTCCCTCTAAACCTTCCATAGAAACATAGAAAATAGGTGCAGCAGTAGACCATTCGGCCCCTCTAGCGTGCGCCGCCATTCAACGAGTTCATGGCTGAACATGCAACTTCAGTACCCCATTCCTGCTTTCTCACCATACCCTTTGATTCCTCGAGGAATATAGGACTTCATCGAACTCCTTTTTGAATATATTTAGTGAATTGGCTTCAACAACTTTCTATGGTAGAGAATTCCACAGGTTCACCACTCTCTGGGTGAAGAAATTCCTCCTCATCTCGGTCCTAAATGGCTGCCCCCTTATCCTTAGACTGTGTCCCCTGGTTCTGGATTTCCCCAACATTGGGAACATTCTTCCTGCATCTAAACTGTCTAACCACGTCAGAATTTTAAACGTTTCTATGAGATTCCCTCTCAGTCATCTGAACTCCAGTGAATACAAGCCCAGTTGATCCAATCTTTCTTGATAGTTCTGTCCCGCCATCCCGGGAATCAGTACACTTTCTCTCTGTCTCTCTGGCAGTTTCACGCTGCCTCTCCACATTTCACTGTCTCTGTCTCTTGTCATCGACTGTTAGATTAATACAGCAAAGAAAGAGGCCGCTCGGTCCATCGTGTCCATGCCGTCTCTTGGATAAAACTATCTAAGAAGCCCAACTCTTTAGCCAGAAAAATGTAAATATATCCCCTTCCACGAATAAAGCAATTAACTTTCGAAAATAAGGATTGAATCTACTTCCACAGTGTTCTCTCAAATCGCATTCCAGATCGCAACAGCTCACTGCATAAAGAACACTATTCCCATCTCTCCTGTGGTTCTTTTGTCAATTACCTTAATCCTGTCTCCTCTGGTTATGCACCATTGTGCAACTGGAAACATTTTCGACATACTCGCTCTATCAAAACCCATCATAATTTAAAAATCTATATTAAATGTTAAATCTTTGCTGATGATACAACGTCATCATCGTAGGCAGTCACTTTAAATAGAGGAAGGCTTGCTTCCACTCTAAAAATTAGTTCTAATGTAACTGAACAGTGCAATACGGGAATTACAGTCTCTGTCACACGTGGGACAAACAGTGGTTGAAGGAAAGGGTGCTGGGACTCGTTTGACGCATGCTCCTTCTTACTCCTGCGCTTGGTCTCTGCATGCTCTCGGCGATGAGACTCGAGGTGCTCAGTGCCCTCCTGGATGCACTTCCTGCACTTCAGGCAGTTTTGGGCCAGGGACTTCAGCTGTCGGTCGCGGTGTTGCATTTTATCAAGGAGGCTTTGATCGTTTCATTCAAGAGTTTCCTCTGCCCACCTGGGGCTCGCTGACTGTGTAGGAGTTCCGAGTAGAGCGCTTGCTTGCGAGTCTTGTGTCAGGCATCCGGAAGATGTGGCCCGCCCAATGGAACTGTCCAGGTGTACCAGCATCGAAGCACTAATAATACAAGATAAGTGTCAAAGCATGTTGTGAGGAGGACGCAAAAAATCTGCAAAGGCATATAGATAGTCTAAGTGGGTGGGCCACAACAATGGCAGATGGGTTATAATGTGGAAAATGTGACGCTATCTTCTTTGTTATGTAAAATAAATTAGCAAATTATAATTAAATGGGGAGAGATACCAAATTGCTGTGGTCCAGATTGATCTGGGGGATCTTGTACATAAAACACAGAAGGTTAGCATGGAGGTACAGCTCGCAATTAGAAAAGGCAGCAGAATGTCTGGCTTTATTTGAAGTGGGACAGAATATAGAAGTCCTGCTACAACTGTACAAGTTGTCGATAAGACTACATCTGGAGTATTGTGTACAGTTTTTGTCACTTTAGTGAAGGAAGGATTTACTTGCATTGGAGGCAGTTCAGAGAAGGTTCACGACGTTGATTACTGGGATGAATATGTTGTCATAAGAATAAAGGTTGAGCAGGTTGGGCGTGTATATATTGGAGTTTAGAAAACTACGAGGTGATCTTATTGAAATGTGTAAGATTCTATAGGGGCTTGATGGGGTAGACGCTGTGATGATGTTTCCTCTCGTGGGAGGAATCTAGAACCAGGGGACAGAGGTTCAGAGTAAGGGATCGCCCATTTATATCACAAATAAGAAGCAATTTATTCTCTCAGGGGGGCGTGAATCTTTGGAATTCTCTTCGACAGAAAGCTATGTAGGCAGCTTCATTGAATATTATTCACTGGAGATAGTCTGAGTTTTAAACGGGAAGGGAGTTAAGGGAGTGGGCACGGAAGGGGAGTTGCGGCCAAGATCATATATTCATTCCAAAAAGTCAGGTCCAATCACAGAGGCGGGAGCGGAGAAATGTTTTTGGCTCTCGGAATGAAATCCCTGGACCGACGTGAGAGAACTTGAAGCTAGGCGAACCTGGGAATGAAATTTCTCGACAGAGGTGGGAGTAGTGTAATGTCGGCGAATCTGGTCATTAAATATCGAGACTGAGGGAGGGAGCAGTGTAATCTAGGCAGATGTTGGTGTGCACTCCTGGAGCGAGGTGGGAGCCCTATCTGGGAAGTAGCATCATCGCATCACTGGAATCATCTCAGAGATCCTGAGGTTCATGAATATTTATTTATTGTGAATGTTTTACCGTTATTTTCTGTGATGCAAAATTCAGAAATCATATAAGAGGCCGTCCATTTTTTATTATTTTATTCCTTCCTTTTCTCAGCAAATTTCTCGTCTTTTGTTCTCATTTGGAGTTGAACAGAGGAAGCGAAACTCTCTTCGCTCTGTTCTGTCCACGCTTTGTTATTGGCGGGTAAATATCCGCTGATCGTTTAGTTCCAGTCAGTGTCTCCTTTGTCACCATCTCAAGTTCTGCATTAATTGCAGTGCTTCTGATGGGTGGAACAGGAATTCAGGCGTCATTAACATTCAAACTAAATGTTCGTTCAGCCAGAATTCATTCATTTATTTACAATCTTTATTTTGAGTTTGCAATTTGGTACCATGCCGATCTGTCACAGTTCAGTAGGTCTCTCAGCGAGAAACAGAGTGGATATATCTGTTGCCTCCGGCTGTACACTTCTGAACTTTGGGCCCCTCGTGGGGAGGGGAGCGGGAGGTCAGAATCATCATCGTCGGACTGCTCCGGGGCATGGCCAAGCGGACCATCAGCTGGTCCAGGCAGCGGGTGGTCGAGTGGATCGTTCAGCCCGGCTGCCTCCCTCGATTCCTCGGATACGTTCAAGCCAAGGTGTACCTTGAGATGGAGCACGTGGTGTCCACCGGAACGTTCGCGGCCTTCCACGAGAGGTGGCTGCCGGAGGGACTGAAGTGCATCATCAACACCGGCAACCAGATTTAATTCGCTTCTTCAATGGTAAAAGTGTAATATCATTACAGTTATCGGTTTTATTGCACATTTATATCATAGCAGCGCATTTGGAAAGAGGTGGCATGATAGGTCCAAGTCAGCATGGATTTGTAAAAGGGAAATCATGCTTGACAAATCTTCTGGAATTTTTTGAGGATGTTTCCAGTAGAGTGGACAAGGGAGCAGCAGTTGATGTGGTATATTTGGACTTTCAGAACGCTTTCGACAAGGTCCCACACAAGAGATTAATGTGCAAAGTTAAAGCACTTGGGATTGGGTTTTGTGTGCTGACATGGATTGAGAACTGGCTGTCAGACAGGAAGCAAAGTGTTGGAGTAAATGGCTACTTTTCAGAATGGCAGGCAGTGACTAGTGGGGTACCGCAAGGTTCTGTGCTGGGGCCCCAGCTGTTTACATTGTACATTAATAATTTGGACGAAGGGATTAAATGTAGAATCTCCAAATTTGCGGATGACACTAAGTTGGCTGTCAGTGTGAGGAGCGAGGAGGATGCTATGAGGGTGCAGAGTAACTTGGATAGGTTAGGCGAGTGGGCAAATGCATGGCAGATGAAGTATAATGTGGATAAATGTGAGGTTATCCACTTTGGTGGTAAAAACAGAGAGACAGACTATTATCTGAATGGTGATAGATTGGGAAAAGGGGAGGTGCAACGAGACCTGGGTGTCATGGTACGTCAGTCATTGAAGGTTGGAATACAGGTACAGCAGGCGGTTAAGAAAGCAAATGGCATGTTGGCCTTAATAGCGAGGAAATTTGAGTACTGGGGCAGGGAGGTATTGCTGCAGTTGCTCAGGGCCTTGGTGAGGCCACACCTGGAGTATTGTGTACAGTTCTGGTCTCCTAACTTAAGAAAGGACATTCTTGCTATTGAAGGAGTGCAGCGAAGGTTCACCAGACTGATTCCCGGGATGGTGGGACTGACATATCAAGAAAGACTGGATCAATTGGGCTTGTATTCACTGGAGTCAGAAGAATGAGATGGGATCTCACAGAAACGTATTAAATTCTGACGGGTTTAAACAGGTTAGATGCAGGAAGAATGTTACCAATGTTGCTGAAGTCCAGAACCAGGGGTCACAGACTAAGGATAAGGGGTAAGCCATTTAGGACTGAGATGAGGAGAAACTTCTTCACCCGGAGAGTGGTGAACCTGTGGAATTCTCTACCACAGAAAGTTGTTGAGGCCAATTCACTAAATATATTCAAAAATATATTCAAAAAGTACTTACTACCAGGGGGATCAAGGGGTATGGCGAGAAATCAGGAATGGGGTACTGAAGTTGCATGTTCAACCATGAACTCATTGAATGGTGGTGCAGGCTCGAAGGGCCGAATGGTCTACTCCTGCAACTATTTTCTATATTTTCTATGTTTCTATAATGAGGGAGCAATTCATATCTAGTTTCAATCAAAAATAGTTGTATTTCAGGATAAACAACCCCGGCTGATTGTAACTTAGGTACTTAGAATATGAACAAACTATCATATTTTCTCGTCTAATATTCTCTGCACAAGTGGAAACCAACAGGTGAAAAGCTACAACAATTAATCTCTTCCATTTGTGTTCAAATACTTCAAATGCTCGTTTCAAGGACACCCTCAAAGCCTTCATGTTAAAACTCAACATCCCCACCGACACATGGTAGTTCCGAGCCAAAGATCATCTGAAGTGGAGAAACTGCATCCGGAAGGGCGCTGATCACCTCGAGTCGTCGCCGAGAACATGTAGAAACCAAGCGAGGGCTGCGGAATGAGCGTGCGGCAAACCAGACTACCCACCCACGGTTTTCTTCAACCACTCTCTGTCCCGCCTGTGACAGAGACTGTAATTACCATGTTGGACTGTTCAAGTCACCTGATAACTCACTTTTAGCGTGGAAGCAAGTCTTTTTCGCTTTCGTGGGGCTGCCTATGATGATGATGTTACATAAGCATTTGGCGGCTCATTGACTGAGGGATGGGTCGTCTGATTTAATGCTGATAAATGAATTTAGTTGGTGATTACCTTGTCAATGATTGTTAATTATTTTAGTTTGGAGTCTATTCCTTGCTCCCAAATTAACGTTTAATTTACCTGTTTATTTCCCTGCCTGACAGTTAACATCCTGACGATAGTGATCCTGCCTCGTGGAAAGTGCGGTCTCTCCAGATGTGTCACTCGCTATCTGGTGGCCATGGCCGTGACAGATCTCCTGGTCATTATCCTCGACCTGATACTGAGACACATTCCGATTCTTTATCAGAAAGAGTTCCATTTCGTGCGGTCCATCCATGTGTGTAATTTTCACGCCGTCTTACTTCACGCAGCCACAGATTGTTCTGTCTGGTTCACCGTCAGTTTCACCTTTGATCGCTTTGTGGCCATTTGTTGCCGGAAGCTGAAAACCAAATAGTGCACCGGGAGAACGGCGGCTGTGGTTCTGGGAACCGTGACTTTGCTGAGCGGGTTCAAGAACATTTTCTGGTATTTTATGTTGACAGGTTTCTATATACTTGACTACATGCCCTGGTTTTGCTTTATAACAGATGATGTTCTGAATTCACCGGTCTGGCAGCAATCACATTCCTTCATTATATCCCATTTGCTCTGATTCTGCTGCTCAATACTGTCACCGCCAGGCATATTATATTGGCCAGCAGAGCCCGCAGGCAACTCCTGGGTGCCAGCAGTGGGGAGTGTCCCAGTGACACAGAGATGGCGAGCCGCAGGAATTCCATCATTTTACTGTTTGTTATCTCCCGCAATTTCATCCTGTTGTGGGTGGTGCTTATGGTGAATTCTATCTGGACCCAGATGTACCTTTTGGGGTATGATTCTGTATATATACTTATTTATGTAATGGACGTTGGAATAATGCTGCAGCTGCTGAGTTGCTGCACAAACACGGCAATTTATGCCGTGACCCAGACTAAGTTCAGACAGCAGTTGAAGAATGTAGGGAAATATCCCTTCACACTGATGCTGAAATTAATTAAACGATGAGAAGACGCAGAAACGTTCCTGCATCAGACTCCCTGTGTCCTGATATTGTGAGCGAGCTGCTCCCCCCCGCGTGGCCAGTGATTCGCGTGAATAATAACACTCTCACTCACACACTGTCTACAGCGGGCGGCCTGTGAGGGGCCTGCAGTCCGGGTGAATCACCATCAGCATCATAGGCAGTCGCACGAAATATAGATTCACAGAAACATGGAAAATAGGTGCAGGAGTAGGTCATCCGGCCTTCCAAGACTGCACCACCGTTCAATCAGATCATGACTGATCATTCACAACAGTACCCCGTTCCTGCTTTCTCTCCATACCCCTTTATCCACCCGTAAGGATCATATTTTGAATATATTTAACGAATTGGCATCAACAACTCTCTGTGGTAGTGAATTCCACAGGTTCACAACTCTCTGAGTGAAAAGCTTCCTCCTGATCTCGGTCCTAAATGGCTTACGAATTATCCTTAGACTGTGACCAGTCGTTTTGGACTTCCACAACATCGGAAAACATTATTTTCTGCATCTAAACTGTCCAGTCCCGTCAGAATTGTATATGTTTCGAAGAGGTTCCATCTCATTCATTTAAACTCCAGTGAATACAGGCTCAGTGGACCCACTCTCATCTCATTGGCCAGCCATGGCATCCCGGGAATCAGTCTGGTGAACTTTCGCTGCACTCTAAGATCGTCCTTACTCAGATTAGGACACCAAGATTTATCATAATAATCCAGGTGATGCCTCACCAAGGCCCTGTGCAACTGCAGTAATACCTCCCTTCTCCAATACTCAAATGCCCCAGATATGAAGGCGAACATGCCATTTGTCTTGTTCACCACTTGCCAACTTTCAATGACAAATGCACCATGACTCCCAGGTCTCGTTGCACCTCCCCTTTTCCTAATCAGCCACCATTCAGATAATATTCTGCCTTCACGTTTTTGCCACCAAAATTGATAACTTCACAATTATCCACATTATACCTCATCTGCCTGCATTTCCCCACTCACCGAACCAGTCCAAGTCACCCTGCAGCCTCTTAGCATATTCCTCACAGCTCACACCGCCACCCAGCTTAGTATCATCTTCAAACTGGGAGATATTATACACAATTCCTTCACCTAAATCATCGATGTATATTGTAAATTGCTGGAGTCCCAGCACTGAGCCCATCTGCACCCCATTAGTCACTGCCTGCCATTCTGAAAAGGAGCCGCTCATCCCGAATCTCTGCTTCCTGTCTGCCAACGAGATCACTATCCACGTCAAAATATTACCACCAATACCATGTGCATTAATGTTGCACAACCATCTCTTGTGTGGGCCCTTGCCCAACGCTTTTTGAAAGGCACCACAACCACTGGTTCCGCCTTGTCCACTCGACTCGTTAAATCCTCAAAACATTCTTGAAGATTGGCCAAGCATGAAGAGGGCTTACTTCCACGCCGACAAATGATGCGTTGGGAGCGAAATCGAGGAGCAATAATTTAGGCAAGTTATTGTGAAGTCTAAAAACGTTAGGGTAGTAATAGTGATACTTGGAAAATAATCAGCGTGTTCACATCATAGGGAGGTAGTTCTGTGCAGTGTGTGGGAAGCAAATCAATAATTCATCCGGCGTGCAGAAGCACGCGATAGTTCACAATGATGAGAGCTACCACTCAGAGGCTCTCACTGTGGAAAGTCTTTTACGCACTCTTTCCACCTGCTGACACATCAAGAGTTCACACTGGAGAGATACTGTTCACCTGCCACAGGCGTGCTAAGGGATTCACTCAGTCCACGAACACCATGCAACTGCAGTGGATTTACAGCGGAGAGAAACAAGTTAAATCTTAGAATAAGGGGACATTAAAAACATAGAATCATATAAAATAGTTGCAGGAGTAGGCCATTCGGCCCTTCGAACCTGCACAACCATTCAATAAGATCATGGCTGATCATTCACCTCAGTATCCATTTGCACCTTTCTCTCCATAACCCTTCATCCATTTAGCTGTAAGGGCCATATCTAACTACCTCTTGACTATATCCAATGAACTGACAGTAACAAATCTCTGCAGTAGGGAATTCCACGGGTTAAGAACTCCCTGAGTGAAGACGTTTCTCCTCATCTCAGTTCTATATGGCCTGCCCCTTATCCTAAGACTATCCGCTGGTTCTGGACTTCTACAACATCGGGAATATTTTTCCTGCATCTAACCTGTAGAGGCCGGACAGAATTTTAGTTGTTTCTATGAGATCCCTTCGCATCCTTCTGAACTCCAGTGAATACAGTCCCAGTCGCTCCAGTCTCTCTTCATATGTCTGTCGTGCCATCCCGGGAATCAGTCTGGTAAACCTTCGCTGCACTCCGTCAATAACAAGAACGTCCTTGCTCAGAATAGGAGACCAATATTGAACACAATATTCCAGGTGAGGCCTCACTGAGGCCCTGTACAACTGCAGTAAGACGTCCCTGCGACTATATTCAAATCCCCTCGCTATGAAGGCCAACAACCAATTTGCCTTCTTCACTGCCTGCTGCACCTGCATGCCAACTTTCAATGATTGATGTACATGACACCCAGGTCTTGTTGCACCTCCGCTTTTCCTAATCTGCTATCTTTCAGATAATATTCTGAATGGCGGCAGATTAGGAAAAGGGGAGGTGCAACGCCCATTTAAACCTGATATGAGGAGGAATTTCTTCTTTCAAAGGTTAGTAGAGGTGTTAAATTCGATTCCTCAGAGCGCTGTGGAAGGTGGGTCTTTGAATAAAATTAAGACAGAAATAGACAGTTTATTAACAGATGTGGGGATTACGGGTTATGGGTAATAGGCAGCGAAGTTGACATGAATCCGTGATCAGATCAGGCTTGGTCGTATTAAATGGTGGAGCAGGCTCGAAGGGCAGTGTGGCCTGCTCCTGCTCCTATTTATGATCTTCTTATGTCCATATGCTGTTAAATGTACCGTGTATGGCAATGGATCCACCCATCCCTCCCGCTTGATGGTGCATCAGCGAGTTCACACTGGGGAGAGCAGTGCAAGGAAGGTAGTCTAGGGGTCCCATGCGTCCTGCCACCTGCAAATCAGATACACCGTTTTGGGTACTTTTGAGGGGGATGACTCATCAGGTGGGAGCAGCAGCAGCCAAGGTCAATGCACCATGGGAGCCTCTGCTGCACAGGAGGGCAGGAAAATCAGTGTGAAAGTTATAGTGAGAGGGGATTCGATTGTAAGGGGAATAGCTCGGCGTTTCTGCAGCCGCAACCGAGATGCCAGGATGGTATGTTGCCTCCCTGGTGCAACAGTGAAGAATGTCTCGGAGCGGGTGCAGGACATTCTGAAAATGGAGGGTGAACAGCCAATTGTCGTGGTGCTGTAGGTACCAACGATGTAGGTAAAAAACCGGATGAGGTCCTTACGAGACGAATTTCGGGAGCTAGGATCTAAATGAAAAGCTAGGATCTCAAAGGTAGTAATCTCAAGATTGGTAGCAGTGCCACGTGCTAGTCAGAGGAGGAATCGCAGGATAGCTCAGATGAATACGTGGCTTGAGAAGTGGTGCAAGAGGGAGGGATTCAAATTCCTAGGACATGGGAACCGGTTCTGGGGGAGGTGGGACCAGCACAAACCGGACGGTCTGCACCTGGGCAGGACCGGAACCAATGTCCTAGTGAGAGTGTTTGTTAGTGATGTTGGGGAGGATTTAAGCTCCCATCATGGGGGATGGGAACCTATGCAGGGAGACAGAGGGAAGTAAAATGGAGGCAGAAGCAAAAGATAGAAAGGGGAATAGTAAAGGAGGAGGGCAGAAAAACCCAAGGCAAACAACAAAAAGGGCCGCATAACAGAAACATTCTGAAGAGGCAAAGTGTGTTGAAAATACAAGACTGAAAGCTCTGTCAGAATGGATATGATATGTTTTGCATCACAGAGACATGGTTCCAGGTTGACTAAGGTTGGGAACGCAACAGCCAGGGGTATTCAACATTTTGAAGGATAGGAGAGAGTAAAAGGAGGCGGGGTGGCGTTGCTGATTAAAGAGGAAATTAATGCTTTAGTAAGTAGGGACATTAGTCTGGATGATGTGGAATAGTTATGGGTGGAGCTGCGTAATTCCAAAGGGCAGAAAACGTTAGTGGGACCACCAAACAGTAGTAGTGATGTTGGGGACAGCATCAAACAAGAAATAAGCGGTGTGTGTAATAAAGGTACATCAGTTATCATGGGCGACTTTAATCTACATATTGATTGGTCCAACCACACTGGTAGCAATGCAGTGGGGGAGAATATCCTAGAGTGTATTAGGGATTGTTTCTAGACCAATATGTCTCGGAACCAACTGGAGAGCTGACCATCATAATGTGATGTGTAATGAGAAGGGACTATTTAACAATTTTTTTGTGCGAGGCCCCTTGGGGAAGAGTGACCATAATATGGTAGATTTCATTATTAAGATGGAGAGTGACACAATTAATTCGGAAACTAGGGTGCAGAACTTAAGGAAAGGTAACATCGACGTTATGAGGCGTGAATTGGCTAGAATAGACTTCCTAAGGATACTTAAAGTGTTGATGGTGGATAAGCAATGTCAAACATTTAAAGATGACATGGATGAACTTCAGCAATTGTAATCTCTGTCATGGGTAAAAATAAGAAGGGGAAGGTGGCTCAACCATGGCTAACAAGGAAAATTAAGGATAGTGTTAAAGCCAAGGAAGAGGAATATAAATTGGCTAGAAAAAGCTACAAACCTGAGGACTGGGAGAAATTTAGTATTCAACAGAGGAGGACTAATGATTTAATTGACGGGAGGAACATAGATTACGAGAGGAAGCTTGCAGGGACATAAAAACTGATTGAAAAAGCTTCGGAAGAAATGTGAAGAGAAAAAGATTAGTAAAGCCAAATGTATGTCGCTTACAATCGGATTCGTTGAATTTATAATGGGTAACAAAGAAATGGCAGACCTATTGAACAAATACTTCCGTTCTGTCTTCACGAAGGAATGAACAAAAAGCTTTCCGAATGTACTAGGGGACAATGGATCTGGTGAGGAGGAACTGAAGGATATCCTTATTAGGCAGGACATTGTTTTAGGGAAATTGATGGTTTTGAAGACCGATAAATACCGGGAGCCTGATAGTCTGCAAACAGAGTACATAAGGAAGTGGCCCTAGAAATAGTGCATGCATTGGTGATCATTTTCCAACAGTCTATCGATTCTGGATCAGTCCCTATGGACTAGAGGGTAGCTAACGTAACACCACTTTTTTAAAAAAGTAGGGAAAGAGAAAACGGGTAATTATATAGAAGTTAGACTGACATCAGTAGTGGGGAAAATGTTGGAATCAATCGGTACGGATGAAATAGCAGCACATTTGTATAGAAATGACAAGATCGGACCAAGTCACCATGGATTTATGAAGGGGAAATCATGCTTGACGAATCTTCAGGCATTTGTGGGGGATGCAACTAGCAGAGTGGACAAGGGAGAACCAGTGGATGTGGTGTATATGACTTTCAAAAGGCTTTTGACAAGGTCCCGCACGAGAGATTGGTGTGCAAAATCAAAGTGCATGGATTTGGGTGCAGTGTACAGACGTGGATAGAGAACTGGTTGGCAGACAGGAAGCAGAGAGTCGGGATAAACGGGTCCTTTTCGGAATGGCAGGCAGTGACTAGTGCAGTGCCGCAGCGCTCAGTGCTGTGACCCCAACTCTTTATAATATAAATTCAAGGTTTAGATGAAGGAATTGAGTGCATTATCTCCAAGTTTGCTGATGACACTAAACTGGGTGGCGGTGTGAGCTATGAGCAGGAAGTTAAAGGGCTGCAGGGTGACTTGGGCAGGTACGATGAGTGGACAAATGCATGGCAGATGCATTATAATGTGCAATTGATGGAAAAACACGAAAGGCAGAATATTATCTGAATTTCGGCAGATTAAGAAAAGGAGAGATGCAACGAGAATTTGGTATCCTGTTTCAGCAGTCATTGAAAGTTGACATGCAGGTACAGCAGGCAGTGAAGAAGGCAAATTGCATGCTGGCCTTGAGAGCACAGGGATTTGTGGATAGGAACAGGGAGGTCTTTTACAGTTGCACAGGGCCTTGGTGATGCCTCACCTGGAGTATTGTGTTCAGTTTGGTCTCCTAATCTGAGGAAGGACGTTCTTGCTATTGAGGGAGTGCAGCGAAGGTTCACCAGACTGATTCCAGGGATGGCTGGACTGTCATGTGAGGAGAGACTGGATCAACTGCGCCTTGATTCACTGGAGTTTAGAAGGATGAGAGATGATCTCACAGAAACCGATAGGATTCTGAGGGAACTGGAAAGGTTAGATGTGGGAAGAATGTCCCCGATGTTAGGGAAGTCCAGAACCAGGGGACTGTGTCTTAGGACATGAGGTTTGCCATTTAGCACTGAGAAGAGGAGAAACGTCTTCACTCAGAGAGTTCTTAACCGATGGAATTCCCTGCCGCAGAGAGTTGTTGATGCCACTTCATTGGATATATTCAAGAGGTAGTTAGATATGGCGCTTACAGCTAAGGGTATCAAGTGGTATGGAGAGAAAGCAGGAAAGGTGTACTGAGGGAATGTTCAGCCATGGTCTAATTGAATGACGGTGCACTCCCGAATTGCAGATTGGCCTACTCCTGCACCTATTTTCTCTGTTTCTATATTTCTATGTTCACCTGCCCCCAATGTGGAAAGGGAGGTACTTACTGGAGCTTTCTGCTGAAACACACACCGAGCAGTTCAGAAGAGAGTCGCCCTGTTCACTTCTACTGTTCGTGCAAGTTTTAATGACATCCAGGTCTGAACTGTACCTGAGCTGTGGATACTATTCTTTATATTTTTCAACTAACGTAAAGAGTGATGGGCTTTTTAAAGTGCTTACTTCCAATACTGTAAACTACCAAGTATGTCGTCAATACAACCGAAATAAGATTAATTCTTCTTGCCGGTCGTTGCAATAAGATGACTCTGTGAAACGGCTGAGCCATCACGATCTGTTCAGTAGTGCTACCTGCGTCCAGCAGATGGGGATGTCCGACAATTTACTTCCAACTGAGAAGCGTGCAACTGTCCCCGAGAAAAGTATGTGTGAGGAGAGCTCAGGGTTAGATTCTGAGCATACTGCTCCCCACAGGGACATCACACACTGCACCCTCCCTGGGGCAGCTCTGGGTCAGACACTGAACATACTGCACCGTACAGGGACATCACACACAGCACCCTCCCCTGGGCAGCTCTGGGTCAGACTCACCACTTATGCATCCCACAGGGACATTTCACACTGCCCCCTCCCTGGGGCAGCTCTGGATCAGACACTGAACATACTGCACCGACAGGGACATCACACACTGCCTCTCGGTGGGTCAGCTCTGGGTCAGACTCACCACTTACTGCATCCCTGAGGGACATTTCACACTGCCTCCTCCCTAGGGCAGCCCAGGGTCTGACACTGAGGATATGCACCCCACAGCGTCAGCACACATTGCCCGCTCCTTGGGGCAGTTCAGTTTCATGCACTGCACCCCACAAGTACATCACAGATTGCCTCTCCCTGCGGCAGCTGAGGGGTAGACACTGCACCCAGAGTGTCATCACACATTAAGCCCTCCCTGGTGCAGCTCAGGGTCAGACTCTCGCTTTATCTCACCCCACAGGGACATCACGCACTGCCCACTCCTGGGGCAGCTCATGGTCAGACACTGAAAAGACTGCACCATATAGGGACATCATACACCGCCCGCTTCCCGGCCAGCTCACGGTCAGACACTGCACACCACAGTGATATCACACACTGCCCCCTCCCTGGGACAGCCCAGTGTCAGACTCACGGCTTACTGCACCTCACAGGGACATCACACACGGCACGCTCTCTGGGACAGCTCAAGGCCAGACACTGAAAACACTGCATCCCACAGTGACATCACACACTTTCCCCTCCGTGGGGCATCTCAGATTCAGAAACTGCACCGCAAAGGGACATCTCACACTGCCCCCTCCTTGGGGCAGCTTAGGAACATGACCTGAACAAACTGCACCTCACAAGGAGATCACAACTTGCATCCAGCTGTAAGAATACAGGCTTTGGTGAGTATTTTGAGGGATTAGGCATTGCAAGTATAAAATGAACCAAGGACAGTCATTGAAAAGCTTGCTTCTGCAAAGACAAAGACACTGCTTTGGATTTTCTGCTGACGCAAGGCTCTGGATCTGCCACCATTCATTATGGTGTTACGTCACACTTTATCACTGTGAAACAAACGCACTGGGAAATAATACCGAGGAGCTCAGATCTGTCTTAGTTTATCGCTTATGTCGCTTCTCTGAAGGTAGAATCACACAGAGCACTTGCAAACTGTTGAAAATAATAAATTATAAATCGTTTTTTCAAATTGTAATGCACTTAGTTAGGACTCATTACTATCAAAATCCTGTATTGCGTCGTCAGCATGGAAACTTAAAAACATAACAGAAAAAGCTTGTATTGAGGTTGAAGATGAGTTCTGCCAAAACCAGTGCGTGGAGACATAGGCTCCCAGCCTCAAGACTGGGCAGATGTGGATGTATATGAGTGTTAGAGCGAAAAACTTTAATTAGAGGTAAAGTAATTCGGTTTAATTAAAATAAAGTAAGGAAGACTGAGAGTAAGATTTAAATTGCGTTCATGGTAATATAGCTGTGTTCGGCAGAAACACTGAGGTCAGAGAAATTCGCTTCGGAGATAAGAACACGCACAAGATTTATGTAGACAGCTCTCAGATATAATGTGAGGAGGCCACGATGTTCCAGCCTCAGAAGATAACAGGGAAAATGCTACTATTAAGTAGATGGTAGCCATATGTCTGCCAAGAACATTAGCCTGAGAATAAGCCTGGGAAGACGTTCGCAGAAAATTAACACATAACCTGCAAAGGCTTTTCCTCAGCAACAGTCGTCAGAACGTAATGTACCAATGGAATAAGTAGAATTTACTCTATCCAATAAAATGAATTGCACTGTACCAGGCAATGATATTGCTGTAACCTGTATTAACTAATGGAACACTTCCCCACGTAGTTCCACCATTTTAGAAAAATAGAAACATGGAAACCTAGAAAATAGGTGCAGGAGTAGGCCATTCGGCCCTTCTAGCCTGCACCGCCATTCAATGAGTTCATGGCTGAACATGCAACTTCAGTACCCCATTCCTGCTTTCTCACCATACCCCTTGATTCCCCTAGTAGTAAGGACTTCATCTAACTCCTTTTTGAATATATTTAGTGAATTGGCCTCAACAACTTGCTGTGGTAGAGAGTTCCACAGGTTCACCACTCTCTGGGTGAAGAAATTCCTCCTCATCTCGGTCCTAAATGGCTTACCTCTTATGCTTAGACTGTGTCCCCTGGTTCTGGAGTTCCCCAACATTGGGAACATTCTTCCTGCATCTAACCTGTCTAACCCCGTCAGAATTTTAAACGTTTCTATGAAGTCCCCTCTCATTCTTCTGAACTCCAGTGAATACAAGCCCAGTTGATCCAATCTTTCTTCATAGGTCAATCCCGCCATCCCGAGAATCAGTCTGGAGAACCTTCGCTGCACTCCCTCAATAGCAAGAATGTCCTTTCTCAGGTTAGGAGACCAAAACTGTACACAATACTCCAGGTGTGGCCTCACCAAGGCCCTGTACAACTGTAGCAACACCTCCCTGCCCCTGTACTCAAATCCCCTCGCTATGAAGGTCAACATGCCATTTGGTTTCTTACACGCCTGCTGTACCTGCATGCCAACCTTCAATGAATGAGGCGGGAGTCGAGAGAGGCGTACCGGTGCAGCTGAGAGAAGTCAAAAAAGAAGTAGAAAGAAATCAAAAGGTGACGTCACAGCCAACGTGGTAAGTGATTGGCTGCTGATTGGTGAGTAGTTTTTCTTTTTCTTTATTAGTCAGTAACTTTTAACATTGTTGTCGGCAATTTAAGTGTATCTAAGGGTTAAGTCATGGCAGGACAGCTCGGTCATGTGATATGCTCCTCCTGTACCATGTGGGAACACGGGGACAACACCAGTGTCCCTGACGACTACATGTGCGGGAAGTGTGTCCACCTCCGGCTACTGACGGTCCGCGTTGCGGAGTTGGAGCTGAAGGTGGATTCACTCTGGAGCATCCACGATGCTGAGAATGACGTGAGTATCAGGTGTAGCGAGTTGGTCTTACCGCAGGAGAAGGGTCCACAGCCAGCGAGGGAATGGAAGACCAGCAGGAAGAGTAGTGCAAGGAAGGTAGTGCAGGGGTCCCCTGTGGTCATCCCACTGCAAAACAGATACACTGCTTTGAGTGCTGTTGAGGGGGATGACTCATCAGGAGTGGGCAGCAGCAGCCAAGTTCATGGCACCATGGCTGGCTCTGTTGCACAGGAGGGCAGGAAAAAGAGTGGGCGAGCGATAGTGATAGGGGATTCAATTGTAAGGGGAATAGATAGGCGTTTCTGCGGCCGCAACCGAGACTCCAGGATGGTATGTTGCCTCCCTGGTGCAAGGGTCAAGGATGTCTCGGAGCGGGTGCAGGACATTCTAAAAAGGGAGGGAGAACAGCCAGTTGTCGTGGTGCACGTTGGTACCAATGACATAGGTAAAAAAAGGGATGAGTTCCTACGAAATGAATTTAAGGAGCTAGGAGCTAAATTAAAAAGTAGGACCTCAAAAGTAGTAATCTCGGGATTGCTACCAGTGCCACGTGCTAGTCAGAGTAGGAATCGCAGGATAGCTCAGATGAATACGTGGCTTGAGCAATGGTGCAGCAGGGAGGGATTCAAATTCCTGGGGCATTGGAACCGGTTCTGGGGGAGGTGGGACCAGTACAATCCGGACGGTCTGCACCTGGGCAGAATCGGAACCAATGTCCTCGGGGGAGTGTTTACTCGTGCTGTTGGGGAGGAGTTAAACTAATATGGCAGGGGGATGGGAACCAATGCAGGGAGATAGAGGGAAACAAAAAGGAGGCAAAAACAAAAGACAGAAAGGAGATGAGGAAAAGTGGAGGGCAGAGAAACCCAAGGCAAAGAACAAAAAGGGCCATTGTACAGCAAAATTCTAAAAGGACAGAGGGTGTTAAAAAAACAAGCCTAAAGGCTTTGTGTCTTAATGCAAGGAGTATCCGCAATAAGGTGGATGAATTAACTGTGTAAATAGATGTTAACAAATATGATGTGATTGGGATTACGGAGACGTGGCTCCAGGATGAGCAGGGCTGGGAACTCAACATCCAGGGGTATTCAACATTCAGGAAGGATAGAATAAAAGGAAAAGGAGGTGGGGTAGCATTGCTGGTTAAGGAGGAGATTAAGGCAACAGTTAGGAAGGACATTAGCTTGGATGATGTGGAATCTATATGGGTAGAGCTGCAGAACACCAAAGGGCAAAAAACGTTAGTGGGAGTTGTGTACAGACCTCCAAACAGTAGTAGTGATGTTGGGGAGGGCATCAAACAGGAAATTAGGGGTGCGTGCAATAAAGGTGCAGCAGTTATAATGGGTGACTTTAATATGCACATAGATTGGGCTAACCAAACTGGAAGCAATACAGTGGACGAGGATTTTCTGGAGTGCATAAGGGATGGTTTTTTAGACCAATATGTCGAGGAACCAACTAGGGGGGAGGCCATCTTAGACTGGGTGTTATGTAATGAGAAAGGATTAATTAGCAATCTCGTTGTGCGAGGCCCCTTGGGGAAGAGTGACCATAATATGGTGGAATTCTGCATTAGGATGGAGAATGAAACAGTTAATTCAGAGACCATGGTCCAGAACTTAAAGAAGGCTAACTTTGAAGGTATGAGGCGTGAATTGGCTGAGATGGATTGGCGAATGATACTTAAGGGGTTGACTGTGGATGGGCAATGGCAGACATTTAGAGACCGCATGGATGAACTACAACAATTGTACATTCCTGTCTGGCATAGAAATAAAAAAGGGAAGGTGGCTCAACCGTGGCTATCAAGGGAAATCAGGGATAGTATTAAAGCCAAGGAAGTGGCATACAAATTGGCCAGAAATAGCAGCGAACCTGGGGACTGGGAGAAATTTAGAACTCAGCAGAGGAGGACAAAGGGTTTGATTAGGGCAGGGAAAATGGAGTATGAGAAGAAGCTTGCAGGGAACATTAAGACGGATTGCAAAAGTTTCTATAGATATGTAAAGAGAAAAAGGTTAGTAAAGACAAACGTAGGTCCCCTGCAGTCAGAATCAGGGGAAGTCATAACGGGGAACAAAGAAATGGCGGACCAATTGAACAAGTACTTTGGTTCGGTATTCACGAAGGAGGACACGAACAACCTTCCGGTTATAAAAGGGGTCGGGGGGTCTAGTAAGGAGGAGGAACTGAGGGAAATCCTTATTAGCCGGGAAATTGTGTTGGGGAAATTGATGGGATTGAAGGCCGATAAATCCCCAGGGCCTGATGGACTGCATCCCAGCGTACTTAAGGAGGTGGCCTTGGAAATAGTGGATGCGTTGACAGTCATTTTCCAACATTCCATTGACTCTGGATCAGTTCCTATGGAGTGGAGGGTAGCCAATGTAACCCCACTTTTTAAAAAAGGAGGGAGAGAGAAAACAGGCAATTATAGACCGGTCAGCCTGACATCGGTAGTAGGTAAAATGATGGAATCAATTATTAAGGATGTCATAGCAGTGCATTTGGAAAGAGGTGACATGATAGGTCCAAGTCAGCATGGATTTGTGAAAGGGAAATCATGCTTGACAAATCTTCTGGAATTTTTTGAGGATGTTTCCAGTAGAGTGGATAAGGGAGAACCAGTTGATGTGGTATATTTGGACTTTCAGAAGGCGTTCGACAAGGTCCCACACAAGAGATTGATGTGCAAAGTTAAAGCACATGGGATTGGGGGTAGTGTACTGACATGGATTGAGAACTGGTTGTCAGACAGGAAGCAAAGAGTAGGAGTAAATGTGTACTTTTCAGAATGGCAGGCAGTGACTAGTGGGGTACCGCAAGGTTCTGTGCTGGGGCCCCAGCTGTTTACACTGTACATTAATGATTTAGATGAGGGGATTAAATGTAGTATCTCCAAATTTGCAGATGACACTAAGTTGGGTGGTAGTGTGAGCTACGAGGAGGATGCTGTGAGGCTGCAGAGCGACTTGGATAGGTTAGGTGAGTGGGCAAATGCATGGCAGATGAAGTATAATGTGGATAATTGTGAGGTTATCCACTTTGGTGGTAAAAACAGAGAGACAGACTATTATCTGAATGGTGACAGATTAGGAAAAGGGGAGGTGGAAAGAGACCTGGGTGTCATGGTACATCAGTCATTGAAGGTTGGCATGCAGGTGCAGCAGGCGGTTAAGAAAGCAAATGGCATGTTGGCCTTCATAGCAAGGGGATTTGAGTACAGGGGCAGGGAGGTGTTGCTACAGTTGTACAGGGCATTGGTGAGGCCACACCTGGAGTATTGTGTACAGTTTTGGTCTCCTAACCTGAGGAAGGACATTCTTGCTATTGAGGGAGTGCAGCGAAGGTTCACCAGACTGATTCCCGGGATGGCGGGACTGACCTATCAAGAAAGACTGGATCAACTGGGCTTGTATTCACTGGAGTTCAGAAGAATGAGAGGGGACCTCATAGAAACATATAAAATTCTGACGGGGTTAGACAGGTTAGATGCAGGAAGAATGTTCCCAATGTTGGGGAAGTCCAGAACCAGGGGTCACAGTCTAAGGATAAGGGGTAAGCCATTTAGGACCGAGATGCGGAGGAACTTCTTCACCCAGAGAGTGGTGAACCTGTGGAATTCTCTACCACAGAAAGTTGTTGAGGCCAATTCACTAAATATATTCAAAAAGGAGTTAGATGAAGTCCTTACTGCTAGGGGGATCAAGGGGTATGGTGAGAAAGCAGGAATGGGGTACTGAAGTTGAATGTTCAGCCATGAACTCATTAAATGGCGGTGCAGGCTAGAAGGGCCGAATGGCCTACTCCTGCACCTATTTTCTATGTTTCTATGTTTCTATGACAGGGAGGTCATGCTGCATCTGTACAGGGTATTGGCGAGGCCGCACCAGGAGTACTGCGTGCAGTTCTGGTCACCTTACTTAAGGTAGGAAATGCTAGCTTTGGAAGGAGTACAGAGACGATTCACGAGGCTGATCCCAGAGATAAGGGGGTTAACTTATGATGATAGATTGAGTAGACGATGTTTTTACTCGTTGAAGGTCAGAAGGATGAGGGGTGATCTGATAGAAAAATTGAAAATAATGAAAGGGATAGACAAGATAGAGGCAGAGATGTTGATTCCACTGGTCGGGGAGACTAGAACTAGGAGACACAGCCTCAAAATACCGGGGGGTGGCAATTTAAACGGAGTTGAGAAGGAATTTCTTCTCCCAGAGGGTTGTGAATCTGTGGAATGCTCTGCCCAAGGAAGCAGTTGAGGCTAGCTCATTGAATGTATTCAAATCACAGATAGATAGATTTTAAACAATTCACGGAATTAAGGTTTATGGGGAGCGGACGGGTAAGTGATGATCAGTCCACGTTCAGATCAGCCATAATCTAGTTGAAAGGCGGAGCAGGCTCGAGGGGCAAGATTGCTTACTCCTGTTACTAATTCTTATGTTCTTATATTCTTATGTAATTGGAATCAATACTGGAATTCCGGTACTTGAAGGGATCTGGGAACAGAACAGGGGTGTGCGGCTGATTGAATAGCTCGATCACAGAGCCTGGAGCAGCATGATGGATCGA
The DNA here is from genome assembly GCF_044704955.1 of Pristiophorus japonicus. NCBI lineage: Eukaryota > Metazoa > Chordata > Chondrichthyes > Pristiophoridae > Pristiophorus > Pristiophorus japonicus. The sequence goes on along the minus strand of NW_027254846.1, from coordinate 1,929,843 downwards.
ATGGCCTCTTCTGTGCTGTATGATTCTGTGGTCCTGTGATAACAGAAGCCATTGAGTCCTTGTCTCGTGTGTAGAATCGATGCTGTGCTCTTTTTGAGCCTGTTTCTAATCGTTACTTGTGCTCTGATAAATGCAATAGCGGAAAAGCAAGCACAGTATAAAATAGAGTTTAAAAAACCTGAAATCATGAAATAATTATGAGACCAAAAATAGGGCCATGATGATAAAATCGTCACCAATAAATCCAATAATAATTTCAGGAGAAGCCTCTTTAACCAGAGGGGTGAGAATGTGGAACAAACCTCCAGAGGCAGTGGTTGAGGCGAATAGTACAGAACCATTTAATGGGAAGCCAGATCAACAAATCAGGGAGAAAACAATAGAAGATTCTGCTAATAGGGTAAGATGCAGAGTTGTGGGAGTTGTGTGGAGGAATGGTGGTGGTGTGTGTGCTGCATAAACGCCAGCATGGAGCAGTCGGTTCGAATGCCTGCTTTGTGTGCTGTACGATATATATCATTTGCTTAGCCGAGCATGAGGCCCGCTCTGATCACATCCCGCGCCGGGATTCAATCCATGCTTTATAAAGCATTGCTCTGATTCCTATTACATTATTTGTATCTATTTCCTCTAAGTATATCAGGGATAAATGTAACCAAATCACAGATGAAGGTTGCAGCAGAAGAGAAGCTCGGGCAGGAGGGCAGACAGTCAAAGTTATGAAGGTGGAAATCACGATGAGGACAGAGCATGATGCCACCGATGCTTCAATCGCAACACTCAGCGCTGACGAGTGAAGGAAGTGCCTGAGGAACCCGAAACCCAGCCAGAGACAGAAACTACCAGGGTGAACAGAATGAGTTTTGTAATAATACGACTGACCAACAAAAATGCTGTATCTGCGTTAAATGCTCAGCAATTTGAGGCGTGGAGAATGACAACCAGTTCAGGTTAAATTGTTCCACCGGCAGGTACAGCACGGGGTTAGATACACAGTAAATTTATCTCTACACCGTCCCATCAAATACTTCCAGCGCAGGTACAGCACCGGTTACATATCGAGTAAAATTCCCTCCACACTGTCCCGATCAAACACTCCCAGGTCAGTTACAGCGGGTTAGATACAAAGGTAAGCTCCTGCACAATATCCAATCAAACAATCCTAGGACTGGTACAGCAAGGGTTCGATGCAGAGTAAAGCTCCCTCGAGACTGTCCTATCAAACATACCCAGGGCAGGTCCATCACCGTTTAGATACAGAGAAACGTTCCCTCTTAACTGTCCCATCAAACGTTCCCAGAGCTGGTGCACACGGGATCGACACAGATAAATCTCTCTCTGCACTGTCCCATTCGGTGTGTGTTGGGCTCAGACCCTCACTGGGTGTGAGATCAGCCGAACTTAGAACCAGCCTGGATTAAGTAACAGACTTTCGCAATGATCACTGCCTCCCCTCCCTCAGTGATTCCCTCGCTGGGCTGTTTTGCTCCAGTCTCCCCATGCGATCCATGACGAGATTTCAATTCCTCCTTCTGTCGCCCACTCTCTATAAATTAATCCACTTTCATTCTGGAACGACTCTATTGACCATCTGCAAGGGCATGGTTGATTAGCAAAGATGTTATCTGGCTATTGTGAAGGCCCTGAGCTATCTCAACAAGAACTATGCTTAACACCACACCATCGCATAAAACACACCAGATGACCACGCGTTGACCTCGGACTCAAGGGAGCAATAAAGAAAATCCAAATATAAACTTGCACAACAATATAACAATATAAGGTAAGTGACACCTGGAAGAACGACCCATTGGGTTTTCGATTATGCTTTGGAAAAACCAATCACGTCACTGTTAAGGCCTGTCCACGAGGTCACTCATGTGGCAAAACCTGTATAATTAACGTGTAATTTGAACAGTTCGGTTGAGATCCTCTCAGGCGGATGGGAAGTGAAATGATCCCCCTGTACGTGCTGAAATAAAAAATCGTTGAACATTATTGAAGGTATCAGTCTGTTGATTCCGAATTTGTTAATTGAGTAGAAGGGCGATCCTCCCCATCAATTGGCGTAGTTTTCAGGAATCTTAAACGCAAACCCGAAACGATGTGGCAGCTCTTGGGGTGAATAACCTTTATTAAATACCAGCTACAAGTTGGAGCTGTTAAACTGTTTACGGGAAAGCAGGAAATCTACAGAGAGAACAAATAAATGCGACAAGGAGAGGACGGAGACAAAGGAATAAGGACAATTTGGGTTATGAGTAGGCTGGAATGAGCTTATGTGGCGTGCAGTACTAACGACCAAGAATCGGTCAGGAGACACGATAGAGGTACAAGAATAGCCCACTAAGGGAATGATAGTCCCTTAGCAAGCTTGGAAATGGCGGGGAATACGACTGGTGACCATCAGGATCTATACGGAAAATGCGAGCAGATAAAAACATAAAACTAATTGAGGGAATGAAGAAATAGGAATGGCAACCAGACTGGAGAGGCAGGCAAAGTGACTGAGATGCAAGCCAAGGAATAAAGGAGACCGGGATCATACGGTAGTATTAGCCTGCTATCGGGCACAAAATAAAGTGATAGAAACAAAGGATCAGATAATGCAGGAGCTAAAAGCTAAAATAAAATAGATGGAAGAGGCAGAAGTAAGCAGTAGGAATGTTACAATATGGGCAGCAGTAACTGGGCGACCTACACTGCCTGCACCGATACCTATATAACGCCCACTTGAACATTTCAGTGAAGAAATAGAGAATAGTTGGGGACCACAGATGGTGAAGGGCTAACACGGGGAGCTGCTTAATCGGAATCGAGCCTCTCAGCCCAAGTGGCCGAATTAGTCGCCCTAAAGGAAGCCCTAAAAGAGGCAAAAGGTAAAAGGGTAAATATGTATACAGACAACAGATACGCATTTGGAGTGGTCCACAATTACATGGTGGCCTGGAGTCCGCGAGGTCATATGACATCGGGGCGAGGACCAATTCGACACGAGAACATATTTACCGAAGAGGTAGAGACTTCCCTCCAGCCCCAGGGATATGTCATAATAAAGAACAAAGCCCATAACTAAATAACTGACTGACATCAAAAAGGCAATTCATAGGCAGATGAGGCAGGTAGGAAATTGCCAGAAGCATGGGGCCTGTGGGCTAAAATAAGCACCTGTGAGCTTGGGCCGGAAGAAAAAAATATGTTTAACGTACAGGAGGCAACCCTACTGCAGGGAAATGTTGAATGGAAAAGACAGGAAGTTAAACAAGGAATGGATGGAATCTGGAGAAAAGATTTTAATGTGGTAGCCCCAGGGTGCATCCGACAACACCTACTGAGTATATAGCACGGGTATGCGCACACAGGAAAGACCAGCGTGACGAGTTCAATGTCCCGATGTTGGTGGTGGAAGGGAATGGGAAGAGATAAAGAAAATTACTGTAGGAAGTGCTTAACATGCACAAAGCATTAACTAGGTGGAAAAACAAAGTTGAGAATGAGAGAGCAACCCCGACCAAAGGGAGCATGGTAAAACATGCTGACAGGCTTCATGGGCCCACTGTCAAATCACCAGGGCGAACGTATTGCTTGTTTATAACAGATCAATTCAGAAAATGGGGAGAAGCAATCACAACAAAAATTGCTCAATGAGACGGTGGCTAGAATATTTGCAGAAGAAATTATACCTCGTTGAGGATTGCCCCTACAGATAGATTCAGGTCAGCTTACAAACATCACGGGTCAAGTAATGAAACAAACATGCTGCCGACTGGGAACCAGGCAGAAATTCCATATCCCCTATCATCCGGCATCATCCGGATTAGTAGAACGAATGAATAGGACCCTGATCAACGCATTGGCCAAAGTGATCAACGATAGAGGAAAGGGATGGGTAGATATACTGCCCCTCATTTTAACGAAGTTCAGGGCGACCGTAATACGGATCACCAGACGCACGCCTTTCAAATTAATGACAGGAAGAGCAATGAGATGACCTGCGTTTCGAGTGATGGGGAGTGATGATATCGGACATTACTCAGACCCTACCGCGACCGAGCAAGGAGATTAGTGACGCAATTATGTTAACAATTACATGATCTGAGGCATACATCAGGGATCAGCAAGTGATCAAGGACTGGGAAACTGATAGCAAGGAACAAAAGGCTCAGAAACACAGATTGGGAGCAAGGTAACGGTAGAAATATACGCCGAAAAGCCAGGATTCTCAGCAAAATGGACAGCCACTCACCAGGTAATAATGGTAAGCGACAGCTGCATGTTTGTGGTGCTAAGGGGAACCGGACGGTGGACACATTGAATACAGTTAAAACATTATGCATAACATGACTCCTGGAAAACATGTTGTGTTTTAGAGAACCTTATTCCTAGTAGGAGGAATATTGGATAACTCCATCTTAGACCACGACCCAGCGATAATTTGTCCAGACGGATATCAATGAAATATTTCGAATACAAACTCAATCTTTCACGAAAAATGCAAAAGGGGGCGAATTGAAATGGAATGGACAAGCCTGGTAAAGGGTCCGTCATGGCTGAACCAATCATGGACATGCATGAATAGCTCGGACCAAGACAATCCACACAAGTGTGTGTGGGTAAGATGAAACATCACCAGGGAAGTGGGGGGGACTACGCCCATGCCCATTAGTGAATCACAATTCGGTAATGGTTACTTTTGGGGAATGTTCTTGTGCAAGATAAAGATCCCAACCATCACAAGAGCCCAAAGCAAAACGACCCCAGAACCCCGAGTTTGCCCAGTCATTGACCCCGGGGTTCAAGCAGAGGATTAGAAAGGAAAATAACGAAAGAAAACATCCACAACATGGTACTCCAAAGGATTATTACAGTATTGTTAGACCTAATGAATATAATTATCCCACTGCTGTGCGATAAGTAAACCATATGGTTCGTCAAAAACCTAATAATGAGAGCCCTTGACGGGCCCGAATACAAGACTATGACGTTCAATGTAAAAGAGCAAAGCAAAAATGGGAAATGCATGAGGAGAAAGAGGGGAAGTTTAGAAATGGTGGCAACAGGATAGGCGGCTGGCGTTGTGACGGTTAATGCAATAGATTATCAAACAACAGAAGAGGAGGTCATCACCCTCACACATTCATTAAAAGAACTGCTGGAAAGGGGAGATTGTAACGGGAAAATGCAGACCCAGCTATGGGACGGGGAGGAATGGGAGCTGCAACAGGTTGCCCATACTTTGCGGGACCATGCAAAAACGATCAATTTTAAACCAGGCTGGACGGACCATGATTAAATGAATGGAGGCCGGGATAGTTTGTGCGGGTTATGCGGTTTGGATCTCAATACGGTTGAACATAACCTAGAACAATTGCAGAATGTGTGGGTGCCGGATTGGATAACCAATTGTGTATTTGCTGAATGGACATTGGGCAAGAATGACACCCAATCCTATGAGGTCCGGAGCAAACGCCATGCCTGTTCCCTAATAACAGTTATGGAAGCAGAAATCGGAATATAATACGGCTTATATTATCAATAACACAATACGACGTGACTAAGGGAAACAAATAGTACCAAGGAAGATATATTTTAAATAAATAAATAATCAGATCCATGTGCAATGTCACAAATTGCACCAGTACGTAAATAAAAAGCGAAACAATACGAAATGTGCCGATATTAAAAGTTGTTACAAGAATAATCAAGTTGTTTTATGCCAAGAGCACCCAGAACTTAATAACAACGACTCTGGATATGGCCGAACAGATGGATGTGTGTTGAGAGTAACAGCGTTAAAACTGGACTCCGAAACGACTGCAGACTCACACGTCAAGGGAGGATGGTGTTTGAGCACCACGGCGGTCAACATTACGGTGTGGAAGTCACCAACTGCCGTATCACGAGCATCAACTTCTGTTTTGCCCCAGAAGAAGAAGCCGATATCCAGGAATATAATATATATCCAGAATTGAAAGGAACGTCCTTCAGTGGGAGGTGGTGGACACTATCGAAGCAAGGTATAAAGGTTTCGAGGAACCACAAGTACGACATGTACTCAGACTTCGTGAAGAACAAATTAAGTTGTAACAGGACATAGAAACATAGAAACATATAAAATAGATGCAGGAGTAGGCCATTCGGCCCTTCTAGCCTGCACCGCCATTCAATGAGTTCATGGGGGAAATGCAACTACAGTACCCCATTCCTGCTTTCTCGCCATACCCCTTGATCCCCCGAGAAGTAAGAACTTCATCTAACTCCTTTTTGAATATATTTAGTGAATTGACCTCAACAACTTTCTGTGGTGGAGAATTCCACAGGTTCACCACTCTCTGGGTGAAGAAGTTTCTCCTCATCTCGGCCCTAAATTATTCTTGACTTCCCCAACATTGGGAACATTCTTCCTGCATCTAACCTGTCTAAACCCATCCGAATTTTAAACCTTCCTCTGAGATCCCCTCTCATTCTTCTGAACTCCAGTGACTACAAGCCCAGTTGTTCCAGTTCTTCTTGATCAGTCAGTCCTGCCATCCCGGGAATCAGTCTGGTGAACCTCCGCTGCACTCCCTCAATAGCAAGAATGTATTTCCTCAAATTAGGAGACCAAAACTGTACACAATACTCCAGGTGTGGCCTCGCCAAGGCCCTGTAGTAACACCTCCCTGCCCCTGTACTCAAATCCCCTCGCTATGAAGGCCAACATCGGCGGCAGTCAGGAGCAGCGTCGAGGAGGTGCGTGGAGTGGTCTATAAAAGGCACAGCAGGGAGTCAGGGGCCCAGCGTCGGCGGCAGTCGGTAGCAGTGTCGAGGAGGTGCGTGCAGAGGCCTATAAAAGGCACAGCAGGGAGTCCGGGGCCGAGCGTCGGCGGCAGTCGGGAGCTGCGTCGAGGAGGTGCGTGGAGAGGCCTATAAAAGGCGTGACTTGTGCAGCTACAGGGAGAAGGCAAAAAGTAGAAAGAAATCAAAAGGTGACGTCACAGTCAAGAGGGTAAGTGATTGGCTGGTGATTGGTGAGTAGTTTTTATTTTTTCTCTTCGATATCAGTGAGTAACTTTTAACATTGTTGTTGCCAATTTAAGTGTATCTAAGGGTTAAGTCATGGCAGGAGAGCTCGGTCGGGTGTTATGCTCCTCCTGCACCATGTGGGAACTCAGGGACGACACCAGTGTCCCTGACGACTAAATCTGCAGGAAGTGTATCCACCTCAAGCTCCTGATGGTCCGGGTTGCGGAGTTGGAGCTGAGGGTGGATTCATTCTGGAGCATCCACGATGCTGTGAATGACGTGAATATCACGTGCAGCGAGTTGGTCGTACCGCAGGGAAAGGGTCCACAGCCAGATAGGGAATGGAAGACCAACAGGAAGAGCAGTGCAAGGAAGGTAGTGTAGTAGTCCCATGTGGTCATCCCCCTGCAAAACATATACACTGCTTTGGGTACTGTTGGGGGGGATGACTCATCACGGGAGGGCAGCAGCAGCCAAGTTCATGGCACCATGGCTGGCTCTGCTGCACAGGAGGGCAGGAAAAAAAGTGGGAGAGCAATAGTGATTGGGGATTCAATGGTGAGGGGAATAGTTAGGCGTTTCTGCGGCCGTAACCGAGACTCCACGATGGTATGTTGACTACATGGTGCAAGGGTCAAGGATGTCTCGGAGCGGGTGCAGGACATTCTAAAAAGGGAGGGAGAACAGCCAGTTGTCTCGGTGCACATTGGTACCAAATACATAGGTGAAAAAAGGGATGAGGTCCTACGAAACGAATTTAAGGAGTTAGGAGCTAAATTAAAAAGTACGACCTCAAAAGTAGTAATCTCGGGATTGCTACCAGTGCCACGTGATAGTCAGAGTAGGAATTGCAGGATAGCGCAGATGAATACGTGGCTTGAGCAGTGGTGCAGCAGGAAGGGATTCAAATTCCTGGGGCATTGGAACCGGTTCTGAGGGAGGTGGGACCAGTACAAACCGGACGGTCTGCTCCTGGGCAGGACCGGAACCAATGTCCTAGGGGGAGTGTTTGCTAGTGCTGTTGTGGAGGATTTAAACTAATATGGCAGGGGGATGGGAACCAATGCAGGGAGACAGAGGGAAACAAAAAGGAGGCAAAAGCAAAAGACAGAAAGGAGATGAGGAAAAGTGGAGGGCAGAGAAACCCAAGGCAAAAAACAAGAAGGGCTACTCTACAGCAACATACTAAAAGGACAAAGGGTGTTAAAAAAACAAGCCTGAAGGCTTTGTGTCTTAATACAAGGAGTATCTGCAATAAGGTTGATGAATTAACTGTACAAATAGATGTTAACAAATATGATGTGATTGGGATTACGGAGACGTGGCTCCAGGATGATCACGGCTGGGAAATCAACATCCAGGGGTATTCAACATTCAGGAAAAATAGAATAAAAGGAAAAGGAGGTGGGGTTGCATTGCTGGTTAAGGAGCAAATTAAGGCAATAGTTCGGAAGGACATTAGCTTGGATGATGTGGAATCTATATGGGTAGAGCTGCAGAATACCAAAGGGCAAATAACGTTACGGGAGTTGTGTACAGACCTCCAAACAGTAGTAGAGATGTTGCGGAGGGCATCAAACATGAAATCTTCATGTACCATGACACCCAGGTCTCGTTGCACCTGCCCTTTTCCTAATCTGTCACCATTCAGATAATAGTCTGTCTCTCTGTTTTTACCACCAAAGTGGATAACCTCACTTTTATCTGCATTATATTTCATCTGCCATGCATTTGCCCGCTCACCTAACCTATCCAAGAAACTCTGCAGCCTCATAGCATCCTCCTCGCAGCTCACACTGCCACCCAACTTAGTGTCATCCGCAAATTTGGAGATACTACATTTAATCACCTCGTTTAATCATTAATGTACAGTGTAAACAGCTGGGGCCCCAGCACAGAACCTTGCGGTACCCCACTAGTCACTGCCAGCATTTCTGAAATGTACCCATTTACACCTACTCTTTGCTTCCTGTGTGACAAGAAGTTCGCAATTCATGTCAGCACACTACCCCAAATCCCGTGTGCTTTAACTTTGCACATTAATCTCTTGTGTGGGACTTCGTCAAAGCCTTCTGAAAGTCCAAATATACTACATCAACTGGTTCTCCCTTGTCCACTCTACTGGAAACATCCACAAAAAATTCCACAAGAGTTGTCAAGCATGATTTCCCTTTCAAAAATCCATGCTGACTTGGTCCTATCATTTCACCTCTTTCCAGATGCGCTGCTATGACATTCTTCATAATTTATTCCATCATTTTACTCACTACTGAGGTCAGGCTGACCGGTCTATAATTTCCTGTTTTCTCTCTCCCTCCTTTTTTTAAAAGTGGGATTACATTGGCTACCCTCCACTCCATCGGAACTGATCCAGAGTCAATGGAATGTTGGAAATTGACTGTCAATGCATCCGCTATTTCCAAGGCCACCTCCATAAGTACTGTGGGATGCAGTCCATCAGGCCCTGGGGATTTATCGGCCTTCAATCCCATCAATTTCTCCAACACAATTTCCCGAATAATAAGGATTTCCTTCAGTTCTTCCTTCTTACTAGACCCTCTGACCCCTTTTATATCCGGAAGGTTGTTTATGTCCTCCTTAATGAATACCGAACCAAAGTACTTGTTCAATTTGTCTGCCATTTCTTTGTTCCCCGTTATGACTTCCCCTGATTCTGACTGCAGGGGACCTACGTTTGTCTTTACTAACCTTTTTCTCTTCACATATCGATAGAAACATTTGCAGTCCGTTTTAATGTTCCCTGCAAACTTCTTCTCGTACTTCATTTTCACTGCCCTAATCAAACCCTTTGTCCTCCTCTGCTGAGTTCTACATTTCTCCCAGTCCCCAAGTTCACTGCTATTTCTGGCCAATTTGTATGCCACTTCCTCGGCTTTAATACTATCCATGATTTCCCTTGATAGCCACGGTTGAGCCACCTTCCCTTTTTTATTTTTACGCCAGACAGGAATGGACAATAGTTGTAGTTCATCCATGCGGTCTCGAAATGTCTGCCATTGCCCAATCACAGTCAACCCCTTAAGTATCATTCGCCAATCTATCCCAGCCAATTCACGACTCATACCTTCAAAGTTACCCTTCTTTAAGTTCCAGAGCATAGTCTCTGACTTAACTGTTTCATTCTCCATCCTAATGCAGAATTCCACCATATATGGTCACTCTTCCCCATGCGGCGTCCATGAACAGCGGCAGAAATCCGATGAAGAACATCGACAAACTCCAGAAAGACACGAATCAAATGTTGGCAAATCAACCATGGTATGCCAGGCTTTGCTTCTTTGGACCAAACGTGCAGGTGCACCCCAGGATAAAAATATTATCCCATGTCTTGGAGATTGTGCCATCTGTGGTTTTAATGGTATTGTTGAAAGAATTATGTTGGAGATGTTAACGACGAACGAGGAAAGCCATAGCTCCGGCCCCCATAAAAGACTTCGAAAAAACAAAAGCAGTATGATCTGAAGAAAAATCTATCAAACAGGTAAATGGTGTGTCAAGGGAAAAGGAAACGAGAAGCCATCCGAACGTTAGAGCTTGGCAACCCAGACGGAACAATTAAGCTGACAATATCACTTCCCCTTTGAATGAAATAATTAGTGGATGGCACATTGGCCTACCTTGGGGTATATAGCGAAGGGCCAAAATGGAGAATTGCAGAGGCAAGTGCGATTATCACAGTTGTTATCTGGCTAATTTGAAGGCCGTCAACTGGCTAAAGAGAAGGTAGGCTTAAAAATGCATGCAAACTTGGAGCCACCAGCTGACCACTCGTTTAATGTATGCTTAAATTGCACGTACGCAAGATGGCCACCGCTGAACTCGGGCTTAAGGGATCAATATAATATAAGGAGAGTGGCACTTGGAACAATCGAACAAATGGGTATGTGATCAAGCATTGGCACAACCAATCATATTACTGTTAAGGTCTGTCCATGAGGATACCCATGTACTATACCCTGCAAAATTAAGATGTAATTTGGACACCTCGTTGGAGATCTTCTCTCCGGCCGCTGAGTATTGAGATGATCCCCCTTCATGTTTTCGAATTAAAGTCATTGGACTTATCCAAATTGTCCGTCTGTTGAATCAAGGCGTGTTAAGAGAGGAGAATGCCGATTTTCCCCATCAGATGCAAGCGATCAGGTCCAGGGGATTTATCTGCCATTAGTGCCATTATCTTACTGAGTATCACCTCCTTAGTGATTGTGATTTTGTTAATTTCCTCAGGCCAAATTCCCTTGATTATCCACTATTGAAATATTGTTAGTATCCTCTACCATACAGATTGATACAAAATATTTGTTCAGTGTTTTTGCAATCTCCATATTCCCCATTACTAATTCCCCGGCTTGTCCTCTTAAGCACCAACATTTACTTTAGCCATTCTTTTCCTTTTCATATACATATTGAAAACTCTTGCTATCTGATTTTTATATTTCGTGCTAGTTTACTTTCACAGTCTAACTTCCCTTTCTTAATCATTTCAGTCGTTCTTTGCTGCCATTTCAAAGATTCCCAGTCTTCTGTCCTCCCACTAGTTTTGGCCACTTTGTATGCGCTTGTTTTTAACAGGATACCATCCTTTATTTCTTTCGTTAGCCATGGATCGCTATCCTTTCTCTTACACCTTTTCCTCCTCACTGGGATATATTTTTCTTGGAGTTGTGAAATATCTCCTTAAATATAGACCACTGTTCATCAATCGTCCTAGAATTTAACGATATTCCCAGTCCACTTTGCTCAATTTTGTCCTCATACCTTCATAGTCTATTTTATTTAATCTTAGTAAGCTGTCTTGAGATCCAAATTTCTCACCCTCTATCTGAATTTGAATTTCAATCATGTTATGATCACTCATTCCAAGGGGATCCTTTACTAGGCGATTGTTTATTGATCCAGATCTAAGATAACCTGCCCCCTGGTTGGTTCCGTTCTATACTGCTCAAGGAACCCTTCCCATATGGACTCTGTGAACTCCTCCTCAAGGCAACCTGATCAATTTCATTTGTCCAAAGAATATGGAGTTTAAAATCACCCATGATTATTGTTGTTCCCATTTTCAAGCCTCCACTATTTCCTGCTTTGTGTTCCGACCAACAGAGTTGCTACTATTGGGGGGCCTATAGACTATGCCCACCTGTGACGTTTTCCCCTTATTGTTCCTTATCTCCAGCCAAACTCTTTCAACATCCTGATCGTTTGAGCCAATATCGTTTCTTACTATTGCAGTGATTCCATCCTTCATCAATAGAGCTACCCCACCTCCGTTTCCTTTCTGGCTGTCCTTCAGGATTGTAAAGTACCCCTGAATATTTAATTCCCAGTCCTGGTCGCCTTGCAACCACTTCTCTGTAATAGCTATCAGATCATACCCATTTGCATCTATTTTTGCTATCAACTCATCTATTTTATTACAAATGCTTTACAAATGTTGTATTCTGCCCAGCAACAAACCCAGGACGCTAAGGTTTTGAAAATACCCAGACTTACAGCGATGCCGGGAGATCCACAGGAGACAATTCCAGCAAGAATATCGGGAACTTCCTCATATCTCCCACAATTGTGTCCTGGTCACACCGGGTCTGAGCAACGCTCCCAACAATAAGGTCCTGATCATCCCGGGTCTGAGCGAGGCTCCTCACAATCAGGTCATGATCATCCCGAGTCTGAGCAACCCTCCCCACAATATGTTTGTACAACATCGTTATAGCTAAAACTGTCATTTCTGAATGTCAATAAATAATTTATAACAATTATAGAGTCAAGCATTTCTCTTCCATGGCAGGTACAGCACGCGGTTATATACAGACTAAAATTCCCTCTACACGATCCCATCAAACACGCCCAGGGCAGGTTAAGTGGGTGAGATACAGAGTAAAGCTCCCTCTGCACTGTCCCACCAAACATTCCCAGGGCAGGTACAGGGGGTCAGATACAGTTTAAAGCTCCCTCTGCACTGTCCCACCAAACACTCCCGGGGCAAGTACAGCACGGGGTTAGATACAGAGTAAAGCTCCAAGGGTAGGCAGGCAGAAAGGAAAAAGTGGTGGGATAACGTTGCTGGTTAAAGAGGAAATGAACACAATAGCAAGAAAGAACATTAGCCTGGATGATGTGGAATCTGTGTGGGTAGACCAGCAGATTAACAAATGGGCAGAAAACGCAAGTGGGAGTTGTGCACAGACCATCAAACAGTAGTAATAACATTGGGGATGGTATCAAACAAGAAATAAGGGATGCATGTAATAAAGGTACAGCAGTTATCATGGGCGACTAAATCTGCTTACAGATTGGGTTAATTTGGTAGCAATGCGGTGGAGGAGGATTTTCTGGAGTGTATTAGGGATGGTATTCGAGACCAATATGTCGAGGAACCAACCGGAGAGCTGGCCATCCTAGACTGGGTGTTGTGTAATGAGAGAGGACTAATTAGCAATTTTGTTGTGCGAAGTCCCCTGGGTAACAATGACAATAATATGGTAGAATTTTTTATGAAGGTGGAGAGTGACAGTTAATTCAGAGGCAAGGGTCCTGAACTTAAGGAAAGGTCACTCCGAAGGTTTGAGATGTGAATTGGCGAGGATAGACTGGTAAATGCTACTGAAAGCATTGACAGTGGATAGGCAATGGTACACATTTATAGATTACATGGATGAAATTCAACAAGTGAACATCCCATTCTGGAGCAAAAATAAAACGGGTTAGGTAGCACAACCGTGCCTAACAAGGGAAATTATGGATAGTGTTAAATCCATGGAAGAGGCATCTAAATTGCCGAGAAAAAGCAGCAAACCTGAGGACTGGGTGAAATTTAGAATTTGGGAGAAGACAAAGGGTCTAATTAGGATAGTGAAAATAAGGTATGAGCGGAAGCTTCCAGGGAACATAAAAGCTGTCTGCCACCTCTCTCTCTCCCTGCCCCCGTTCACTCTCCATGCCCCTCGATTTTTCTCCCTGCCCTGCTTTCTCTCCCTGCCCCGCTCTCTCGCCCTGCTCCGCTCTCTCTCCCTGCCCCACTTTTTCTCCCTTCCCCCGCTTCCCTGCCCGGCTCTCTCACCCTGCACCACTCTCTCCCCTGCCCCGCTGTCTATCCCTGTCCCGCTGTCTATTCCTGCTCCGCTCGCTATCTCTGCCGCGCTCTCAATCCCTGCCGCGCTCTCTATCCCTGCCTCGCTCTCTATCCCTGCTCCATCTCTCTCTCCTTGCCCCGCTCTCTCTCTCCCTGCCCTCCCTCTCTCGTCACATGCTATGCTCTCTCTCACTGCCCCACTGCTATGTCTCTCTGCCCCCCGTTCTCTCTCTCTGCCCCACTCTCTCTCTCCCTGCCTCCCTGTCTCTCTCCCTGACCCACCGCTCGCTCTCTCTGCAAACCCCCCACTCTCCCTCACTGCCCCCCACTTTCTCTCCCTGCCACGCGCTATCTCCCTGCCCCCCACGCTCTATCTCCCTCCCCGCCTGTCCCTCTCGCTGCCATGCTCTCTCTGTCCCTGCCCGCCGCTCTATCTCGCTGCTGTCCGCTCTCACTTCCTGACGCCTTTCTCGCTCTCCCTGCCCCCCTTCTCCCTCTCCCCGCCCTGCACGTTCTCTCCCTGCCCCACTCTCTCTCTCTCGCTGCCCAACTCTCTATTCCTGCTCCGCGCTCTCCCTCCCTGCCCCACTCTATCTCCCTGCCCTGCTCGTTCTCTCCCTGCCCCACTCTCTCTTCTCGCTGCCCTGCTCTCTATCCCTTCGCCGCTCTCTCTATCACTGCCCCGCTCTCTCTCTCCCTGCCCTGCTATCTCTCTCCTTGCCCCGCTCGCTCTCTCCCTGCCAAGCTCTCTCTCTCCATGCCCACCCCGGTCGCTTCCTGTCTGCTCCACACCCTAGTGCGATATTTAAACAAGACATAACCCGTGTGATACCTTGGGAATGTTTATTGGACAGTGTAGAGGGAACTATGCTCTGTAGCGAGACCATGCTCCAGTTGTGATCAGATCAGGCTTGGTCGTATTAAATGTGGAGCAGGCTCGAAGAGCCGTGTGGCCTGCTCCTGCTCCTATTTCTTATGTTCTTATGTCTTTATGCTGTTAAATGTACCGTGTACGGCAATGTGTCCACCCATGCCTCCCCCTTGATGTGCACCAGCGAGTTCACACTGAGTGGAGCAGTGCAAGGAATGTAGTGCAGGGTTCCCATGCGTCCAGCCCCCTGCAAAACAATTACACTGCTTTGGGTACTTTTGAGGGGGATGACTCATCAGGTGGTAGAAGCAGCATCCAAGGTCAAGGCACCGTGGGTGTCTCTGCTGCACAGCAGGGCAGGAAAATCAGTTGGAAAGCTCCAGTGAGAGGGGATGCGATTGTGAGGGAAATAGATCGGCGTTTCTGGAGCCGCAACCGAGACGCCAGGATGTTATGTTACCTCCCTGGTGCAACAGTGAAGAATGTCTCGGAGCGGGTGCAGGACATTCTGAAAATGGAGGGTGAACAGCCAATTGTCATGATGTTGTAGGTTCCGACGATCTAAAAAAAAAGGGATGAGGTCCTACGAGACGAATTTCGCGAGGTAGGATCGAAATTGAAAGGTTGGATCTCAAAGGTAGTAATCTCAAGATTGGTACCAGTGCCACGTACTAGTCAGAGGAGGAATCGCAGGAAAGCTCAGATGAATACGTGGCTTGAGGAGTGGTGCAAGAGGTCAGGATTCAAATTCCTAGAACATGGGAACCGGTTCTGGGTGAGGTGGGAAAAGTACAAACAGGACGGTCTGCACCTGGGCAGGACCGGATCCAATTTCTAGGGGGAGCGTTTGTTAGTGATGTTGGCGAGGACTTAAACTAACATCACGGGGGATGGGAACCTATGCAGGGAGACAGAGGAAAGTAAAATGGAGGCAGAAGCAAAAGATAGAAAGGGGAATAGTAAAGGTGGAGGGCAGATAAACCCAAGGCAGAAAAACAAATGGATGGATATGATGTATTTTGCATCACAGAGACATGGCTCCAGGTTTACCAAGGCTGGGAACGCAACAGCCAGAGGTATTCAACATTTAGAAGGATAGGAGAGAAGAAAAGGAGGCGGGGTGGCGTTGCTGATTAAAGTGGAAATTAATGCTATAGTAAGGAGGGACATTAGCCTGGATGATGTGGAACAGGTATGGATGGAGCTGTGGAATTCCAAAGGGCAGAACACGTTCGTGGGACTTGTGTACAGACCACCAAACAGGAATCGTGATGTTGGGGACAGCATCAAACAAGAAATAAGCGGTGTGCGTAATAAAGGTACATCAGTTATCATGGACGACTTTAATCTACATATTGATTGGGCGAACCACACTGGCAGCAAAGTGGTGGGGGATAATAACCTGGAGTGTATTAGTGATGGTTTCTAGACCAATAAGTCTGGGAACCAACTAGAGAGCTGGCCATCATAATGTGATGTGTAATGAGAGGGGACTATTTAGCATTCTTTTTGTGCGAGGCCCCTTGGGGAAGAGTGATTTCATTATTAAGATGGAGAGTGACACAATTAATTCGGAAACTGGGATGCTGAACTTAAGGAAAGGTAACTTCGACGGTATGAGGCGTGAATTTCTAGAACAGACTTGCAAAGGATACTTAAAGGGTTAATGGTGGTTAAACAGTGGCAAACATTTAAAGATCACATGGATGAACTTCAGCAATTATTCATCTCTGTCTAGAGTAAAAATAAAACGGGGAAGGTGGCTCAACCATGGCTAACAAGGGAAATTAAGGAGAGTGTTAAAGCCAAGGAAGAGGCATATAAATTGGCCAGAAAAAGCAACAAACCTGAGGGCTGGGAGAAGGTTGGAATTCAACGGAGGAGGAATAATGATTTAATTGAGAGGGGGAACATAGATTAGGAGAGGAAGCTTGCAGGTACATAAAAACTGATTGCAAAAGCTTCTAAAGAAACGTGAAGAGAAAAAGATTAGTGAAGGCAAATGTAGATCGCTTGCAATCGGATTCAGGTGAATTTATAATGGGGAACAAAGAAATGGCAGATGAATTGAACAAATACTTCGGTTCTGTCTTCATGAAGGAATGCAACAATAACCTTCCGAATGTACTAGCGGACAATGGGTCTAGTGAGGAGGAACTGAAGGATATCCTTATTAGGTAGGACATTATTTTCGGGAAATTGATGGGATTGAAGGCCGATAAATACCGGGAGCCTGACAGTCTGCAAACAGAGTACTTAAGAAAGTGGCCCTCGAACTAGTGGTTGCATTGGTGATCATTTTCCAACAGTCTATCGATTCTCGATCAGTTCCTATGGACTGGAGGGTAGCTAACGTAGCACCACTTTTTAAAAAAGAAGGGAGAGAGAAAACTGATAATTATGGACTAGTTAGACTGATATCAGTCTTGGGGAAAATGTTGGAATCAATCGTAAAGGATGAATAGCAGTGCATTTGGAAACTGCGACAAGATCGGATCAAGTCAGCATGGATTTATGAAAGGGAAATCATGCTTGTCGAATTGTCTGGCATTTTTTTGGGATGCAACTAGCAGAGTGGACAAGGGAGAACCAGTGGATGTGGTGTATTTGACTTTCGAAAGGCTTTTGACAAGGTCCTGCACGAGAGATTGGTCTGCAATATCAAAGCGCATGTTATTGGCGGCAGTGTACTGACGTGGATAGAGAACGGTTTGGCAGACAGGAAGCAGAGAGTCGTGATAAATGTTCCTTTTCAGAATGGCAGGCAGTGAATAGTGGAGTGCAGCAGTGCACAGTGCTATGACCCCAGCTCATTATAACATACATTAACGATTTAGATGAAGGAATTAATTGTAATATCTCCAAGTTTGCTGATGACACTAAACTGGGTGGCGGGGTGAGCTGTGAGGAGGACGTTAAAAGGCTGCAGGGTGACTTGGGCAGGTAAGGTGAGTGGACAAATGCATGGCAGATGCAGTATAATTTGCAATTGGTGGCAAAAATACGAAACGCAGAATATTATCTGAATGGCGGCACATTAAGAAAAGGGAAGATGGAACGAGACCTTGATATCATGGTTCATCAGTCATTGAAAGTTGACATGCAGGTACAGCAGGCAGTGAAGAAGGAAAATTGCAGTGTGGTCTTTATAGCACGTACATTTGTGGATAGGAACAGGGAGGTATTACTGCTGTTGTACAGGGCCTTGGTGAGGCCTCACCTGGTCTATTGTGTTCAGTTTGTTCCCCTAATCTGAGGAAGGACGTTCTTGCTATTGAGGGAGTGCAGCGAAGGTTCACCAGACTGATTCCCGGGATGGCAGGACTGTAAAGTGAGGAGAGACTGGATCAACTGCTCCTTGATTCACTGGAGTTTAGAAGGATGAGAGTGGATCTCACAGAAACGTATAGGATTCTGAGGCAACTGGAGAGGTTAGATGTGGGAAGAATGTTGCCGATGTTAGGGAAGTCCAGAACCAGGAACTTTGTCTTAGGACATGAGGTTTTCCATTTAGGACTGAGATGAGCAGAAACTTCTTCACTCAGAGAGTTCTTAACCGATGGAATTCCTTGCCGCAGAGAGTTGTTGATGCCACTTCATTGGATATATTCAAGAGGGAGTTAGATATGGCCCTTACGGCTAAGGGGATCAAGGGGTATGGGGAGAAAGCAGGAAAGGTGTATTGAGCGAATGTTCAAGCCATGATCTTATTGAATGACGGTGCACTCCCGAAGTGCAGATTGGCCTACTCCTGCACCTATTTTCACTGTTTCTCTCTTTCTATGTTCACCTGCTCCCAGTGTGGGAAGGGAGGTACTTATTAGAGTTATCTGCTGAAACGCACACCGTGCAGTTCACAAAAGATTCCCCCTGTTCACTTCTGATGTTCGTGCTAGTTTTAATCACATCAATGTCTGAACTGTACCTGAGCTGTGGTTAATATTCTGGATATATTTTTCAAATAAAGGAAAGAGTGATGGGCTTTTTAAAGGCTTACTTCCAATACTGTAAATTAACAAGTATGTCGTCAATACAACCGAAGATAAGATTAATTCTTCTGGCCGGACGTTGCAATTGGATTACTCTGTGAATGATCTGAGCCATCACGATCTGTTCAGTAGTGCCACCTGCGTCCAGCGGATGGGGATGTCCCACAATTTAATTCCAACTGAGAGGCGCGGAAATGTCCCCGAGAAAAGTATGTGTGAGGAGAGCTCAGGATCAGATTCTGAGCATACAGCTCCCCACAGGGACATCACACACTGCACCCTCACTGCGGCAGCTCTGGGTCAGACACTGTACATACTGCATCCTACAGGGACATCACACACTGCCCCTCCGTGGGGCTGCTCAGCGTCAAACTCACCACTTACTGCATCCCACAGTGACATTTCACACTGCCCCCTCCCTGGGGCAGCTCAGGGTCAGACACTGAGCATTCTGCACCCCACAGCGTCATCACACTTTGCCCGCTCCTTGGGGCAGCTCAGGTCAGACACTGCACCCCAAAAGGACATCAAACACCGCCCCTCCCTGGGGCATCTCAGGTCAGAAACTGCACCCCACAGTTCAAAACGCACTTCCCCCTCCCTGGGGCAGCTCAGGGTAAGACTCACGCCTTACTTCACCCCACAGGACATCACGCACTGCCTGCACCCCGGGGCAGCTCAGGGTCAGATACTGAACATACTACACCGCAGAATGACATCATGCACTGCCCGCTCCCGAGAGCAGCTCAGGGTCTGAGACTGCAGCACACAAGGACATCACAAACTGCCCCGTCCCTGGGGCAGCCCAGGGTCAGTCTCACGCCTTACTGCACCCCACAGGGACATCACACACGGCGCCCTCTCTGTGGCAGCTCAGGGCCAGACACTGAACTCACTGCACACCACAGGGACATCACACACTGCACCCTCCTTGGGGCAGCTAAGAATCAGAAACTGCACCCCACAGGGACATCACACATTGGCCGCTCCCTGGGGCAGCTCAGGGACATGACCTCAACAAAATGCACCTCACAGGGTGATCACAACCTGCATGCACCTGTAAGAATACCGGCTTCGTAGAATATTTTGAGGGATGAGGTGTTGCAAGTGTAAAATGAACCAAAGACGTTCATTGAAAAGCTTGCTTCTGCAAAGACAAAGACACTGCTTTGGATTTTCTGCTGACGTAAAGTTCTGGCTCTGCCACCAGTTACTATGGTGTTACATCACACATTATCAATCGGAAACAAACATATTATCACTGGGAAATAGCATCGAGGAGCTCAGATCTGTCTTAGTTTATCGCTTCTCTCGCTTCTCTGAACGTAGAATCACAAAGAACATTTGCAAACTGTTGAAAATAATAAATGATAAATCGTTTTTACAAATCAAACTGTAATGCACTTAGTTAGTACTCATTACTATCAAAATCCTGTGTTGCTTCGTCAGCATGGAAGTTGAAAAAAATAACAGAAAAAGCTTGTACTGAGGTTGAAGATAAGATCTGCCAAAACCAATGCCTGGAGACAGAGGGTCACAGGCTCCATACTGGGAAGATGTGGATCTATAGGAGTGTAAGAGCGAAATACCTGAATTATGGGTAAAGTAATTTGGTGTAATTTAAATAAAGTAAAAAATTCTGAGAGCAAGATTTAAAGTGCGTTCATGGTGGAATAGCTGTAGTTGGCAGAAACACGACAGTCAGCAAAATGCTCTCAGGAGATAAGTGCACCCATAAGATTTATGTAGACACCTCACAAATATAATGAGAGGAGGCCACGATGTTCCAGCCACAGGAGATAACAGGGACAATGCCTCTTTTAAGCAGAGGGTAGTCATATGCCTGCCAAGAACATTAGCCTGACAATTAGCCTGGGTAGAACTTCGCAGAAAAGTAACACAAAACCTGCAGAGGCTTTTCCCCAGCAACAGTCGCCAGAACTGAATGTTCCAATGGAATTATTAGAATTTACTGTATCCAATAAAATTAATGTAACTGTACCACCAAATGAAATTGCTGTAACCTGCATTAACCAATGGAACACTTCCTCGCGTAGTTCCACCATTTCGACTGTATTTGAACTGTATAAGAATGTAACTACGTAGCTTGTCCCATGAGATCGGCGTTGAGAGCAGTCATTAACGGTACTAATGAGGCTGGATCTCCGTTGTTTAATCTGGTTTTAATAAACAACACTTTTCTCTATAAATGACCTTTCGTGTGAGTGTTATATTTTTAATAATCCACAACAGGAGATACACGCTGGGACAGATTTTTCGGTGGCTCCGTTCCTGGGGTGTATCTTCGTGAATTTGGATTATTCTCATCGTGTTCGTGTCAGGAAAGGCACCGATCCAGAGAGGGGCTGACGGTATACCAGTAGAAGGAATGAGGAATAATCCTTCCTCCTTGCCAAATCACCATCACGAGTAATATCATTCTCATTTATAATTCGAAAATTCTGCTCAACTCCGTTATTAATTCTCGCTTATTCTTAAATAAAATCTGATCTACTTGCACTGTGGTGTCAGCTTCAGTCTTTTGAGCGGACAGTCCAAAGAGAGTTCCAATTTAATCTTACGCAGGCACATCACACACTGCCCCCTCGTCGGGGCAGCTCACAGTCACTCACTGCACAAAGTGCCACCCCCTGATCCAAGCCCCCATCCCCCACATGGACAGCACACACTGCTTCCTCCTTGGGGCAGCTCACGGTCAGACACTCAACAAACTGCAACCCACAGGAACATCACACATTATCCCCTCCCTGGGGCAGCTCACGATCAGACACTGAACACACTGCACCCCACAGGAACATCACACATTACCCCCTCCATGGGGGAGCTCAGTTTCAGACACTTAACACACTGCACCCCACAGGGACATCACACATTACCCCCTCCCTGGGGCAGCTCAGGGTCAGACACTGAACAAACTGCACCCGACAGCAACATCACACATTATCCCCTCCCTGGGGCAGCTCAGGGTCAGACACTGAACACACTGCTCTCCACAGGGACATTCGACACAGCCGGCTCAGGTGCAATCGCTTCATAAAATGCCAACCCCCCCACAGAGACATCACACACTGCCCCCTCATTGGCGCAGCTGAGGTTCAGACACTGCACCAAACAGGGACATCACACACTGCCCCCTCCCTTGGGCAGCTCACAGTCACTCACTGCTCAAAGTGCTCCCCACGCCCCCGACCACACATTGACGTCACACACTGCCTGCTCCCTGGGGCAGCTCAGGATCAGACACTGCACCCCACAGGAACATCACGCAACGCCATTTCCCTAGGGCAGCTGAGGATCAGACACTGCACACCACAGGGACATCACACACTGCCCCCTCCCTGGGGCAGCTCAGGTCAGACACTGCAACCCACAGGGACATCACACACTGCCCCATCCCTGTGGCAGCTAAGGGTCAGACTCAGAACGTACTGCACCCTACAGGGAGATCACACACTGCTCCCTCCCTGGGGCACCTCAGGATGAGACACTGCACCCCACAGGGACATCACACTCTGCCCCCTCCCTCTGGCAGCTAAGGGTCAGACTCAGAACGTACTGCACCCTACAGGAACATCATAAACTGCCGCCTCCCTGGAGCAGCTCAGGTTCAGACACTGCACCCACAGGGACATCAAACACTGCCCCCTCCCTGGGGCAGCTCAGGGTCAGACTCTGGTCATACTGCACACCACAGGGACATCACACACTGCCCCCTTCCTGGGGCAGCTCAGGGTCAGACTCTGAACATACTGCACCCCACAGGGGTATCACATACCGCCCGCTCCCTGGGGCAGTTCAGCTAAGATACTGAACATACTGAACCCCACAGGGACATCACACACTGCCCAATCCATGGGGCTGCTCAGGGACATGACCTGAAGAAACTGTACCTCACATGGAGATCACAAATTGCATCCACCTGTAAGAACACTGGCTTTGGAGGGTATTTTTCAGGATGAGGCATTGCAAGTGTAACATGATCCAAATACTTTATTTGAAAAACTTGCTTCTGCAATGACTAACAAAATGGCTTTGGAGTTTCTGCTGACGCAAGGATCTGGCTCTGTCACCAGTGACGATGGTGTTTGAATCACACATTATCACTGGGAAACACACGTATTATCACTTGGAAATAACATCGGTGAGCTCAGAACTTTCTTAGTTTGTTGCGCATCTAGCTTCTTTCAAGGTAGATTCACACAGAAAATTTGCAAACTGTTGAAAATAATAAATAATGTAGTTTCACCTTCAGTACATTGAGCAGACAATCCAAAGAGATTTCCAATTTAAACTTACACAGGGACATCACACACGGGCCCCTCCCCGGGGCAGCTCAGTTTCACTCACTGAACAATATGCCCTGCCCCCCACCCCCCACGGGGACACCACACACAGTTCCCACCCCGGGGCAGATCACGGTCACTCACTGCACATAATTCCCCCCCCCCGCCCACACAGGGACATCACACACTGCCCCCTCCATTGGGCAGCTCACGGTCACTCTCTGCCTCTACTGGGAAATCACAGGATGTCAATCCCTGGGGAAGCTCACTGTCATGAACTGCACATACATCAACCCACATTGACTTAAAAACATCCCCCTCCCGAAGGTAGCTCGGCGTCATAAAGTGTAAAAAGGCTGCACCCTTGCGGTGATGTGCACACTGTCCTCACCCTGGGGAAGTCAGTGTTGGAGGAATTGCAGCTAGAAGTGAATCTACTCCACACCTTCTTGCCATGAATCCAAAATCTGACCCGTACCGAATCCAGCCATTCCAGGCTGCAGTCTGTGAAGCCACAGACACCACGGGAATCACATAAACACGACAGAAAATTACAGTCGCTCCCACCGCAGACCCCACAGGTTAGGGCAATCGACCTGGGACAGTGGGAACATTGTCTCTCCAAAGGATTTTTTGCTCCATCCTCTCCCAGAACCCAAAGCATTGGCTAATAGACCTGGGCGATTGGGTCACGAAACGGAAGAAGACATCTCTCCCCCATTCCAGACCCCACAGGTGAACAGCTCTGTCATTTCTCCACAGCAGCTATAATCCCTTGAAGATGCTGACTCTGGCTCGGGTGAGAATTAATCGCTGATCATCTTCGATTGATATCACAAGTCATACAATTGAAACCTCTCATCGGCCACTGTCCAAGTCTCAACCAGAACCTCTCTCACGGTCTCCTGTCCGACTCCCCCCCGCCCCCTCACCAGTCCCTGTGCAGACTAAACCACACCTTCACTCATCATACCCTGTCCCAGTCTGAACCAGACTGACACAGACCCTCCTTCACCAGTCCTGTCGCAGATTGATTCAGATACTCTCACCAGTCTCTGTTTCAGTGTGAACAAGACGGAACCAGATCCGCTCACCAGTCCCTGTCCAATGCTGAAGCACAATCGTCCCCACTAGCTCCTGTCCCATTCCGTAGCAGACTGAATCAGACACTGCCTCACGAGCGCCTGTGCCAGACTGAATCAGACTGAACCAGATGCTCTCACCATCCACTGTCCGTCTCCAACAGAGTGAAATCGACCCGATCACCAGGCACTGTCACAGTATACACCAGACGGAAGTGGACCTCCATCACCATCCTCTGTCCCAGTATGAAAAAGACTGACCCAAACCATGCCTTACCATCTCCTGTCACAGTGTGAACCACGCTGAGCCAAACCCTCAATCACCAGCCTCTGTCCCATCCTGAACCAGTCTGAATCAGACTCATCCTCACCGTCCACTGACGCAGTCAGAACTAGACTGACCCAGACCTCCTTCACAATTCACTGTCCTATTCAGAACCAGACTGACCCAGACCTCCTTCACAATTCACTGTCCCAGTCTCAATCAGACTGACCCAGACCGGTCCCCGCCAGCCCCTGTACCAGACAGAAATAGACTGAACCAAACCTACTGCACCAGCCACCGACTCGGTCTAAACCAGGCTGAAGCAGAATCTCCCGAATCAGTCCCTCTCCCAGTTTGAACAAGAAACTCCCTAATCAGTTGATGTCCCAGACTGAACCAGAAACTCCCCAATCGGTCCCTGTCCTAGTCTCAGCCAGAAACGTCCTAAT
Source organism: Pristiophorus japonicus (assembly GCF_044704955.1). Classification (NCBI taxonomy): domain Eukaryota; kingdom Metazoa; phylum Chordata; class Chondrichthyes; family Pristiophoridae; genus Pristiophorus; species Pristiophorus japonicus. The sequence goes on along the minus strand of NW_027254846.1, from coordinate 1,904,788 downwards.
CAGTTCCTCTCCAAATCTGAACCAGAAACTCCATAATAAATAGTCTCTATCCCAGAGTGAACCAGACCCTCGCTCATCAGATCCTGTCACAGTCTGAACCAGAAAGATCTCAATCAGTCCCTGTCACAGAATGAAACAGAAATTCCCGAATCATTCCCTATCCCAGACTGATCCAGAAACTCCCGATTCAGTCCCTATCCCAGCCTGAACCAGAAACTGCCGAATCACTCTCTATCCCAGACTGAACCAGATACTCCCTATTCAGTTCCACTCGTTGTCTGAACCAAAAACTCCATAATCAGTCCCTGTCCCAGACTGAATCAGGAACTCCCGAATCAGTTCCTGTCACAGGCTGAACCAGAAACTCCCTGATCAGTCCCTGTCCCAAGGTAAACCAGAAACTCCATAATCAATCCCTTTCCCAAACTGAACCAGAAACCGCCTTATCAGTCCCTTTCCGAAAGTGAACCAGACTCTGCCTCATCAGATCCTGCCCTAGTCTGAACCAGAAGCTGCCTAATCAGTCCTGTCCTGGACTGAAACAGAAACTCCCTAACCAGTCCCTGTCCCAGTATGAATCAGAAACTCACTAATCAGTTCCTGTCCCAGGCTGAACCAGAAACGCCCTAATCTGTACCTATCTCCGAACGAACCAGAAACTCCGTAATCACTCCCAGTCCATGTCTGAACCAGAAACTCCCTAATCATTCCCCGTCTTAGTCTAAAACAAACCCTCCCTAATCTGTTCCTCTCCCAGACTGAATACAAAACTCCCTAATCAGACCCTGCCGCAGACTGAACGAGAAACTCCCTAATCTGTACTTGTCGCAGTCTGAACCAAAAACTCCCTCATCAGTCCCTGTCCCAGACTGAACCCGAAAGTCCCTAATCAGTCCCTGTCTCAGTCTCAACCAGAAACTCCCGAATCAGTCACTGTCCCAAACTGACCCAGACACTCCGTAATCAATCCCTGTCCCAGTCTGAACTAGAAACTCCCTCATCAGTCGCTGGCCCAGACTGAACCCGAAAGTCCCTAATCAGTCCCTGCCCCAGACTGAAACAGGAACTGCCTTTTCAGTCCAACTCCCAGTCTGAATCAAACGCTCATTAATAAGACCCTGCCCCAGTCAGAACAAGAAACTACCTAAGTCGTCGCTGTCTCAATCTGAACCAGACCCTTCCAAATCAGACACTTTACCAGGCTGAACCAGAAACGCCCTAATCAGTCCCTGTCCCAGACTGAACCAGACCATCCCTAATCAGTATCTGTCCCAGTCCGAACCAGACCCTCCCTAAACAGTCCCTGTCCCAGATTTATCCATCAACTCCATAATAAGCCCCGCTCCCAGTCTGAACCCGAAGCTCACCAATCAGTCCCTATCCCTGTCTGGACCAGAGCCTCCCTATTTTTCCCTGTCCCAGTCTGAACCCGAAACTCCCTTATCGTTCCCTTTCTCAGAATGAACCTGACCCTTCCTAATCAGTGCCTGTCCCAGTCTCAAACAGAATCTCCCTTATTCGTCCTTTTCCCAGACTAAAGCAGACCCTTATCTAATCAGTCCTTGTCTCAGTCTGAACCAGCAACTCGCTAATCTGTCCCTGTTCAAGTCGGAATCAGAATTACCCTAATCACGCCTGTCCCAGTATGAACCATAAACTCCCTAATCAGGCCCTGTCCCAGTCTGAATCAGAAACTCGCTAATCATTCTCCTGCCCCAGTATGAACCAGACCATCTCTAATCAGCCCCCGTCACAGTCTGAACCAGACCCTCCCTAATCAGCCGCTGTCCCAGTCTGATCCAGACCCAGCGGTCGCACATTTAAGTTCTATAAGGCTAGCACTCGGGTAGATGTAAGGAGCTGGTTAATTACCGGGTAATGAATGGACATCTGGAACAAGGTGTCATTTCATGTGGTGAATGCAATTTCGCTAAGTTCCTTCAACCGAAAGCTGCATATCCGGGAATTCACGGTTAGAGTGATCTTCTGGACATCGTTTCTATAACAGAGATTGGACGCAGAGGAATTTCATAGATTTTTCCCCCCAAATTGGAATGTTTCTTTCTGCTTGTTTGCCTGTCCCATGAGATCACACTAGTTTGGTTTGGTAGGCGTGTATATATTGTAGTACACAAGGTGTCGGAATTGTGTTATGCAAGCACGGTGGAAAAGAGTGTCTTTACCTGTCTGCAATTATTCAAATATCTCTATAATTCACGCCGCTTTCTGTATTTGGACATTTAATCGTATTCTGTCGCAGTACTGACAGAGAACTCATTGGCCCAGTGCTTTCGAATGAGACGTCAGATCATGGCCCAGGAAATGATGGACATACAAGGTCCCATGGGAGAATGTTAGAGATTTCTCCCCTCTGCCGATGCAGATTAACCGGTTATTTCTCACATATACTTCGTTGAAGAGATAGATAAATATATAATCGTATCAATAGGCCACCTCGTAGTGAACACGTGACACCCTCAGTGATACGGGTACCAGTTCCCCAATCGGAACATACACCAACAAAATGATTTGCTTTACTTCTTCTTCAACCACTATATACAAACTGAACATTTAATTCAGTCTCACTGAGAGTATCAACGATGTATATAAGAGCAGACCGGTTATGCTTCAACTGCATAAAACACTGGTTCAGCCACAGTTAGAGTGCAATTCCTGCACATCTACTACAGGAAAGATGTGATTGCACAAGAGAGGGTACAGAGGATATTTAAGAGGACGTTGCCTGGACTGGAGAATGTTGGCTATGATGCAAGGTTGGATAGGCTGCGGTTGGTTGCTTTCGAACAGAGAAGGGAGACATTGTTGAGGTGTATAAAATTATGAAGGGACTAGATAGAGTGGATATTTCCCTTAGCAGAGTGGCCAATAACCAGGGTCACAGACTTAAAGTAATTGGTAGACGGTTTAGAGGGGATTTGAAGGGAAATGTATTCATGCCAAGAGTGGTGGGGGTCTGGAACGCACTGCCTGAAAGGAAGGTAGAGGTAGAATTGCTCACCACATATAAAAAGAGCATTGGATGTGCACTTAAACTGCTGTAACCCACAGGGATACGGACCCAGAGCTGGAAGGTTGGGTTAGAATGGATAGCTCTTGCTCGGCCTGTGGATACAGGATAGGTCAAAAATGGCCTCCATCCGTGCTGTGAATTTCTATGATTCTATGATCGTGCTGACCGAGAGCCTGGAGATTATAGTTAGATATATTTGTGTAAAAATTATATAATTCAAGAAGTTTTAATTTGAAGGACATTGTTTTCTATGGAGAAAAAGTAATCCTACCTCGACAACAATATTACCAGGTGGATACAGTGGGTTGGTACCTAATGTTAAACTACCACGTATTTGAGTGAGAGACGGTCGGGGAGTGCACTGATGTTTTCAGGGTTGTTGGGGAAGGGGAAATGAGGGGTTGTAGCAGATTGCGTCAAGAGCAGCGTCAACCCCTGTTCACCATCCGACAGGGCGCGGAGGAATGAAAAGGATATCACTGCTTCATTCTCAACGCTTTTTGCATCCCGTGAAATATAAACAGACGAGTTACCTCCTCCTGTTCCCAGGTATCTTTAACCTGTTTCTTGCCAGTTAGTCATTTCGATTCACATAACCGAGAACGGTCGCATAGTGGTTATGTTACTGGACTAATAATCCAATAATGACCTGGAGATATAAAAGCCCACGATGGCAGCCGGGGCATTTCAGTACAGTTACTTAATTAAATCTGCAATAAAAAGCTATTGGCAGTAATTGTGACCAGAAAGCTACCGTAATAGTGAAAACAACATTTCCGGATTGTCTTAAAAGCCCATCTATTAAACTCCTTCATTACAGGGAAATCTACCGTACTTACCCAGTCTGGCATATATTTGTGACTCCAGACCAAGAGCGCGAATCCAGATTTAGTTTAGGTCCAACTGATCTCTGAAACTGTCTACCGAGCCATTCAGTTGTACCGAGAACAACGGATGCAGAAGGCGGTTCACCACCACCTTCTCAAGGACAGTTAGGGATGGGCAATAAATCCCGGCCTTGCCAGCGACGGCCACATCCCATAAACGAATAAATAAAAGGAACCCTGTACCAATGGAACTTTATTGTACTCTTCCAGCAACACTATACGCTGCTACCAACAATGGTATGGTTAACAAAGAAAATATTTCCCAGGCTTCAAAAACAATAGCTCCTCAATACCATTGACCTTTTCTGCAAGATCTACATAGAATAACCAAAGAAAGCAGGCCGATTTCTCCAAACAGGGAGGGCATGGAGGGTATTTCCGACTGTAAGCACTCGACATCGAGATCTGGCGCCAAAGTGTCAGCTTTGACTCAATGGGAGCACTCACTTCAGTGGCGGAATGTCAGAGGTTCCAGCCCCACACCACAGACTTCAGCATATGCTCGAGGCTGGCACTCCAGTGCACTACTGAGTGAGTGGGCCAACGTCCATAGTGCTGTCTTTTGTGTGAGATATGAAACCAAGGCCCCTATCTACTTGCTCAGATTCCATGACATTATTTACACAAACAGTAAGCCTTTCTTTAGTCGCTTTTGCCACATGCCTGATATCAATGATTTTATTACCAACAACGTTCACATTATTCCCCAAGCCAAAACCCGATGCCTTAATCTATCCCTTATAACAAGTCAGTACAAGTAAGGATGGTAACCCATAACAGTTAATACTAAACCAAGTCATATATTACTTAACTAATTACATTTAAAAGCAATCACAGAATGACACAGCACAGAATGAGGCCATTCGAACCATCATGATTGTGTAGGCTCTATGAAAGTGCTACCCATTAGTCCCACTACAGTGCTCTTTCCCCATTACCCTGTGAATGTTTCCCTTTAAACGATATATCCAATTACATTTTGAAAGTTACCGTTGAAGCGGCCTCAAAAACCTTTTCGAGCAGTGCATTCCAGATCATGATAACGTGGTGCATAAAAAACTCTCCTCATCAGCCCAGTGGCTATTTATTTGGTATATAACTTAAATACGAATGAGAGGTGATCTTATCGAAACGTATAAGATTCCGAGGGGCTCGACAAAGTGGATGCAAATGGGATGTTTCCACTGATGGGGGAGACTAGAATTAGGAAGCATAATCTTAGAATAAGGGGCCGATAATTTAACACTGAGATGAGAAGGCATTTCTTCTCTCAGAGGGATGTAATTCTGTAGAATTCGCTGCGTCAGAGAGCTGAGGAAGCTGGGTCATTGAATAACTTTAAGAGAGAGAGAAACAGTTTCTAAACCGATAAGGGAATACGGGGAAATTGGTAGTGGACAGGAATGTTGACCTGAGTCCCTGATCGGATCAGCCATGATGATATTAAATGGCGGAGCAGTCGCGAGGGGCCATATGGTGCACTCCTGCTCCTATTTCTGATGTTCCTATGTTCTTATGTAAATATGTGTCCGATGGTACAGCCCCTCTTCCCAGTGGAAGCAGTCTACCCTATCTGTCCTGTAAATAAATCCAATAATGTTGATCACCTCTGTTAAATCTCGTCGTATTCCACTTTGCTCGAAGAAGAAGTATCGCAGCCTCTCTATTCTCTCCATCTAACGGGATTCCCTCATCCCTGGGATCTTTGTGTTAAATCCCTCAGCATCATCTTCAAGGCAGATATATTCTTATAACGTGGAGCCAGGAATTGGACACATTACTCTAGATTAGACCTCATCTCTAATTTACAAATATTTCGAATAACTTCCTTGTGTTTATACTCTTTATAATATAAGAATTAGGAACAGGAGTAAGCCATCTTGCCCCTCGAGCCTGCTCCGCCTTTCAAATAGATTATGGCTGATCTGGCCGTGGACTCAGCTCCACTTACCCGCCCGCTTTCCGTAACCCTTAATTCCCTTCTTGGTTAAAAATCTATCCATCTGTGATTTGAATACACTCAATGAGCTAGCCTCAACGACTTCCTTGGGCAGAGAATTCCACAGATTCACAACCCTCTGGGAGAAGAAATACCTTCTCAACTCGGTTTTAAATTGGATCCCCCGTATTTTGAGGCTGTGCCCCCGGGTTCTAGTCTCCCCGACCAGTGAAACAACCGCTCTGCCTCTATTTTGTAATTATACTTTGGCATACCATGATGTGGATTTTTTCTTTCGTTATTTTCCTTTCTAATCCTCTGCTTGAACTCCGGGGTCAATGATAGGGCATCCTTGTGTTTCTGGGGTCGTTTTGCTTCGGGCTCTTGTGATGTTTGGGATCTCTATCTTACACAAGAACATTCCTCAAAACTAACCATTACCGCATTGTGATTCACGAATGGGCTTGGGTGTAGTCCCCTCCAGTTCCCTGGTGATGTTTTATCTTACCCACACACACTTGTGTGGATTTCCTTGGTTCGAGCTATTCGTGCATGTCCATGATTGGTTCAGCCATGACGGACCCTTTTTCAGGTTTGTCCGTTCCACTTCAATTCGCCCCCTTTTGCATTTTCCGTGAAAGATTGAGTTTGTATTGGAAATATTTTATTGATAGCCCTCTGGACAACTTATCGCTGGGTCGTGGTATAGGATGGAGTTACTCAGTATTCCTCCGACTAGGACTCAGGTCCTGTAAAACACAACATGTTTTCCGGCATCACCAGTCGGTTAGGGTTTCATGTTATGCATAATGTTTTAACTGTATCCACTGTGTCCACCGTCCGGTTCCCCTTATCGCCACAAACATGCAGCTGTCGCTTGCCATTATTACCTGGTGAGTGCCTGTCCATTTTGCTGAGAATACTGGCTTTTTGGCGCATATTTCTACCGTTACCTTGCTCCCAATCTGGTTTCCGAGCCTTTCGTTCCTTGGTGTCAGCTTCCCAGTCCTTGGTCACTTGCTGATCCCTGGTGTATGCCTCAGATCTTGTAATTGTTAACATAATTGCGTCACTAATCTCCCTACTCCGTCCCGGTAGGATCTGACTAAGGTCCGATATCATCACTCCCCATCACAAGAAACGCAGGTGATCTCATTGCTCTTCCTGTCATTAGTTCGAAAGGCGTGCGGCTAGTGGTCCGGTTTCGGCTCGCCCTGAACTTCGTTAAAATGAGGGTCACTATATCTACTCATCTTTTTCCTCTTTCGTTGATCAATTTGGCCAGTGCCTTCTTCAGTGTCCTATTCATTCGTTCTACTTATCCGGATGATTCCGGAAGATAGGGGATATGGAATTTTTGCCCGGTTCCCATTAGGCAGCATGTTTGTTTCATTACTTGACCAGTGAGGTTTGTAACCTGATCTGAGTCTATCAGTAAAGGCAATCCTCAACTAGGTATAATTTCTTCTGCTAATATTCTAGCCACCGTCTCATGGAGCATTTTTTGTCGTGAATGCTTCTCCCCATTTTCTAAATTGATCTATTATAACCAAGCACTACATTTTCCCCTGGTGATTTGACAGTGGGCCCATGAAGCCTGTCAGCATGTTTTACCATGCTCCCTTTGGTCGGGGTTGCTCTCTCATTCTCAACTTTGTTTTTCCACCAAGGTAATGCTTTGCGCATGTTAAGCACTTCCTACAGTAATTTTCTTTATCTCTTCCCATTCCTTTCCACCACCAACATCGGGACATTGAACTCGTCATGCATATCTTACCTGTATGTGCATACCCGTGCTATATACTCAGTACGTGTTGTCGGATGCACCCTGGGCTATCACATTACAATCTTTTCTCCAGATTCCATCCATTCCTTGTTTAGCTTCCTGCCTTTTCCATTCAACATTTCCCTGCTGTAGGTTTGCCTCCTGTACGTTATACATATTTATTTCTTCCGGCCCAAGCGAACAGGTGCTTATTTTAGCCCATAGGCCCCCTGCTCCTGGCAATTTCCAAACTGCCTCATCTGCCTATGCATTGCCTTGCTGATGCCGGTCTGTTATTTTCTTATGGGCTTTGATTTTTATTATTGCATATTCCTGGAGCTGGAGGGAAGTCTCTACCTGTTCGGTAAATATGTTCTCGTGTCGAATTGTTCCTCGCCCCGATGTCATGTCACCTCGCGGACTCCAGGCTATCATGTAATTGTGGATCACCCCAAATGCGTATCGGTTGTCTGCACATATATTTACCCTTTTACCTTTTGCCTCTTTGAGGGCTTCCGTTCGGGAGACTAATTCAGCCACTTGGGCTGAGAGGCTCGATTCCGATTAAGCTTCTCCCCGTGTTTGCCCTTCACCATCTGTGGTCCCCTACGATTCTCTATTTCTTCACTCAAATGTTCCAGTGGTGGTTATATTGTTATCGGTGCAGGCAGTGCAGGTTGCGCTGTCGGTCGCCCAGTTACTGCTGCACATATTGTAACATTCCTACTGCTTACGTCTGCCTCTTCCATCTATTTTATTTTAGCTTTTAGCTCCTGTATTATCTGATCCTTTCTTTCCATCACTTTATTTTGTACCCGATAGCAGGCTAATACTACCGTGTGAGCCCGGTCTCCTTTATTCCTTGGCTTGCACCTCAATCACTTTGGCTGCCTCTCCATTGTGTCGTCTGGTTGCCCTTCCTATTTCTTCATTCCCTCATTTAATGTTATGTTTTTACCTGCTAGCATTTTCTTTATAGATCCTGAGAGTCAGCAGTCGTATTCCCCGCCATTTCTAAGAGTGATAAGAGACTACCATTCCCTCAGTGGGCTACTCTTGAACCTCCATCGTGTCTTTGACCGATTCTTGGTCGTTAGTACCGCACGACGGTTAAACTCATTTTAGCCTACTCACACCCCAAATTTTCCTTATTCCTTGATCTCCGACCTCACCTTGTTGCGTTTATTTGTTCTCTCTGCAGATCTCCTGCTTTCCCGTAAACAGTTTAACAGCTCCAACTTGGAGGTGGTATTTAATAAAAGATATTCACCCCAACAGCTGCCACATCGTTTCGGGTTTGCATTTCAGAATCCTGCATACTACGCCAATTGATGGGGAGGATCGCCTTTCTACTCAATTAACAAACCCGGAATCAACAGACTGATACCTTCAATAATGTTCAACGATTTTTTATTTCAGCACGGACAGTGGGAGCATTTCACTTCCCATCCGCCTGAGAGGATCTCAAACGAAATGTACAAATTAGACGTTAATTATACAGGTTTTGGCACATGAGTGACCTCGTGGACAGACCTTAACAGTGACATGATTGGTTTTTCCAAAGCATGATCGAAAACCCAATTGGTCGCTTCTTCCAGGTGTCACTTGCCTTATATTGTTGTTCAAGTTTATCTTTGGATTTTCTTTATTGTTCCTTTGAGTCCGAGGTGAACGCGTGGTCATCTGGTATGTTTTATGCGGAGGTGTGGTTTTAAGCATAGCTCTTGTTGAGATAGCTCAGGGCCTTCACAATAGCCAGATAACATCTTTGCAAATCAACCACGCCCTTGCAGATGGTCAATAGAGTCGTTCCAGGATGAAAGTTGATTAATTTATATAGAGTTGGCGACAGAAGGAGGAATTGAAATCTCGTCATGGATCGCATGGGAAGACTGTAGCAAAGCAGCCCAGCGAGGGGAATCATTGAGGGAGGGGTTGGCAGTGATCATTGCGAAAGTCTGTTACTGAATCCATGCTGGTTCTGAGTTCGGCTCTTCTCACACCCAGTGAGGGTCTGAGCCCAACACACACCGAATGGGACATTGTAGAGAGGGATTTATCTGTGTCTAACCCGTGTGCACCAGCTCTGGGAAAGTTTTATGGGACAGTTAAGAGGGAGCGTTTCTCTGTATCAAACCGGTGATGGACCTGCCCTTAGTATGTTTGATGGGACAGTCTAGAGGGAGCTTTACTCTGCATCTAACCCGTGCTGTACCTGTCCTAGGATTGTTCGATTGGATATTGTGCAGGAGCTTCCTTTTGTATCTAACCCGCTGTACCTGACCTGGGAGTGTTTGATCGGGACAGTGTAGAGGGAAGTTTACTCTATTTTTAACCGGTGCTGTACCTGCGCTGGAAGTATTTGATGGGCAGCATAGAGGGCGCTTTAATCTGTATCTAACCTGTGCTGGACCTGCCCTGGGAGTGTTTGATGGGACGGTGTAGAATGAGCTTTGCTCTGTATCTAATCCCGTGCTTTTCCTGCCCCGGACGTGTTTGATGGGCCCGTGTAGAGAGAAATTTATTGTGTGTCTAACTCGTGCTGTACCTGCACTGGGAGTGTTTGATGGGACGGTGTAGAGAGAAATTTACTGTGTAACTAACCCTGTGATGTCCCTGCCGATGGTACAAATTAACCTGAACTGGTTGTCATTCTCCATGTCTCAAATTGCTGAGCATTTAACGCAGATGCGGCATTTTTGTTGGTCAGTCGTATTATTACTAAACTCATTCTGTTCAGCCTGGCAGATTCTGTCTCTGGCTGGGGTTCATGTTCCTCAGGCACTTCCTTCACTCGTCAGCGCTGAGTGTTGCGATTGAAGCATCGGTGGCATCATGTTCTGTCTCCATCGTGATTTCCACCTTCTTAACTTTGACTGTCTGCCCGAGCTTCTCTTCTGCTGCAACCTTCATCTGTGATTTGGTTACATTTATCCTTGAGATACTTCGAGGAAATAGATACAAATAATGTAATAGATATCAGAGCAATGATTTATAATGCGTGGATTGAATCCCGGCGCGGGATGTGATCAGAGCGGGGCTCATACTCTGCTAAGCAAATGATATATCACGTACAGCACACAAAGCAGACATCGGACCGACTGCTCCATGCTGGCGTTTATGCAGCACACAGACCACCACCCTTCCCCCACACAATCCCCACAACTCTGCATCTTACCCTATTAGCAGAATGGTCTAATGTTTTCTGCCTGATTTGTTGATCTTGCTTCCCATTAAATGGTTCTGTACTATTCGCCTCAACCACTGCCTCTGGAGGTTGGTTCCCCATTCTCACTTCTCTGGTTACAGAGGCTTCTCCTGAAATTATTATTGGATTTATTGGTGACGATTTTATCATCATGGCCCCATTTTTGGTATGATAATTATTTCATGATTTCAGTTTTTTTAAACTCTATTTCACACTGTGCTTGCTTTTCCGCTATAGCATTTATCACAGCACAATTAACGATTAGAAACAAGCTCAAAAAGAGCACAGCATCGATTCTACACACGAGATAAGGAATCAATGGCTTCTGTTATCACAGGACCACAGAATCATACAGCACAGAAGAGACCATTCGATTCATGATGCTGCTCCAGGCTCTGTGATCGAGCTATTCAATCAGCCCCACACCCTTGTTCCGTTCCCAGATCCCTTCAAATACCGGAATTCCAGTATTGATTCCAATTACATAAGAACATAAGAACATAAGAATTAGTAACAGGAGTAAGCCATCTTGTCCCTCGAGCCTGCTCCGCCTTTCAACAAGATTATGGCTGATCGGACCGTGGACTGAGCATCACTTACGCGTCCGCTCCCCATAAACCTTAATTCCCTGAATTGTTAAAAATCTATCTATCTGTGATTTGAATACATTCAATGAGCTAGCATCAACTGCTTCCTTGGGCAGAGCATTCCACAGGTTCACAACCCTCTGGGAGAAGAAATCCCTTCTCAACTCCGTTTAAATTGCACCCCCCGGTATTTTGAGGCTGTGTCCCCTAGTTCTAGTCTCCCAGACCAGTGGAAACAGCATCTCTGCCTCTATCTTGTCTATCCCTTTCATTATTTTCAATTTTTCTGTAAGATCACCCCTCATCCTTCTGAACTCCAACGAGTAAAAACATCGTCTACTCAATCTATCATCATAAGGTAACCCCCTCATCTCCGGGATCAGCCTAGTGAATCGTCTCTGTACCCGCTCCAAAGCTAGTATATCCTACCTTAAGTAAGGTGACCAGAACTTCACGCAGTACTCCTGGTGCGGCCTCGCCAATACCCTGTACAGTTGCAGCTTGACCTCCCTGCTTTTGTATTCCATCCCTCTCGGAATGAAGGCCAACATTCCATTCGCCTTCCTGATGACCTGCTGCACCTGCAAACTAACTTTTTGAGAATCATGCAGAAGGACCCCCAGGTCCCTCTGCACCGCAGCATGTTGTAACTTCTCCCCATTCAAACAATATTCTCTATTACTGTTTTCTTTTCCAAGGTGGATGATCTCACATTTTCGACATTGTATTCCATCTGCCAAAATTTAGCCCATTCGCTTAATCGTTCCAAATCATATGAAATCGACACCCAGGGGTGCACTTGCAGGAGACACTGCATATCTGTTCCACACAGGTATATAAAGGCAGGTCTCAGGCAAGAGTGGCACTTGAGATCTGTGAAATAAATGTGCAGGTCCATAATGACCTTGACATCAGCATGAGCCTCGTGTATGTCTGTACTGCAAGGTTCAGGATTTTACAGGCAGAGGAAAAGTTTCGGACACACACTCAAAGACTCCCTGAAAAAATGCAACATCCCCACCGGCACCTGGGAGTCCTTCTTCCTCGGGTTGAGTTGCCTGTGCTGCGTGATCCATGCCGGATCGATCATCCTCAGCCACGTGGTATGTCACAGCACGTTTGCACATTCACTGGAGGTACCCCATCGTTGTGCAGCCTTTGCACACGTAGTGCTTGAATCGACATGGATGGGCCCGATGTTTACCCCCGCAGCACCAACACGGGGCGAATAGATTCACATTCACCCCCGATGGCGCACTTTGAGTCATCCCAGGTATTATAGCCACAGACGTATTGGCCCTGCCATACGCAGTTCGGCCTGCTAGCCACATCATTTTATGCACAGTACTTGCCGGTGAGCTTCGATGTTGAGAAGATATCTATTTGGTGTTATCGTCCGTGGCCATGCATGCCTGGGCGATCGCGATGGCCCTGCTCAGGTCTCGGGCTTCAGCAGCCAGCAGCCTTCGAAGAATGACCTCGTGGCTGATGCCCAGCATGTAAAAGTCCCACAGCATTTGCCCCAACGCAGCAAGGTCCTGCGAGGTGTCTCAGGTCGGTGACATAATCCACCACGTCCTGGTCCCCGGAACGATGGTGCGTGTCAAAACGATATCTGGCCATGAGGATACTCTCCTTCAGCTTGAGGTCGTCCCAAACCAGTGTGCACAACTCTGAATATTGCTTCTCCGTTGGTTTTGTCGGTGTGAGCAGATTCTTGATGAGGCTGTTTATTTTAGGCCCACTGACGGTGAGGAGAACCGCCCTGTCCTTAGCCACGTTAGTGTCTCCTTCCAGCTCGTTGGCCACAAAGTACTAGTCGAGCTACTCGACGAAGGCTTCCCAATCATCACCATCAATGGATCTCTCTAATATTCCAACAGCAGCCATGGTTGCGTTAAGGTTCATATTCTATTACTCGTCGCCAATTGTTGTGAAAAGAAGAACTCCCCGAGGCTGAGTACTGTGAGCTAAACTTAGTTTGACCTTAGTTTTCTTTATTACAACTCCAGAGTACCTGAACAACATGGCAGCCAACCTTTTATACTGGCCCTGCACGTGTGGGCAGGTGACAATTAGGACTCCAACAGTTGCGCCCTCTGCCGGCAAGTATTACAGAGTTACAGACATCACATAATTGTTATGGTTAAGAAGTTATAATTCCAATGAATGCCTGAATCGTGCGAAAGGAGCCTGTTTGTAGGACAAGGCTACATATCTGGAAGGAGTGTAGTTAGATGACAAGGGAAGTGATACTCTGATTATAAGTTTGGAGAATAAAAAGAGTAAATGCTGGAATCACTGAGCAGGCCAGGCAGCATCTGTGGAGCGAGAAACAGAGTTAACGTTTCAGGTTAATGACCTTCCATCAGAAGTTGGGCAGTTGTGTGAGGTAATACTATTAAAAGTTTCAATTGTCACGTAGCAGGTGTAAGGAAAAGATATAAAATGTGGAATTTGGAACAGATAGTTTAGAATCCGATTAATGTTTGATCAATTTGTACACCGAGCTAGTAACTGTAACGTGTTTGAGTTCTTCAGCTAACATTCGCAAGGTTTGGGTGTAAGTACTGTTAAGTGTATATTTAATTATTGTCTGCTTAATATCTCTGACATTTAATGTTGCGGACCCTAATACTGCACTGCGCGTGTTCCAGCTCTGTTTGGAGCACCGATCCCTTCAATCCGTCGCTTGCAGGGACAGTTGGATTCACCGTTTCTTTGTTTGGTGAAATTTCAAAGATTGAAAGCGGCGCACATCAACCTGGTCACCTACTCACCAACCGCTGCACGCTGCTCCCGTGAGATGGAAGCCCAGTTACTGTTTCAATCTTGAACGCAGGTGCAAGCAGAACTCATTCAGAGAAAGTCCAAGTCCCTGAGGCACGTGATTATTTGCACTGAACTCCTTCGCAAAGAGTTGCGGTTCGTGTGGGGTGATTTGGGCACATCTTTCCCCACACGACAACACTTCAAACATAACTCAACAGCGGTAAAGTGATTGAGTTCCTGAAAGGGGTTGTAGAAATTCAAGTCCTTCTTTGCAAAAGTTCGATTCAAATTCAAAATTCTTGGGTAAACTGAGGGCTCGTCTGGGATTTGAAGCCGGAACCTCTCGCAAATATGAAGCAAGAATCATACACTTAGACCAAAGGGCCAACTGCTTGAGAAATGTGGAGATATGGTGTAACCATTATTGAAGCATTTTTAATGTGTTGCTATTCTTCATCCGAGGAGCACATGTGACGGAATCAGTGACTTTGCTTTTTCGACCTGTCTTCTGAAGCACCGCAGAGTCCCACTCCGACAGTCAGTGAGCTGCTGGGACGTTCGTGTATCCAGGCTGTGTGTGGTCACCCCGTGCGCAGTAGAGGGGTTTCTGCATTGGTTCTGGGTGGGGACAGTATCTTTACCCTTCTCTCTTCCTCTTGTCTATATCCCTGTGCTTTGGTTACTCTATTTATTCCCCTTTCTCAGTTTCTAGTGTTTAAAATGGAAAAAAGATGAAATGGGTGTCACTGTGGAATAATTTCTCTCACTCAAAGTTAGACACACTACCGTTGCACCATGAGGTATAGGGAGGTAGCCATTGATATTCAGGTTAATATATAAGTATATCGACATGTATCGTAACTGTTCCCTGGTCGTCGAGGGGTTAGGATCTGGCGCACTAACCTGGTTTCAATCCTCGATCAATTCATCGCATAAAAATAATTGAAGTCTGTGAGACGATTAATAATTGCTTTAATCACCATGAATACCAATACTGTCATTTGTCTCACACTACTGTACATAACTGTACCTTACCATGCCATACATGACTGTAACCAGAGATGACCTGTAACCACAAGCTTACCTTACCACCAGTGGTGCATTTGCAGGAGGCACTGGATACCTTTCTCAGACAGGTATATAAGGACAGGTCTCAGGCAAGTGTGGCATTCGAGAGCTGTGTAATAAAGGTGCAGGTACTGACTGACCTTGACTTCAGTATGTGCCTCATGTGAGTCTGTATTACAGGATCAGGACTTTACAGTGGCGACGAGTTACGGGATTACAGAATCCACAGAATGGCGACCAACGGCTCAGGTGAAAAATACAATGCTGGAGTTAATTGGGAGGTCTTTATATAAAGGCTACAGCAGAGCTTTGTAACCAAAGACTGGTTCGGCGACAATAAGGCAGACAAGAGAAGAGCCCATCTCTTGACCAGCTGTGGCTCGAAAACATACGCTTTAATGAAGGACCTGCTGGCACCCGAGAAACCAGCAAGAAAGTCGTTTGAAGAATTGAGCACACTGGTAAGAGACCACCTGTAGCCAGCAAGCAGCCTACACATGTAAGCTACCTCGGACCCGTGTCAAATGTCCTCTTATACCGAGCACAGGCTCAGGAAAACCCCGGGGGAGAGGATATCCCGGTCACTGGGCCTTCCAGTAACACTGAACAAGTGCCCGGTCTGAAACTTTCCAGGCTGTTGATGGCGGGGGATTAAGCGATGGTAATGCCGTTGATAGCCGGGCCTGCTTAAGTTGCATCTTCCTGTCGCTGATTGTTGCCAGGCGCCTGTTGACTCCGCCCCGTGGGTTTACCTCCAACTTCACACCACGAAACAGGTTCTCCTGAATTCCAAGGTGTGTACGGAGATCAACCATCAAAAGCTCTGTCATTAACGACAGGGGGTCCGGCAATTGTCTGATCGCAATGCGATTTCAGTCCTTGTCCTTAAGATTGCGGACGTGTAAATTGGGGAATTTAATGAATTTGAAAGGAACATTGTTGTTTGGTGCAGTTCCGTTCAGAGAAATGTTTGTGAAAGAAACTTTTTGCAGAGAGAGGGATTGAGCGCCTGTTGGCAGAAACATTTTTGAAATGAAAACTTGTGGACAATAAAATGGAACAAGAGCAGTCCGGGGTATATTGTTACATGATGGAAGCTATCTCGAACCCGGAACAAAGCTCCCCGTACACCGAGCACAGGCTCAGGAAAACCCCGGGCAGAGGATATCCCGGTCACTGGGCCTTCCAGCAACACTGAACAAGTGCCCGGTCTGAAACTTTCCAGAGTAAGAACTTGTAACTAGAGCATCCAACAGTCCATGGGATCCCTTGGAACTTCAGGGGATGCGCTCCCTGGTGGTGGAACATGGGAGTGCATGCTTTACAGAGACACAACATCACTCCCCCGCCAAAGTCAATGTGAAAACTATTTACAAGGTGAGGCGATCGGGAGCCTTTCTTTCCCTGGAGAACTGCCTCGGTGCAAATGTCTTTTCCAGTGTGTTGGCTGTGCCCTCGCTGGACAGGCGTGTTGTTGGCCCTGCAGGGCTGCTGGGTGAGCCTGGCCTTGCTGGGCTGTTGCGCGTGATGGGTTCGATTTCCTGGTCCGACGTCGTGTCGTTGATCCTTTGGGTGTGTGTTGCGGGTTCGAAAAAGGTGGTGTCTGCTGTGGGTTGTTCAGGGCAGTCTGTGAACCGCAGCCTCGTTTGGTCCAGGTGCTTTCTGCAAATTTGTCCAATGTCTAGTTTGACGACAAACACCCTACTCCCTTCTTTAGCTATCACCTTGCCCGCGATCCACTTGGGACCATGTCCACAGTTTAGCACATACACGGTCATTCAGATCAATTTCCCGTGACACAGTGGCGCGACCATCATTTACATTTTGTTGCTGACGCCTGCTCTCCACCTGATTATGCAGGTTGGGGTGCACCAGCGAGAGTCTGCTTTTAAGTGTCTTTTTCATGAGTAGCTCAGCCGGGGGCACCCCTGTGAGCGGATGGGGTCTCGTGCTATAGGTGAGCAGTACTCGGGACAGGCGGGTTTGGAGTGAGCCTTCTGTGACGCGTTTAAGGCTCTGTTTGATGGGTTGTACTGCCCGCTCTGCCTGCCCATTTGAGGCTGGTTTAAATGGGGTCGAGGTGACATGTTTGATCCCATTGCGCGTCATGAATTCTTTAAATTTGGTACTGGTGAAACATGGCCCGTTGTCACTGACCAGTATGTCAGGCAGGCCGGGTGTGGCAAACATGGCCTCAGGCTTTCCATGGTGGTGGAGGCGGTGCTTCCCGACATTATTTCACATTCAATCCATTTTGAAAAAGCATCCACCACCACCAGGAACATTTTACCAAGAAATGGGCCCGCACAGTTGACATGGATCCTCGAACATTATTCTGGAGGGCCAGGACCACAAACTTAGTGCTGCCTCTCTGGGTGCGTTAGTCAACTGAGCACACACGCTGCATTGTCGTACACAGGACTCGAAGTCAGAGTCCATACCGGGCCACCACACGTGGGATCTGGCTATCGCTTTCATCATTACTAAACTCGAGTGTGTGCTGTGGAGATCCGAGATGAACGTCTCCCTGCCCTTTTTTGGTCGCACTATGCGGTTACCCCACAACAGGCAGTCTGCCTGACTGGACAGCTCGTCCTTTCGCCGCTGGAACGGCTTGATTGACTCTTGCATTTCAACGGGGATTCTGGCCCACCTCCCATGCAGTACATAGTTTTTTTACTAGGGACAGCAGAGGATCTTGGCTGGTCCAAGTCCTAATGTGGTGGGCCGTGACAGGTGATTATTCATTTTCAAACGCTTCCATGACCATTAACAAGTCAGCGGGCTGCGCCACCATCAACAAGTTTGCAGGCTGCGCCATTTCCACCCCCGTGGTGGGCAATGGTAGCCGACTGAGAGCATCAGTGCCTGGCCTGTGGCGGATGGTATAGTTATAAGCTGAGAACGTGAGTGCCCACCTTTGTATGCGGGCTGAGGCATGAGTATTTAACCCCTTGTTTTCAGCGAACAGGGATGTGAGGGGCATGTGATCGGTCTCCAGCTCAAATTTGAGGCCAAACAGATACTGATGCATTTTCTTTACCCCGAACACACATGCTAATACCTTTTTCTCAATCATGCTGTAGGCCCTCTCGGCAATTTACAAGCTTCTGGAAGCATAGGCGACAGGTTGCAACTTCCCCACAATGTTAGTTTGTTGTAATACACACCCGACTCCGTACTACAACGCATCACATGCTAGCACAAGTCTTTTATACGGTTTATACAATAGAAGCAGATTGTTGGAGCATAAAAGGTTTCTGGCTTTCTCAAAAGCAATTACTTGTTTTTTTTTCCCCATACCCAGTTCTCACCTTTGTGCAATAACACATGTAGGGGCTCTAAAAGGTGCTTAACCCGGGTAGGAAGTTACCAAAATGTTTGAGGAGTCCCAGGAACGACCACAGCTCCGTGACGTTCTGTGGCCTGGGCGCATTCCTGATAGCCTCTGTCTTGGCGTCTGTGGGCCGAATCCCATCCGCCGTGATCTTTCTCCCCAAAAACTCCAATTCTGTTGCCATGAAGACGCATTTCGACTTCTTCAGCTGCAGCCCTACACGATCCAGTCGCTGGAGGACATCCTCCTGGTTTTGTATGTGTTCGGCGGTGTCCCGACCCATAACCAATATGTCGTCCTGAAAGACCACCGAGTGCGGTACCGACTTGAGTAGTTACTTCCATGTTTCTCTGGAAGATCGCTGCAGCCGACCGAATTCCAAACGGGCATCTGTTGTCGATGAATAGTCCCTTGTGCGTGTTGATGCAGGTGAGGCCCTTCGAAGACTCCTCCAGCTTCTGCGTCATGTAGGCCGAAGTCAGGTCAAGCTTGGTGAACGCCTTGCCTCCTGCCAGCGCGCCAAATAGGTCGTCTGTCTTAGGTAGCGGGAATTGGTCCTGTAGCGAGAAACGATTAACAGTTACTTTATAATCGCCGCAAACCCTGACCGTGCCATCATTTTTGAGTACTGGAACAATCAGGCTGGCCCACTCGCTGAATTCCACTGGCGGGATGATGCCCTCGTGTTGCAGCCTGTCCAGCTCGATTTCCACTTTCTCCTCATCATGTGAGGGACCGCTCGCGCCTTGTGGTGAATGGGTCGTGCCTCTGGGACCAAGTGGTTCCGCACCTTCGCCCCGGAAAAGTTTCCAATGCCTGGCTCAGAAAGGGAAGGAAATTTGTTCAGAACCTGGGTACATAAGGCCTCATCGACATGTGATAGCGCTCGGATGGTATCCCAGTTCCAGCGGATTTTGCCCAGCCAGCTCCTTCCAAGCAGTGTGGGGCCATCGCCCGGGACAATCCAGAGTGGCAGTTTGTGCACCGTGCCCTCGTAGGTGACCTTGACCATGGCGCTGCACAGGACAGTGATAAGCTCTTTGGTGTACATTGTCAGTTTCATGTGGATGGGGCTTCGGGCTGGTCTGAATGTCTTGTTGTACCACAGACTGTCAAACATCTTTTTACTCACGATGGATTGGCTGGCGCCAGTGTCCAGTTCCATGGTTGTGGGTAAGCCATTCAATTTTTCATTTAGCATTATAGGTGGATATTTCGTCGAAAATGTGTGCACCCTGTGTACTTCGGCATCTGCCTCCTCTCTCTGAGGCTCTAAATTGCTTTGATCCACCATGGACCGATCTTCCTCTGCCACATGGTGGTTAGCAGGTTTTGCAGAGCTTGCAGCTCATTCGCAAGCCCGTTGGAGATTCCCCATTGTTCCACAGCTATTGCAAACATACCCTTTGAAGCGGCATTAATAGGCTAAATGGAAGCCTCCACAACGCCAACAAGGTGTGTATTGCCTTGCATTCATCCTTTGTTGGGGACTCTGAGTCATCTGGGTCACCTGAGGCCTGCTGGCAGTTGCAGACTCGTGGTTTCTGCCCTGTACATGTCTGCTCACAGACACAGTTCCAGTTAATTTATGAACATTGCTAGCACTTGTGTGCTGAGAGGTTTGTTTGGTGTTATCACTGGTGGATATAAATACCTGTGTTATCGCAATGGCCTTACTCAGGGTCGGTGTCTCTACAGCCAAAAGTTCTTGTAGAATGGTCTCGTGGCCAATGCCCAGTAGAAAAAAGTATCTGAGCATTTGCTCCAGGTAGCCATCAAACTCACATTATCCTGCAATTCACCTTAGCTCGGCGACGTAGCTCGCCACTTCCTGATCTTCAGATCGCTGGCACGTGTAGAACCGATACTGTGCCATAGCACGCTCTCCCTCAGGTTAAGATGCTCCCGATGTAGTGTACACAGCTCCTCATACGACTTATCTGTTGGTTTCACTGGAGTAGAAGATTCTTATTGAGGCCGTGAGGAGGACCGCTCTCCTTTTTGCTGCATTTCATTTTCCGTCCAGCTCATTGGCAACAAAGTACTGGTCGAGATGTTCGACATAGGCTTCCCAGTCCTCAGTCTCTGAGAACTTCTCCAGGAGGCCTACAGTTTGCTGCAAGTTTCTGTTGGATTCGTATACTCGTCGCTAGTTATAGTGTTCCTAACACAGATGAAGCTGCATATAGGGAGGTTAAAGTAACAGTGATAACAGTCTTTCATAAGACACTCCAGAGTGAGAAAGTGGCCTTAGGGGTCGGCTTAAATAAAGTGCTCCCAAGGGGTGCTGGGATCCCTTGGGACTACAGCGGATGAACTCCCTGGTGGCGGAACATGGGAGTGCATGCTTTACAGATACACAACACATACATTGCCTCATCGTTGACTTCTGCCAACATCCCTTGTATTTAACCTTCGCCGCACCTCCGCCATGATCTCTCACCATTTCTCCACCACGACCTCTCACTGTTCCTCCACCACGATCTCTCACCGTTCCTCCACCACGATCTCTCGTCACTCCTCCACCACGACCTCTCACCGTTCCACCATCAAGATCTCTCATCACTCCTCCACCACGACCTCTCACCGCTCCTCCACCACGACCTCTCACCGCTCCTCCACCACGACCTCTCACCATTCCACCACCACGACCTCTCACCGCTCCTCCACCACGACCTATCACCGCTCCTCCACCACGACCTCTCACCGTTCCTCCACCACGATCTCTCACCGTTTCTCCACCACGATCTCTCGCCGTTCCTCCACCACGACCTCTCACCGTTCCTCCACCACGATCTCTCACTGCTCCTCCACCACGATCTCTCACCATTCCTCCACACTGACCTTCCCGCTCCTCCGCTCTACCTGGGTCCCGCCGATGTTCCTGCCAACGCACCAAACGGCGACCTGGATTTTGATGACGTGCAGCCCAGCAGGTCTCCAGCCGTCCTGGTTAACCCTTGCCACTGCACCAAGACCTCGCTCTGTCAAGCCCGTGTGGTGGCTGGTGTGCAACGGTCACACCATGTTAAAACAATCCACCCACAGGCATCTTCCACCCTTTGATTGGAGTTCAGGACTGGAACATCGGGTCCTTCATTGAAACACCTGTGAACCCATGTGGAAATAAGCCTCCCTCGTTCGAGGACCCGCCTCTGATGATGATGATGATGTGTGGGACCTTACCAAATGCCTGCTGGAAACCATCAGATTAAATCTAGTAAGACCCGTCCCTTGATTCAGTTTTCACTGATCTTGCCTTAGGAAGGCTATATTGTCTTTGGAGGGAGCATTGTGTCAGTTTCCCAGACGGATACCAGGATTCCATGGTTTAAATTGAGATATGAGATTACACCCACTGGAAATTAGAAAGTCGAGCATTGATTTGATCAAAATTTCCAAGATAATAAGTGAACAGATAGAGTAGATAGAGAGAAATGATCCCGCTGGTTGCGGAGTCCCAGACTAGGGGCCATAGTCTAAATATTAGAGCCAGATGTTTCAGGAGTGAAATTCGGAAACATTCCTACCCACACAGGGTGGGAGAGGTTTGGAACTCCCTTCTGCAAAGGGCAGTTGGTGCGGGGTCAGTTGTTCATTTTACATCGCATTTTGACCAAAGGTATAAAGGAATATGGGCCAAAGGCGGGTATATGGAGTTTTCTCACAGATCAGCCATGATCTCATTGAATGGCGGAACCGCCTCGAGGGGCTGAATGGTCTCCTCCTGTTCCTGTGTAACAGGCTTGAGGGCCTGAATGGGCCTCCTCCTGTTCCTGTGTAACAGGCTCGAGCGGCTGAATGGCCTCCTCCTGTTCCTGTGTAACAGGGTCGAGGGGCTGAATGGGCTTCCTCGAGTTCCTGTGTATCAGGCTCGAGGGGGTGAATGGGCCTCCACCTGTCCCTGTGCAACAGGATCGAGGGGCTGAATGGGCCTACTCCTGTTCCTGTGTAACAGGCACAATGGGCTGCATGGGCCTCCTCCTGCTCCTGTGCAACAGGCTCGAGGGGCTGAATGGACTTCCTCATGTTCCTGTATATCAGGCACGAGGGGCTGAATGGGCCTCCACCTGTCCCTGTGCTACAGGATTGTTGGGCTGAATCGGCCTACACCTGTTCCTGTGTAACAGGCTCAATGGGCTGCATGGGCCTCCGCCTGTTGGTGTGCAACAGGCTCGAGGGGCTGAATGGGCCTCCTCCTGTTCCTGTGTAACAGGCTCAAGGGGCTGAATGGGCCTCCTCCTGTTCCTGTGTAACAGGCTCAAGGGGCTGAATCGGCCTCCTCCTGTACCTGTGTGTAAGGTCTGGGAAACAAAGGGAGGTGATATGAGAAAACATAAACGAAATGGTATTGTGTTAAAAGTGAAGCAGAAGGATTGAGTGATTTACACACAGAAATCATAGAAGCTGGGTAGTTAAGTTGCTAAGTTGTTTAATAAGAATACAGTGGCCTTGGCTTTATTAGTAGTGAAATAAAGGACACCAGCGAGGAAGTTATACCATACCTTTTCAATCCAGGTTTAGGCCTCAGTTGTAGAACTGTTTACAGTTCTGAACACAACAATTTAGGAAGGATATCAAGGCATTGGAGAGAACGTAAGAAATATATAAGAAACATTTTCTATTGTTGTTGAAGACACAAACACAGGCATTCATCGAGAATCAACCTGCAGGTGACCACACACAGATTAAAGATCCAGAGAGACCGACAGAATCTGGAAACACCGGCAAATAGACAACAGATATTGACAAGGACTGAAAGCACTTTGCGATCAGAAAATTGACGGCCCAGCTGTGGTTAATGACACGGCTTTTGATGATTGATCTCCGTACAAGCCTTGAAATTTCGGAGAACCGGTTTCGTGGCTTGAAGCTCGAGATAAACCCACGGGGCGATGCCAACAGGCGCCTGGCAGCAATGAGCGACAGGAAGATGCAACTTAAGCAGGCCCGGCTAGCTCGTTCGGTAAAGTATAAGACTCTTAATCTGCGTGTCGTGGGTTCGAGCCCCATATTGGGTGAATTATTTTCCTTAAACTTTTATGGTGCTTTCACAGGAAAACATCATTAATGAACCCATAATCTTTTTTTGCACAATGAAAGAAATGCGAACTGAGGGAGAGTTGATAATTTGATCATTTGTTCTGTGCTCTGTATAAGAACACAAGAACCAGGAGCAGGAGTCGGCCATTTGGCCCTTCGAGCCTGCATTCTTTCGCACTGAAACAAATTATAACCGTGTTTTTAAATTAGCAGTGCGAGATATTTAGAGGGCACATTTCAATGCTTCACATAACCATTCCTTTCGTTACAGCCACCCACGATCGATTCCCGGTTTGAGAAGTAACTTTGATATCATTGTTTGTAATTGAAGTGGGGTCATTTTATGAAGTTCGATGGATGTCCCAAAGCACTTCAAAGTGGTGTCCAAACAAATGCGTTTGTAATTAAAAACACTAAATGTCAGGAGTGGGATATGAACACACACCTCCAGAGGAGATTGTGACCTGAACGCAGCACCTTCGACCGCTTGGCCATCCTGACAGTTGAAAGCTCCAGTTACAAGTTATTACTCTAAAAGTTTCAGACCGGGCACTTGTTCAGTGTTGCTGGAAGGCCCAGTGACCGGGATACCCTCTCCCCTCGGGTTTTTCTGAGCCGGTGCTCGGTGCACGGGGAGCTTTGGTCCGGGTCCGAGTTAGCTTGCATCATGTGACAATGCAGCCCGGACTGCTCTTGTTCCATTTTATCGCACATTAGTTTTTGGTTCAAAAATACTGTCACAAGTGGGACAGAAACCCACATCTCCAGATGAGACAGGGAGATGCAAATAGCACCGCAGACCGCTCGGCCATCCTGACTATCCAGTGCTGTGTGTGGCCACCTGCAGGTTGATTTTGAACTTTTGTGTCCTGTCACATGAAATAAATGAGGGCAGCAGGCGTATCTCTGCCTGACACCGGGGAAACAGTGAGACAGACATTGCATTGTGTTCAGGTTTAATCACAGCAATTTCCGCAGTCAGGAGCTGAAAAGGACGAAGAGCTGAAAAAACACAAGAAAAAAGCTAAGAAATGTCAGCAATTGTGGTAAACTCTTTAATGTGTTTCCTGCTCGTTTAGTGATGCGGCGCTCACAGAGGGAGCCCGGATTCACAAAGTAACTCTTTCATTCAAAATCTTTAAAATAATGACATGCAACTAATTAAATTGTGTGTCGGGGGATGGGGATGGGTGAAGATTATTTGTTTTATTCCCCATTCATTAACCGACAACGTTGTTTTGTAGAATTGTTGCTGAGGGACAGTGGAAACTTCAATAACTGAACTTTAATTATTTAAGGATTTTGAATCACTGATGAAGTTTTCTCCCCTATCTGACTTTACACACTCTGTATTTAGGAGACTGGTTTAAAATGTTCAGTGCTCATGCGACAAGGAACCTGGGACGACTTTTGTTCAATTTATTTCACAGCAAAAATAGTCTGTAAGATAATGTTTCCATCCGGGTTCGAATCGGGGACCTTTCGCGTGTGAGGCAAACGTGATAATCACTACACTATAGTTAAAATAATCTTAGGTATATAACCAGAGCTTTAACCTACACAGCTGGCCGATATTTCAGGAGCTGATTTTACGAGAATAGAATGACGGTGCTATATTTAGGAAGGCTGTGAGTGTGGCAGGAATTGATCTCGTGTTTCCCAGACTTTACACATCGGAACTGGAGCTGGCCATTTAGCAGCTAGTGGTTAGGATCTGGAATGCACGGCTTGAAAGGGCGGTGGAGGCAGACTCAATCTTATCTTTCAGACAGGAGTTGGATCAGGGTCTGAAGGAAAAACAATTGCAGGGCTACGGGGAAAGAGCGGGGGAGTGGGACTCGCCGAGAGTCGACACGTGCTCGATTGGCCGAATGGCCATCCGTGCTGTAACCATTCCATGATTCGATAAGTTAGTGGCACATTTCATAGTGTGGGTGGGAGCACAACATTGCAAAGGCACATGGATTGAGTCGGCAAAACTAGAGGCATCTGTATCAGGAGATTCGCGGGGCGTGGAAATTTTGGAGTTTGATGACTTTGAAAGGAACATTTTTGTTTTGTGCCGTTTCGGTCAGAGGTGTTCTATGAAAGCAACATTTAATGAAAAGAATTGCAATCGCCCAACTTGGGGCTCGAACCCACGACCCTAAGATTAAGAATCTCATGCTCTACAGACTGAGCTAGCCAGGCTTCTGTCCAGCGAAGGTTTTTATCACTCATTGCAGCCAGGCGGCTGTTGGCTCCGCCCCAGATGTTGAAACTTGCTGTTGAAGAAATGCCAGGGTCTTCTTGAATGGTGGACCAGGCTCGAGGGGCCGAATAGCCAACTCCGGACCCTAATCCTTACGTGTTTATGCAGAGCTCCTTCAGGGTAAACGAGCCAAAGGAGGACAGCGGAAACGTTACAAGGACACCCTCAGTGCCTCCCTGGTAAAGTGCGACATCACTACTGACCCCTGGGAGACGGTGGCCACAGACCGCCCGAGGTGGAGAAAGTCCATCCGGGAGGGCGTTGAGCTCTTTGAGTCTCGATGCAAGGAGCATGAAGAGACCAAGCGCAGGCAGCGGAAGGAGCACGCGGCAAACCAGTCCCAACGACCCCTTCCCTCGACGTATATCTGTCCCACCTGCAACAGGGTCTGTAGCTTTCGTATCGGACTGTTCAGCCATCAAAGGACTCACTTTGGGAGTGGAAGCAAGTACCTGCTCGATCCCGAGGGACTGCCTCTGATGGTGTCTATGTTTTGCGTGTGAATGCGAACGTGTTAACTGCTACACTGCGGAAACATCTCCACTTTCAGCACCAGATTACCAGAATTAAACCGAATGGGATCGGGAGAAAAGTTCCTCATATGCTCAGGGCAAAATATATCATATGACAATCGAATTCCACGAATTAATTAATGATGTTTAAATCAATGCTTCTTTTTTTTTACGCAGGAGATGCATGAAGACTTATAAAATAGATGAACTATTTATTTATAAGGTTTTGAATTTCCCTGACTGGGAATTGAACCCGGGTCACGGCCGTGAGAGCGCCAATTCCTAACCACTACACCATCATGAAACCTGGCTTGAAAAGAGACGCAGTGGTTGTGTCGAGATTCACATCGAGCAGCTCCGTAACACAGGACTCTGTGCTTTGCGGGCTGTTCCCAGGGGCACACACCGAGACAGACATCACCTGCTGCTGGAGGGCCATCAACTCAGTCAAAGATGCTCTTTGGTCTTGCCGAAACTTGCTAATCTTCCAGAGCAAGGAAATGTCCACGTCTGCTGTTGCAGACTGGCGCAATCCAATATCCAGGATGACGTGCTGAGGGACGCACTTAAAATTGGTGTCGTTGCCGCAAAGGCAGGGTGGGGAAGGGCCACAGTTAAAAGCCCTTCTGACACGGTAAACCCCGGGGCAGGAATCAGTATAAAACTCCCCTCGGGCCGTACTTGCAACTTCTTTATTGTGTACATGGAGCACCATGATCTGGAAACACCAATGTAGTGCCATGTACAATGTAAGGTCTGTTTCGTGATGCACGAGAAAAAAAGTGTAAATGTACCGTCACCCATTCCATGTACTGTACAGTGACACGTGTGATGTAATTTGTTGAATGTACTACAAGGTATCCCGTATTGTACCGAATTGTACTGGAACTGGAAAACAAGGGAATATATCGAACGGAACTGCCGTCAGCACACAAATGTAGTGTATGGTATTACTGACGCAGCGAAATGTACTGAACTGCTTTTGAATGTACTGCACACATTTTTATATGATTAAAGTATTTTTTTTAAATAAAAAAAAATCTCTGCCTGACACCGGGGAAACAGAGAGACAGACCTTGGAGCAAGTGTCTGGTTATTGCCGAACAGCAAAGGAAATATTAATTCTGGCAGAACAATATTAAAAAAACAGTGACCCCGATATGATTTGAACACGCAACCTCCTAATCTGGAGTCAGACACACTACCGTTGCACCATGCTACCTACACAGTGAGCTGGAGATGTTCGTCTATATGAAGGTTCTGTAATACAAGGGGCTTTAAAATCTCCGCCCTTTCCCACCAGGTATCACAAGCAGCGCTTACCTGACAGGCACCGTATGGTTTCTTCTTAAACTTTTCTCTTGCTATCACGGGAAACCATCATTACTTGACCCCTCACCTTCTTTTGCACAATCAAACAAATGCTAACTCAGGAACAGTCCATACTTCAATCATTTGTCCTGTGCTTTGCATCTTAACTCGAAAACCATATCCCATTTTACTCACTGTATTATAGCTTTCTGGTTCAAAATCTTCATTGCAGATGACACCACGAATCTGGGGCAACTTTTATCAAATTTAACAGCACCGGTTATTCCTACCGTGCACACAACATACAATCAGTAGTGAAGATAAAATCCCAACATGCGTATTTTCAGATTCAACGCAGTAGCATTTCAAATAAAGTGAAAAAATGGAGTATGAGAAGAAGCTTGCAGGGTACATTAAGACGGATTGCAAAAGTTTCTATCGGTATGTAAAGAGAAAAAGGTTAGTAAAGACAAACGTAGGTCCGCTGCAGTCAGAATCAGGGGAAGTCACAATGGGGAACAAAGAAATGGCGGAACAATTGAACAAGTACTTTGGTTCGGTATTCACGAAGGAGGACACGAACAACCTTCCGGTTATAAAAGGGGTCGGGGGGTCTAGTAAGGAGGAGGAACTGCGGGAAATCCTTATTAGCCAGGAAATTGTGTTGGGGAAATTGATGGGATTGTAGGCCGATAAATCCCCAGGGCCTGATGGACTGCATCCCAGAGTACTTAAGGAGGTGGCCTTGGAAATAGCGGATGCATTAACAGTGATTTTCCAACATTCCATTGACTATGGATCAGTTCCTATGGAGTGGAGGGTAGCCAATGTAACCCCACTTTTTAAAAAAGGAGGGAGAGAGAAAACAGGGAATTATAGACCTGTCAGCCTGACATCGGTAGTGGGTAAAATGATGGAATCAATTATTAAGGATGTCATAGCAGTGCATTTGGAAAGAGGTGACATGATAGGTCCAAGTCAGCATGGATTTGTGAAAGGGAAATCATGCTTGACAAATCTTCTGGAATTTTTTGAGGATGTTTCCAGTAGAGTGGATAAGGGAGAACCAGTTGATGAGGTATATTTGGACTTTCAGAAGGCGTTCGACAAGGTCCCACACAAGAGATTGATGTGCAAAGTTAGAGCACATGGGATTGGGGGTAGTGTACTAACATGGATTGAGAACTGGTTGTCAGACAGGAAGCAAAGAGTAGGAGTAAATGGGTACTTTTCAGAATGGCAGGCAGTGACCAGTGGGGTACCGCAAGGTTCTGTGCTGGGGCCCCAGCTGTTTACACTGTACATTAATGATTTAGATGATGGGATTAAATGTAGTATCTCCAAATTTGCGGATGACACTAAGTTGGGTGGCAGTGTGAGCTGCGAGGAGGATGCTGTGAGGCTGCAGAGCGACTTGGATATGTTAGGTGAGTGGGCAAATGCATGGCAGATGAAGTATAATGTGGATAAATGTGAGGTTATCCACTTTGGTGGTAAAAACAGAGAGACGGATTATTATCTGAATGGTGACATATTAGGAAAAGGGGAGGTGCAAAGAGACCTGGGTGTCATGGTACATCAGTCATTGTATGTTGGCATGCAGGTGCAGCAGGCGGTTAAGAAAGCAAATGGCATGTTGGCCTTCATAGCAAGGGGATTTGAGTACAGAGGCAGGGAGGTGTTGCTACTGTTGAACAGGGCATTGGTGAGGCCACACCTGGAGTATTGTGTACAGTTTTGTTCTCCTAACCTGAGGAAGGACATTCTTGCTATTGAGGGAGTGCAGCGAAGGTTCACCAGACTGATTCCCGGGATGGCGGGACTGACCTATTAAGAAAGACTGGATCAACTGGACTTGTATTCATTGGAGTTCAGAAGAATGAGAGGGGACCTCATAGAAACATTTAAAATTCTGACGGGGTTAGACAGGTTAGATGCAGGAAGAATGTTCCCAATGTTGGGGAAGTCCAGAACCAGAGGTCACAGTCTATGGATAAGGGGTAAGTCATTTAGGACCGAGATGCAGAGGAACTTCTTCACCCAGAGAGTGGTGAACCTGTGGAATTCTCTACCACAGAAAGTTGTTGAGGCCAATTCACTAAATATATTCAAAAAGGAGTTAAATGAGGTCCTTACTACTAGGGGGATCAAGGGGTATGGCGAGAAAGCAGGAATGGGGTACTGAAGTTGAATGTTCAGCCATGAACTCATTGAATGGCGGTGCAGGCTAGAATGGCCGAATGGCCTACTCCTGCACCTATTTTCTATGTTTCTATGTTTTCTATGTTTACACTGAAAGGATTGGCAAGTGTTGCTTGTATTTGTGACTTTAATTAAACTTTGTGGCGTCTAACTCCCGTTCATGCCATTGCTGAATAAGAAAGGAGGGTTTGACGTTGACCAGACTGCACTGCCACTGATATTTGTCAGCTCATCATTTATATTCAGTGGTTTCTCGCCATTTGATGGGCTGCAGTGTAGCGGATATCACATTTGCCTCACATTGAGTACTGTTGAGGGGGATGACTCATCAGGGGAGGGCAGCAGCAGCCAAGTTCATGGCAGCGTGGCTGGCTCTGCTGCACAGGAGGGCACCAAAAAGAGTGGGACAGCGATAGAGATAGGGGATTCGATTGTAAGGGAAATAGATAGGCGTTTCTGCGGCCGCAACCGAGACTCCAGGATGGTATGTTGCCTCCCTGGTGCAAGGGTCAAGGATGTCTCGGAGCGGGTGCAGGACATTCTGAAAAGGGAGGGTGAACAGCCAGTTGTAGTGTTGCACCTTGGTACCAAAGATTTTGGTAAAAAAAGGGATGAGTTCCTACGAGACGAATTTAAGGAGCTAGGTGCTAAATTAAAAAGTCGGACCTCAAAAGTAGTAATCTCGGGATTGCTATCAATGCCACGTGCGAGTCAGAGTAGGAATCGCAGGATAGCTCAGATGAATACGTAGCTTGAGCAGTCGTGCAGCAGGGAGGGTTTCAAATTCCTCGGGCATTGGAACCGGTTCTGGGGGAGGTGGGACCAGTACAAACCAGATAGTCCGCACCTGGGCAGGTCCGGAACCAATGTCCTAGGGGGAGTTTTTGCTAGTGCTGTTGGGGAGGAGTTAAACTAATATGGCAGGGCGATGGAAACCAATGCAGGGAGACAGAGGGAAACAAAACGGAGACAGAAACAAAAGACAGAAAGGAGAGGAGTAAAAGTGGAAGGCAGAGAAACCCAAACAAAAAACAAAAAGGGCCACTGTACAGCAAAATTCTAAATGGGCAAAGTGTAATAAAAAGGCAAACTTGAAAGCTCGGTGCCTCAATGCGAGGACTATTCAGAACGCAGGAGAGGGCTCTGAGCTAGTTTGAGTGGGTGAGAGCGCAGATAAACAGGACCCCAAGAAAGAATGCAAAAGGCAGGAGGCAACAGAGCAGAGTAGCACTGGCGTAAGTGTAAATCACAAGGTGATAGGAAGGGACAATATGTATGAATATAAAGGGGCTGCCGGAGGGGTCAAAACTAAAAATCATGGTTTAAAAACTCGTATTAAACACTCTACCTAAACGCACGCAGTATTCAAAATAAAGTAAATGAGTTGACGTCACAAATCATGACAAATGGGTATGATTTGGTGGCCATTACAGAAACGTGGTTGCAGGGTGGCGAAGACTGGGGATTAAACATACAGGGGTAGCTGACAATTTGGAAAGATAGTCAAGAAGGGAAAGGAGGTGGGGTAGCTCTGTAAATAAAGGATGATATCAGGGCAGTTGTGAGAGATGATATTGGCTCTAATGAACAAAAGGTTGAATCATTGTGGGTGGAGATTAGAGATAGTAAGGGGAAAAAGTCACTGGTGGGCGTAGTTTATAGGCCCCCAAATAATAACTTGACGGTGGGGTGGGCAATAATCAAGGGAATAATGGAGGCATGTGAAAAAGGCACGGCAGTAATCATGGGGGATTTTAACCTTCATATCGATTGGTCAAATCAAATCGCACGTGGTAGCCTGGAGGAGGAATTCATAGAATGCATCCGGGATTGTTTCTTAGAAAAATATGTTACAGAACCTACAAGGGAGCAAGCTATCTTAGATCTGGTCCTGTGTAATGAGACAGGAATAATAAACGATCTCCGAGTAAAAGATCCTCTCGAATGAGTGATCACAGTATGGTTGAATTTGTAATATTGAGGGTGAGAAAGTAGTGTCTCAAACGAGCATACTATGCTTGAACAAAGGGGACTACAGTGGGATGAGGGCAGAGTTGGCTAAAATAGACTGGGAACACAGACTAAACGGTGGCACAATTGAGGAACAGCTGATGGACTTTAAGGGAGCTCTTTCATAGTGCGCAACAAAAATATATTCCAGTGACAAAGAAGGGCAGTAAGAGAACGGATAACCCGCCGTGGATAACCAAGGAAATAAAGGAGAGTATCAAATATAAACCAATGCGTATCAGGTGGCCAAGGTTAGTGGCAAAGTAGAAGATTCGGAAAATTTTAAACGACTGCAAACAATGACTAATAAAGCAATAAAGAAAGGAAAGATAGATTACGAAATTAAACTTGCGCAAAACATAAAAACAGATAGTAAAAGCTTTTACCGATATATAAAACGGCAAAGAGTGACTAAAGTAAATGTTGTTCCCTCAGAAGATGAGAAGGGGGATTTAATAATGGGAAATGTGGAAATGGCTGAGACCTTAAACAATTATTATGCTTCCGTCTTCACAGTGGAAGACACAAAAACCATGCCAGAAATTGCTGGTCACAGTAATGTGGGAAGGGATGACCCTGAGACAATCATTATCACTAGCGGGGTAGTGCTGGACAGGCTAATGGGACTCAAGGTAGACAAGTCCCCTGGTCCTGATGAAATGCATCCCAGGGTATTAAAAGAGATGGCGGAAGTTATAGCAGATGCATTCGTTATAATCTACCAAAAGTCTCTGGACTCTGGGGAGGTATCAGCGGATTGGAAAGCAGCGAATGTAACGCCTCTGTATAAAAAAAGGGGGCATACAAAAGGCACGTAACTATAGGCCGGTTAGTTTAACATCTGTAGTGGGGAAAATGCTTGAAACTATCATTAAGGAAGAAATAGCGGGACATCTAGATAGCAATAGTGCAATCAAGCAGACACAGCATGGATTCATGAAGGGGAACTCATGTTGAACTAATTTACTGGAATTCTTTGAGGATATAACGCGCAAGGTGGATAGAGGTGTACCGATGGATGTGGTATATTTAGATTTCCAAAAGGCATTCGATAAGGTACCACACAAAAGGTTACTTCAGAAGATAGAGGTACGCGGAGTCAGAGGATATGTATTAGCATGGATAGAGAATTGGCTGGCGAACAGAAAGCAGAGAGTCGGGATAAATAGGTCCTTTTCAGGTTGTAATTCGGTGGTTAGTGGTGTGCCACAAAGATCGGTGCTGGGACCACAACTGTTTGCAATATACATAGATGACCTGGAAGAGGGGACAGAGTGTAGTGTAACAAAATTTGCAGATGTCACAAAGATTCGTGGGGAAGCGGGTTGTGTAGAGGACACAGAGCGGCGGCAAAGAGATTTGGATATGTTAATGAAATGGGCTAAGGTTTGGCAGATGGAATACAATGTCGGAAAATGTGAGGTCATCCACCTTGGGGAAAAAAAACAGTAAAAAGGAATATAATTTGAATGGGGAGAAATTACAACATGCTGCGGTGCAGAGGGACCTGGGGGTCCTTGTGCATGAATCCCAAAAAGTTAGTTTGTAGGTGCAGCAGGTAATCAGGAAGGTGAATGGAATGTTGGCCTTCATTGCAAGAAGGTTGGAGTACAAAAGCAGGGAGGTCCTCTGCAACTGCATAGGGTATTGGTGAGACCGCACCTGGAGCACTGCGTACCGTTTTGGTCACCTTATTAAGGAAGAATATACTGGCTTTGGAGGGGTTACAGAGACGATTCACTCGGCTGATTCTGCAGATGAGGGGGTTACCTTATGATGATAGATTGAGTAGACTGGGCCTTTACTCGGTGGAGTTCAGAAGGATGAGGGGTGATCTTATAGAAACATTTAAAATAATGAAAGGGATAGACAAGATAGAGGCAGAGAGGTTGTTTCCACTGGTAGGGGTGACTAGAACTAGGGGGCACAGCCTCAAAATGCGGGGGAGCCAATTTAAAACCGTGTTGAGAAGGAATTCTTCTCCCAGAGGGCTGAGAATCTGTGGAATTCACTCCCAAATAATCAGTTGAGGCGAGCTCATTGAATGTGTTCAAGTCACAGATAGATAGATTTTTAAACACTAAGGGAATTAAGGGATACGGGGATCGGGCGGGTAAGTGGAGCTCAGTCCACGGCCAGATCAGCCTTGATCTTGTTGAATGGCGGAGCAGGCTCGAGGGGCTAGATGGCCTACTCCTGTTCCTAATTCTTATGTTTTTATGTTTCTTATGGAGGAGGCGTCTAATGCAACCAAACACATTTTTGAAAGGACCTGCATAGTCCACATGAATGCGTGACCATGGCTTGGTGGTCCAGGGCCAGGGGCTAAGGGAGGCTTCCCTAGGCGCATTGCCCAGCTGGGCACACGTGTTGCACCTGCGAACACAATGTTCCAGGTCTGTGTCTATCCCTGGCCACCAAACGTGTGACCTGGCAATTGCCTTCCTCATGACAATGCCCGGGTGCTCATTGTGGAGTTCTCTGATGAACACCTCTCTGCCCATCTGGTTTCTACGCGATTTCCCATAAGTAGGCAATCGGCCTGAATCGGGAGTTCATCCCTGCGCCTGTGAAATAGTTTAATTTACTCAGGGCATGCCCTGTACGTGGCTGCCCAGTCCCCATTCAGGACACATTTCTTGACTAGAGACAATAGCGGGTCTTTATTTGTCCAGACATTAATGTGACGGGCTGTCACGGGTGAGCCTTCGCTTCCAAAAGCTTCAACAGCCATGACCATCTCAGCACCATGCTCGGTAGCCCCCTCAGTGGTGGCTATTGGGAGCTTGCTGAGTTCTTCGGTGCAGTTTTCGATGCCCGGTCTGTGCCGAATTGTGATGTCATAGGCGGCTAACGTGAGTGCCCACCTCTGTATGCCGTCCGATGCGTTTGAATTTATGGCCTTGTTGTCAGCCAAAAGGGAGGTTAGGTGTTTGTGATCTGTCTCCAGCTCACATTTCCTGCCAAACAGGTACTGGTGCATTTTCTTTACCGCATATACACATGCGAGCGCCTCCTTTTCTACCATCCCGTAGCCCCTTTCTGCCTGGGACTGACTTCTGGAGGCCGAAGCTACCGGCTGCAACTGACCCTTGGCATTGACATGCTCCAACACACACCCGAGACCATAGGACGACGCATCGCACGTTAACACAAGTTTCTTACATGGGTCATATAGCGTTAACAGATTGTTGGAACATAACAAATTGCGTGCTCTATTAAAAGCCCTTTCCTGGCTGTCCCCCCAGACATATTCTTGATCTTTGCGTCGGAACACGTGTAGCGGCTCTAGCAGCGTGCTCAATTTGGGAAGAAAGTTACCAAAATAGTTCAGGAGCCCCAGGAACGAACGCAGCTCCGTCGTGTTACAGGGTCTGGGTGCTCTCTGGATCGCTTCCGTTTTGGAGGCAGTAGGGCTGATCACGTCTGCTGCTACCCTCATCCCCAGGAATTCTACCACTGGAGATAGGAAGACGCAATTAGCCTTTTTCAGTCGCAGCCCTACCCGGTCTAATCTGCGTAGCACCTCCTCCGGCTTGTGGAGGTGTTCTTCTGCATCGTAACCCGTGATGAGCATGTCGTCATGAAAAACCACCGTCCCTGGAATCGACTTGAGGCTTTCCATATTTCGTTGGAAGATCGCGGCAACCGAGCTAATCCCGAACGGACATCTGTTTTACTCAAACAACCCCTTGTGCGTCGTGATGGTGATCAGCTTCTTCGACTCACTCGCCAGCTCCTGGGTCATGGAAGCTGAGGTCAGGTCTAATTTTGAAAAAAGATTGCCACCAGATAGCGACGCAAAGAGGTCCTCCGCTCTCCATCACGGGTACTGGTCTTGGAGTTACACCCGATTGATGATGGCCTTTTAATTACCACATATCCTGGCCGACACATCCGCCTTGAGCACCGGCACAATCGGGCTCGCTCAGTCACTGAATTCGACTGGCGAGAAGATGCCTTCCCTCAGCAGGCGGTCTAATTCGCCTTCTATCTTTTCTCGCATCACGTACGGCACCGCCCTGACCTTGTGGTGTACTGGCGTCCGGGTTTATGTGAATCACAACCTTGGCCACCATTAAATTGCCAATGCCGGGTTGAAATAATGAGTCAAATTTGTCCAGGATGTGTGAGCATGATAGTCACTCCACCCAGGAAATTGCATTGACACCGCCCCATTTCCTGTTCATGACAGCATGCCAACTTTGTGGGTCACGACTACCGTGGCGCTGCCTAGCACCGGAATGATCTCCTTTGTGTATGTTCGTAGCTGTGCGTCAATCGTCGATAATTTTGGCCTCCGGTCCTTGGACGCCCACAACTTTTCGAACTGTTTGATACCCATCAGGGACTGGCTGGCACCCGTGTCGAGCTCCACTGATACTGGGATGCCAGTGAGGAGCACTTCAGCATTATCGGTGGCTTCCTGGTCTATGAACTGTATACGTGCTCCACATGAACTCACAGAACTTCAGCTTCAAGCGATTTCCCCCAGTGTTCATTTCTGCAGGTATTTTGCTCATCTCTGCAAACTCCGGCTGAGTGCGTGCCTCCACGCCTCCAACATGAGCTGCTGTTGGAAACAAACGGTCTCTTGCCAGTCGATCGTCACTGACTGCCCCGTCATTGTCCTTGAGTGCACCATTAACAGGTGTTGATGGCCCCTTTACTGGCCTCATTGTCCCTTGCAATGGCGTGAATCGCCGTTCAGCTTGCCATTGTCTCTGTCGAACTCCCCCTTTGCGTTCGGCTACATATTGGGGCATGCTCGATTGCACTTGTCTGCTTGGAGAACTGTGTGATGCTTTAACAATGTTGAATCTCTGTCCCAACCATTGCTTTACACAGTAGCTCTCGTCTGTTCTGCTAGTGGCCATGCTCGTGTGGTTTAAATCCCAGTTTCTCGTCGCCATTGATACGTCCTTACTATACAGTGTAAATGCACACGAGGCCCATGCTTCAGAGAAGGTCAGTCTGTGACCTGTCCTTTATTTCTTAGCACTCAAGTGACGGAAGTGGGTGGAGCTTGCCCTTTTATATCTGAAGGTCCAGGTAAGGAGTGTCTCCCACAAGTTCACCAGCTCGTGGTCATTGTTCTCACAGTGTACAAATTAGGTCAGATTATACATGGGTTCCAATGCTGGTTGAATACATGGCAGTCCCGGCCTCACTCACTCTGGAGCTGGGGACAAGCGATTGGTCGATGGGTTGTATGTGGCTTCGATCTGCTTTTGTGAACGAGCCGGAGCTGCAGGATCCTTTAATGATCTCTCACAACACTACTGAAAGCAGCCGGAACGTGCAGCTTTGAGAGGGGCTTTCTGCACCGTCAGGGCTGGAAACCGGAGGGAGTGAGAGACACTGTGTAGAGTTTGAGTGTGTACAGAACTGTACAGATAAATCAGCCAATGTCACAGGGCTGTGATCCACTGCATTTTGTTAATAGTATAATATTCGGCAGTCCCTCGTATCGAGGATGACTTGTTTCCACACCAAAAAGGGATGAGTTCACAGGTGTTTCGATGAGGGACCTGACATTCTTGGTCCCGAACTACATCCTGAAGGGTGGAAGATGCCTGTGGGTGGATTGTTTTAACGTGGAGTGACCGTTGCACACCAGCCACCACACGGGCTTGACAGAGCTTGGTCTTGGTCCAGAGGCAAGGATTAACCAAGACCACCATAGACCAAGCTCTGCTGCATGGACCTAGTGTGCACACATGCGCCGACTATCCATAGATCGCAGTGTGGGCTGGTCCGTGTTGCCCCTGGGCTCTCGCCTCTCCTGAGCCCTGATCACGACGCTCCTGGGACCCGATCAAAAATGGAGCAGTCAGAAACAGGACATCAATTAGTCTCTCTTATCTTGGAAACATCAAATATCAACACTGTTATTTGAAATATCAAAATATTAAACTCCAGCCGAATTGAAGGGTTATTAACATCAGCAGAAACAAACAGCACTTTGTTAATATTGAACTATTAATGTCAATTATTAATTTTTTTCTAATATTTAATTGAACAATGTTCATAATGTTCCCACCCGGTTTCGTACTGGAAACCTTTCGCATGGTAAGCAAACGTGATAACCACTACACTACAGAAACACTGCGATTGACGCAGTTCTAGGAACATAACCAGAGCTTTAACCTGCACAGCTGGCCGATACTTCAGGAGCTGGAATGACGAGAACAGAATAACGGTGCGATATTTCGGAAGGCTGTGAGTGTGGCAGGAATTGATCTCGTGTTTCCCAGACTTTACACATAGGAACAGGAGCTGGCCATTTAGCAGCGAGTGGTTAGGATCAGGAATGCACGGCTTGAAAGGGCGGTGGAGACAGACTCAATCTTATCTTTCAGACGGGAGTTGGATAAGTATCCGAAGGAAAAACAATTGCAGAGCTTCGGGGGAAGGGCGGGGGAGTGGGACTCGCTGAGAGTCGGCACGGGCTCGATGGGCCGAATGGCATTCAGTGATGTAACCATTCCATGATTCGATATGTTAGTGGCACATTTCATAGTGTGGGTGGGAGCACAACATTGCAAAGGGCCATAGATTGAGTCGGCAAAACTAGAGGCATCTGATTCTGGAGATTCGCGGGGCGTGGAAAAATCGGGATTATAATGACTTTGAAAGGAACATTTTTGTTTCGGTCAGAGAAATGTTTGTGAAAGGAATTTATTGCAGAAAGGGATGCAGCTATTAACCTCCTGCCTTTACACTTCTTTCTGGGTGTCAGGTCACATTTCGTTTCAATGTTATTCTTCCAGAATTGCTATAAGATCATAAGAACATAAGAATTAGGAACAGGAGTGGGCCATCTAGCCCCTCGAGCCTGCTCCAACTTCCCCAACAAAACTCCAATGTATAAAGGCCCAGTTGATCCAGTCTCTCCTCATATGTCAGTCCAGCCATTCCGGGAATCAGTCTGGTGAACCTTCGCAGCACTCCCTTAATAGCAAGAACGTCCTTCCTCAGATTAGGAGACCGAAATTGAAAACAATATTCCAGGTGAGGCCTCACAAAGGCTGTGTACAACTGCATTAAGTCCTCCCTGCTTCCATACTCAAATCCCCTAGCTATGAAGGCAAACATACCGTTTACCTTTTTCCTGCTTGCTCTACCTGTATGCCAACTTTCAGTGACTGATGAACCATGACACCCAGGTCTCGTTGCACCTCCCCTTTTCCTCATCTGCCACCATTCAGATAATATTCTGTCTTCACGTTTTTGCCCTCAAAGTGGATAACCTCACATTTATCCACATTTTACTGCATCTGCCATGAATTTTCCCACTCACCTAAACTGTCAAAGCACCCTGCAGTCTCTTAGCGTTCCCCTCACAGCTCTACAGCCACCCAGTTTAGTGTCATCTGTAAACATGGAGATATTACACTCAAATTCTTCTTCCAAATCATTGATGTACATTGTAAAGAGCTGGGGTCCCAGCACTGAGACCTGCGGCACTCCACGAGTCACTGTCTGCCATTTTGAAAAGGACCCTTTTTTCCCGTCTCTCTGCTTCCTGTCTGCCAAGCATTTCTTTATCCACGTCAGTATATTACCCCCAATACCATGTGCTTTGATTTTGCACACCAATCTCTTTTGTGGACCCTTGCCAAAAGCCTTTTGAAAGTCCAAATACAGCACATCCACTGGTTCTCCCTTGTCCACTCTACTAGTTACATCCTCAACAATTCCAGAAGATTTGTCAAGCTTAAATCCATCCCTTTCATAAATCCATGCTGAATTGGACCGATCCTGTCACTGCTTTCCAAATGTGCTGCTGTTTCATCCTTAATAATTGATTCCAACATTTTCTTCATGACTGATGACAGGCTAACAAGTCTATAATTACTCGCTTTCTCTTTCCCTTCTTAAAAAGTGGTTTTACATTATCTACCCTCCAGTCCATAGGAACTGATCCCGAGTCAATAGACTGTTGGAAA
Source organism: Pristiophorus japonicus (assembly GCF_044704955.1). Taxonomy (NCBI): domain Eukaryota; kingdom Metazoa; phylum Chordata; class Chondrichthyes; family Pristiophoridae; genus Pristiophorus; species Pristiophorus japonicus. The sequence goes on along the minus strand of NW_027254846.1, from coordinate 1,864,913 downwards.
ATGATCACCAATACATCCACCATTTCTTGGGCTGCTTCGTTAAGTACTCTTGGATGCAGACTATCAGGCCCCAGGGATTTATCATCCTTCAATCCCATCAATTTCCCACCTCATAAGCATATCCTCCAGTTCCTCCTTCTCACTAGACCCTCAGTCCCCTAGTACTTTTGGAAGGTTATTCGTATCTTCCTTCGTGAAGACGGAACTGAAGTATTTGTTCAGTTGGTCTGCCATTTCTTTGTTCCCCATTATATATTCACCTGAATCCGACTGCAAGGGAGCTACAGTTGTCTTCACTAATCTTTTTCTCTTCACATATTTGCAGAAGTTTTGCAGTCAGTTTTAATGTTCCAAGCAAGCTTCCTCTCATAATCCATTTTCACCCTCCTAATGAAACCCTTAGTCCTCCTCTGTTGAATTCTATATTTCTCCCAGTCCTCAGGTTTGTTTCTTTTTCTGGCCAATTTATTTGTCTCTTCCTTGGTTTTAACACTATCCTTAATTTGCCTTGTTAGCCACGGTTCAGCAACGTTCTCCGTTCTATTTTTACTCCAGACAGGGATGTGCATTTGCTGAAGTCACCCGTGTGATCTTTAAATGTTTGCCATTGCCTATCCACTGTCAACCCTTTACGTATCCGTGGCCAGTCTATTCTAGCCAATTCACACCTCATACCATCAAAATTACCTTTCCTTAAGTTCAGGACCCAAGTTTCTGAATTAACTGTGACACTCTCCATCTTAATGAAGAATTCTACCATATTATGTTACTCGTCCCCAAGGGGACTCGCACAACAAGATTGCTAATTAGTCACTTCTCATTACACATCACCCAGTCAAGGATGGCCAGCTCTCTTCTTGGTTGAGAAAACCATCCATAATATACTCCATGAAATCCTCCTCCACCACATTTCAACCATGTGGTTAGCCCAATCACTATGTCGATTAAAGTCACCAATGACAACTTCTGTTCCACCACTGCACACATCCCTTCTTTCTTGTTTGATGCTCTCCCCAACCTTACCACAACTAACCAGTGAGACAGAAATTGCAAGTGTCTGGTTATTGTGAAACAGCAATTGCTAAAAGAACAGTGATCCCGACATGATTTGAGCACGCAACCATTTTATCTACAGTCAGACGCACTACCGTTGCACCACAAGGTCTACACAGTAGTTAAGGGATGTTCGTCTATATGACGGTTCTGCAATACAAGGGGCTTTAAAATCCCGCCCATTCCCACCAGGTATCACAAGCAGGGCTCACCTGACAGTCACCGGATGGTTTATTCGAAAACTTTTCTCTTGCTTTCACAGGAAAGCAGCATTAATTCACCCCTCACCTTCTTTTGCACAATCAAACAAATGCTAACTCAGGGACACTCCATACTTCAATCATTTGTCCTGTGCTTTGCATGTTAACTGTGAAACCATATCCCATTTTACTCACTGTATTTTAGCTTTCTGGTTCAAAGTCTTCATTGCCAATGACACCACGAATCTGGGGCAACTTTTATCAAATTTAACAGCACCGGTTATTCCTACCGTGCACACAAAATACAATCAGTAGTGAAGATAAAATCCCACTGTGCGTATTTTCAGATTCAACGCAGTTGGATTTCAAATAAAGTGAAAGAATTTTACACTGAAAAGATTTGGAAGTGTTACTTGTATTTGTGTCTTTAAGTAAACTTTGTGACGTCTGACTCCCGTTCATGCCACTGCTGAATAAGAAAGGAGGGTTTGACGTTGACCAGACTGCACTGCCCCTGATATTTGTCAGCTCATCCTTTATATTCAGTGGTTTCTCGCCCTTTGATGGGCTGCAGTGTAGCGGATATCACGTTAGTCTAACATGCGAAAGATCCTCGGTGGATTCGTTTTCTCTCACTCAAAGTTATCTATTTATTGAAGTGAAATAAAAAGCAATTAAGGAATAAGGGAGCCCATTTGCCAGGAGAATAAATAGCAAATAAAAACAGCAAATGTTGGAAATCTCAGCAGGTCCGGCAGCATTTGCAGGGAGACAAAACTCGCCTCCGATTGTTCATCCACAGCAAGTTTAAACATAATGTTTCGACCCAGGATCGAACCAGGTACTTTTTGCATGTAACGCACACGTGATAACCACTACACTACAGAAACCTCTGGTAAATTCCCCCCAGCAGAGGGGAGCTGACCAGTAAGCTCCTTCTGTGCTGCTCGGGAATGTGTTGGCTCACCTTAAATAACTTCTGTCCCACACTGAAAGTTCTCAATCCTTCAATTCCGCGTCAAGACCAGGCCACCAGACGTGGGATCTGGCTATGGCCTTCATGAGAACGATCCCCGGGTGCTCGCGGTAGAACTCCCGGACAAATGCCTCTCTGCCTCGCAGAGGCATGACTACTCGGCTGCCCCACATCAGGCAGTGTGCTTGTAGTGACAGCTCATGCATGCTCCTGTGAAAGGGTTTTAATTCCTCGGGGCAGGCATCACGAGCCTCTTCCCAGTCACTGGTTAGGACACGTTTTTTACTAAGGATAACGTGGGGTCGCTGGACGTCCAGGCTCTGATTTGGTGAGCTGTTATGGGCGAAACTGTGGACTCAAAGGCATTGATTGCCATGACTATCTCACAGTCCTATTCGTCAGACCCTTCCGTGGTCGCCAGGGGTAGCCTGCTGCGCACGTCGGCAGAGTTGTCTGTGCCTGGTCTGTGCCTTATGTTATAGTCGTAGGACGCCAGCATGAGTGCCCACTGATGAATTCGCGCCGAGGCGTTGCCGTTTATTGCCTTTCAGAAACTTCTGGTACAACATCCTCAACAGAGGGGAGCTGACCACTGAGCTCCATCTGTGCTGATCGGGAATGTGTTGGCTAACCTTAAACAACTACTGTCCCACACTAAGGGCCCAAGTTTCGGGTGGAGTTGCTCCTAGTTTTTTGGAGCAACTAGTTTAGTTTTGAGAATGTTAGAAATTGCAAGTGTCGGATATTAGTTTGCTCCAGTTCTACTGAGTTAGTTCAGGTTGGCTTCAGGTAAGGTATTTTTTTTCAAAAGGGGGTGTGTCCAGCCACTCAGGCCTGTTTTTCAAGTTTCGACAGTGAAAATTTACTACAAACTAACTTAGGCTGGAGTAAGTGCCCACTGTTGTAAGTTCAGAACAACCTTACCTAGAGGTAAGCTCAGTGCAGGCACAGCCAGAGAGGAGGTGGGAATTAAACACAAAATTGAATGAAGCATTAAGCACATCACTTAAAATGTCCAAAAACCTCTTTTGATGATATCTTGCCTTATATCTGTTAAATGAGGATAGTTGCTTCTCTTTTTATAAATAAACAAGTGTTACCTCACGGCTGAGGCAGGCACATTCCGGCTGCTTTCAGATGAGCTGTGAGTGATTATTAAAGAGTCCGAGGGTCCTGTAGCCCCCCACAATAGGATATCCTCTCCCCCGGAGTTTTCCTCAGCCTGTGCTCGGTGTACGGGGAGCTTTGGCCTGGGTCTGAGGTAGCTTGCATCCCAGGGATGGACAACAACTCTCTGAGCTCTGGAACTGGGAAGAGCGAATAACTAATGAGTTGTTTGTGAGTTTGAAATGCGGCTTTGTTCTGCTGGTATTAACCGAGGCAGGGGCTGTGAAACATTGCATTGTGTTCAGGTTTAATCACAGCTATATCCGCAGTCAGGAGCTGAAAAGGACGAAGAGCTGAAAAAACCCAAGAAAGAAGCTAAGAAATGTCAGCAATTGTGGTAAACACTTTAATGTGTTTCCTGATCATTTAGTGATGCGGTGCTCACAGAGGGAGCCCGGATTCAGAAAGTAACTCTTTCATTCAAAATCTTTAAAATAATGACATGCAACTAATTAAACTGTGTGTCGGGGGATGGGGGTGGATGAAGATTATTTGTTTTATTCCCCATTCATTAACCGACAGCGTTGTTTTGTAGAATTGTTACTGAGGGACAGTGGAAACTTCAATTACTGAACTTTAATCATTCAAGGATTTTGAATCATTGATGAAGTTTTCTCCCCTATCTGACTTTACACACTCTGCATTTAGGAGACTGGTTTAAAATGTTCAGTGCTCATGCGACAAGGAAACATGGGCGAATTTTGTTCAATTTATTTCACAGCAAAAATAGTCTCCAAAATAATGTTTTTGCCCGGGCTCGAAGCGGGGACCTTTCGCGTGTGATGCCAACGTGATAACTGCTACACTGCAGAAACGCTGTGGTTAAAGAAATCTTAGGAATATAACCAGAGCTTTAAACTACACAGCTGGCCGATACTTCAGGAGCTGGTTTTACGAGAATAGAATGACGGTGCGAAATTTAGGAAGGCTTTGAGTGTGGCAGGAATTGATCTCGAGTTTCCCAGACTTTACACACAGGAACAGGAGATGGCCGTTTAGCAGCGTGTGGTTAGGATCTGGAATGCACGGCTTGAAAGGGCGATAGAGGAAGAATCAATCTTATCTTTCAGACGGGAGTTGGATAAGTGTCTGATGGAAAAACAATTGCAGAGCTACGGGGGAAGGGCGGGGGAGTGGGACTCGCTGAGAGTCGGCACGGGTTCGATTGGCCGAATGGCCTTCCGTGCTGTAACCATTCCATGATTCGATAAGTTCGTGGCACATTTCATCGTGTCGGTGGGAGCACAATATTGCAAATGGACATGGATTGAGTCGGCAAAACTGGAGGCATCTGATTCAGCAGATTCGAGGGGCGTGGAAATTCGGGAGTTTAATGACTTTGAAAGGAACATTTTTGTTTTGTGCCGTTTCGGTCATTGAAATGTTTGTGAAAGGAATTTTTTGCAGAAAGGGATGCAGCATTTAACCTTCTGCCTTAACACTTCTTTCTGGTTGTCATCTCACATTTCATTTCGATGTTATTCTTCCAGAATTGCTATTTTCTTTGGTGTTTCACAATAACCAGACCCTTGCTCTAAAGTCAGTCTCACTGTTGCCCCAGTCTCCTGTTGATGTAACCAGCAATGAACATTTTGACCCAGACCCCGAATGCACAGTGTGTAAAATGGTTTATGGTTTCAGAGTTCACTTGCAGAGCACAGAAGAAATGATTCATTTATGGAGTTCCTTCAGTTAGCATTTCTTTAATTGTGCAAAAGAAGATTGTGGGTTAATTGATGATGATTTTCCATGAAAGCAACATTACATTAACAGAAATGCAATCGCCCAACATGGGACTCAAACCCACGACCCTGTAATTCCAACTGAGCACGCCGGGCTTCTGACTAACGCTGGATTTTATCGCTCATTGCAGCCAGGCGCCTGTTGGCCACCCGCAGGCTGGATACACTAGCGTCCCAACAGCTCATTGACTGTCGGAGTGGGACCATGCGGTGCTTCAGAATACAGGTCGAAAAAGCAAAGTCACTGATTCCGTGTCATGTGCTCCTCCGATCAAGAATAGCAACACACTAAAAATGCTTCAATAATGGTTACACCTGAGCTCCACATTTGTCAAGGAGCTGGCTCGTTGGTCTAGGGGTATGATTCTCACTTTGGGGTTGTTATTTGAAATTTGCGGGAGGTCCCGAATTCAAATCCCGGACAAGCTCTCAGTTTGCCCACGAATTTTGAAATTGCATCGAACTTTTGCAAAGAAGGACTTGCATTTCTGCAACACCTTTCAGGAACTCATGACGCCCCAAAGCGCTTTACAGCCGATGAGTTATGTTTGAAGTGTTGTAGTGTGGGGAAAGATGTGCCCAAATCACCCCACACGAACCGCAACTCTTTGCGAAGGAGTTTGATGCAAAGAATCAGGTATCTCAGGGACTTGGACTTTCTATTAATGAGTTCTGCTTGTACCTGCGTTCAATTTTGAAGCAGCAACTGGGCTTCCATCTCACGGGAGCAGTGTGTAGCGGTTAGTGAGTAGGTGACCAGGTTGATGTGCGCCGCTTTCAATTTTTGAAATTTCACTAAACAAAGAAACGGTGAATCCAACTGTCCCTGTAAGCGACAGATTGAAGCGATCGGTGCTCCATACAGAGCTGGAACACACGCAGTGCAGTAATAGGGTCCGCAACATTAAATGTCAGAGTTATGAAGCAGACAATAATTAAACATACACTTAACAACAGTACTTACACCCAAACCTTGCGAATGTTAGCCGAAGAACTCAAACACGTTACAGTTCCCAGCTCAGTGTACAAATTGAACAAACATTAATCGGATTCTAAACTATCTGTTCCAAATGCCACATTTTGCATCTTTTCCTTTGCCCTGCTACGTGACAATTGAAATTTTTAATAGTATTACCGAACACAACTGCCCAACTTCTGTTGGAAGGTCATTAACCTGCAACGTTAACTCTGTTTCTCTCTCCACAAATGCTGCCTGACCTGCTCAGTGTTTCCAGCATTTACTCTTTTTATTCTCCAAACTTATAATCAGAGTATCACTTCCCTTGTCATCTAACTACACTCCTTCCTGATATGTAGCCTTGTCCTACAAACAGGCTCCTTTCGCACGATTCAAGCATTCATTGGAATTATAACTTCTTAACGATAACAATTCTGTGATGTATATAACTCTGTAATACTTTCCGCCAGAAGGCGCGACTGTTGGAGTCCTAATGGTCACCTGCCCACACAGGGCCAATATAAAAGGTAGGCTGCCATGTTGTTCAGGCACTCTGTAATAAAGAAGACTAAGGTCACACTAAGTTTAGCTCACTGTACTCAGCCTCGGGGAGTTCTTCTCTACACAACTATTGGTGACGAGTAACAGAATACGAACCTTCACACAACCATGGCTGTGTTGGAATATTAGAGAGATCCGTAGAGGGTTATGATTGCGAAGCTTTCGTCGAGCAGCTCGAACAGTACTTTGTGGCCAACGAGCTAGAAGGAGACACTAACGTGGCCAAGCACAGGGCGGTTCTCCTCACTGTCTGTGGGCCTAAAACATACAGCCTCATCAAGAATCTGCTCACACCGACAAAACCAACGGAGAAGGAATATTCGAAGTTGTGCACACTGGTTTTTCGACTACCTCAAGCCGAAGGAGAGTATCCTCATGGTCAGATATCGTTTTTACACGCACCATCGTTCCGGGGACCAGGACCTAGCGGATTATGTCACCGACCTGAGACACCTCGCGGGATCTTGCGATTTTGGAGCTGCGTTGGGGCAAATGCTGTGCGACTTTTACGTGCTGGGTATCAGCCACGAGGCCATTCTTCGAAAGCTGCTGGCTGCTGAAACCCTAGACCTGAGCAGGGCCATCGCGATCGCCCAGGCATGCATGGCCACGGACGAAAACACCAAACAGATATCTCCTCAACATCGAAGCTCACCGGCAAGTACTGTGCATAAAATGATGTCGCTAGCAGGCCGAAATGCATATGGCAGGGCCTATTCGTCTGTGGCTGCAAGACCTGTGATGACTCAGAGTGCGCCATCAGGGATGAATGTGATTCAATTAGCACCGTGTTGGTGCTGTTGGGGTAATCATCGGGCCCATCAATGTCGATTCAAGCACTACGTGTGCAAAGGCTGCACAACGATGCGGTACCTCCAGTGAATGTGCAAACGTGCTGTGACATTGCACATGTCAGAGGATTATCGAATCGTCAGATACCTCTGTATGTTTAATTGCCAGTCTTGTCCACCCTGCAACCACGTTTCTGTAATGGCCACCAAATCATACCCATTTGTAATGATTTGTGCCGTCAACTCATTTACTTTATTTCAAATGCTGCGTGCGTTTAGGTAGACTGTTTTAATACCAGTTTTTAAACCATTATTTTTAGTTTTGACCCTTCCTGCAGCCCCTTTACATTCAGTGGCCCTTTTTTATTTTTTGCCTTAGGTATCTCTGCCCTCCACTTTTACTCATCTCCTTTCTGTCTTTTGCATGTGTCTCCTTTTTGTTTCCCTCTGTCTCCTTGCATTGGTTCCCATTCTCCTGCCATATTAGTTTAACTCCTCCCCAACAGCACTTGCAAACACTCCCCCTAGGACATTGGTTCCGGTCCTGCCGAGGTGCAGACCGTCCGGTTGGTACTGGTCCCACCTCCCCCAGAACCGGTTCCAATGACTAAAGATGCAAAGTGTGTTAGAAAGACAAGCCTGAAGGCTCTGTGCCTCAATGCGAGGAGTATTCGGAATAAAGTGGACAAATTAACTGTGCAGAGAGCAATTAACTGGTATGATATAATTGGCATCACGGAGATATGGCTCCAGTGTGACCGAGGCTTGGAACTCAACATCCAGGGGTATTCAACATTTAGGAAGGGTAGACGGAAAGGAAAAGGAGGCAGGGTGGCATTGTTAAGTAAAGAGGAAATTAATGCAATAGTAAGAAAGGACATTTGCTTCGATGATGTGGAATCGGTATGGGTGGAGCTACGGAATACCAAAAGGCAGAAAACGCTAGAGGGAGTTGTGAACAGACCGCCAAACAATAGTACTGAGGTTGGGGACAGCATCAAACAAGAAATTAGGGATGCATGCAATAAAGGTACAGCAGTTATCATAGGTGACATTAATCTACATATAGATTGGGCTAACCAAACTGGTAGCAATGCGGTGGAGGCGGATTTCCTGGAGTGTATCAGGGATAGTTTTCTACGGCAATATGTCGAGGAACCAACTAGGGAGCTGACCATCCTAGACTGGGTGATGTGTATTGAGAACGGACTAATTAACAATCTTGTTGGGCGAGGCCCCTTGCGGAAGAGTGACCATAACATTGTAGAATTCTTTATTCTGATGGAGAGTGACACACTTAATTCAGAAACTAAGGTCCTGAACTTAAGGAAATGTAACTTTGATGGTTTGATGTGTGAATTGGCTGGAATAGACTGGCAAATGATACTTTAAGGTTTGACGGTGGAAAGGCAATGACAAACATTTAAAGATCACATGGATGAACTTCAGCAATTGTACATCCCTGTCTGGAGTAGAAATAAAACTGGGAAGGTGGCTCAACCGTGGCTAACAAAGGAAATTAAGGATAGTGTTAAATCCAAGAAAGTGGCATATAAATTGGCCAGAAAAAGCTGCAACCCTGAGGACTGGGAGAAATTTAATATTCAGCAGAGGAGGACAAAGGGTATAATTAAGAGGGGGGAAATTGAGTATGAGAATAAGATTGCCGGGAACATAAAAACTGACTGCAAACGCTTATGTAGATATGTGAAGAGAAAAAGATTAGTGAAGACAAACGTAGGTCCCTTGCAGTCGGATTCAGGTGAAATTATAATGAGGAACAAAGAAATGGCAAACCAATTGAACAAATACATCGGTTCTGTCTTCATGAAGGAAGACACAAATAACCTTCTGGAAGTACTAGGGGATAGAGTGCGTCATGAGAAGGAGGAACTGAAGGATATCCATATTAGGTTGGACATTGTTTTAGGGAAATTGATGGGATTGAAGTCCGATAAATCCCCGGGGCCTGATAGTCTGCAACCCAGAGTACTTTAGGAAGTGGCCCTAGAAATAGTAGATTCATTGGTGATCATTTTCCAACAGTCTATCGACTCTGGATCAGTTCCTATGGACTGGAGGGTAGCTAATGTAACAGCACTTTTTAAAAAGGGAGAGAGAGGGAAAGCGGGTAATTATAGACTGGTTGGCCTGACATTATTAATGGGGAAATTGTTGGAATCAATAATTAAAGATGGAATAGCAGCGCATTTGGAACGCAGTGACAGGATCGGTCCAAGTCAGAATGGATTTATGAAGGGGAAATCATGCTTGACAAATCTTCTGCAATTTTTTGAGGATGTAACTTGTAGAGTGCACAAGGGAGAACCAGTGGAAGTCACATATTTGGACTTTCAAAAGGCTTTTGACCAGGTCCCAAACAAAAGATTGGTGTGCAAAATCGAAGCACATGACGTTGGGGGTAATATACTGGCGTGAATAGAGAACTGGTTGGCAGAGAGGAAGCAGAGAGTCGGGATAAACGGGTCCTTTTCTAAATGGCAGGCAGTGACTAGTGGAGTGTCGCAGTGCTCAATGCTGGGACCCCAGCTCTTTACAACATACATCAATTAATTGGATGAAGGAATTGAGTGTATTATCACCAAGTTTGCAGATGACACTAAAGTGGGTGGCAGTGTGAGCGGTGAGGGGTACGCTGAAAGACTGCAGGTTGACTTGGACAGGTTAGGTGAGTGGGTCAATGCATGGCAGATGCAGTATAATGTGGATAAATGTGAGGTTGTCCACTTTGGGGGCAAAAACGCGAAGACAGAATATTTTTTGAATGGTGGCAGATTAGGAAAAGGGGAGGTGCAACGAGAACTGGGTGTCATGGTTCATCAGTCATTGAAAGTTGGCATGCAGGTTCAGCAGACGGTGAAGAAGGCAAATATGTTGGCCTTCATAGCTAGGGGATTTGAGTAGAGGAGCAGCGAGGTCTTACAGCAGTTATACAGGCCCTTGTTGAGGTCTCACCTGGAATATTGTGTTCAGCTTTGGTCTCCTAATCTGAGGAAGGGTGTTCTTGCTATTGCGGGAGTGCAGCGAAGATTCACCAGACTGATTGCCGGGATGGCAGGACTGACATATGAAGTGAGACTGAATCACCTGGGCCTTTATACATTGGAATTTAGAAGGATGAGAGGGGATCTCATAGAAACATAAAAGATTCTCACTGGATAGGATAGAGGCTGATAGAATGTTCCTAATTTTGTGGAAGTCCAGAACCAGGGGATACAGTCTTAGGGTAAGGGATAGGCCATTTAGGACTGAGATGAATAGAAACTTCTTCACTCAGTGAGCTGTTCACCTGTGGAATTCCCTACCGCAGACAGTTGTTGATGCCAGTTCATTGGATATATCCAATAGGGAGTTAGATATGGCCCTTACGGCTAAGGGGATCAAGGGGTATGGAGAGAAACCAGGAAAGGGGTACTGAGGGAGTGATCATCCATGATCTTATTGAATGGGGGTGCAGGCTCGAAGGGCCGAATGGCCTACTCCTGCACCGATTTTCTATGTTTCTATGAATGAGAGGTGAACTTATAGAAACATATAAGATTATGACAGGGCTTGACAAGGTGGATGCAGAGAGGATGTTTCCACTTATGGGGGAGACTATAACTAGATGGCTTGATCTTAGAAAAAGGGGCCACCCATTTAGAACTGAGAAGACAAGAAATTCCTGCTCTCAAACGGTGGTGAATCTGTGGAATACGTTGCCTCAGAGAGCTGGGGAAGTTGGGACATTAAAAAACTGTCTATTTCTGTCTTAAATTTATTTAAGGGATAAGGGGTTATGGGGAGCGGGCAGGGAAGTGGAGCTGAGTCCATGATCGCATTAGCCATGATCTTATTGAACGACGGAGCAGGCTCAAGAGGCCTTATGGCCTACTCCTGCTCCTATTTCTTATGTTCTTATGTTCTTATTTATTGAAAATATACAAGAATGTTTCCTGACTCAACATGTTAATGACGTAACATGGGAAAATTATATATTGGATGTGGTGTTTCGTAGTGAGCCTGACCTCGTATCAGGTCTCCGTGTGGGGGAACATCTGGGCAACAGTGATCTCATTGTAGGTTCCCAATTGGCCGGGAAAACCAAAGTGACTGAGAACCTGCAAGTCGCACGGCATTTCAGAAAGACAAACTTCTCCAAAATGGCAGAGGACTTGCAACAGGTAAATTGGCCAACCCTACTCGCTGGTGATGTGACCGATGTTGAATACAAATGGAACGTATTTCAGAATTAAAATGTTGAAAACTAACGTAGCCAAAATCAAAAGATGGAAATGTGGAAAGAAAAAGCCAAGGTGGCTGACTGGCTCTGTACAAAGACAAATAACATGTAAACAGAAATGTCTTTATAAATTAAAGAAATTTAACACTCAAATAAATAGTGTTCAATTCAAAGAAAACGGAAGCTGCTATTCGATCAGCAAAAAGGTTATTTGGAAAAAAGAATTGTAGGCAACTGTGGCAGCCATGGGAAGAACCTTTTTTATTTATGGAAAGAGTCAGAGAACGATCAAAGACTGTGTTGGGCCACTGAAGGGTGTTCAAGGACAGGTTACAAAGTACTCACTGAGTATGGCGGAAATATTAATGAGTACTTTGCATCAGTCTTCACCCTTGAAGATCATGCTCAAATATGAGAATTTAATAACACTAGTTTTTCTCAGTAACATTAACATAGATAAGAATATTGTTTTAGAAAAAAATTAACCACTTAAAAATACATAGAGCAGCCAGCCAAGGGTCCTCTGGGAGATGGGGCATGTGCTGTGTGAGGGTCCTCTGGGAGATGGGACATGTGCTGTGTGAGGGCCTCCGGGAGATGGGTCATGTGCTGTGTGAGCCCCTCTGGGAGATGGGAAATGTGCTGTGTGAGGCCCTCCGGGAGATGGGTCATGTGCTGTGTGAGCCCCTCTGGGAGATGGGACATGTGCTGTGTGAGGCCCTCCGGGAGATGGGTCATGTGCTGTGTGAGCCCGTCCGGGAGATGGGACATGTGCTGTGTGAGCCCCTCCGGGAGATGGGTCATGTGCTGTGTGAGTCCCTCCGGGAGATGGGACATGTGCTGTGTGAGGGTCCTCCGGGAGATGGGTCATGTGCTGTGTGAGTCCCTCCGGGAGATGGGTCATGTGCTGTGTGAGGGCCCTCCGGGAGATGGGACATGTGCTGTGTGAGCCCCTCCGGGAGAAGGGACATGTGCTGTTTGAGGCCCTCCGGGAAATGGGTCATGTGCTGTGTAAGCCCCTCCGGGAGATGGGACATGTGCTGTTTGAGGCCCTCCGGGAGATGGGACATGTGCTGTGAGAGCCCCTCCGGGAGATGGGACATGTGCTGTTTGAGGCCCTCCGGGAGATGGGACATGTGCTGTGAGAGCCGCTCCGGGAGAAGGGACATGTGCTGTTTGAGGCCCTCCAGGAGATGGGACATGTGCTGTTTGAGGCCCTCCGGGAGATGGGACATGTGCTGTGAGAGCCCCTCCGGGAGATAGGACATGTGCTGTTTGAGGCCCTTCGGGAGATGGGACATGTGCTGTGAGAGCCGCTCCAGGAGAAGGGACATGTGCTGTTTGAGGCCCTCCGGGAGATGGGACATGTGCTGTGTGAGCCCCTGGCCTGTATGTTTAATAACTCACTGCATTCTGGAATGGTATTTACAGATAGGAAGGAGGCTAAAGTAATCCCCATTTTTAAAACAATGTGACAAAGCAGACCTGGGTAACTATCGGCCCATCAGTTTAATATCAGTAATAGGTAAGATGCTGGAAAGAATCATAAGGGATGCAATATATGAATACTTGGATAGGGAGGGACATATTAGGGAAAGCCAACATGGCTTCATAAAGAGTTCATGTCTCACAACTCTAATTGTATTTTTTGAAGAAGTTACAACGTTGGTGGATGAGGGAAGCCCAGAAGACATTGTCTACTTAGATTTCCAAAAACCTTTTGAAAAGATACCACACAAGAGGCTTCTCTATAAGATCGGAGCCTCTGGTACTGATAATATATTGAGCTGGATACAGAACTGGCCGGCAGGATGTGGGTAAAGAGCAGTTATAGATGGGTTTGGATCTGTTTGGAGACTGGTCAGCAGTGGTGTCCTGCAATGTTCAGTGTTGGGACCGTTGCTTTTTGCTATTTTTATTTATGTTCTGGATTTTGGGGTTGGGGGCACAATTTTGAAATGATACCAAATCTGTGCGAGTGCTCGAACTGTAGAAGAGGCTCGTCTGATTCAGGCAGAACTTGAAGTGTTGGGACACTGGCCTCATGACTGGAAAATTATGTATAACTTAGATAAGTTCAGTGTGATGCATGTGGGCAGTGCAAATGCTCAACATTCATACACCCTCTAGGGAAAGGCATTAATGATGGTGGAGATAGAAAGAGATTTGGACATTCTAGTGAATCCATCCTTAAAGGTACACGAGCAATGCAGTGTAGCGACAGTTAGAGCAAATAGGGTGTTGGGGTGGATCCATGGGACAATTGAGTATAAGTCGAGGAGTACTGTTTTGTCCTAATACAAGACCTTAGTCAGGCCACACTTGGAATACTGTGTCCAGTTTTGGTCTCCTCACATGGTGGGTGATATTGAGGTTCTGGAAAGCGTCACTAGACTAATTCCAAGTCTAAAGCATCTTAGTTACCAAGATAGGTTAAAAGAGTTGGGACTCTTTACCTCAGAGCAATGTAGACTTAGGGCGATATGATTGCGGTTTATAAGATAATGAACGTGAAAGAGTGTTCCAGCTGACTGTTTATTTCAATTAAATAGGTTAGGCAGCATCAGGGGACACAAATTTCAGTTGTACAAGGCTAGATCTAGGTTAGACATCAGGAGGTGGTTCTTTTCCCAGATAACAGTAGATCTCTGGAACAAGCTGCCCTCTCATGTGGTGGATACAGACTCACTGAATTCCTTCAAGTAAAAGCTGGATCTGTTTCTGGCTGTGGCGGAGATTAACACTTACAGAAGGTAGGTACTGCAGGGAGTTTAATGGCCAGAGTGATCTACTGGACTAGTTTCCATCGCTTACATGGGTTGGATAGGAATTTCCCAGATTTTATTTTCCCAAATTATCCTAGGTTTTTTAAAAAATCTGTATTTTTGCCTCTCCCAAGTATCACATGGATTCGGGTGGAGTGGAGTGTCTTCGCTGTGATATAACGCAATTATGTGGGACAGGCTTGATGGACCAGATGGTCTTTACCTGTCTGTCATTTATCGTATGTATTAAAACGTTTCCTCGACACTGTCCTGTTGAACACGACCAGAGCAGGTACAGCACTGATTAGATTCAGAGTAAAACTCCCTCTACACTATCTCATCAAACAATCCCAGGGCAGGTACAGCACGGCTTAGACACAGAATAAATCTCAGGCCCCGAATTAGATCCCACAGGCCCCGTGGTGACAGGCCCGGGGAGCGGGGTCTCTGGCCGCCATCTTGCACAGGGCGGGACCAGGGCGCATGCACGGCCATCTTGGTTCAGGAAGAGAGAGTGGGCGGGGCTGCAGTGTCTCTATTCCCAACTGGGTCCCAGTGCCCGGGAGATGGAGCATTCTGGGCAACACATTTTTCATCATCATAGAATCAGAGACTGGTTACAACATGGAAGGAGGCCATTTGGCCCGTCGAGCCCATGCCGGCTATCTGCAAGAGCTTCTACTAATCCCACTCTAGCTACTCTGTCCAGACCCCTCATGATTTTGAACACCTCTGTCAAATCTCCTCTCAATCTTCTCTGTTCTGAGAACAATCCCAACTTCTCCCGACTATCCACGTAACTGAAGTCCCTCATCCCTGGAATCATTCTCGTAAATCTTTTCTGCACGCTCTCAAAAGGCCTTTGTATACTTACTAAAATGCTGTAGCCAGAATTGCTCCAGTTCAGTCAACAAGCACCCCGACGGAGTGGAACTAAACTACAGAACCAGTGGGAACCTGTTCAACATTCATCCTCTCCAGGCCAGGTCCAAGACCACCCCAATCTCTGTCGTTGAGCTACCGTGTGCGAACAATACCTGTGTCTGCGCACATACAGAGGCTGAACTCCAAGTTAAAGTCGACCTATTTACTGACGTTACGAAAGCATGGGCTTTACACAAAACATCCATAGGACAAAGGTCCTCCACCAGCCTGTCCTCACCACATAGCACTCCCTCCACCCACCCCCCGTAATCATCAAAATCCATGGCACAGCCCTGGCCAGCGTGGACCATTTCCCATACCTCAGGAAAATCTTGTCAGCAAAAGCAGACATTGACGACAAGATTCAACACCGCCTCCAGTGCAGCCATCCGCCACTTGAGCAAAAGTGTCTTTGAAGACCACGTCCTCAAATCTACAACCAAGCACATGGTCTACAGGGCTGTAGTAATACCCACCCTCCTGTATGGCTGAGAGACATGGACCATGTACAGTAGACACTTAAAGTTGCTGGAGAAATACCAACAACTATGTCTCCGCAAGATCATACAAATTACCTGGGAGGACAGACACACCAACGTTAGCGTCATCGACTCGGCCAACATCTGCAGCATTGAAGCACTGACCACATTTGATCAGCTCCGCTGGGCAGGCCACATTGTTCGCATGCCAGACACGAGACTCGCAAAGCAAACGAGCCAAAGGTGTGGCAGAGGAAACGTTACAAGGACACCCTCAAAGCCTCCCTGATAAAGTGCAACATCCCCACTGACACCTGGGAGTCCCTGGATAAAGACCACCCTAAGTGGAGGAAGTGCATCCGGGAGGGCGCTGAGCACCTCGAGTCTCATCGCCGAGAGCATGCAGAAATCAACCGCAGGCATCAAAAAGAGCGTGCGGCAAACCTGTCCCACCCTCCCCTTCCCTCAACGACTATCTTTCCCACCTGTGACAGGGACTGTGGCTTCGTATTGGACTGTTCAGCCACCTAAGGACTCATTTTTAGAGTGGAAGCAAGTCTTCCTCGATCCGAGGGACTGCCTATGATGATGATGACCCAGAACTGCACACAATACTCCAGTTGAGGCCGAACCAGTGTTTTATGCAGGTTCAACATAATATCCACACTTCTGTACTCTTTACCTTCATTCATGAAAAATAGGATCCAGTAAGTCTTTGTGTCCACTTTCTCAACCTGTGCTGCTACCTTCAGTGATTGGTGCACACATACTCCTGGGTCTCTCTGTTCACGCACCCCTTTACAATTGTACCCTTTAGTTTATATTTCTTCTCCTCTTTCTTCCTACAAAAATGTATCGCTTTTGAACTTTTCTACGTTAAATATCATCTGCCACATAGACACACTGGTGGAATGGGTGGACATGTCTTTCTGAAGTCCATCACAATCCTCCTCACTGTTCACTGTTCTTCCAACTTTTGTGTGAGCTGTAGATTTGGAAATTGTGCCCTGTACATAGGTCATTAATATAGATCAAAAAAAGCAGTGGCCCCAATACCGACCCCTGGGGAACACCACTTCCTCCAGTCTGAAAAACAACCGTTCACCACTACTGTCTGTATCCCTTAGCCACTTTCATATCCATGCTGCCACTGTCCCAATTATTCCATGGGCTTCGATTTTGCTGGTATTGGTAACACGCCTGGGATCAGTAAACACAAAACCCAGTCTGTTAATCACTTTCAGCTACTGGACTTAGCATGTACCCCACAGCTTGCAGGGAACATTAAGATGGATTGCAAAAGTTTCCATAGATATGTAAAGAGAAAAAGGTTAGTAAAGACAAAGGTAGGTCCCCTGCAGTCAGAATCAGGGGAAGTCATAACGGGGAACAAAGAAATGGCGGACCAATTGAACAAGTACTTTGGTTCGGTATTCACTGAGGAGGACACAAACAACCTTCCAGATATAAAAGGGGTCAGAGGGTCTAGTAAGGAGGAGGAACTGAGGGAA
Source organism: Pristiophorus japonicus (assembly GCF_044704955.1). Lineage (NCBI taxonomy): Eukaryota > Metazoa > Chordata > Chondrichthyes > Pristiophoridae > Pristiophorus > Pristiophorus japonicus. Next base: position 1,847,543 of record NW_027254846.1, on the reverse strand, counting down.
ATCCTTATTAGTCGGGAAATTGTGTTGGGGAAATTGATGGGATTGAAGGCCGATAAATCCCCAGGGACTGATGGACTGCATCCCAGAGTACATAAGGAGGTGGCCTTGGAAATAGTGGATGCATTGACAGTCATTTTCCACCATTCCATTGAATCTGGATCAGTTCCTATGGAGTGGAGGGTAGCCAATGTAACCCCACTTTTTAAAAAAGGAGGGAGAGAAAACAGGGAATTATAGACCGGGCAGCCTGACATCAGTAGTGGGTAAAATGATGGAAGTAATTATTAAGGATTTCATAGCAGTGCATTTGGAAAGAGGTAATATGATAGGTCCAAGTCAGCATGGATTTGTGAAAGGGAAATCATGCTTGACAAATCTTCTGGTATTTTTTGAGGATGTTTCCAGAAGAGTGGACAAGGGAGAACCAGTTGATGTGGTATATTTGGACTTTCAGAAGGCTTTCGACAAGGTCCCACACAAGAGATTAATGTGCAAAGTTAAAGCACATGGGATTGGGGGTAGTGTGCTGACATGGATTGAGAACTGGTTGTCAGACAGGAAGCAAAGAGTAGGAGTAAATGGGGACTTTTCAGAATGGCAGGCAGTGACTAGTGGGGTACCGCAAGGTTCTGTGCTGGGACCCCAGCTGTTTACACTGCACATTAATGATTTAGGCGAGGGGATTAAATGTAGTATCTGCAAATTTGCGGATGACACGAAGTTGGGTGGCAGTGTGAGCTGCAAGGAGGATTCTATGAGGCTGCAGAGCGACTTGGATAGGTTAGGTGAGTGGGCAAATGCATGGCAGATGAAGTATAATGTGGATAAATGTGAGGTTATCCACTTTGGTGGTAAAAACAGAGAGACAGACTATTATCTGAATGGTGACAGATTAGGAAAAGGGGAGGTGCAAAGCGACCTGGGTGTCATGGTACATCAGTCATTGAAGGTTGGCATGCAAGTACAGCAGGCGGTTAAGAAAGCAAATGGCATGTTGGCCTTCGTAGCGAGGGGATTTGAGTACAGGGGCAGGGAGGTGTTGCTACAATTGTACAGGGCCTTGGTGAGGCCACACCTGGAGTATTGTGTACAGTTTTGGTCTCCTAACCTGAGGAAGGACATTCTTGCTATTGAGGGAGTGCAGCGAAGGTTCACCAGACTGATTCCCGGGATGGCGGGACTGACCTATCAAGAAAGACTGGATCAACTGGGCTTGTATTCACTGGAGTTCAGAAGAATGAGGGGGGACCTCATAGAAGCGTTTAAAATTCTGACGGGGTTAGACAGGTTAGATGCAGGAAGAATGTTCCCAATGTTGGGTAAGTCCAGAACCAGAGGACACAGTCTAAGGATAAGGGGGAAGCCATTTAGGACCGAGATAAGGAGGAATTTCTTCTCCCAGAGAGTGGTGAACCTGTGGAATTCTCTACCACAGAAAGTTGTTGAGGCCAATTCACTAAATATATTCAAAAAGGAGTTAGATTAAGTCCTTACTACTAGGGGAATCAAGGGGTATGGTGAGAAAGCAGGAATGGGGTACTGAAGTTGCATGTTCAGCCATGAACTCATTGAATGGCGGTGCAGGCTAGAAGGGCCGAATGGCCTACTCCTGCACCTATTTTCTATGTTTCTATGTGTCTACCTCCAATATGTGAATAGAGCATCACGCCTGTAAACCTGGTTTAAGTTTATATCCACTCAGCAAATCTATTTAAGAAAAGCCTGTAGGCCAATGAAACACTGTTAAGGTGCCAGTGTGCTGCTGGTTTGATTGGCATTTTGCCTGTAATGGACTCCGTATTTTGGTCACCGTATTTACGAAAGGATATATTTGCATTGGAGGCTGTTCAGTGAAGGTTCACGAGGTTGATTCTGGAGATGAGGGGATTGACTTATGAAAATAGGTTGAGTCGATTGGGCCTAAACACATTGGAGTTCAGAAGAATGAGAGGTGATTTTATCGAATCATAAGATAATGAGGGGGCTTGACAAGGTGGATGCAAAGAGGATATTTCCACTCATAGGGGAAACTAAAACAAGGAGACATAGTCTTAGAATAAGGGGCCACCCAATTAAAATTGAGACGAGAAATTTCTTCTCTGAGGGTTGTAAATCTGTGGAATACTCTGCCCAGGAGAGCTGTGGAGGCTGGGTCTTTGAATATATTTCAGGCGGAAATATAGACAGATGGTTGAGCGATTAAGGGAGTAAAGGATTATGGGCAGCGGGCAGGGAAGTGGAACTGAGTCCATGATCAGATCAGCCATGATCTTATTGAATGGCGGAGCAGGCCCGAGGGCTCAAATGGCCAACTCCGGCTCCTATTTCTTATGTTCTCATGTTGTAACTGAGCATTTCTCCCAGACTAACCTTGTCTGTAATGAAATATGTGCCATTTAATAAGCCTCAGGTCCTTGCTCATGTCTGCTGCAGATTCCAGAGTTGATTCCGGAGATGAGGGGGTTGACTTATGACGATAGATTGATTAGGTTGGGCCGACACACATTGGAGTTCAGAAGAATGAGATGATCTTGTTGTGGCCCTGAAGGACTGTGTCCAGGCTAAAGTTCTGTTCCCCCTGTAAAATCCTCCCCAGAGATTGTCCTTTCTCAGCTCCAGTCAGGTGATGCTAAACACTCAGGTGGGAAAGAAAAAAATCCACAGCAATGTGTTGAAAGCAACACTAATTTGTGTGTCTATATCCCAAATATTAAACTCCAATCCAGTTACAGGAGTTATTAACATCAGCGTTACAGGATTTATAAATCCCAACTCTCAGAATGAATACAATTCAGTCCAGGATGTGATTACCAGCAGCAATAACAACAGAATCCAACCCCTGCAGTCACTTGTGAACTCGCTGGTGTCTCAGCAGGTTGCCTGACAGAGAGGATCCCTTCCACACTCAGAGCAGGTGAACGGCCTCTCTCCAGTGTGAACGCGCTGGTGTCTCAGCAGGTGGGATGATGTAGCGAATCTCTTCCCACAGTCGGAGCAGGTGAACGGCCTCTCCCCAGTGTGAACTCGCTGGTGTATCAGCAGGTCGGATGACTGAATGAATCCCTTCCCACAGTCGGAGCAGGTGAACGGCCTCTCCCCAGTGTGAATTCGCCGATGTGTTTCCAGCTGGGACGGGTAGTTGAAACATTTCCCACAATCCCCACATTTACACGGTTTCTCCCCAGTGTGACTGCACTTGTGTTTCTCCAGTTTGGACGATCGACTGAAGCCTTGTCCACACACAGAGCACGTGTACCATTTCTCCCCACTGTGAACAGTGCCTTCTGCTTCCATGGTCAAAAGCTGATGATATTCCAGTCCCGATGTACCGAGTGACTGTCAGATCTTGAGGTGATGTTTGGTTTGAGCTTCCAGTCTACAAATCCTCCCCTTTTAACAGCCTGTAAAGTGAATTTCAAACAGGATAAAGTGAGTGTGAGAGAGGACCCACAAAAACACAAAGGCAGGTTGTGAAATTGAGCTTAATGAATCTGGTCATTTGTGGGGCCAGCACTAGAAAAAAGTGACATGAAAGCTGCCGGATTGTCGTAAAAACACATCTGGGTCAGTACTGTCCTTCAGGGAAGGGAACCCACCTCCCTCGACAGGCCCACATGGTAACTTGTTGTTCCCACTGGGCCCAGAATTACTGGGGGTGAAACCCAGCAGCTTCTCCCCCTCTCCATCCAGCTCAAACTGATGTAACAAACAGACCCACACAGGAGGCCAGTGAATGACTTCCACATCCAGCGCCCACCCTGATACAGAGCGGCTGGGAATTGCTGGGCCTGCTGGAGAAATGTAAGTTGTTGTTTGCCTGGTGTGGGGGAGGTGCTGCCCCCGGGGGTTGCCGGTGCCGGGCCCGGTGGCTCTGACTCGGGGCCCGAGAGCCACACTCGGTGTTGCCCGGGGACTGAGAGCCACACTCGGTGTTGCCCGGGGACTGAGAGCCGCACCCTGTGTTGCCCGGGGACTGAGAGTCGCACTCGGTGTTGCCCAGGGCCTGAGAGCCGCACTCGGTGTTGCCCGGGGACTGAGAGCCACACTCGGTGTTGCCTGGGGACTGAGAGCCACACTCGGTGTTGCCTGGGGACCGAGAGCCACACTTGGTGTTGCCCGGGGACTGAGAGCCACACTCGGTTTTGCCCGGGGACTGAGAGCCACACTCCGTGTTGCCCGGGGACTGAGAGTCACACTCCGTGCTGCCCGGGGACTGAGAGCCACACTCGGTGTTGCCCGGGGTCTGAGAGCCACACTCTGTGTTGCCCGGGGACTGAGAGCCACACTCGGTGTTGCCCGGGGACTGAGAGCCGCACTCGGTGTTGCCCGGGGACTGAGAGCCGCACTCGGTGTTGCCCGGGTCCTGAGAGCCGCACTCGGTGTTGCCCGGGGACCGAGAGCCGCACTCGGTGTTGCCCGGGTCCTGAGAGCCACACTCGGTGTTGCTCGGGGACCGAGAGCCACACTTGGTATTGCCCGGGGCCCGGGAGCCACACTCGGTGTTGCCCAGTGACTGAGAGCCACACTCGGTGTTGTCCGGGGACTGAGAGCCACACTCGGTGTTGCCCAGTGACTGAGAGCCACACTCGGTGTTGCCCAGGGACTGAGAGCCGCACTCGGTGTTGCCCGGGGACTGAGAGCCGCACACGGTGTTGCCCGGGGACTGAGAGCCACACTCGGTTAAAAAGTAGGCAGACAAAAAGCAGGAAACTATAGACCAGTTAGCCTAACATCTGTGGTTGGGAAAATGTTGAAGAGTTCATTCTTAAAGAAGCAGTAGCACGACATTTGGAAAAGCATAATTCGGTCAGGCAGTCAGCATGGATTTATGAAGGGGAAGTTAAGTTTGACAAATTTGCTGGAATTCTTTGAGCATGTAACTAACAGGGTGGATAAAGTGGGTGTGGTGTATTTGGACTCCCAGAAGGCATTTGACAAGGTGCCACATCAAAGGTTACTGCACACGATAAAAGTTCACGGGGCTGGGGGTAATATATTAGCATGGATAGAGGATTGGCTAACTAACAGAAAACAGAGAGTTGGGGTAAATGGTTCATTCTTGGGTTAGCAATCAGTAACTAGTGGGGTGCCGCAGGGATCAGTGCTGGGACCCCAACTATTTACAATCTATATTAGCGACTTGGAAGAAGGGACCGACCGTATCGTAGCCAACTTTGCTGGCAATACACAGATGGGAGGAAATGCAGTGTGTGAGGAGGACACAAATAATCTGTAAAAGGACACAGACAGGCTAAGTGAGTGGGCAAAAATTTGGCAGATGGAGTATAATGTTGGAAAGTGTGAGGTCATGCACTATGGCAGAAAAAAAAATCAAAGAGCAAGTTATTATTTAAATGGAGAATGATTGCAAAGTGCTGCAGTACCGCGGGACCTGGGGGTACTTGTGCATGAAACACAAAAGGTTAATATGCAGGTACAGCTAGTGATCAGGAAGGCCAATGCAATCTTGGCCTTTATTGCAAAGGGGCTGGAGTATAAAAGCAGGGAGGTCTTGCTACAGTTATACAGGGTATTGGTGAGGCCACACCTGGAGTACTGCGTGCAGTTTTGGTTTCCATATTTATGAAAGGATACACTTGCTTTGCAGCAAGTTGAGAGAAGGTCCACTGGGTTGATTCCGGAGATGAGGGGTTGACTTAAAAAGAAAAGGTTGAGGATGTTGGGCCTCTACTCATTGAATTAAGAAGAACGAATGAGAGGTGATTTATCGAAACGTATAAGATAATGAGGGAGCTTGACAAGGTGGTAGCAGAGAGGATGTTTTCACTGATTGGGGAGACAAGAAATAGGGGACATAATCTTAGAATAAGGGCCCCCGCATTTAAAACTGTGATGAGGAGGAATTTTTTCTCTGAGGGTTGTAAATCTGTGGAATTTGCTGCCTCAGAGACCTGTGGATGCCAGGACATTGAATATATTGAAGATCGAGATAGACAGTGTCTTAACCGATAAGGGAATAAGGGGTTATGGGGAACGGGCAGGGAAGTGGTCCTGAGTCCATGATCGGATCAGCCATGATCGTATTAAATGACGGAGCAGGCTCGAGGGGACGTATGGCCTGCTCTTGCTCCTATTTTTTATGTTCTTATTTTCTTATGTAGTCTGATATGAGAGCGTGGATTTTATCCTGTACCTGTCAATTTCTGGTAATTGCCTGTGGGTTTCATTCTGTATCAAAAAGGGCCACATCACAACATAATTCTAAAAGGATAAAGAGTGTTAAAAAAAGAAGCCTGAAGGCTCCGAGTCTCAAAGCGAGGAGCATCGGTAACAAGGTGGACAAATTAACTGCACATATAGCTGTTAATGGATATGATGTAATTGGGATTACAGAGACATGGCTCCAGGGTAACCAAGGCTGGGAACATAATATGCAGGGGTATTCAATATTGAAGAAAGAAAAGGAGGTGGGGTAGAGTTAATGGTTAAAGAGGAGGTTAATGCAATAGTAAGGAAGGACATTGGCTGGGATAATGTGGAATCTGTATGGGTAAAGTTGCGAAACAACAAAGGGCAGAAAACGTTTGGTGGTCTGTAAACAAACACAACTAACAGTAGTAGGGAGGTTGGGGATGGCATCAAACAGGAAATTAGAGACGCGCGCAATAAGGGTACAGCAGTTAACATGGGTGACTTTTACCGACATATTGATTGGGCTAACCAAACCGGTAGCAATATTGTAGAGGAGGATTTCCTGGAGTGTATAAGGGATGGTTTTCTAGACCAATATGTCGAGGAACCAACTAGAGAGCAGGCCATCCTAGACTGGGTCTTGTGTAACGAGAGAGGATTAATTAGCAATTCGTCGTGCGTGGTCCCATAGGGAAGAGTGACCATAATATGGTAGAATTCTTCATTAAGATGGAGAGCGACACAGTTAACTCAGAGACTAGGGTCCTGAACTTAAAGGATACTTTGGTGGTATGAGACGTGATTTGGCTGGGATAAACAGGCGAATGATACTTAAAGGGTTGATGGTGGATAGGCAATGGCAGACATTTAACAATCACATGGATGAATTACAACTATTATACATCCCTGTCTGGCGTAAAAATAAAACATGAAAGGTGGCTCAACTGTGGCTAACAAGGGAAATTAGGGACAGTGGCATATAAATTGGCCTGAAAAAGCAGCAAACCTGAGGACTGGGAGAAATTTAAAATTCAGCAGAGGAGGAATAAGGAGGGGGAAAATAGAGTATGAGAGTAAGCTTGCAGGGAACATAAAAAACTGACTGCAAAAGCTTCTATAGATATGTGAAGAGAAAAAGATTAGTGAAGTCTAATGTCGGCCCCTTGCAGTCAGAATCAGATGAATTCATAATCGGGAACAAGGAAATGGTAGACCAATTTGACAAATACTTTGGTTCTGTCTTCACTAAGGAAGACACGAATAACCTCCCGAAAAAACTAGGAGACCGAGGGTCTCGCGTGAAAGAGGAACTGAGGGAAATCCTTATTAGTCAGGAAATGGTTGGAGGGAAACTGATGGGACTGAAGGCCGATAAATCCCCAGGGCCTGATAGTCTGCATCCCAGAGTAGTTAAAGAAGTGGCCCTAGAAATAGTAGATGCATTGGTTGTCATTTTCCAACATTCTATAGATTCTGGATTAGTACCTATGGATTGGAGGGTAGCTAATGTAACCACACTTTTTAAAAAAGGAGGAAGAGAGAAAACAGGGAATTATAGACCGGTTAGCCTGACATTGGTGGTGGGGATAATGCTGGAATCAATTATTAAAGATGTAATAGCATAGCATTTGGAAAGCAGTGACAGGATCAGTCCAAGTAAGCATGGATTTATGAAAGGGAAATCATGCTTGACAAATCTTCTTGAGTTTTTTTGAGGATGTAACTAGTAGAGTGGATAAGGGAGAACCAGTGGATATGGTGTATTTGGAATTAAAAAAGGCTTTTGACAACGTCCCACACAAGAGATTAGTGTGCAAAATTAAGGTACACAGGATCAGGGGTAATGTATTGATGTGGAGGGAGAACTGGTTGGCAGACAGGAAGCAAAGAGTGGGAATAAACGGGTCCTTTTCAGAATGGCAGGCATGGACTAGTGGGGTGCCGTAAGGTTCAGTGCTGGGATCTCAGCAATTTACAACATCCATTAATTATTTAGATGAGGGAATTTAACGTAATATCGACAAATTTGCAGATGACACTAAGCTGGGTGGCAGTGTGAGCTGTGAGTAGGATGCTAAGAGGCTGCAGGGTGACTTGGACAGGTTAGGTGAATGGGCAATTGCATGGCAGATGCAGTATAATGTGGATAAATGTGAGGTTATTCACTTTGGGGGCAAAAACAGGAAGGCAGATTATCTGAATGGTGACAGATTAGTAAAACGGGAGGTGGAAAGAGACCTGGGTATCATGGTGCATCAGTCACTGAAGGTAGGCATGCAGGAACAGCAGGCAGCAAAGAAAGCAACTAGCATGCTGGCCTTCATAGCGACGGGATTTGAGTATAGGAGCAGGGAAGTATTACTGCAATTGTACAGGGCCTTGGTGAGACCACGCCTTCAGTATTGTGTGCAGTTTTGGTCTCTTAATCTGAGGAAGGACGTGCTTGCTATTGAGGGACTGCAGCGAAGGTTCAACAGACTAATTCCTGGGATGGCAGGACTGACATATGAAGAAAGACTGGATCGGCTAGGCTTATACTCACTGGAATTTAGAAGAATGAGAGGGGATCTCATACCAACATATAAAATTATGACGGGACTGGACAGTTTAGAGGCAGGAAGAATGTTCCTGATGTTGGGGAAGTCCAGAATCAGGGGTCACAGTCTATGGATAAGGGGTAAGCCTTATCGGACTGAAATGAGGAGAAACTTTTTCACGCAGAGAGTGGTAAACCTGCGAAATTCTCCACCACAGAAAGTTGTGGAGTCCAGTTTGTTGGATTTATTCAAGAGGGAGTTAGATGTGGCCCTTACGGCTAAGGGGATCAGGGGGTATGGAGAGGAAGCGGGAATGAGGTACTGAAGTTGCATGATGAGCCATGATCATATAGAATGGTGGTGCAGGTTCGAAGGGCCGAATGGCCTGCTCCTGCACCTATTTTCAATGTTTCAATGTATCTTTCCATTCTTGGTGAGTGAGTATGTATTTTGTGCTGTATCTGTCCATCTCTGTTATGTGAATGTGAGCTCTTCTCCATACCCGTCATTCTCCAGTATGTTAGTATTGTTTTACTGTGTACCCCCAATTCCTGATAGAGTATTCGTTTTACTTTCTAACTGTCACTTTGTGTTATGGAGGTGAGTGTTTATGCTGAATCTGTCGGTCTCTGGTAAATGAGTCTGAGTTTCACTCTGTATCTATCTGTCTCTGCTGTGTGAGTGTGGGCCTTTCTCTGTATCACTCCATTTCTGCTATGGGAGTCTGGGTTTTATTTTGTACCCATCAAGTTCTGACATGTGATTATGGGCCTTACTCTATAACTGCCAGTTTCTGCTTAATTGTGAGTGGGCTTTCCTTTGTACCTGTCAGTTTCTGGAATGAAAGAGAGGTCTTTACCCTGTACCTGTCAATTACTGGTTCGTGAGTCTGGGCATGTCACTGTATGTCAATTTATGTTATGGGAATAGGATTGTAATAAGTCAGCCTCTGATGTGTGAGTGTGGGTTTTATACTGTATTTCTCAGTCTCTCATATGCAAATGTGTGTATTTTTCTGTAACTGTCAGGTTTTGTTGTGTGTTCAGGTTTAATCTGTGCCTCTCAGTTTCTGCTATGTTAGACTGTAACTATTTGTTCCTGCTTCTTGATTGTACGTTTAAAACTGTACCTGTTAGTTGCTGCTATGTGTGTATGGAATTTACTCTGTATCTGCTTGTCTCTGGTATGTGAACATGAGAATCAATTTTACTTTTAACCTGTATTTCTCTGATATGTGAGTGAAGATTTTGCCTTCTGCCTGTCATTTTTCTGATGTGTGTGTGTGGGTTTTACTCTGCCCCTATCAGTTTCTGCGATGCAAGTAAAAATTTTACTTACTGCCTTTCAGTTTTCCGACATGTGCTCATGGGATTTACACTTTACCTGTCACTCTCTGGTATGCAAGTGGGGATTTTATTCTGTTACTGTCACTTTCATATATGTGGGTGTGTGTTGTATACTGTATCTGTCAGTCTATGATAAGGGAATGTGGGTTTTATTCTGCACCTGTCATCTTCTGGTATGTTCAGGGGTTTAAATACTGAATCTGTCCGATTCTGAAACATAAATATGGCTTTTGCTCTGTACCCATCAACTTCTGATATGCGAGTGTGGTTTCTACATTCTATTGGACATTTTTTCTGATAGATGATTGTCTTTTATTCTCGACCTGCCAGTTTCTGGCAAGTGAGTGTGGGTGTTTAATGTACCTGTCAGTGTGATCTGTTTCAATGGTGAAACAGCATGTGATTATACTGCTCCATGTGGCTGTCAGATTCACAATGTAACTCTGCCACTTCGGATCACTGTGGGACTGACAGCTTCTGCTGCCTGTGACAATAGGATTGAGGCCAGTTCTGTGTCTCTGCGCTCTGTGAGTGATAATCTACTTACTGTGTGTGAGAAGGAGCTGCCTGCACTGTTCCTTATGTTCCGGGTGGAGGAAAGCTCACATTTGTTCTGGCTGAAGAATTTTGCTCTGAGAATAATAATACGAGAACATTATTAGTTCTAAGATATGGATGCAGGGGAGAATATGAGGGAGTGACAATGTATCTCTTGATCATCAGCAACATGGTTCTGGAGAACTCAGCTCACCAAAACAATATAACCGGTCTTTAAAATATCTTCTCCCACACTCCTCTCCTGGTGCCTGCAATAGATGCACTTTGTGAAATTGCCCACACCCTCACTGTCAGGCTGTGTTTCCACTGCTCACTGCCCAAGAACAACAGACACGGTGAGATTGGAACTGAATCAGGAACATTCACTGCTGATTTGAGGAAAGAAAGCAGCAATGATTTAAAAGAGCGAGGTGGTTCACTTTCTCTGTTACCTGACACTGTCCACACACAGCCCGAGAATGGTCTCTCCCTTCCCCCACTCACATCATGTTCCAGAACGAGTTCCTGCTCCACTCTGCCTCTAACACAGCCCCCGAGGGAACTAAACCAGGAACGTTCACTCCTGGTTTGGAGAGAGAAAGCAGCAGATTGTAAACAGCAGATTCTGCCCATTCTGTCTCCCTTACCCTGGACACACGCTATCCACACAGAGCCCGAGAATGGCCTCTCCCTTCCCCCACTCACACCACACACTGACCCTGATTTTTGGTCCACTTTGCCTCTTACACACAGCCCCCGACTCCCCCTGAACTCCCCCCGGACTCAATGCCGATCTCTGAGCCCATCTGCGGACACGCTCCCAATGCGCTGTGCTGCTGTAAGGAGGCTGCTGCTCGCTGCCTTACCCCGAACCGCGGTGTCTCCATTCCTGGCTGTTTTAAACCATCTTCTTCCACTCACTGAGTGAATGGCGATCAGGGCAGTGCTGGGGGAGGGGAGGGCACATGCGCTCTTCTGCTCACTGGGAATCGACACAGGGGGTGGGGCTGAACCGCGCATGTGCAGCTCTCTGCAATAATTCAATCTGTAAAAATTAAAGTGCACTTTTCCCAATTTACTTTTATCAGAATCGGAGCAAAGGAACTGGGCCTGGGGGGAAAGGACAGAGAATGATTAAAGCTGCAAGCCTTGTCCCTTGGAGATGATCAATTTGGGATCATTCTGTACAGGATGTTTCTCTCCATGAGCCCGCGTTCATAAGAAAATCCTGCAGCAACATCGGAGGGACGAGGGACTGGGAGTGTTTGCTGGGACCATGCAGGAGTTAATATCTGACAGAAACAGTCAGAGATCAGTTTAATAAGAGTAAAACACTCGGTCACTGAGAGTAATACCGAAGTGGATAATCAAGGGGCTATAGTGAAGGAAAAACTTAATTCAATAACTATTCATAATGAAGTAGAACTCGGTAAAATAATGGGACTAAAGGCAGACAAGTCACCGTGCCCTGATGGTTTACATCGTAGGGTCTTAAGAGAAGTGGCTGCAGAGATAGTGGACACATGAGTTGTAATCTCCCAAAATTCCCTGGATTCTGGGGCAGTTCCAACAGATTGGAAAACTGCAAATGTAACGGCTCTCTCTAAAAAAGGAGGCAGACAAAAAGCAGGAAACTATAGACCAGTTGGCCTAACATCTATCATTGGGAAAATGCTGGAGTCCATTATTAAGGAAGCAATAGCGGGACATTTGGAAAAGCACGATTCAATCCAGCAGAGTCAGTATGGCTTCATGAAAGGGAAATCATTTTTGACAAATTTGCTGGGTAAGGGGGAACCAGTGGATGTGGTGTATTTGGATTTCCAGGAGGCATTTGATAAAGGGCCACATAAGAGGTTACTGCACAAGATAAAAGCTCACTGGGTTGGGGGCAGTATATTAGCATAGATAGAGGATTGGTTAACTAACAGAAAACAGAGAGTCGGGATAAATGGGTCTTTTTCCGGTTGGCAAATGGTAACCAGTGGGGTGCCGCTGGTATCGGTGCTGCGTCCTCAACTATTTACAATCTATATTAATGACTTGGAAGAAGGGACCGAGTGTAAAGTAGCCAAGTTTGCTGATGATATAAAGATGGGTGGGAAAGCAAATTGAGGACACAAAAAATCTGCAAAGGGATATAGACAGGCGAAATGAGTGGGCAAAAATTTGTCAGATGGAGTATAATATGGTAAAATGTGAGGTTATCCACGGTGGCAGAAATAACAGAAAAGCAAATTATAATTTAAATGGAGAAAAATTGCAAAGTGCTACAGGACAGAGAGACCGGAGGGTGTTTGTGCATAAAACACAAAAAGTTAGTCTGCAGGTTCAGGAAGTAGTCAGGAAGGTAAATGTAATGTTGGCCTTTATTGTCAGGGGGATAGAATAAAAAGCAGAGAAGTCCTGCTCCAAGTGTACAGGGTATTGGTGGGACCACACCTGGAATACTGTGTGTTTAAGCAGAGAAGTCCTGCTCCAAGTGTACAGGGTATTGGTGGGACCACACCTGGAACACTGTGTGTTTAAGCAGAGAAGTCCTGCTCCAAGTGTACAGGTTATTGGTGGGACCACACCTGGAATACTGTGTGTTTAAGCAGAGAAGTCCTGCTCCAAGTGTACAGGGTATTGGTGAGACCACACCTGGAATACTGTGTGTTTAAGCAGAGAAGTGCTGCTCCAAGTGTACAGGGTATTGGTGGGACCACACCTGGAATACTGTGTGTTTAAGGAAGGATATACTTACACTGGAGGCTGTTCAGAGGTTGATTCCGGCGAGGAGGGGGTTCTCTGATGAGGACAGGTTGAGCAGGTTGGGACGATACACTTTGGAGTTCAGAACAATGAGAGAAATCCGAGGTGTGAGAATAAAATAACTCAGCTCTTACTTTACCAAGATGGCCGCACATGCGCTTTGCTGCACACTGAACCAAGATGGCGGAGGACTGATCATGCCTTCCTGTACAAAGATGGCCGCCGTTATGCGGCCTGTGACCGGGAGAAAGCCTCGAGGCTGCAGCCGCCGATATTCCGGGTATTATTCCGGGCATCCGGCGGGCACCAGTTGTTTATGAAGCCTCCCCGGCTCCCCGCTGGTCCATTACTCACCTCCACCCCACTGAGAATGAGCTGTTTTGCGGAACAGATAATCACCATGTCCACGCCGCCATTGCACTCACCGCGCATGCTCCAAATACAGCCAGGTCTCGCGCCTGCGCACTGGGTCTCTGGGGTCGGCACATCCTCCGTCGCGGGGAATGCTGGGTAAATACCAAAGACCACGTGAGAGACTGGGACAGTATTTACTGGGCCCCCATTGGGCACTGAACCATGTTCATTCTGACACTTCGACTTTGTTTCTGCTGCTCTGAATAACCCTGTACCTGAGCTGGACATTAATGTTCTGTCTCAATATTGAATAAATCAGCTTGTTTCAAACACCGTGTGTCCAATATTTCATTTCTCCATAAAAAAAGACTCATTAATGTTCCCTTCCCTTCCATTTTGGGCCTTTTCTTACTCTCGATTATTTCACTTCTCACGTAATTCATCTTTTCCCACATCAAATCCCAAAGTTGTTTAATTTGATTGTACGGCTTGTGGATGTCTCAGACTGAACCGGCGTGTCTCACTTTACACTCATTTGACGTTCCTTTCAACCAACCCTTGAAAGAACTATCTTGCGTAAGACGGTAAATCTGTTATTTTCTGTATTTAACGATTTTTGAATGCGGTTAATAGATCTTCACACAAACTGCATGTGATCAACTTTGAAATATTCTGACCTTTGTAATTGCCTTTGCTAATTTTGATGGGTTAGTTGATTCCAATTACTTGTTACTAACATACCTTGCAATATTTCTTGCATCAAAATAATTGTCTAAATACTTCCTTTATCAGGTCTTTAGCTTCCCCACTGATCTCTGTTTCTTCTTGTGGGGGAATCGAGAACTAGGTGGCAAAGTCTGAGCATAAGGGGGGCCCCAATTAAAATGGAAATGAAGAGGAATTTCTTCTCTCAGAGGGTCGTGAATCTTTGAAATTATCTACCCCAAAGAACAGTGGCGTCTGGGTCACTGAAAATATTTTAGTTGCAGATGGAGTGATTTTTGAAAGATAGTGGAACAAGGTTTATGGGGAGAGGGCAGGGGAATGGAATTTAGGCCAAGATCAGATCAGCCAAGATCTTATTGAATGGCGGGGTGGGCTGAAGGGGCCAGATGGCTCCTGCTGCCCCTATTTCTTATGTTCTTAGCCTTGGTTAATGGCTGGTTTAGATGTAGGCTTAGTGGTTGTGGTTTGTGGTTATTTGTTAGGATTGGGATTAGTGATTCAGATAGTCAATAGGATATTCGGCTTAGGATATAATGATTAACTTAGAAAGCACTATTGGCAATGTAAGTGTTACTGGACATGCTCTTTTCCATTTCATGTTTTTAACCTCACAGAGCCGAGTCACAAAACAGCCTCACAATGTATTCATTCAAGGAACCTTCTTTCCTGCGCAAGCCTGGTTTCCTCGCTTCTTTCTGTCAACAGCACATCGTAATCTCTACATTTCTCATGGAAAAATAAATTAGTGACATTCGATTTGTGAATTTTGGAACAATAACAGATTGATACAATTGTTGCACTGGTTACATCTAATCATCAACCTGCCTGAAAAGGACTTCTGACGATAATCTGTCACCAGGCCCCACCAGTCACCGTCTTATTCCTTCATCGTCTCTTCATTCATTATCCACCTCTCCCACTAGAGCTGCTTTCACCGGCATGACCATTCTCCATACTGAAGCACTCTCATTAACAAGCAGAGCATAATCACCGGCATGGAATGGTTAATCCGAATGGCTCATTTCTGTGTCATTCTGTAATTTTGTAGTCTCATTGTAATGGTCCCTGGATTTGTTGATTCATTGTAACTGGTCCCTGGATTTGGTGCCTCAGTATAAGGGGTCCACGGATTTGATGTCTCAGTCTCAGTGTGCCCTGGATTTGATGCCCCAGTACAAGTGGTCCCCTGATTTGGAGTCACAATGCAAGTGGTTCCTCGATTTAGTGTTTTAATGTAAGTGGTCCCTGGATGTTGTCATGTATTCAACTATCATTGCAATCCATTTATAAGCTGACCTAAGTTGTACACCTTGAGAACATTGACCACAAAGGGGTGAACTTGTGGCAGACACTCCTAACCTGGACTTTCAGGTATAAAAGGGGAAACTCCACCCACCTTCATCGCTTGAGGTCTTGGTAATAAAGGTAACTGGTCACAGAGTGACCTTCTCTCAAGTATGGGCCTCGTATCCATTTATACTGTATAGTAAGGATATATCATTGGCGACGAGAAACTGGGATTTAAACCACGTGAACATAGCCACGGGTAGCACAGACGAGATGTACTGTGTTGGCGATGATTGGAACGACTTTGAGAGACGACAGCAAAATTTTGTCACTATGGAATGGTTGGGACAAGATTCGGCCGACGAACACAGAGCTCATCTCCTGACGGTTTGTGGATCCAGAACGTACTCCCTGATGAAGGCCCTTCCAGCACCAGAGAAGCTGGGGACAAGACGTTCGAAGAGCTCAGTAAGTTGATCGGGGAACACCTTAAAACTGAAAGCAGCATGCACATAGCGAGACACCAATTTTACATGCACTGGCGGTGAGAAGGGAAAAGCATTCCTGACTTCATGGCAGATCTCCGGCGACAGGCGAGTGTATGTAAGTTCACAGATACAGGCAGAGCGGAGAGGATGCGAGACTTTTTTATTGAGGGCATCGGGCGTGCTGGGGTTTTCAGGAACCCGATTGAGACCAAAGACTTGACCTTGGAAGCGGAGGCTCTGATAGCCCAGACATTTATCTCAGGGGAGGAAGAGACCTGAATGATGTATGACAAAAATCTTGGCTCAAATGCGGCAAACGACCAGGGAGTCAACATTGTTAACGCGGCACACAGTTCTCCAGGCAGACAAGGGCAATCGGACATGCCCCAGCGTGCAGTCGAACCCAAAAAGGGAATTCAACAGAGACAATGGCTAGCTGAACGGTGATTCATACGATTGCAATGGACAATGCGGCGAGTAATGGGGCCATCAACACCTGTTAATGGTACACTTAAGGAGAGTTACAGAGACAGTCAGAGACGATCGACTGGTAATGGACCTTTTGTTTCAAACAACGGGTCCTCCAGCTCATGCTGGAGGTGTGGAGCCAAACACCAAGCCAGAGCCCGCAGGTATCAGCAATATACCTGCAGAAACTGCAACGTCAGCGGTCATTTGGCGCGTATGTGCAGGAGGCCTGAAGCCAGGTTAATGTACGAGGAGGACGGGCCCGATGTAAGCTCTACGAGGCCAAATAAATACTGGGGAAAATCACTGGAAGCTGAAGTTCAGCGAGTTCATGTGGAGCACATATACAGTTCATTTACCAAGACGCCACCGATAATGATGAAAGTGCTCCTCAATTGCATCCCAGTGTTAATTGAGCTCGACACGGCGGCCAGCCAGTCCTTGATGAGTATCAACCAGTTTGAAAGATTGTGGGTGTCCAAGGCCAGGAGGCCAAAATTATTGCCGATTGATGCACAGCTACGGAGATCATTAGGAGAAGAGGCTGCCACTCTGGATTGTCCTGGGGGATGGTCCCACACTAGTGGGGAGGAGTTGGCTTGCTGTCATGAACTGGAAATGGGGCGATGTCATTGCATTTCTTCTATGGAGCGAGTATCATGCTCACAGGTCCTGGACAAATTCGACTCATTATTTCAACCCGGCATCGGCACTTTCATAGGGGCTAAGGGAGTGATTCACATAAACCCGGACGCCAGGCCAGTACCCCACAAGGCCAGAGCGGTGCCGTACATGATGTGGGAAAAAATAGAATGCAAATTGGACCGCCTGCTGAGGGAAGGCATCATCTTGCCAGTTGAATTCAGTGGCTGGGCGAGCCCGATTGTGCCGGTGCTCAAGGCGGAGGAGTCGATCAGGATATTTCGCGCTTACAAGGCCACAATCAATCGGGTGTCACTCCAAGACCAGTACCCGCTACCGAGAGCGGAGGACCTCTTTGCGACACTATCCACTGGCAAACCTTTTTCAAAATCGGACCTGACCTCATCTCCCATGACCCGGGAGCTGGAGAGTGAGTCGAAAAGGCTGACCACCATCACGACACACGAGGGGTTGTTTGAGTATAACAGTTGTCCGTTCGGGTATCGTTCAGCCGCCGTGATATTTCAGCAACATATGGAAAGCCTCCTCAAGTCGATTCCAAGGACAGTGGTATTTCAGGACGACATCCTCATCACGGGTCACGATGCTGAAGAACACCTCTACGACCTGGATGAGGTGATACACAGACTGGACCGGGTAGGGCTGTGACTGAAAAAGGCAAAGTGCGTCTTCTTAACTCCAGAGGTAGAATTCCTGGGGAGGAGAGTAGCAACAGATGGGATCAGACCTAATGTGTCCAAAACGGAAGCGATACGGAGAGGACCCATACCCCGTAACACGACGGAGCTGCATTCATTTCTGGGGCTCCTGAAATATTTTGGGAATTTTCTTCCCAAATTGAGCGTGCTGTTAGAGCCGCTACACGTGCTCCCACGCAAAGGTCGCGATTGGGTCTGAGGGAACAGCCAGGAAAGTTGCTTTTGATAGAGCACGCAACTTGTTATGCTCCAACAAACTGTTAACATTACATGGCCCATGCTCTACCTGCTTCTCTCTGGATAGAGAGAAGACTGCCTGGAAGTATCCCAGACTGAGGAAATTCAGAATCACGGTCACCTTCACAGCTAGTAGCAGCGCTGTCCTTCTCATGGAGTGAGGCTGCAGGTTTGGTTAAAAGAGGTGGCAGAGTTCTGTGAACACCTCCGTTGTAAAGAGCAGACACCTCCCACACTGCTTCTGGCTCAGGCTGACGTAAAAGAATTGCTCTTGGAAGGCCCTAGTTTGGCAGGAAATTTGAGCTGGAGACAGATCATAAATCCCTAACATCCCTTTTGGCCGACAACAAGGCCATAAATGCGAATGCGTCGGCCCGCATACAGAGGTGGGCACTTACGTTAGCTGCCTATGACTACACAATTCAGCATAGACAGTGCACTGAACACTGTGCCGACGCACTCAGCAGGCTCCCACTTGCCACCACTGAGGGGGCAACTGAGCATGATGCTGAGATGGTCATAGCTGTTGAAGCTTTCGAAAGCGAAGGTTCACCTGTGACAGCCCGTCAGATTAAAGTCTGGACAAATAAAGACCCGCTACTGTCTTTTTAGTTAAGAAATGTGTCCTGAATGGGGACTGAGCAGCCACGTACAGGACATGCACTGAGAAATTTAAACCGTTTCATAGGCACAAGGATGAACTCTAGATTCAGGCCGCTTGCCTACTATGGGGAAACCGAGTAGTCATGTCCCAGAGGGGCAGAGAGGTTTTTATCAGAGAACTTCGCAATGAGCACCCGGGCATTATCATGATGAAGGCAATTGTCAGGTCACACATTTGGTGGACAGGAATAGATGCAGACCTGGAACTTTGTGTTCGCAGGTGCAACACATGTGCTCAGCTGGTCAACGCACCTAGGGAAGCCGCCCTTAGCCCCTGGTCCTGGCCCGCCGAGCCATGGTCACGCATCCATGTGGACTATGCAGGTCCTTTCATGGGAAAACTGGTTTTAGTTGTAGTAGACGCCTACTCCAAATGGATTGAGTGTGCCATTTTAAATTCAATCTCATCCTCTGCCACGGCAGAAATTCTACAGCCAATGTTCGCTGCCCATGGTCTACCGGATGTCATGGTCAGCTACAATGGCCCGTGCTTCACAAGCATTGATTTCCAAAACTTCATGGCAGGCAATGGAATCAACCATGTCAGAATGGCACCGTTCAAGCCAGCCTCAAATGGCCAGGCGGAACGAGCAGTGAGGATAATCAAACAGGGGATGCTCTGAATCCAAGTGGGTTCCCCCTCAAAGTGCTTTATCACGCCTCCTGTAGGCCAATAGGTCACAACGACACTCGCTCACAGGGGTTCCACCCGCAGAACTGCGAATGAAAAGGTCTCTCAAAACCAGGTTATCCCTATACAATCTGCTATGAAAGAAATTGTTGAGAGCTGGCGTCAGTCACAATGTGACTACCATGACAGGAATGCGAGGGCGCAATTATTGATGTCAATACACTCTTTGTGTCCTTTATTACGCTGCAGCGCCCAAATGGCTTGCAGGCACTGTGATTGCCAAAGAGGGGAATTGGGGTTTTGGTAATTAAGCTTACCAATGGACAAATCTGCCGCAAACACGTGGATCAAACTAGAAGGAGGTTCAGCAACCCCAAAGAAGAAGCAGAGGAAGAACACGATGTAGAGTTTACTCCACCACAGGTGACTGAACACCGGAACCAAGTGGAGGAGAGCCCAGGCACTGTGGGCAGTCCAGACAGGCCTGAGGTAGCGCAAACAGCAGACACTCAGGCCAGCGCCCAACAACCGGAACCCCAACTCAGGCGCTCTACGAGGGAGTGTAAACCACCAGAGATACTTAACCTGTGATCTCAATAAGACTTTGCGGGGAGGTGATGTCATGTATTCAACTATCATTGTAACACATGTATAAGCTGACCGAAGTTGTACACCTTGAGAACATTGACCACAATGGGGTGAACTTGTGGGAGAGACTCCTAACCTGGACTGTCAAGTATAAAAGGGGAAGCTCCACCCACCTTCATCACTTGAGGTATTGGTAATAAAGGTAACTGGTCACAGAGTGACCTTCTCTCAAGTATGGGCCTCGTGTGCATTTATACGGTATAGTAAGGACATATCAGATTTGGTGTCACAATGTAAGTGGTCCCTGGATTTGGTGTCACAATGTAACTGGTCCCTGGATTTGCTGTCACAATGTAAGGGAATCCTGGATTTGTTGTCAACAGCACCTCATCATTGGGACTGTGGACAACCCCGCAGACCAGCAACGCATTCAGCACAGAATGATCCCACTAAAATCTATTCCCAATTAACACTACCCACATTAATTCACCAGAAACAGCCCAGTGCCTGCAAGGAACTGCAGCCCCATGTCTAACTTCAGTGGAACACACAATACAAAATAATTTAAAGGAAAAATAAACCCTTCATAGTTCAACAAAGGCAATTAATGGGTAGTAAATACCCCTCACTCATACCCCTCCTTCACCTCTACTCTCCAACTACTCCTCTCCAACTAATCTTTCGCCCCTACTCTCCAAACCCCTCACCCCAACTCCTCTATCACCACATTTCTGTCAAACCCTCAGCCCAACTCCTCTTTCACCCTTCTCTCCAAACCCCTCCCCCAACTCCTCTTTTCCCCCGACAATTTCATTTTCCACATCACTTACACAAGCATCCACACTGGAAGTAAATCTAGGAGCTTCTATATAATGGTAAGGTGATCACTGGACAATAAAGTGCAGAGACTGGTGGGTGGCTGCTCATTACCCTCGGTGAGATTTAATCCCCTTACCACTGAATACTGCGGACAGACGGTCACCTTGGTAACGGAATCGTCATTGTGACATCACTTTCTAAACAAGGGCACACAGGACAATGGGTCATCATTAAATGGTAAAGGGATTAAACACTCTGCAATTACATCATTAATAATAGGAAATAAATGCTGAAAAATAACTGGCGAAGATAATAGCTTATCTCTGTGAAATTCACGAGCAAACAATAAGAGTGATGTGTTTAGTTTACACACACACACACTTACACATATATATATAGCAAAGACTTTGTGTGCACACTTTTCATTTGTTGTGCTTAAGCTGATCCAATATGTTTTATTAGGTCTTGCTGCGTCAGGATATAAAGATACCGCACGCTATTGCTCCTCCTGCTGCCTGGAGGAATGGAGCAGATATTTAAAGGGACAGGGACTCCATATAATCTACCTCATTATACTTAAAAGAACAGTCCAGTTTATCTCGCAGTGTCGGAGGACTTGACAAGCCGAGTTCCCATTAACAGTCGCTCCCTTCTGTACTGTGCAGTGATTGTAAAGCTATTTATTTTCAGTGACTTGAGCCTTTTGAAAATGTTTCAGTTGTTTTTGATGATCCCTTTGATTTGCTTTTATATTTGAAAGGCTTTTAGAATTGTGCATTGCGACGAAGGTTTTGTTTAAAGGTGGATTTAAGTTTGTTTGAAAATATTCTTTCTAACCCTCCCCCAACCCCACAAATTTTAGAAGACTCTGCAATAATGACTGGGAAGGTCCCAAGTTGGGTCCTTGATCTGGGCTGTAAGTTGTTCTCAGTCAAAGCAGCAGTTCAGGGGTTCTAATTGTCCTCACTACCACTGGGCTAAATATATGTAAAAATTATCCAGTGCCCTTGCTTTTGATACCGATCCAGTGACATCAACAGGGACATGTGTGGATGTCACTTGAGGGAAGGATTGAACTCGGCTCTGATGCCTATCACAGTGGAAATTTCTATCCTGTACTTAAAGTAACAACTTTTGTAAACTCCATTCGCAGGGTATGAGAAGGGGAGGATCTGCAGCTTGGAATCTCAAATCAACCATCACGTCAAGATTTGAGGGAATCATCGGATTCATCAGGATCACCTTATCATCAGCCTTTGGAAAAACACCAATCACAGCGGGGAGAAACAGGCCATATGTTCTGTGTGTGGATGCACCTTCAACCAATCGTCTAGCCTGTGAGACTCGTATGCCCAGCTGACTCAACACTGTAAATATGGGGACAGTGGGAATAGATGGAGTTGCGCATCGGGTGAAAACACATTAGGGAGAGGCCGTTTACCAGCTGAGTTTGGAAAGAGATGCAGTCGCTAATATCAACAACTGCTGTAGGCACATGCTAAGTCCTGTAACTGAAAGTGATTAACAGACTGGATTTTGTGTTCAGTGACCCCGGGCGTGTTAGCTATTCCTAACTTGGCACCAAGGCAAAGAGAGGCACTCTGGAAGCTGTGTGGAACTGGGACGTGTCCCTGAGAGTAACCAAAGGCATGAGAATGGAAACAATCGAGAGTTAGAAAGGAGAAAAGGCCTCAAATGGAGCAGTCGGTAACACGACATCAACAGTCGCCTCATATCACAGAGATATCAAATATTGACACATTGTGTAATTTTAAATATCAAAATATTAAACTCCAGCCCAGTTTTCAGAATGATTAACATCAGCAGAAACAAATCCCAACTGAGAGAACAAACATGATTCAGTCATACTGTGATTAACAGCAGTAATAACAGTAGAACCAAACCCCTGCAGTTATTTGTGAACTCGCAATTCAGATAACTGAATGAATCTCTTCCCACACTTCCCCAGTGTGAAATCGCTGGTGTTTCAGCAGATGATGGAGTGAAACCCTACCCACACACGGAGCAGGTGAACGGACTCTTCCCGGTGTGACTGTGACAATGAATTTGTAGATCACACGGGGAGGTGAATCCCTCCCCACAGTCTCCACATTCCCACGGTTTCTCCATGGTCTGGGTGTCCTTGTGTCTCTCCAGGTTGGACGATCAGTTGAAGATTCGTCCACACACACGACACGTGTAGCTTCTCTCTGCTGTGAATGGTGCGAAGTTTTCTAGACTGTTTAACTGGTTGAAGCTTTTTCTCGTGCACTGGATCAATCTCACGCAGATGTTTGTGTGCCGTGGTGCTTTCCCAGATGTTTGAAATATTTTCCCACAGAGACAACAGACAAACATTCCTGCTTCAACATTCAAATGCCGAGGATGTTGATCATTTCCACCTTACATGGTTGGGTTCAGACCTGCACCAGCTGTGTGCAAAGTGAGAATAAAATCAATGAGATGCTGATTTTCTCTGCTGGCCACTGGGTCTTTTGTGCTGGCCCAATAGGGTGAGACTGTGTTGCCCGATAGGCTGAGCTTGGGTTGGCCCAATAGGATGAGCCTGTGCTGCCCGATAGTGTGAGCCTGTGCTGGCCCGATAGTGTAAAACTGTGCTGGGCCGATCGGGTGAGACTGTGCCGGCCCGATAGGGTGAGCCTGGGCTGGGCCAATAGGGTGAGACTGTACTGGCCCGATAGAGTGAGACTGTGCTGGCCCGATAGTGTGAGACTGTGCTGGTCCGATAGTGTGAGACTGTGCTGGCCCAATAGAGTTAGACTGTGCTGGCCCAAAAGTGTGAGCCTGTGCTGGCCCGATAGTGCGAGCCTGGTTTGGCTCGATAGGTTGAGGCCGGGTTAGCCCAACAGGGTGAGCCTATGCTGGCCTATAGTGTGAACCTGTGCTGGCCCGGGAGGGTGAGACTGTGATAGCCCAATGGGATGAGCCTGTGCTGGCCCAATATTGTGAGATTGTGCTGGCCCGATAGTGTGAATCTGTGCTGGCCCGATAGTGCGAGCCTGGATTGGCTCGATAGGGTGAGGCCGGGTTAGCCCAATAGGGTGAGCCTGTGCTGGCTCAATGGGGTGAGCCTGGGCTGGCCTGAGAGGGTGAGGCCGGGGTGTCCCAATAGGGTGTATCAGTGCTGGCCCAAAAGGGTGCGATGTCTTCTGTATAGCGTCCACATCTCTGAGCCATACAGAGAGGGTGTATTACACAGTCCTGAAGACCATGTGCTTGCTCAAAGCTTTCAACTCAAATTGCTGGAGAAATACCATTAACGATGTCTTCACAAGATCCTGCAAATCCCCTGGGAGGACAGATGCACCAACGGTAGCGTCCTTGACCAGGCCAATATCCCCAGTATTGAAGCACTGACCACACTCGACCAGTTCCGCTGGGCGGGCCGCATTGTTCACAAGCCTGACAGAAGAATCACAAAGCAAATGCTCTAGTCGGACCTCCTACATAGCATGCGTTCCTAAGGTGGGCAGAGGAAGCGTTTCAAGGACACCCTCAAAGCAGTCTGATAAAGTGCAACATCCCCATCGGCACCTGGGAGTTCCTGGCCGAAGACTACCCGAAGTGGAGGAAGTGCATCAAGGAGGGCATTGAGCACCCCGAGTCTCATCGCCGAGAGCATGCAGAAATATAGCACAGGCAACGGAAGGAGCGTGCAGCAAACCAGTCCGACTCAGCCTTTCCTTCAACCACCGTCCATCCCAACTGGGACAGAGACTGTAATTCCCGAATTGGACTGTTCAGTCACCTGAGAACTCACTTTTAGAGTTGGATCAAGACCTCCTCGATTTCGAGCGACTGCCTATGCTGATGATGAATAGAGTGAGCTTTGGATAGCCCAATTGGGTGAGCCAGCGTTGGACCAATAGGATGAGCCCAGGCCCAGGGTCACCAGACAACAATCAGCACAGCAAGGCTCTCTTTCTGGGGTCACTGAACTGGGCACAAACATGTGACAAATCAAACTGACATACACCCTGAAGCCCCGCCCACACGTTGTCCCTGCACAAAGGAATACATAAGCGCCGTGAGACCCGCCCTGACCAAGATGGCGGCCGATGAGCCCGCTCCCCGCCCGGGAAACAGTTACCACCAAGAAAGTAATCAAGAAAACATCACCGAAGGGCTGCAAGGACCGCAGAAGGGGGAGGAAGGAGAGTTACTCCATCAACATCTACAAAGTTCACCCCGACACTGGCATTTCCTCCAAGGCCATTGACATCATGAACTCGGTTGTGAACGATATTTTGGAGCGCATCGCGGGTGAGGCTTCCCGCCTGGCCCATTATAACAAGCGCCGCACCATCAGCTCCCGGGAGATCCAGACCGCCGTGCGCCTGCTGCTGCCCGGGGAGCTGGCCAAGCACGCCGTGTCGGAAGAGACAAAGGCGGTGACCAAGTCCACCAGCTCCAAGTAAAACTGCGCGCTGTCCTTAGAGATCAAACCCAAACACAACTGCTCTTTTAAGAGCCACCCACAATTTCTCTGAAAGAGCTGCACAAACGCATCTCCCTTTAAACTTAAATCACTAATTATTTCCTGAACAATTGTGTGAGAACCTTTGGAGTTCCAGCTGTAGATTTAGTTTTGAATTCTCAGATAAGCAGCTTTACTCTCAGACCTGTTCATATACACCGCCTGCCGAATTAAAAGCATGTTTAGGGGCTGAGACTCAGATTTCAGTCACACATTCTCTCTCGCAAGTACTTATCAAATTTATTTATCAATTCCTGTTGCGTCAGTTCGTTTATTAACCCGACACTCCCCGCAGTATAACAATCCAGAATGACCATAACCAGGGCAGTTTGAACATTCTGTCGAATATGTCCTTACTATACAGTATAATTGCACAGGTGGCCCATTCTTGAGAGAAGGTCACTCTGTGGCCAGTAACATTTATTAGCCAGCACTGAAGTGATGATAATGGGTTTAGCTTCCCCTTTTATACCTGAAAGTCCAGGTTAGGAGTGTCTCCCACAAATGCACCCCCTTATGGTCAATGTTCTCACGGTGTCCAACTTAGGTCAGTTTATACATGGGTTACAATGACAGTTGAATACATGGCATCACCACTCCCCAAAGTCTTATTGGGATCATTGGTTAAGTCTCTCTGGTGGTTTACGCTGCCTTGTAGAGTGCTTTAGTTGGGGATCCAGTTGTTGGGCGTTGGCCTGAGTGTCTGCTGTTTGCCGTGCCTCAGGCCCATCCGGACTGCCCACAGTCACTGGGCTCTCCTCCGCTTGGTTCCGATGTTCGCTCACCTGTGGAGGAGTGAACTCTATATCGTGTTCTTCCTCTGCTTCTTCTATGGGGTTGCTGAATTCCCTTTTTGTTTAATCCACGTGTTTGCGGCAGATTTGTCCATTGGTAAGTTTAACTATCAGAATCCTATTTCCCACTTTGGGAAATCACAGAGCCTGCAAGTTCTTTAAGCCCTGCAGCGTAATTGAAGACAAAGACAGAGTCAATACATCGCGCCCTCGCATTCCCGTCATGGTAGTCACATTGTGACTGGCGCCTGCTCTCAACAATTTCTTTCATGGTGGGGTGTATAATGGATAACCTGGTTTTGAGTGTCCTTTTCATTAGCAGCTCTGCGGGTGGAACCCCTGTGAGCGAGTGTGGTCGGGATCTATTGGCCAACAGGATGCATGATTAGCGGCTTTGTAGGGAACCCCCTTGGATTCTGAGCATCCCCTGTGTGATTATCTGCACTGCTCCTTCCACCTGACCATTTGAGGCCGTTCTGACATGGTTGATACCATTTCCTGCCATGAAGTCCTGGAATTCAATGCTTGTAAAGCACGGGCCATTGTCGCTGACCAAGGCGTCCGGTCGACCATGGGCAGCGAACATTGCACGTTGACTTTCTACCTTGGCGGAGGATGTGCTTGAATTGAGAATGTCACACTCGATCCATTTGAACTAGGCGTCTACTGCAACCAAAAACATTTTTTCTCATGAAAGGACTTGCGTAGTCCACATGGATACATGACCATGGTTTGGCGGGCCAGGACCAGGGGCTAAGGGGTGACTTCTCTGGGCGCATTGCCCAGTTGGGAACACGTGTTGCATCTGTGAACTCAAAATTCCAGGTCTGCATCTATCCCTGGCCAACAAACGTGTGACTTGGCAATTGCCTTCATCATGACAATGCCCGGGTGTTCATTGTGGAGTTCTCTGTTGAACATCTCTCTGCCCATCTGGGGCATGACTACACGGTTTCCCCACAGTAGGCAATCGGCCTGAATCGAGAGTTCATCATTGCGTCTGTGAAATGGTTTGAATTCCTTAGGGAATGCCCCGTACGTGGCTGCCCAGTCCCCATTTAGGACACATTTCTTGACTAAAGACAGTAGTGGGTCTCTACTTGTCCAGATTTTGATCTGACAGGCTGTCACAGGTGAGCCTTCGCTTTCGAAAACTTCAACAGCCATGACCATCTCAGCAGCATGCTCAGTTCGCCCCTCGGTGGTGGCTAGTGGGAGCCTGCTAAGTGCTTCGGTGCAGTTTTCAGTGCCCGGTCAGTGCTGAATTGTGTAGTCATCGGCGGCTAACGTGAGTGGCCCGTCTGTATGGGGGCCAATGCATTTGCATTTATGGCCTTGTTGTCAGCCAAAAGGGACGTTCGGGGTTTGTGATCTGTCTCCAGCTCAAACTTCCTGCCAAACAGGTACTGGGTCATTTCTTTTACACCATATATCCATTCAAGCGCTTACTTTTCTACCATCCCGTAGCCCCGTTCTGCCTGGGAAAGACTTCTGGAGGCATAAGCTACCGCCTGTAACTGACCATTGGCATTCACATGCTGCAACACACACCTGACCCCATAGAACGACGCATCGCATGTTAAATCAAGTTTCTTACATGGGTCATATAGCGTTAACATATTGTTGGAGCATAACAAATTTTGTGCTCAATTAGAAGCCCTTTCCTGGCTGTCCCCCCCCCAGACCCATTCACGACCTTTGTGCAGGAGCACGTGTCGCGGCTCTAACAGCCTGCTCAATTTGGGAAGAAAGTGACCAAAATAATTCAGGAGCCCCAGGAATGAATGCAACTCCGTCGTGTTACGGCGTCTGGATGCTCTCTGGATCGCTTCCGTTTTGGACACAGTCGGTCTGATCCCGACTGCTGCTACCCTCATCCCCAGCAATTCTACTTCTGGAGCTCGGAAGATACACTTCACCTTTTTCAGTCGCAGACCTACCGGCCATCGCAATCGGGGTAAGTTTGCCGCCTCGCAGGCCAGAAATGATTTATGGTACCTTACAGCAGGATTTTATAACAGCAAACCTGTTGCACTGTCTGTCGGCGGTGACCAGTTTATAAGCAACAATGTCTGAGGGTCATTTCTGATCAGGAAACTAACCGCTTAATTGCAGAGATTCAATGTTAATTTAGATCTGGGACTATTGTGATCCATAGAGCATTAACCTGCCCTTACATTGATACTGTGGGTGGCTCGGAAAAGAGCCTTTGGTTTATTAGATTAAATCCTGTCCGCTTTACTTGCTCTTGGACACACTGGTGGTTTTCTTGGGCTGCAGCACAGCCTGTATATCAGGCAGCATCCCGCCCTGAGCGATGGTCACCTTTCCCAACAGCTTGTTGAGCTCCTGGTCGTTGCGGATGGCCAGCTGCAGGTGTCTGGGGATGGTGCGGATCTTCTTGTTGTCGCGGACCGGGTTGCCGGCCAGCTCCAGGATTTCAGCGGTCAGATAGTCAAGCACAGCAGCCATGTAGACCGGGGCTCCGGCACCCACACGCTCAGCGTAGTTCCCCTTCCGCAGGAGCCTGTGAACGCGGCCCACAGGGAACTGCAGGCCTACCCGGGAGGAGCGAGACTTTGCCCAGGCCCGAGCTTTACCGCCGGTTTTTCATCTTCGAGACATTTCCACAATCTACACGTTCATGGAAAGAATGAGAAACTCCTTCCACATCTGCCTTCTACCTTCTGGAGGAATGCAGCGAGCGAACTAGTGATTGGTCGCTCTGTGGTGAATTTCATTGATCCTTTCGGATGACCAATCGCAGCCTGTTGAGCACACCAAAGAAACCTGGGCGGAAACGACTGTTCTGAACAGTCAGTCTTCGAAGGATTTAGAAATTCAAAAATCCCGCCAATAATTGTTAAAATTGCGGATTATGTTAGTAACTTCCCCATTAGCCAAATATTTCCTCATACTTTTTGTTTCCCTTTGTCTTAATCCACATTTCACTTGCAAATTCCAGGCTGTTACAATCAGGTTTAAATTCGGGTTCAGTTTCAAACGATATGTAATGGGAGGGAATCACTCCCCATTTATTCTGTAACGGGACACATTCCAGCTCAATCTTTGTAAAAGTGAGCTTTCATAGATAATCGATCGATCCCCCGCACAGGCGGCAGTGAGACCAGAACTGGGAGTCCTTCTGTGAAAAGGGAAGAGGGACAGAGTGTTCAAACTGTCCCGGTTCTGGTCTCTGTAAGAACTCCCATTCTGGGTTGTTACACTCGGACTCGAAGGTTAATAAACGGTTTGACTCCTAAGTCGAATTTTCTTTTAAATTGAAAAGGGCGTGAGAGAAAACGAGGTGGCTAAAGTCTTAGTCTCATCCGAAAACAAGTTTCTAATTCTTCGGCAGGCGCTGTTAATAAACAGGTCTGAGAACAAAGGGAAAGGACGACCAGGGACCGTGTTTGTAGTTTAGGGCGGGAAAAGAAAGAACCAGACAGTAAAATCAGTTATCTGAGAATTTAAAACTAAATCTACAGCTGGAACTGCATAGGTCCCCACACACTTGTTCAGGAAATAATTACAGTAAATTGAGTCTAAAGGGAGATGGGTTTTTTCAGCTCTTTCAGAGAGGTTGTGCGTGTGTGCAGGGACAAAGGGTGGGCGGTGCTTCAGGATGTCTGTCAGTTTGATTGGTCACATGTTTATGTCCAGCTCAGTGGCCCCTGATAGGGAGCCTTGTTGTTCTGATAGTTGTCTGGTGACCCTGGGCCAGCACGCCTCACCCTATTGGGTCAGGCCAGCCCACGCTAACCTTATTGGGCCAGCCCAGGCTCACCCTAATGGCCAACACAGTCTCATCTCCTTGGGTCAGCCCGGGCTCACACTATTGGGCCAGACCGGGCTCACCCTATTGGGTCACCCAGGCACATCCTATTGGGCCAGACCGGGTTCACCCTATTGGTGCAGCACAAAAGGCCCAGTGATCAGCAGAGAAAATCAGCAGCTCATTTATTTTATTCTCACTTTGCGTACTTACCCAACCATGTAAACTGGAAATTATGAATACCATCTTCCTTTGAATGTGGAAGGAGAAACATTTTTCACTTCTGTCTGTGGAAAAATATTTCAAACATCAGTGTGACTGCAAAAGCACCGAGACACACATACCCATTCCGCGTGAGAATGTTCCAGTGCACTGACTGTGGAAAGAGGTTCAACCAGTTACACAGCCTGAAAAACATCGCACCATTCACAGATGAGAGAAGCAACACGTGATCTGTGTGTGGACGAAACTTCAACTGATCGTCCAACCTGGAGAGACACAAGGACACCTGCTCCATGGAGAAATCATGGAAATGTGGAGACTGTGGGAAGGGATTCAGTTCCCCGACTGAACAAGAAATCCTTCATCACAGTCACACTGGGGAGAGACCATTCACCTGCTCTGTGTATGGCCAAGGTTTCACTCAGTCATCTGATCTGCTGAAACTCCAGCGAGTTCACACTGGGGAAGTGTGGGAAGGGATTTACTCAGTCATTTCAATTGCGAGTTCGCAAGTGACTTCAGGGGTTGGGTTCTACTGTTATTACTGCTGTTAATCAAATCCTGACTGAATCGTGTTCATTCTGTGAGTTGGGATTTGTTTCTCCTGATGTTAACCACCCATAAAACTGGGCTGGAGTTTATTATTTTGATATTTCAAATAACACAGTGTGTCGATACTTGATGTCTCCATGATAAGAGGAGACAAATTGATGTCTTGTTATCGACTGCTTCATTTTGCGCCTTTACTCCGTTCTAACTCTAGATTGTATCAGTTCTCAGACCTTTGGTTACTCTCAGGACAACTCACAGTTCCCCATACCGTCCAGAGTGCCTTGATGTCCAGGGTAGGGGTAGCTAACACGCCCAGGATCACTGAACACAAAATTACTTACATATACTGGAACTTTCGTGTGTCCACAGCATCTCTCTCACCTTCAATGTGTGGGTAGGGTATCACACCTGCAAAGCTGTTTTCAATTTAAATTTGAATCCACTCAGTAAATGTATTTTTTTAAATATCTACAAGTAAACCGATCACATTAACTAATTGGCAAAGGTTTACAGTCAACTAGATGGACAAGTAAAAACATCATGGCCCAATAACACAGCTCGATATTCACAGGAGAAAGTCTGTTATCTAAGTCCTCGAATGTCAGTTGGTGAGATGAGAGACTGAATCTCTTTCCACACTCTGCTGGTAAATGGACTCTCCCTGATGTGTTTCCACCGAAAGCATATCTGCATCCAATTCCACATTCCCCACATTTACAATGTTTAGTCAGCTGGGCACACGAGTCTCAGAGGTTGACGAATGATTGAAGTTCTATCCACGCACAGAACATGTCTACTGTTTCTCACCGCTGTGATTGGTGTTTTTCCAAAGGCTGATGATAACGTGATCCTAATGAATCTGGTAAATCTCTCAAATCTTGACGTGATGTTTGGTTTGAGTTACCAAGCTGCAGATTCTTCCATTCTAATACCCTGCAAATGTAGGTTACAAAAGTTGTTCCTTTAATTACAGGATATAATTCAGGATAGACAAATCTAGATTCTGTAGGACATTCTGTCCACTCCTGTCCGTCCAAAGATGTAAAAGCCTTATTCTAGTCACTCTCCCTCCATCCTTACTGTCTAAAATCAACTGCGAGTTACTTTCTCCAGGAAGTGCTGAAAATGGCTGGGTGCTATTCCACAGAAATTTGTTAACCTCTAGTGCTTCACCACCAGTCGACTCAGTGAGTGCAGCAGGATTTCCACTGTGGTCGGCATCAAAGCCGAATCCAATCCTACCACCAAATGACATCCACAAACCTCCCAATTGATGTCACTGGACCAGTATCAAGATCAAGGGCAGTGGCTAATTTTTACTCATATTTACCCCAGTGGTACTGAGGACAATTATAACCCCTGAACTGCTGTCTTGGCTGAGATCAACTAACAGCCCAGACCAAGGACCGAACTTGTGAACTTCCCAGTCAGTATTGCAGAGTGTTCTAAAATGTGGGGGGTTGACGGAGGGTTGGAAAGAATATTTTGGAACACATTTTACTCCACCTTTAAACAAAACCTTCATCACACTGCACAATTATGACATTTTTCCAAATTAAACAAGCAAGTCAAATGGATTATAAAAACAATGTGCCATTTTAGAAAGGCTCAAGTCAATCGAATAGACAGCTTTACAATCACAGGACAATACAGAATGGAGCGAATGTTAATGGGAGCTTGGTTAGTGAAGTCCGCCGACACTCTGAGATAAACTGGACTGTTCCTTTAAGTATAAATCGGCAGAGAAAAGAGAGTCCCTGTCCCTTTAAATTGCTGCCCCATTCCCCCGGGCAGTGGGAGGAGCAACGGCGCGCAACCTCTTGAGATGCTGACACAGCAAACATCGCCGGATTGGTTCCCGCAAGTTCCTAAAGTCCTAAGAAATAAATTGCATCAGGTTAAGTAGAACAACTGAAAAGACTGCACACAGAGTCGGTGCTATGTGCGTGTGTGTGTGTAAACAAAACACATCATTCTTAATCTTTGCGAGAGATAAGCTACTTTCTGCACCAGCTATTATCCAGCATTTTATTTGCTATTATTTACAATGTAATTGCAGAGTGTTTAATTCAGTTACCATTTATTGATGACCCATTGTCTTGTGTGCTATTGTTTGGAAAGTGATGACAGAATGACCATTCCGTTACCAAGGTGACCAAATCTCTCCGCAGTATTCAGTAGGAAGGGAATTAAATCTTTGCTCTGGGATTTGGACGCTGTGGGAACATCGGCGCAAAATCACACGTTTAAATACGAAATGTGTCTGTTTTCTCACATGTCGACCGGCTGTGAGAAATGGAACTTTAAGTAAAAAATGGCTGTGCTCGTCTGCGAATCTTTCACATATCAAATATGATCATCTCTAAGCAAGAATCATGCCCCTGGACCAAAGAGCCGCCGACAGCAAAAAGTGCAGCTCTCAGATTCTGACGGTAGTGAGAAAAGATATTAGGCCCATCGTGCTTGTGCTGTCCCTCAGATACCTATAGAATTAGTGCCGCTCGCCATTGTCCTGCAACTGTTCTCCTTTTGACGAATATATTAACAATTTGAGATATGACATAAGGAAAGTACAGCATCCCTGGAAGTAAAAGGCGAATTTGGCGATGAGGTGAAATGTGAATGTTAAAACGTGGTCAAGCTGTAAGCCAACGACGACGAGAATGGGATTCGAACCCTAGCGTGCAGAGCACAATAGATTAACAGTCCATCGCCTTATCCTCTCAGCCAGCTCGTCTCTGTTTTAACACATCGTCAGCCATTCAATCTCCTGCTTTTTGTATCCAAACAGAAATAATGTGCAAGAAAGTCCACTTCATAGCTTGCTATGCCCGTGCATGCAGATCGACAATGATGAAAACATGCCATTGGATTATTTGAGCAAACAGCCTTCCATTACTTCAGGTGAGTGACTGGAAGAGATGGTTGGATTCGTTGCAGAATCACAACAAAGAATATAAAATAACACGTAGCGAGCTAAGTTGACCGGGGCAGGACTCGAACCTGCAATCTTCCGATAATTTTGCAGTTGTAATCGAAGTCAGACGCCTTATCTATTAGGCCACGTGGCCGATGCTAGCACCAACTGTTGTGTTGTTATGTATATTGTGAACAAATACGGGGCAACTGCAATATCAAGGAGTGGATTTCGGAAAAGATGAGCATATTTCGAGTGAATGAACAGATGCACTGTGATCTGTGTGCGCACCGGCGCAGGCAAGCCCAATGTAAATTGGGACACACAGTTTAACAATTCGGTCATTGCAGCTGAAATCATACTCCTTCTCAAACAATACAGGATGACCCGGATTTATGAGAAAATCCGTTTTAAAGGGAAAGATTATGAACAGGAACTGACAACCAGCCCATTTAAACAGACACAGAATGATCCGGGACTGCAAGGACATCCTTTTACCCAGATTGCAGAATAACCCTTGACTGACAGCAGTTTCCTTTTAAAAGAATAAAGTGAGATTTCGATCATCCCTGAAGGCAATTGTGCAGTGGGGCTCAGGACCACGCGGGGCAGAGACTGTTATTGAAGCCACAGGTGATAGACAGGCAGGAAGGAGGGAGGAACGTAAAACCAGCCCAGTCTGAAATATATAAATATTTAATATTTTAAGAAAATAAATGCATTTAAATTGTATTTAAAAAAAATTGAATTTGAATTGTTTTAAATAAATAAATAATTGATTCATAATCTATGTATTTTTTGATTGAACGAAGGCTGTGTGACTAGAAGAATTCCATTGGAAATGAGGGGTGCAGTCAATAAATACCCAATCACATAAGCCCATGGTGGAAGACAAGCCATGAGGTTAGATGTGGGCTACAAGGGCGATCTTTTAAAGTCGCGCGTGTCTGTCTGCTGGATCTGACAGCACCTGCTTGTGCTGTGAAAGAGGTCAAATGTAATAGAGCCAATGTAGACACAACAGAAAAAGCACATTTATTGTGAAAGTTAAAAAGTTCAGATTTAATTCATGTATACATATATATATATACACATGTATAAACACAGTCTATCAGTGAGTTATGTCTTGTCTTGTCTTGATTTGATTTGATTTGAATTTCAAAATACGGGTGGAGGATGTCATCATGTAACACAGCCCACACGCAAGCCCTGGCTAAAATCGCTATATTTCTAACTTGTGTATTTTCCCTTCTTTCAGATGTGGAACAGCAAAATCCCACAGCAGATTCTTCTACCGTCAGAAAGTCCACGAAGGAGTGTTCAGTCAAATCAGTATGGCTTCAAGTTGCAAGTAATGCATTTTTCTGACATGACATGAAATGCACAGTAAGATCGCACACACGTTTGAACACACTCCGGCTTACACAAACACACAAACAAACTAAAATTCCTGCACCCTCCAAAGGCGGTTTTTGACATTTGAAATTTGAAATCCGGGACAGACAGAACATCGCTTTTAAACAGACACAGAATGATGCGGGACTGATAGCACATCCCCTTAAAAGGGACACGGAAACAGAATGAATAAAAACAGATCAATATGTAAAACTCAGCAGGTCGTGCAGATTCTGCGGATGAAGAACCCCGTTTCATGTTCTGTCGGATAATCATTCCTATATTTTAGGAAAAAGTTCAAGAATACAGATTTTTTCAACAAAAATAGCGCCTGGAAAAAAATACGCAGCGACAAAGGTCAAATGGAAACGTCTGTGATACAGTGGAAAGCAGGAGCGATTAAATAATCAATGGCACAATGGAGTAAGGCAAAATATGGGTGGTAATTGGGCAATAACGTAACAAAGGATGGTCCAGAAGAGGTGTTAGTGGGAATAGCAAAACCATTACCAGACAATGGGAGCGGCGCTTATCATCCGATACGTTGAACCTAATGTTGAGGTCAGAAGACTATAACATGCCTACAATAAAAGGTGTCACCGCCTTTTAATCAGGCCAGGCAGCTTGGACACCGCGGATTGATTTCCTGTCCGCTTGGAATTCACTAGCCAATGGACAAATTCAAAAGCCAGCTTCTCACATCTTGTCAGCTCTAGAGAAACAGGACGCACTCATATTCAGGGCAGAGGTGGAGATTGACGCTGAATGTATGCTTATCCCCTGTGAGGTGAGCTTATGCGTACAGACAGGAAGACATACTGGTCAACTATTGGCCGGAACCAAACACGGGTTTAGTTTATCCAACCAGTCACAGAGCCGAGTACGTCTGAGATACTTTAACTTTACTCAGTTGGGTGAGTTTCACTTTGCTTTGGGTTTTGGACGCTGTGGGAACATCCGCGCAAAATCACTCGTTTTAACATGAAATATGTCTGTTTTCTCACATGTCGAGTAAGAAATGGCGGGGCTCGTCCGGGATTTGGCCTGAGACCTGTCGCATTTCAAATGTGACCATCTCTAAGCGAGAATCATGCGCCTCGACCAACGAGCCGCCACAGTGAAGAGCGTAGCTCTCAGATTCTGACGGTTGTGAGAAAAGATATTAGGCCCCTCGTGCTTGTGCTGTCCCTCAGAGACCTATCAAATTAGTCCATCTCCCCATTGTCCTGCAAATGTTATCCTTTTGACGAATTTATTATTAATTTGAGACATGACATGAGCAAATACAGCATCCATTTCAGTAAAAGGGAATTTGGTGATGAGGATAAATATGAATGACAATAGGAGCAGGGGGGGAGTCAAAGCTGTAATACAACACGACGAGGATGGAATTCGAAAAAATCCGTGTCAGAGTACAGTAGTGTAGCAGTACACCGCTTTAACCTCTCGGCCATTTCATCTCTCACTCAGCGCAGCCTCAGCCGTTCAATCTCCTGCTTTTTGCATCCAAACATAAATAATGTGCAATTAGGTCCACTTCACAGCTTGCTCTGCCCGTGCATGCAGATCGTCAATGATGAAAACGTGCCATTAGATTGTTAAAGCAAGCAGTCTTCCTTTACTTCAGCTGAGTGACTGGAAGTGATGGTTGGTGTTTTGGCAGAATCACAACAAAGAATATAACATTTCTGGCAGCCAGATAATTGACCGAGGCAGGATTCAAAGCCGAAATCTTCTGATAACTTCGTGCTTATAATCAAAGTCAGACGCCTTAAGCATTAGGCCAACCGGCCTCTGCCATCAGCGTCTATTCTGTTGTTGGGTATATTGGGAGCAAATTCGGGGCAATTGCATTGTCAAGGAGTGGATTGAGGAAAAGATGAGCATATTTCGAGTAAATGAACAGATACCCTGCGATCTGGGTGTGCACCGGCGCAGGCAACCCCAATGTAAGTGGGAACGCAACAGTTTAACAATTCGGTCATTGCAGCTGAAATCATTCTCCTTCTCAAACTATACAGGATGATCCGGGTTTATGAGACAATCCGTTTTAAAGGGAAAGATTATGAACCGGAACTGACAACCAGCCCGTTTAAACAGTCAAAGAATGATCCGGGACTGCAAGGACATCCCTTTTACCCAGATGCAGAATGAGCCTGAACTGACAGCAGTTCCCTTTTAAAAGAATAAAGTGAGATTTCTATCATCCCTGATAGCAATTGCGCAGGGGGCTCAGGACTACGCGGGGCAGAGACTGTGATTGAAGCCACAGGTGATAAACAGGCAGGAAGGAGGGAGGGACGTAAAACCAGCCCAGACTGAAAGCCAATTTTTAAATATAGATATATTTAATATTTTAAGAAAATAAATACATTTAATTTTTTTTTTTAATTGAATTTGATTTGTTTTAAACAAATAAATAATTGATTCATAATCCATATATTTTTGATTGAACGAAGGCTGTGTGACTGGAAGAATTCCATTGGAAATGAGGAGGTGCAGTCAATAAATACCCAAACACAGGAAGCCCATGGTGGAAGACAAGACACGAGGGAATCTGTGGGCTACAAAGGCGATATTTTAAAGTCGCATGTGTCTTTCTGCTGGATCTGACAGCAGCTGCTTGTGCTGTGAAAGACGTCAAATGTAATAGAGCCCCGTGCAGGCAGAACAGAAAAAGTACATTTATTTTGGAAGTTAAAATGTTGGGATTGGATATAAATATACATATATATATATACATATACAAGTCAGTCAGTCAGTCATGTCTTGTCTTGTCTTGTCTCGTCTTGTATTGATTTTATTTGATTTGATTTGAATTTGAAAATAAGGATGGAGGATGTCATCACATCACACAGCCCACACGCAAGCCCTCGATAAAATCGCTATATTTCTAACTTGTGTATTTTCCCTTCTTTCAGATGTGGAATAGCAAAATCCCACAGCAGATTCTTCTACCGTCCGAGAGTCCAGGAAAGAGTGTTCAATCAAATCAGTATGGTTTCAAGCTGCATGTAATGCATTTTTCGCACATAACAGTAAGATCGCACAGCACGTTTGCACACACACTGGCTTACACAAACACACAAACAAACTAAAATTCCTGCACCCTCTCAAGGCAGGTTTTGAAATTTGAAATTTGAACTCCGTGACAGACAGCACATCGCATTTAAACAGACACAGAATGATGCAGAGCTGATAGCACACCATTTTAAAAAGACAGAGAATGTTCCCAGACAGACAGCACATCCCCTTAAAAGAGACACGGAAACAGGATGAATAAAAACAGATAAATATATAAAACACAGCAGGTCGTGCAGATTCTGTGGATGAAGAACCCGGTTTCACGTTCTGTCGGATAATCATTCCGATCTTTTAGGAAAAAGTTCAAGATTACAGATTTTTCAACAAAAATAGCGCCTGGAAATAATACGCAGCGAGAAAGGTCAAATGGGAACGTCTGTGATACAGTGCAATGCAGCAATGATTAAATAATAAATGGCACAATGGACAAAGGCAAAGTGGGTGGTAATCGGGCAATAACGTAACAAAGGATGGTCCAGAGGAGGTGTTAGTGGGAACAGCAGAACCATTACCAGACAATGGGAGCGGTGCTTATCACCCGATAAGTTGAAACTAATATTGTGGCCAGAAGACTATAACATTCCTACAATTTAAGGTGCCACCTCCTTTTAATCAGACCTGGCAGCTTTGCCAGCCCGGATTGATTTCCTGTCCGCTTCGAATTCGGCAGCCAAGGGACGAATTCAAAAGCTAGTTTCTCTCATCTTTTCAGCTCTAGAGAAACAAGACGCACTCATATTCAGGGCAGAGGTGGAGATTGACGCTGAATGTATGCTTATCCCAATTGAGTAGAGCTGATGCGCACAGACAGGAAGATATACTGATCAATTATTGGCCGGAACTAAACACGAGTTTAAGTTATCCAACGAGTCACAGAGCCGAGTACCTCTGAGATACTTTAAGTTTACTCAGTTGTGTGAGTTTCACTTTGCTCTGGGATTTGGATGCTGTGGAACAATCGCCGCAAAATCACATGTTTTAACGTGAAATATGTCTATTTTCTCACATGTGAAGCGGCTGTGAGGAGCGGAACTTTGAAAAAAAAATGGCGGGTCTCGTTCAGGATTTGGCCCGAGACCTGTCGCATTTCAAATGTGACCACTCCTGAGCGAGAATCATACCCCGAGACCAACGAGCCGCCGACAGTGAAGAGTGCAGCTCTCAGATTCTGATGGTAGTGAGAAAAGATGTTCGGTCCATCGTGCTTGTGCTGTCACTCAGAGACCTATCAAATTAGTCTCCCTCTCCGCAGTCCTACAAATGTTATCCATTTGCCGAGTATATTATTAATTTGAGACATGACATGATCAAAGTGCAGCATCCTTGTCAGTGAAAGGGAAATTCGGCGATGAGGTTAATGTGATTGACAAAGTGACCAGGGGAGACAAAGCTGAGCACAAACACGATGAGGATGGGATTCGAACCCCTGCCTGCAGAACAAAATTGATTACTAGTCCATCGCCTTAATTTCTCGGCCACCTCGCCTTTTATTCAGCCAAGCGTCAGCCTTTCAATCTCCTGCTTTTTGTAACCCAACAGAAACAATATGCAAGAAAGTCCACTTCACATCTTGCTCTGCCCGTGCATGCAGAACGACAATGATGAACACGTGCCATTAGATTCTTAAAGCAAACAGCCTTCCTTTACTTCAGGTGAGTGACTCGAAGAGACGGTTGTTTTTTCGGCAGAATCGCAACAAATATAACATTTCACGCAGCAAGTTAATTAACCGCGGCAAAATACGAATGTGCAATGTTTTGAAAAGTTCGCGGTTTTCATCGAAGTCAGACGTCGTATCCATTAGACCACGCGGCCACTGCCACCATCATACAATGTGTTGTTGTGTATATTGCGAGCAAAATCAAGGAGTGGATTTAGGAAAAGATGAGCATATTTCGATTAAATGAACTGATGTACTGCGATCTGTGTGCGCACAGGCGCAGGCAACCCCAATGTAAATTGGAACACAACAGTTTACAATTCGGTCATTGCAGCTGAAATCATACTCCTTCTCAAACTACACAGGATGACCCGGGTTTATGAGTAAATCCGTTTTAAAGGGAAAGATTATGAACCGGAACTGACAACCAGCCCTTTTAAACAGGTACAGAATGATCGGGGACTGCAAGGACATCCCTTTTACCCAGATGCAGAATGACCCTTGACTGACCGCAGTTCCCTTTTAAAAGAATAAAGTGAGATCTCTATCATCCCTGAAGGCAATTGTGCTGTGGAGCTCAGGACCACGCGGGACAGAGACGGTTAGTGAAGTCACAGGTGATAGATAGGCAGGAAGGAGGGAGGGACGGAAAACCAGCCCAGACTGACAGCCAATTTACAAATGTATATATATATTAAACAACTTAAGAAAATAAATACATTTAAATTTTATTAAAAAAAAATTGAATTTGATTTGTTTTAAATAAATAAATAATTGATTCATAATCTCGATATTTTTTTATTGAACGAAGGCTGTGTGACTGGAAGAATTTCCTTTGCAAATGAGGGGGTGCCTCCTATCAACAAAGGCAGACATTGATGTGGAGATTCAGCATCGCCACCAGTGATCCAGTGCAGCCTTCGGCCGCCTGCGAAAAAGACTGTTTGAAGACCAGGCCCTCAAATCTACCACCAAACTCATGGTCTACAGGGCTGTAATAATACCCGCCCTCCTGTATGGGTCTGAGACATGGACGATGTGCAGAAGGCACCTCAGGTCGCTGGAGATATATCATCAACGATGTCTCCGCAAGATCCTAAAAATCTCCTGGGAGGACAGGCGCATTAACATCAGTGTCCTCGACCAGGGTAACATCCCAGTATTGAAGCACTAACCACACCCGAGCAGCTTCGCTGGGCAGGCCACATAGTACGCAAGCCAGGTGTGAGACAAACTGAGCAATGCTTTATGCGGAGTTTCTTCATGGTTAACGAGCCAAAGGAGGACAGCGTAAACGTTATAAGGACACCCTCAAAGCCTCGCTGGTAAAGTGCGACATCACCACTGACACCTGTGAGACCCTGGCCGCAGATCGCCCGAGGTGGAGAAAATCCATCCGGGAGGGCATTGAGCTCTTTGAGGCTCGATGCAAGGAGCATGAAGAGCCCAGGCGCACGCAGCAGAAGGAGCGTGCGGCAAACCAGCCCTTCCGACCCCTTCCCCTGACGAATGTCTGTCCCAGCTGTGAAAGGGTCTGTGGCTCTCGTATCGGACTGCTCAGCCATCAAAGAATTCCCTTTGGGAATTAAAGCAATCCTCCAAAAGACCCCTGGACCTGATGCCTTATATCCTGTGGATACAACCAATGCATCCATGGCATATAAGCCATCAGGTCCAGGGGACTTGTCCGCCTTTAGTCCCATTATTTTACCTCAGACTACTTCATTAATGATAATGATAGTATTAAGTTCCTCCCTCCATATAGCCCTTGGATTATCCACTATTTGGATGTTTTTACTGACTTCTACCGTGAGAACTGAAACAAAATATTTGTTCAAAGTCTCTGCCATTTCCCTGTTCTCGATTATTAATTCCCCAGTCTCATCCTCTAGGAGACGAACATTTACTTTAGCCACACTTTTCCTTTTTAGATACCTGTAGAAACTCTTACTATCTGTTTTTATATTTCGTTCAAGTTAACATTCATAATCTACCCTTTTTTAATCATATTTTTAGTCGTTCTTTGCTGGATTGTAAAAATGTCCCAATCCTCTGGACTCGCACGAGTGGATGATTGGCTGAGCGTGACGGAACAGATGGCCTAAAATTTGCTGCAAAATAATTCAGAACACTTGCACCTCAAATGACCTCCAAACAGAGGGGATTACGTGCCAATGCCTACAGCTACTGATTCATTGTGAACAGGGCTCGAACTTACTCAGAAGCAATTCGATTACATTCCTCATCCAATGATTTAACCACCCAGCCATGGCAGCTAGCACGTCGCCTTTTTTTAAACACACACTGAATGAAGCAGCACTGAGAGCGCAAACTTTTTATACAGATAAAGACTTATCCTCGACTGACAGTGCAACAACTTGATGTCGCTGTATTACACAATAGAAAGCGGGAATGGATGAATCGCTTTTGGCGGGAATTAAATGAAGTACTCCCTGTTAGTCTCAGCTAATCAGCTCGTTGGTCAAGGGATATGATTGTCACTTATATCGGGAAAATAATGGAACCCTTACTAATGGAGCAAATAGAAGAACATCTAGAAACCAAAAGTATAAAAATGAATAATCAGCATGGATTTCAACAGGGAAAGTCCTGTGGACCAAACTCATAATGTTTGAAGAGGCTATAGAGAGGGTAGACATTGATCATGCAATAAGTGTAATGTATCTAGATTTTCAAAAGACCCTCGCTATGAAACCCAATAATAGGCTGCTAAGCAACGTCAGGGTATAAGCAGCAGAATGCATAGCGAGCTATCTTTAACACTGAAATCAAGATTGGAGTTAAAAGGCAGATATTCATATTGGCAGAAGATGGGTAGTGGTGTTCCAAAAGGATCAATGCCGGAACCACTATTGTTCACAATTTATATTAACGATTTAGAATTTGGAACTAAAAACAGAATTTCCAAATTTGGCAATGATACCAAATTGGCGGAAATTTATACTAAGGAGGACTGCAACAAATTAAGGACAACATTAATAAACAAGCAGAATGGGGATATAATTTTCAATTAAGTTCCACACACATTCATGTGAGGTATTACATTTTGGTGGAAAGAATATTGAGGTCACTTATTACTTGGCGCAAACGACTCTAGGTGTGGTAGAGGAACAATAGGATCTCTGAGTACAATTACACAAATCACAAAAATTGTGACAGAGTTTAGCAAGGAAACATAAAGGTAACTAAGCAGTGGAGGTTATTTCTAGTGGAATAGAATTGCAAAATAGGAAGGTTATGCAAAACCTGTATTGAACCTCGGTTGGACCACACTTAGAGTACTGCATGCAGTTCTGGTCATCCTATTATAAAGATGATATAGAGCCACTTGGGAGGGTGCAGAGAAGAATTACACGGATGCTACCAGAAATGGGAGGTTATTTATAAGTGGAAATAATAAACAAGCTCGGTCTCTTTTCTCTTGAAGATTGATCTATAGGGGTGACCTAATAGATTTATATAACATTATGAAAGATTTTGATAGAGTGTTAACAGAGCGAATGTTTTCACATGTGGGGAAGAGCATAACTGGAGTCCTCCAATATAAGATAGTCTTCTAGAAATCCAGAAATCAAATAGAGAATTCAGAAGCAACTTCTTTCTGGAAAGAGTAATGAGAATGTGGAACTGAAAAGCGTAGGTGTGGTTCAAGCGACTAGTATAGATACATTTAAGGAGAGGCTA
This sequence comes from Pristiophorus japonicus, assembly GCF_044704955.1. Taxonomy (NCBI): domain Eukaryota; kingdom Metazoa; phylum Chordata; class Chondrichthyes; family Pristiophoridae; genus Pristiophorus; species Pristiophorus japonicus. The sequence goes on along the minus strand of NW_027254846.1, from coordinate 1,803,992 downwards.
TACAAGCATATGAGGTAGAAAGGAATAGATGCCTATGCTGATAGATTTAAATCAAGAATGACTCCAGAATATTCGAGTGGAACATAAAGGCTGGCATGGTCAGAATAGCCAGAATGGCAGTATACGCTATGCTGTCCGCTTTAAGCCTATTTAATTCAGTTATCTGCAGGATTATGCATTGGATTCAATGATATGCTCTCTGGGTATAGGTAGGAGTGTCTGGGTCACTGTAAGAGATTTCTGTTTCTGTGTAATAGTTTCTGGGTCTCTTTAGGTGCTGCCTGGGTCTGTGTTGCTGCTGCCTGTGTCAGATTATGAGCTGACTGTGTCTGTTTAAGTGTTGTCCGGGTTTTTGTAGGAGCGTCGGGGTTTGTGTTGCAGCTCCATGTGTCAGGTTTGGAGCTGACTGGGTCTGTGCAAGGGTTGTTTCTGTTTGTGCCGGAGAGTCTGCGTCTGTGTTGGAGTGTGTCTGTCTGTGGTTGATCTCCCTCGGTCAGTGTGGTTCTGCATTGAGATTTTTGATTCAGTACCGGTGCTGTCTTGATCTTTAAATGAGGTGTCTGCATCTCCGAAGCGAGCTGTGTGGCTCGCTGAACGAGCAGTCTGGTCCTTTGTCGGAACAGTCTGCGCCCGTGTAAGAACTGCTTATATCTGTGTAGGAGCTCTTGGATCTGTGTTGGTGATGCCTTGGCCAGGGTAGAGCTGTCTATGTCTATGTAGGAGGGAATTAATCTGTCTCGGAGGTCCCTGTGTCTCTGAAAGTAGCTGTATGGGTCTGTGCAGGAAGGTTTGTGCCTGTGCTGTTAATCCGTGCTTCAGTGTAGCACCTGCCTGGTTCTGCACAGGAGCTGCCAACTTTGCGAAGGAAATGTCAGTGTCTCTGTCGAAGCTCTCTGTAAATGTGTTGGTGTTGTCTGCGGCTGATGAGGACATGTTTGCTCCTGTGTAGGTGATGCGGGGTCTCTGAAAGGAACTGTCTGAGTCTGTACACAAGCATTTTGATGCTGTGTATGCGATTTGCCTGTCTGCACAGGAGTGTATGGATCTGTGCAGTAATGTCTGACTCGGTGTAGGATCAGTACTCCTCTGTGCGGGAGCTCCCTGGGTCTGTTTAGCCGCTGTCTGGGTCGGTGCAGGAAAAGTTTGGATCTGTGAAGGTAGATTGTGGGACTGTGTCGGAAGATTGTGAATCTGTGAAGGTAGAATTTGGGACTGTGAAAGAGCCGTCTGAATATGTGTTGCAGCTGTCTGGCTCTGTGAAGGAATAGTCTGGGGCTGTGAAAGTACATAGAAATCTAGAAATCCACAGCGCTGAAGGTGGCTACTTCGGCCCATAGTATACATGCCAGCCGACGAAGAGCCACAAGGCCCTTTGATCAACAACCCTGAAGGCTATATATGAACCTGTGAAGTATGACAATGGCGGAAAGATAAAGAACGCCCAACTCAATAAGTTCGCCCCACACAACTTCTACACCATTTGCACCGAACAATTATACACACCACCCCAACCCGAGCCATGCGAACGCATGGGAGAAGCAAAAAAGCAGAAAAAAAAACAGGTTAATTGTGGGAAAAAAATCTGTTAAAATTCCTCTCCATCTATGCGATCAAAATTAGTCCAAGAGATCAACTTGGTCGTATTGGTATCCCTGCAGTACTTACCATCGTATCTGCGTCAGCCAACAAAAGATTATCCAACCTAATCCCACTTACCAGCTCTCGTTCCGTAACTCTACTGGTGACAGCAAGGACTTTGGTTGGTTAGGCCGCTGCTGGAGTACTGTATGCAGTTCTGGTCACCACATTTAAAAAAAAAGATGTGATTGCGCTGGAAAGGGTACTGAGGAGATTTACAAAAAAAGTTGCCTTGACTGGAGAATTTTGTTGATGAGGAAAGATTGGAAATGCTGAGTCTGTTTTCTTTGGTCCAGAGGAGGCTGAGGGGAGACTATATTGAGGTACATAACTTTATGAGGACCCTAGATAGAGTTGGTAGGAAGGTCCTGTTTCCCTTTGCAGAGTGGTCAACAACAAGGGGGAATCGATTTAAACTAATTTCGGGGTAGACCAATTCCCCTATCTCGGGCGCCTCCGATCAACAAGAGCAGGCATTGATGACGAGATCCAACACCGCCTGCAGTGCGCCAGTGCAGCCTTCGACCGCCTGAGGAAAAGAGTGTTTGAAGATGAGTCCCTCAAAACTTTCACCAAGCTCGTGGTCTACAAGGCTGTAGTAATACACGCCCTCCTCTGTGGCTCAGGGATTGTGGACTATGTACAGAAAACACCTCATGTCGCTGGAGAAAAGCCACCAGCGATGTCTTCTCAAGATCCTGCAAATCCCCTGGAAGGACAGATGCGCAAACATTCGCGTCCTGGTCCAGGACATCATCCCCAGCATTGCACCACTTACCACACTTGGTCAGCTCCGCTGGGCAGGCCATATGCCACACACGAGACTGCCAGAGCAAGCGCTCTTCTCGGAACTCGTCCACGGCAAGTGAGCCAAAGGCGCACAGAGGAAACGTTACAAAGAGACCCTCAAAGCCTCCTGATAAAGTGTGACATCCCCACTGTGACCTGAGAGTCCTTGGCCATAGATCGCCCGAAGTGAAGGAAGTGCATGGAGGTGTGTGCTGAGCTCATCGAGTATCGTCGCCGAGAGCAGGCAGAAATCAAGTGCAGGCAGCGGAAGGAGCTGCGGCAAACCAGGCTCCCTGCCAATCCTTTCCCTCAACGACAGTCTGTCTGACCTGTGACAGAGACTGTGGTTCCGGTATTGAACTGTACAGCCATCTAAGAACACATGCGAAGAGTGGAAGCAAGTCTTCCTCGATTCCGAGGGACTGCCGATGATGATGATTTAGGGGGAGGGTTAGACGAGCTGTGAGGATAAATGTCTTTACCCAGGGCGTCATGGTAGTCGGGAACTCAAAGCCTCAATGCGGCAGAAATCCTCACACATTTTAAAAATACTTGGATGCCACTTAAATTGCTTTAACCCATAGGACGCACTTAGAGTTGGGAAGTGGGAATTAGGCTGGAAAGCTCTTGATCGACCTCCTCGGGCACTATTGGCTGAAATGGCCTCCTTCCATGCTGTACATTTTTGCTTTTCCTACACTACAAAGTGATCACATTTTAAAAGTAATTAATTTGCTCTGAACTGCTCTGGGAAGAGCTGAGATGAAAGTCGCAAAAGGAATGCTATCATTTTAATGTAAAAGTGCCATAAGAAAATACATAGCATGAAGATCAGTTGCCTCACTCGGTTAGCGCTTGGTGTTGCTAACACCAAATTGGCGAGTTCAAACCCATTACGGGCCATTTATTTTATTTTTGGTGGTGCGATTGGGCTGCAAGTATTTTAGAGCAGCTTAAACATTCAGGGACGAAACTCACACCAAACCTTGAAGCAATGCTGCAAAACATTAGTTCTGCCGAGAGCTGGTGGCCCTGCCGAGTGTTTCCAGCATTAAATGAACAATTCCATATCCTCCGGGGATTTGTGACTTCTCGTATTTCAATCAGTGAAAGGCTCTCTGCCGCTGATTGGTTTGTAGTGCAAAGTATGGAACTGATCTAAATACAATTCCACTGCGTAATCCCTCATTATAAGAACATAAGAATTAGGAACAGGAGAAGGCCATCTAGCCCCGCAAGCCTGATCCGCCATCAACAAGATCATGGCTGATCTGGCAGTGGATTCAGCTCCACTGAGCCGCCCGCTCCCCGTAACCCTTAATTTCCTTATTGGTTAAAAATGTATCTATCTGTGATTTGAATACATTCAATGAGCTAGCCTCAACTGTTTCCTTGGGCAGAGAATTCCACAGATTCACAACTCTCTGGGAGAGGAAATTCCTTCTCAACTCGGTTTAAAATTGGCTCCCCCATATTTTGAGGCTGTGCCCCCGAGTTCTAGTCTCCCCAACCAGTGGAAACATCCTCTCTGCCTCGATCTTGTCTATCACTTTCATTATTTTAAACGTTGCTTTCAGATCACCCCTCTTACTTCTGAACTCCAACGAGTAAAGACCCAGTCTACGCAATCTATCATAATAAGGTAACCCCCTCATCTCCGGAATCAGCCTAGTGAATCGTCTCTGTACCCCCTTCAAAGCTAGTATATACTTCCTAAAGAAAGGTGATCAAAAGTGCACGCAGTACTCCAGGTGCGTCCTCAACAATACCCTGTACAGATGCAGCAGGACCTCCCTGTTTTATACTCTATCCTTCTCGCAATGAATGCCAACATTCCATTCGCCTTCCTGATTACTTCCTGCACCTGCAAATTAACATTTTGGGATTCATGCACAAGGACCCCCAGGTCCCTCTGCATGTTGTAATTTCTCCCCATTCAAATAACCTTCATTTTAATTTTTTTTTCCCAAGGTGGATGACCTCACATTTTCCGACATTGTATTCCATCTGCCAAACCTTAACCCATTCGCTTAACCTATCTAAATCTCTTCGCAGCCTCTCTGTGTCCTCTACACAATCCGCTTTCCCACTAATCTTTGTGTCATCTACAAATTTTGTTCCACGACACTCTGTCCCCTCTTCCAGGTCATCTATGTATATTTTAAACAGTTGTGGTCCCAGCACCGATCCCTGTGGCACATCACTAACCACCGATTTCCAACCCGAAAAGGACCCATTTATCCCGAATCTCTGCTTTCCGTTAGCCAGCCAAATCTCTAACCATGCTAATCCATTTCAAATGACTCCACGTACCTTTATCTTCTGCAGTAACCTTTTGTGTGGCACCTTATCGAAAGCCTTTTGGAAATCTAAATACACCACATCCATCGGTACACCTCTATCCACCATGCTCGTTATATCCTCAAAGAATTCCAGTAAATTATTTAAACATGCTTTCGCCTTCCAGAATCCATGTTGCGTCTGCTTGATTGAACTATTCCTATCTAGATGTCCCGCTATTTCTTCCTTAATGATAGCTTCAAGCATTTTCCCCACTACAGATGTTAAACTAACCGGCCTATAGTTACCTACCTTTTGTCTGCTCCCTTTTTTAAACAGAGGCGTTACATTTTCTGCTTTTTAATTCGCTGGTACCTCCCCAGAGTCCAGAGAATTTTGGTAGATTATAACAAATGCATTTGCTCGAACGTCTGCCATCTCTTTTAATACCCTGGGATGCATTTCATCAGGACCAGGGGACTTGTCTGTCTTGAGTCCTGTTAGCCTGTCCAGCACTACCCCGCTAGTGATAGTGATTATCTTAAGGTCCTTCCTTCCCATATTCCCATGACCAGCAATTTTTGGCATGGTTTTTGTGTGTTCCACTGTGAAGACCGAAGCAAAATAATTGTTTGAGGTCTCAGCCATTTCCACATTTCCCATTATTAAATCCCCCTTCTCATCTTCAAAGGGACCAACATTTACTTTAGTCACTCTTTTCCGTTTTATATATCCGTAAAATATTTTACTAACTATTTTTATGTTTTGTGCAAGTTTACCTTCGTAATCAATCTTTCCTTTCTTTATTGCTTCTTCGTCATTCTTTGCTGTCGTTTAAAATGTTCCCAATCTGCTAGTTTCCCACTAACGTTGGCCACCTTATACGCATTGGTTTTTATTTTGATACTCTCCTTTATTTCCTTGGTTATCCATGGCTGGTTATCCCTTCTCTTACCGCCCTTCTTTTTCACTGGAATATATTTTTGTTGAGCACTATGAAAGAGCTCCATCAAAGTCCTCCACTGTTCTTCAATTGTGTCACCGTTTAGTCTGTGTTTCCAGTCTACTTTAGCCAACTCTGCCATCATTCCACTATAGTCACCTTTGGTTAAGCATAGTACGCTCGTTTGAGACACTACTTCCTCACCCTCAATCTGTACTACAAATTCAACCATACTGTGATCACTCATTCTGAGAGGATCTTTTACTGAGAGATCGTTTATTATTCCTGTCTCATTACACAGGACCAGATCTAAGATAGCTTGCTCCCTTGCATGTTCTGTAACATACTGTTCTGAGAAACAATCCCGTATGCATTCTATGAATTCCTCCTCAAGGCTACCCAGTGCGATTTAATTGGACCAATCGATATGTAGGTTAAAATCCCCCATGATTACTGCCGTTCCTTTTTCACATGCCTCCATTATTCCCTTGGTTATTGCCCGCCCCACCATGAAGCTATTATTTGCGGGCCTATAAACTACGCCCACCAGTGACTTTCTCCCCTTACTATCTCTAATCTCCACCCACAATGATTCAACATTTTGTTCATTAGAGCCAATATCGTCTCTCACAACTGCCCTGATATCATCCTTTATTAACAGAGCTACCCCACCTCCTTTCCCTTCTTGTCTATCTTTCCGAATTGTCAGATACCGCTTTATGTTTAATTCCCTGTCCTGGCCAACCTGCAACGTTTCTGTAATGGCCACCAAATCATACCCATTTATGATGATTTGTGCCGTCAACTCATTTACTTTATTTCGAATGCTGCTTGCGGTTAGGTAGAGTGTTTTAATACTAGTTTTTAAACCATGATTTTTAGTTTTGACCCCTCCTGCATCCCCTTCATATTCATACATATTGTCCCTCCCTCTCACCTTGTCGTTTACACTTACCCCAGTGCTAGTCTACTCTGTTGCCTCCTGCTTTTTGCATTTTTTCTTGGGGTCCTGTGACCTGAGCTCTCACCCACGCGAACTAGCTCAGAGCCCTCTCCTGGGTTCCGAATACTCCTTGCATTGCGGCACCGAGATGTCATGGTTCCCTTTCTATTACACTTTGACCCATTAGAATGTTGCTGTCCATTAGTCTGCTGCAAATTGCAGGGGCCACGTCGCTGAATGGATAAGGCATCTACTTTGATGGAAACACTGATGTTATCAGAAAATTGCAACGTCAAACGCTGCCGTGTTCATTTTGGCAAAACTTGTTCATCTTTATAAAACCAAACCACGTTCGCACTCATGAACTAAAGGTGAGTTCCTCCCAAACAATGCACCGATCTTTATTAAAAGGCACTTTTTCATTCTGTGTATATTGCTCACTGATTTTTGGAGGTAGTGTCCAACAAACCAACAATTAATACCGTTAAACTATTAATGTTTCCAGTTCGAACAACAGCTTCGCGTCAATCATTGTAATGAAGGGCAGTGGAGGGAATTGTGATCAGATTCCAATGAGATCCCCGTGAGTCGATAAAAAAAAGAGCATTTGCAGAATCGCTGCGAGCAGGGTTTGAACCTGCGCAGGGAAACCCCCATTGGATTTCGAGTCCAACGCCTTAACCACTCGGCCATCGCAGCTACACAGAAGAGCTGCTTTAATAGTCAAATCGTTGGTGCAATTTATCAGAGAGACCGCCTGCATGCTTGCCCTATTGTATCTCCCAGACGATGTGAAAATTAAATCGTAGAATCACAGAATCTTGCAGCAAAGAAGGAAAAATTTCGGTCAGAACTGAAATAATTTACATTTCGCGAAAAACTGAAAAGTCTGGAGAGCTTCTTTCTCGATAAACAATTGAGATAAGTTTTCACATTATGAAGGTATTTGATCGAGTTGATGTGGAGAAAATGTTTGCGATTGTGCAGGAGTTCAGAACGGGAGGTCACTTATAAACTCAGTAGACAATTCAAGAGCAACTTATTTACCAAAGAGTGGTTAGAATGTGGAAGATGCTACACGAGCAGTAGTTGAGGCGAATAGCACAGATTCATTTCAAAGGGATTACCTCAGCACATGACTGAGAAAGCATCGAACAATATGCTGATAGGATCAAGTGAAGTAGGGTAGTGTGCAGCATTAACTCTAGCAACACCAGTTAGGTGCAATTGTCTCTTTCTGTGATGCAATCTCTGTGTAACGTTATGTAACACACATGTTAAACAACAACAACTTATACATAATTAGCACCTTGAAATTAGCGAAACGTCCAACGCGCTTCACAAGAGTTTTATGCGATACAAATTTGACACCGAGCCACTAAATACATAGAAACATAGAAACATAGAAAATAGGTGCAGGAATAGGCCATTCGGCCCTTCTAGCCTGCACCGCCATTCAATGAGTTCATGGCTGAACATTCAACTTCAGTACCCCATTCCTGCTTTCCCGCCATACCCCTTGATCCCCCTAGCAGTAAGGACCTCATCTAACTCCTTTTTGAATATATTTAGTGAATTGGCCTCAACAACTTTCTGTGGTAGAGAATTCCACAGGTTCACCACTCTCTGGGTGAAGAAGTTCCTCCGCATCTCGGTCCTAAATGGCTTACCCCTTATCCTTAGACTGTGACCCCTGGTTCTGGACTTCCCCAACATTGGGAACATTCTTCCTGCATCTAACCTGTCTAACCCCGTCAGAATTTTATATGTTTCTATGAGGTCCCCTCTCATTCTTCTGAACTCCAGTGAATACAAGCCCAGTTGATGCAGTCTTTCTTGATAGGTCATTCCCGCCATCCCGGGAATCAGTCTGGTGAACCTTCGCTGCACTCCCTCAATAGCAAGAATGTCCTTCCTCAGGTTAGGAGACCAAAACTGTACACAATACTCCAGGTGTGGCCTCACCAATGCCCTGTACAACTGTAGCAACACCTCCCTGCCCCTGTACTCAATTCCCCTTGCTATGAAGGCCAACATGCCATTTGCTTTCTTAACCGCCTGCTGCACCTGCATGCCAACCTTCAATGACTGATGTACCATGACACCCTGGTCTCTTTGCACCTCCCCTTTTCCTAATCTGTCACCATTCAGATAATAGTCTGTCTCTCTGTTTTTACCACCAAAGTGGATAACCTCACATTTATCCACATTATACTTCATCTGCCATGCATTTGCCCACTCACCGAACCTATCCAAGTCGCTCTGCAGCCTCACAGCATCCTCCTCGCAGCTCACACTGCCACCCAACTTAGTGTCTTCCGCAAATTTGGAGATACTACATTTAATCCCCTCATCTAAATCATTAATGTACAGTGTAAACAGCTGGGGCCCCAGCACAGAACCTTGCGGTACCCCACTAGTCACTGCCTGCCATTCTGAAAAGTACCCATTTACTCCTACTCTTTGCTTCCTGTCTGACAACCAGTTCTCAATCCATGTCAGTACACTACCCCCAATCCCATGTGCTCTAACTTTGCACATCAATCTCTTGTGTGGGACCTTGTCGAACGCCTTCTGAAAGTCCAAATATACCACATCAACTGGTTCTCCCTTATCCACTCTACTGGAAACATCCTCAAAAAATTCCAGAAGATTTGTCAAGCATGATTTCCCTTTCACAAATCCATGCTGACTTGGACCTATCATGTCACCTCTTTCCAAATGCACTGCTTTTACATCCTTAATAATTGATTCCATCATTTTACCCACTACCGATGTCAGGCTGATCGGTCTATAATTCCCTGTTTTCTCTCTCCCTCCTTTTTTAAAAAGTGGGGTTACATTGGCTACCCTCCACTCCATAGGAACTGATCCAGAATCAATGGAATGTTGGAAAATGACTGTCAACGCATCCACTATTTCCAAGGCCACCTCCTTAAGTACTCTGGGATGCAGTCCATCAGGCCCTGGGGATTTATCGGCCTTCAATCCCATCAATTTCCCCAACACAATTTCCCGGCTAATAAGGATTTCCCTCAGTTCCTCCTCCTTACTAGACTCCCCGACCCCTTTTATAACCGGAAGGTTGTTCGTGTCCTCCTTCGTGAATACCGAACCAAAGTACTTGTTCAATTGGTCCGCCATTTCTTTGTTCCCCGTTATGACTTCCCCTGATGCTGATTGCAGGGGACCTACATTTGTCTTTACTAACATTTTTCTCTTTACATATCTATAGAAACTTTTGCAATCCGTCTTAATGTTCCCTGCAAGCTTCTTCTCATACTCCATTTTCCCTGCCCTAATCAAACCCTTTGTCCTCCTCTGCTGAGTTCTAAATTTCTCCCAGTCCCCAGGTTCGCTGCTATTTCTGGCCAATTTGTATGCCACTTCCTTGGCTTTAATACTATCCCTGATTTCCCTTGATAGCCACGGTTGAGCCACCTTCCCTTTTTTATTTCTATGCCAGACAGGAATGTACAATTGTTGTAGTTCATCCATGCGGTCTCTAAATGTCTGCCATTGCCCATCCACAGTCAACCCCTTAAGTATCATTCGCCAATCCATCTCAGCCAATTCACGCCTCATACCTTCAAAGTTAGCCTTCTTTAAGTTCTGGACCATGGTATCTGAATTAACTGTTTCATTCTCCATCCTAATGCAGAATTCCACCATATTATGGTCACTCTTCCCCAAGGGGCCTCGCACAACGAGATTGCTAATTAATCCTTTCTCATTACATAACACCCAGTCTAAGATGGCCTCCCCCCTAGTTGGTTCCTCGACATATTGGTCTAAAAAACCATCCCTTATGCACTCCAGAAAATCCTCCTCCACCGTATTGCTTCCAGTTTGGTTAGCCCAATCTATGTGCATATTAAAGTCACCCATTATAACTGCTGCACCTTTATTGCACGCACCCCTAATTTCCTGTTTGATGCCCTCCCCAACATCACTACTACTGTTTGGAGGTCTGTACACAACTCCCACTAATGTTTTTTGCCCTTTGGTGTTCTGCAGCTCTACCCATATAGATTCCACATCATCCAAGCTAATGTCCTTCCTAACTATTGCCTTAATCATCTCCTCCTTAACCAGCAATGCTACCCCACCTCCTTTTCCTTTTATTCTATCCTTCCTGAATGTTGAATACCCCTGGATGTTGAGTTCCCAGCCCTGCTCATCCTGGAGCCACGTCTCCGTAATCCCAATCACATCATATTTGTTAACATCTATTTGCACAGTTAATTCATCCACCTTATTGCGGATACTCCTTGCATTAAGACACAAAGCCTTTAGGCTTGTTTTTTTAACACCCTCTGTCCTTTTAGAATTTTGCTGTACAATGGCCCTTTTTGTTCTTTGCCTTGGGTTTCTCTGCCCTCCACTTTTCCTCATCTCCTTTCTGTCTTTTGTTTTTGCCTCCTTTTTGTTTCCCTCTATCTCCCTGCATTGGTTCCCATCTCCCTGCCATATTAGTTTAACTCCTCCCCAACAGCACTAGCAAACACTCCCCCGAGGACATTGGTTCCGATTCTGCCCAGGTGCAGACCGTCCGGATTGTACTGGTCCCACCTCCCCCAGCACCGGTTCCAATGCCCCAGGAATTTGAATCCCTCCCTGCTGCACCATTGCTCAAGCCACGTATTCATCTGAGCTATCCTGCGATTCCTACTCTGACTAGCACGTGGCACTGGTAGCAATCCCGAGATTACTACTTTTGAGGTCCTACTTTTTAATTTAGCTCCTAGCTCCTTTACAAATTAGCGCAGTTGACTAAAAGATTGGTCAACCAGGTATGCTTGATAATGATGAAGAAAGCTGTAGATTGCAAGAAGATATCAAAGAACTGGTCAGAGGTTTACTGGAATTCAACCCAGAGAAATGTTAGATAAAGCATTTGGGGAGTGCTTATAGGGAAAGCGAATAAACATTAAATGTTCGGCCACTGATAAGTGTAGAGGTGCAAATGACCTTGGAGTGCATGTGCATAGAATCCTTGACAGTAGCAGAGCAGGTAGATAAGATGCTTGTGAAGGATAGACAGAAAGGAAAAGGAGGCGGGGTGGCATTGCTGGTTAAAGAGGAAATTAATGCAATGATAAGGAGGGACATTAGCTTGGATGGTTTGGAAGCGGTATGGGGGGAGCTGCAGTACACCAAATGGCAGAAAACGCTTGTGGGAATTGTGCACAGACCTCCAAACAGTAGTAGTGAGGTTGGGGACAGGATCAAACAAGAAATAAGGGATGTGTGCAATAAAGGTACAGCAGTTACCATGGGCGACTTTAATCTATATATTGATTGGGCTAACCTAACTGGAGGACGATTTCCTGGAGTATATTAGGGATGGTTTTCCAGACCAATATGTCGAGGAACCACCGAGAGAGCTGACCATCGTAGACTAGGTGATGTGCAATGAGAAGGGACAAATTGGCAAAGTTGTTGTGCGAGGCACCTTGCTGAAGAGTGACCATAACATGGTAGAATTCTTTAGAAGATGGAGAGTGACACAGTTAATTCAGAAACTCGGGACCTGAACTTTAGGAAAGGTAACTTCATGGTATGAGGCGTGAATTGGCTAGAATAGACTCGCAAATGATACTTAAAAGGTTGACGGTGGATAGGCAATGGCAAACATTTAAAGACCACATGGATGAACTTCAACAATTGTCCATCCCTGTCTGGAGTCAAAATACAACGGGGAAGATGGCTCAACCGTGGCTAACAAGGGAAATTAAGGATAGTATTAATCCAAAGAAGAGTTATATAAATTGGCCAGAAAAATCAGGAAACCTGAATTTAGAATTCAGCCAAGGAGGACTAAGGGTTTCGTTTAGAGGGGGAAAAAAGAGTACGAGACGAAGCGTGCCCGAAGCATAAAAAATGACTGCCAAAGCTTTTATACATATGTGAAGAGAAAAAGATGTGTGAAGACAAACGTAGGTCCCTTGCAGTCGGATTCAGGTGAATTTATAATGGGGAACAAAGGAAAGGCAGACTAATTGAACAAATACTTTGGTTCTGTCTGCACGACGGAAGACAAAAAAAACCTTCTGGATGTACTAGGGGACCGAGAGTCGAGTGCGAAGGAGGAACTGAAGGATATGCTGATTAGGTGGGAAATTGTTTTGGGGAAATTGATGGGATTGAAGGCCGATAAATCCGCGGGGCCTGATAGTCTGCATCCCAGAGTACTTAAGGAAGTGTCCCGAGAAATGGTGGATGCATTCGTGATCATTTTCCAACAGTCTATCGACTCTGGATCAGTTCCCATGGACTGGAGGGTTGGTAATGTAACACCACTTTTTAAAAAGGAGGGAGAGAGAAAAGGGGTAATTATAGATCGGTTAGCCTGACATCAGTCGTGGGGAAAATGTTGGAATCAATTATTAAAGATGAAATCGCAGCGCATTTGGAAAGCAGTGACATGGTCAGTCCAAGTCTGCATGGATTTATGAAGGGAAAATAAAGCTTGACGAATCTTCCAGAATTTTCTGAATATTTAACTTGAAAAGTGGACAAGGGAGAACCAATGGATGTGGTGTATTTGGACTTTCAAAAGGCTTTAGATAAGGTCCCACACAAGAGATGTGTGTGCAAAATCAAAGCACATGGTATTGGAGGTAATGTACTTACGTGGATAGAAACATAGAAACAAAGAAAATAGGTGCAGGAGTAGGCCATTCGGCCATTCGAGCCTACACCGGCATTCAATCAGATAATGGCTCACCATTCCTTCAGTACCGCTGTCCTGCTGTCTCTCCATACCCCTTGATCCCCTTAACCGTAAGGGCCATATCTAACTCCGTCTTTAATATATCCAATGAACTGGCATCAACAACTCTCTGCGGCAGGGAATTCCACAGGCCAACAACTCTCTGAGTGAAGAAGTTTCTCCTCATCTCAGTCGTAAATGGCCTGCCCCTTATCCTAAGACTATCTCCCCGGTTCTGGACTTCCCCAATATCGAGAACATTCTTCCCGCATCTAACCTGTCCAGTCCCCTCAGAATCATATATGTTCCTATGTGACCCCTCTCATCCTTCTAAACGCCAGTGAATAAAGGCCCAATTGATCCAATCTCTCCTCATATGACAGCCCAGCCATCCCTGGAATCAGTCTGGTGAACCTTCGCTGCACTCCCTCAATAGCAAGAACGTCCTTCCTCAGACTAGGAGACCAAAACTGAACAAAATATTGCAGGTGAGGCCTCATTAAGGCCCTGTACAACTGCAGTAAGACTTCCCTGCTCCTATATTCAAATCCCCTAGCTACGAAGGCCAACATACCATTTGCCTTCTTTACCACCTGCTGTAGCTGCGTGCCCACTTTCAGTGACTGATGAACCATGACACCCAGGTCTCGCTGCACCTCCCCTTTTTCTAGTCCGCCAACATTCAGATAATAGTCTGCCTTCGTGTTTTTGCCTCCAAAATGGATAACCTCATATTTATCCACATTATACTGCATCTGCCATGTATTTGCCCACTCACCTAATCTGTCCACGTCACCCTGCAACCTCTTAGCGTCCTCCGCACAGCTCACACCTCCACCTAGTTTAGTGTCATCCACAAACTTGGAGATATTACACTCTATCCCTTTATCCAAATCGTTAATGTATATTGTAAAGAGCTGGGGTCCCAGCACTGAGCCCTGCGGCACTCCACTAATTACTGCCTGCCATTCTGAAAAGGACCAGTTTATCCCGACTCTCTGCTTCCTGTCTGCTAAACCAGATCTCTATCCACGTCAGTACATTACCACCAATACCATGCGCTTTGATTTTGTATAACAATCTCTTGTGCGGCACCTCGTCAAAAGCCTTTTGAAAGCCCAAGAACACCACATCCATTAGTTCTCCTTGTGCACTCCACTAGTTACATCCTCAAAAAATTCCAGAAGATTCGTCAAGCACGATTTCCCTTTCATAAATCGATGCTGACTCGTTCCGATCCTGTCACTGCTTTCCAAATGGGCGCCTTAATGATTGATTCCAACATTTTCCCCATTGCGGATGTCAGGCTAACCGGTCTATAATTACCCGCTTTATTTCTCCCTCCATTTTTAAAACGTGGCGTTATATTAGCTACCCTCCAGTTCATAGGAACTGATCCAGAGTCGATGGATTGTTGGAAAATGATCACCAATGCATCCACTATTTCTCGGGCCACTTCCTTAAGTACTCTGACATGCAGACTATCAGGACCCGGGGATTTATAGGCCTTTAATTCCATCAACTTCCCTAACACAATTTCCCACCTAATAAGGATATATTTCTGTTCCTCATTCTCACGAGACCCACTTTTCCCTAGTACATTCTGAAGGTGATCGGTATCTTCCTTTGTGAAGACAGAACCGAAGTGTCGAGAACTGGTTGGCAGACAGGAAGCAGCGAGTCGGGATAAACGGGTCCTTTTCAGAATGGCCGGCAGTGACTAGTGGAGTGCCTCAGGGCTCAGTGCTGGGACCCCAGCTCTTCACAGAATACATTAATGATTCAGATGAAGGAATTGAGTGTAATATCTCCAGGTTTGCAGATGAAACTAAATTAGCTAGCGGTGTGAGCCGTGAGCAGGACGCTAAGTGGCTGCAGGTTGACTTGCAAAGGTTGGGTGAGTGGGCAAATACATGGCAGATGCAGTATAATGTTGATAAATGTGCGGTTATCCACTTTGATGGCAAAATAACGCAGGCAGAATATTATCTGCATGGCGGCAGATTACGAAAAGGTGAGGTGTAACGAGACCTGGGTGTCATGGTTCATCATTCATTGAAAGTTGGCATGCAGGTACAGCAGGCTGTGAAGAAGGCAAATGGTATGTTGGCCTTCATAGCTAGGGGATTTGAGTATAGGTGCAGGGTCATCTTACTGCAGTTGTCAAGGGGATTGGTGAGACCTCACCTGGAATATTGTGTTCAGTTTTGGTCTCCTAATCTGAGGAAGGAAGTTCTTGCTATTGAGGGAGTGCAGCGAAGGTTCACCAGACTGATTCCAGGGATGGCTAGACTGACATATGAAAAGAGACTGGATCAACTGGGCCTTCATACACTGGAGCTTAGAAGGATGAGAGGGGATCTCGTAGAAACATGTAAGATTCCGACGGGACTGGACAGGTTAGATGCGGGAAGAATGTTCAAAATGTTGGGAAAGTCCAGTAAAGGGGATCACAATCTTAGGATAAGTGGTAGGCCATTTAGAACGAAGATGAGGAGAAACTTCTTCACTCAGAGATTTGTTAACCTGTGGAATTCCCTGCCGCAAAGAGTTGTTGATGCCAGGTCATTGGATATATTCAACAGGGAGTTATTGTGGCCCTTATGGCTAAAAGGAGCAAGAGGTAGGGAGGAAGCAGGAAAGCGGTACTGAGGGAATGATCAGCCATGATATTATTGAGTGGTGGTGACGGCTCGAACTGTCGAATCTATTTCCGATGTTTCTATGTTGAGAAGCAACACGGAATACTTGCCTTCATTCGATGAGCCATAGAATATAAGATCGGGGAAGTTATGATTCAAATGTGTAAAACTCTATTTGGGCCACAGCTAGATTATTGCATGCTTCTCTGGTCACCGCATTACACGAATGATCAGACAGCACGCGTGAGCATACATGTTGGATTCAGGTGGATGGTGAATTTAGCTCTGAGTAAATATTGCATCGGCTGGGTTTGTTTTCTTTGTAACAGAGGATGCTAAGGGAGTCCGTATTGAAGTGAATAAAATTATGAGTGGTCTAGATCGAGTGCATAGATAGGATCTATTTCCCTTAGCAGAGTGGCTAACAACCAGGCGTCATGGATTTAAATTAATTGGTAGGAGGTTTTTCGGAATTTGAGGTACACTGTTTTCACCCAGGGGTGGTGAGAGTCTGGAACCCACTCCTGAAAGTGATTTAGAGGCAGAAGTCCTCACCACTTTTAAAAGTCCTTGTTTGTGCACTTCAATTCCAGTAACCTAAAAGGCTATGGACCAAGAGCTGGAAAGTGGCATTAGTCTGGATAGGTCGGATTTTAGTCGGAATTTAGGTCATGATCTGGTGTTTCTTCGGCAGCGCAGTGCATTTTGCTGCAAATCAATACTTCAGAGAAGGGAAACTGCGTTCCCTGCAATTTCCCCTACACAGGTGGCTCCAATCCTATCCACTTTTCCATTGAGTTCTCTTAGAACCTGAGTCTATTGCACAGGAACAAGAGTAAGCCATCGAACCTGTTACAGAATGACAGCAGGATTCCATTAGCCCCTGGAGCCAGTTGCAAAGGACAAGAGGAAGTAATTCAAATCCTTGGGCTTTTTATACAAGTATAGTAGAACGCCTTCGGCCGCTCGTACCTGCTGCATAGATGACGAGGAGGCACACTTTCCTGTTACACAGAATTAGCTGGAGGCCATTCAGCCGCACTGCACTGTTGCACAGGGAAAGGAGGAAGCCATTAACGCCTCAAATTTGAGCCTCAGGAGAGGCAGAAGCCGATCTGTTCATTGAGCTTGCTCTACAAGAAGAGTATAAGTCCATTTAGATCCGAGAATATAGAAACATAGTAAATAGGAGCAGTAATAGTCCATTCGGCCCTTCGAGTCTGCACCGCCATTTAATATGATCATTCCTTATCCTCTATCTCAACACCATATTTACGCTTTCCCGCCATATCACTTGATGTCTTTTTTGTCTAGAAATCTATCTCCCTCTTAAATATATTCAGTGACTCGGCATTCGCAGCCTTCTGTGGAAGGGAATTCCATAGCTGCACCACTCTCTGAATGAAAAACAAATCTCACCTTCTCCTTCAAAAATTTCCTACCCCGTATCCTGAGACTGTGACCCCTTGTTATAACCTTCGCAATCAGGTGAATCATCTTCCCCGCATCCAGTCTATTCAACCCTTTCAGAATGGTATACGTTTCAATGAGATACTCTCTCATTCCTCTAAACTCTACAGGATACAGGCCGAGTCCACCCAATCTCTGCTCATACGACAGTCCTGCCATCCCAATAAACCATCTGGTGAACCTTCGCTGCACTCGCTCTATGGCAAGTATATCCTTTCTTGGGTAACGAAACCAAAATTGCACACAATACTCCAGGTGCGGTCTCACCAAGGCCCTGTAGAACTGTAGTAGCACATCTTTACTCATTTACTCACATCCTGTTGGAATGAAGGCCAACATACCATCTGCCTTCCAAAGTGCTTGCTGCACCTGCATGTATGCGTTCAATAGACTATTTTACAAGGACACCAGGTCCCTCTGCCCATCGATCCTGTTTCCTGTCCATTAACCAATTTTCAATCCATGCTAGTATATTACCCCCAATCATATATGCTTTAATTTTGCACACTACATCTTACGTGGGACTTTATCAGAGGCCTTCTAAAAATCCAAATACGCTATATCCACTGGTTCTCCCTTAACTTTTCTATCAGTTACATCCTCAAAAACTCGAGTAGATTTGTCAAACATGATTTTCTTTTCATGAATTCATGTTGACTTTGTCTAATCCCTTTGGTATTATTTAAGTGTTCCGTTATAATATCCTTTCCTATAGATTCTCGCATTTTCCCTACAACTGGTGTTCGGCTAACCGGTCTGTCGTTCCTTGTTTTCTCTCTCCCTCCATTTTTAAACAGTGGGGTTACATTTGCCTCCGTGCAAACTGCAGGAACTGTTCCATAATCTAAAGATGTTTGGAAGTAGTCAACCAATGCATGCACTATTTCCATTGCAACCTCTTTTAGTACTCTGGGATGCAGATCATCAGGCCCTGGGGATTTATCGGCCTTCATTCCCATTAGTTTCCTCAGCACTATTTTCTTATAAATAATCATGTCCGTTAATTCCTCTTGCTCACTAGACCTTTGGTTTACAAGCATATTTGGGATGTTATTTATGTCCTCCCTGAAGACAGAATCGAAGTATTTATTTAATTGTCCTGCCATTTCCTTGGTCCACATTATAAATTCCCCCGTTTCTGTCTGTAAAGGGCCTACATTTGTCTTCACTAATCTTTTCCTTTTTACGAACTTGTAGAATCTACTGCAGCCGGTTTTTATGTTCCTTGAAGTTCACTCTTATACTCTATTTCTCGCCTCTCAATCAATCTCTTGGCACATTTTTGCTGAATTCTAAATTGTTCCCCATCCTCAGGCTTGTACTTTTTCTCGCAACTTTGTATAACTCTTCTTTGAATCGAATACTATCCTTAATTTATTTTGTTAGCCATGGTTGGGCCAGCATCCTTTTTTTTTTGCACCAGAAAGGAAAGTATAACTGCCGCAATTGATACATTCTTTCCTGAAATGTTAGTCCTTGCCCATCCACCAACATGACGTGTATTGACTCTTCCCAAACTATCATAACCCATGCAATTCATTCCCCATGCATTCGTAGTTTCCTTTGCTTAGATTTAGGACCATAGATTCGGATTGAGCTACTTCACTTTCCATCTTAATAACGAGTTAAATCGAGTTATTGCCACTCTACGCTAAAGGACCCCAGACAACTTGACTTTTAATTAACCCCTTCTCATTATACAAGACCCAATCTCGGATATTCTGTTCCGTAGTAGGCTGCGCAAAATACTGGGCTAAAAAAACAACTGGTACAAACGCCAGGAATTCATCGGCCACATTATTATTACTTTAATTTAAACGTAGTTTAAAGTCACCTTCGATGATGGTAGTACCCTTGTTACATGCAGCTCTAATTTCCTGTTAATGTTATCCTCTTCACTACCACAACTGTTTGGAGGGCGATGGACAACTCACACCAATCTTTTCTGGTCCTTCCTTCTCCTTAGCGCCATCCAACAGAATATACATCTTGTCTTATGAGCCGAATATCTTTCTCTATATTGCGCTGATTTCATCCTTTACCAACAACGCAACACAATCCACTCTTCCTTTTTGTCTGTCCTTTCTAAATACCGAATATCATTTGATATTCAGTTCCCAACCCTGGTCACCGTGCAACCATATATCTGTAATTGCACCGATATTGTATCTGTTTACATCTGCTTGCGCTGTTAATTCTTCTACCTTATTACAGATGCTTCGTCCATTCAGATACAATGCTTTTGGATTTGTCTTTTTAACATTATTAGAGATCATAACATTTTTTTGCACTATAGCTCGATTTAGCTTATCGCTTTTTTTGTTATCAGGATCCTATTTTTTAGTGCACTCTTTTGTTTTTATAATCTGTTCCTTCTTGACATAATGTGGTTACATTACAACAATCACTTTCCGGCATTGCTTCATTTTCATTTCTCTTTAGCATTCTAGATTTATCTGCACCACGACCTCCGCCCAGCCCCCCCCCCCCCCCCCCCGCCCCCCGCGGTCCCACATGCCGAACGCCAATCCGCTCTCTCCTTAATAGAACACGTTGCATAGGATTAGGACGAGGCATTTCAGACAAACCGACCTCTTATACAGGAACAGTTTGAGATTAATCAATCCCTAGAACCTGTTGTCTAGGACGCGGGGGATGACATTCCATCCCTCAAACTATTGAACAGGAACAGCCTGAGTCATTCATCCCCTCTAGCACATTACACAACCGGAGGCCTGTGGCTCTGGACTAGTAATCCAGTGAGAGAAAATCGCAGTCCACCAAGAGAGTAGGACAATTTAAATTCAATGAAATACATCTAGAAATTTAAAAGTATTAATAATGTTGACCAATAACGCAACACACCCATCTCGTTCAATAATCTCCTTGACTGAAGGAAATCTGCAGTCCTTACTGGTCTGGGCCCAAATGTGGCTCCAGATCCAGAGCAATGTGGTTGGCTCTTTACGGCCCTCTGAAAAGGCCCAGCGGGAAACTGATTTGCATAAGGTGGCGAACCATCACCTTCACAAGGGCAATTAGGGAAGTGCAAAAAAGGCTGTCCTTGCTAGCATTGTCCACATGCTAGAATGAATAAAAGAAACAATAGGATCTCTAGATTGTTACACAGGAAAAAGAAGAACCGCAAGAGAGGTCAGAGAATGTGGAGTCTGGAGACAACTAGATAAATGCACAGCTAGCTGGCTTTAAGACAGAAAGCAGAGAGTAGGGGTAAAAGTTAACTTTTTAGAGAGGCAGATGGTGGGTAGTGTTGTTCCACAAGGATCGGCGCTGCGACCAGTGTTGTTTTCAATTTATATTAATGACTTCTACCTGGGAATCAAAAACACAATTTCTCAATTTGCGGATGATGCCAAATTAGTTGGATATTCAATTCTGAGGATGACTGCAACAAATTCTGTCGCGCAAACCTGTTGCATAGATGACGAGAAGGCAATGCCAAACCAACGAACATGTTGCACAGAAAAAGTAGGAGGCAATTGAGCCTCTCCAGTCTGTTACACTAGAACAGGAGAAGGCCATTAACTGCTTGCTAGCGATGTCAACATGCTTGAATGAATAAAATAAAAAAATAGATTGTTACATGGTTACAACAAGAGTTGGAAAGTGGGATTAGGCGGGATCGCAATTTTCGGACGGTGCGGACACGCTGGGCCGAAGTAGCCTCCTTCCGTGCTGAAAGGTTCTACGAGTCCATGACAAAACATCTCTTTCAAACATAATGATTCGGGTCTGACAGGGCATCCGTTTTAGATGGCGGAGGTTGATCCATTGGCTATGCAAGTTCATCGACCTCAAACGTTCACTCTGCTTCTATCTCTGCAGATTCTGCCTCATCTGCTGAGTGTTTCCAGATTTTTTTTTAGCTCAGATTACGCATCAACACTATTTTACTTTTGTATTGATGCACAATTTGGCGACACTGTGGTGCAATGGACAGCACGTTAGATTTTTAATTCTTGGCATGTTAAACATTCAAGGTTTTTGGGCTCGACTCCCACCAGAGTCAGAATTTGAGCCTGGGCCGCAAAGTTAACTTTGCATCAAAGCAACACTTCAGAGAAGGCTAACTGTGGACCCTGAAGTTTCTGTTGCACAAGTGGCTCCAATCCTTCCCAAGTGTCATCTGAATATTTTGCACAGTAACAGATGCAAGCAATCGAGCCTGTTACACAGCGACAGATGGAGGCCAATGAGTCACTTAATCCCTCAAACCAATTGCAAAGGGCAGGAGGAAGCCATTCAGCTGTGTGCGCCTCTTTTATAAGAAATGTCGAACTCCATTCGGTCGCTCGATCCTTTTGCATAGTTGACCAGAAGGCAATGCCAAAGCAATGATACTGTTGAGCAGAAATAGGAGGATGTAATTGAGCCTCTCCAGTCTGTTGCACAAGGACAGGGGAAGGCCATTAACCCCTCGAGCCTGAGGCATAGGACTGGCGGAAGCCATTCAGCTCCTTGAGACTTATCTCTAATAAGAGTAGAAGTCAATGTAGCCATTCGAAAGGCTGAGGATGAGGCATTTGCGACTCAAGAATCTGTTATACAGGAACAGAAGGCGGCTAATCAATCTCCCGATACTGTTGCGTAGGAACAGGGCACACCATTCCTTCCCTCAACCTGGTGCAAAGGAATAGGAGGTGTCATTCAGACCCTTGAGCGCATTACGCAGATGGAGGTCAATCATAGTAGCATGATGGTTATGTCACTGGACTAATAATCCAGAGAGAAGAAATCATAGCCCACCACGAGAGTGGGGAAATTTAAATTAAATTAAGTAAATCTGGAATTTTAAAAGTATCAATAATGATGACCATTGTAACAAACTCCTCATCTGGTTCACTTGTCTCCTTTCGGGAAATAATTCTGCCGTCCTTACCGGTCTGGGCCTATATGTGACTCCAAACCCACAGCAATGTCGTTGGCTCTGAACTGACCTCTGAAATGGCCTGGCGAGCCAGTCGGTTGCGTAAAGTGACTCACCAAAAAATTCACAAAGGCAGAAGGAGATGGGTAACAAATCCGGCCCTTGCTAGCGATGTCGACATGCTTGAATGAATAAAATAAAAAATAGATTATTACATTGGTACAACAAGAGTTGAAAATTGGGATTAGGCGGGATCGCAATTTTTGGAAGGTGCGGACACGCTGGGCCGAAGTAGCCTCCTTCTGTGCTGAAATGTTCTACGAGTCCATGACAAAACATCCCTTTAAAACATAATGATTCGGGTCTGACAGGGCATCCGTTTTAGACGGCGGAGGTTGCTCCAGTGGCTATGCAAGTTCATCGACCTCAAACGTTCACTCTGTTTCTATCTCTGCAGATTCTGCCTCATCTGCTGAGTGTTTCCAGATTTTTTTTTAGCTCAGATTACGCAGCAACACTATTTTACTTTTATATTGATGCACAATTTGGCGACACTGTGGTGCAATGGATAGCACGTTAGATTTTTAATTCTTGGCATATTAAACATTCAAGGTTTTTGGGCTCTACTCCCACCAGAGTCAGAATTTGAGCCTGGGCCGCACAGTTAACTTTGCATCAAAGCAACACTTCAGTGAAGGCTAACTGTGGTCCCTGCACTTTCTGTTGCACAATGGCTCCAGTCCTTCCCAAGTATCATCTGAATATTTTGCACAGTAACAGATGCAAGCAATCGAGCCTGTTACACAGCGACAGGTGGAGGGCAATGAGTCACTTACCCCCTCAAACCAATTGCAAAGGGCAGGAGGAAGCCATTCAGCTGTGTGCACCTGTTTTACAAGAAATGTCGAACTCTATTCGGTCGCTCGAACCTTTCGCATAGGTGACCAGAAGGCAATGCCAAACCAATGAAACTGTTGAGCAGAAATAGGAGGATGCCATTGAGCCTCTCCAGTCTGTTGCACAAGGACAAGGGAAGGCCATTAACCCATCGAACCTGCGGCATAGGACTGGCGGAACCCATTCAGCTCCTTGAGACTTTTCTATAAGAGTAGAAGTCAATGTAGCCATTCGAAAGGCTGAGGATGAGTCATTTGCGACTCACGAACCTGTTATACAGGAACAGGAGGAGGCTAATCAATCTCCCGATACTGTTGCGTAGGAACAGGGCACACCATTCCTTTCCTCAACCTGTTGCAAAGGAATAGGAGGTGTCATTCAGACCCTTGAGCGCATTACACAGATGGAAGTCAATCATAGTAGCATTATGGTTATGTCACTGGACTAATAATCCAGAGAGAAGCAATCATAGCCCACCACGAGAGTGGGGAAATTTAAATTCAATTAAGTAAATCTGGAATTTTAAAAGTATCAGTAATGATGACCATTCCAAGAAACTCCTCATCTGGTTCACTTGTCTCCTTTCGGGAAAGAATTCTGCCGTCCTTACCGGTCTGGGCCTATATGTGACTCCAAACCCACAGCAATGTTGTTGGCTCTTAACTGACCTCTGAAATGGCCTGGCGAGCCAGTCGGTTGCGTAAAGTGACTCACCAAACATTTCACAAAGGCAGAAGGAGATGGGCAACAAATCCGGCCCTTGCTAGCGATGTCGACATGCTTGAATGAATAAAATAAAAAAATAGATTGTTACATCGGAACAAGAAGAGCTTCAAGCCAGGGCAGAGAATGCGGAGTTAGGTGACAACTAGTAGAATGGATAGCTAGCTGGCTTCAAGACAGAAATCAAAGAGTAGATGTAAAAGTTAGCGTTTCTTCGACGCAGAAGGCGGGTAGTGGCGTTCCACAAGGATCGGTGCTGGTCCACTGTTGTTCGCAATTAATATTAAAGATTTAGACCTCGGAATCAAAAACAACATTTCTAAATGTGCGGGTGACACCAAATTAGGAACGATAGTCAATAAGGAGGAAGACTACAACAACTTACAAGAGGACATTAATAAACTTGCAGAATGTGCATATAATTGGCAAATGAATTTCAAACAATATAAATGTGAGGTGTTACATTTAAGTCGGAGACTTAGTGAGGTCACTTATTATTGGAAGGTGCCAGTCTGGGTGGTGTACAGGAAAAAAGGGATATCGGAGTACAAATAGAAAAACTCTAAAAAATAACGGCATAAGTTAGCAACGCCATAAAAAAGCAAACCAAACACGCTGATTCATTTCTAGACATACAGAATTGAAATGTAGCGACATTATGCTAAACCTGTATTTAACCTTCATTAGATCACGCTTAGAGTACTACGTAGAGTTCTGGTCGCCATATTATAAAAAGGACATAGAGGCATTTCAGAGGATGCAGAGAAGATTGTCAAGGATGATACCAGAACAGCCAGCGTACACAAATCAGGAAAGGATGAACAGGCAGTGTCTCTTTTCTCTTGAAAAAGGAAGGTTGAGGCGTGACCTGATACAGACATTTAAAATTATGAAAGATTTTGATGGAGTGGATGCCGTTAGAATGTTTCAACTTGTGGGAAACAGAATAACTAGACGCTATCAGTATAAGATAGTCACCATGAAATCAAAATAGGGAATTCAGAAGAAACTTATTTACCCAAAGAATGGTGAGATTGTGGAACTCTGTATCACAGGGAGTGGTTGAAGAGAATAGTATGGAAGTATTTAAGGAGGGGATAGTCAGGCATATGAGAGAGAAGGAAATAGAGCATTAGGCTGTTGAGGAATGTTGAGCGGAGGCTCCAGTGGAGCATAAAAGACTGGCTGAGGCGAATGGCCTGTTTCAGTGCTGTATATCCGATGTAATCCAATGCTTGACATGAGTGTACTTGATTCCATTCCGCAGAATGCTACCCGCCACCACATCAATGAGACCCCAACGCTGCACGAGGTAGAAAACGCCATAAGAAAGCTAAAAAATAACAAGGCTACTGGAGCTGACGGAATCATTGCTGAGGCACTAAGGTATGGCGGATGAGGCACTGCTGGTGCGAATACCTGACCTTCTTTCTCTCATCTGGAGGGAGGAAAACATGTCGGGAGATCTTAGTGATTCAATGATCGTGAACATCTTTAATAAGGCAATAAGTCCGACTGCAGTAACTAAAGATGAATCTCCCTGCTATCAGCCACTTGGAAAGTCGTCGCTAGCCTCCTCCTCAACTGACTTCTCCCTGTGGCCGAGGAGCTCCTCACGGAGTTGCAGAGCGGATTTCGTCCCTTCCGGGGCACAACGGACATGTTTTTTTGCAGCACGACAGCTGCAGGAAAAATGCAGGTAACATGGCCTTCTTCGACCTTACAAATGCCTTTCCCACTCTCAACCACGAGAGCCTAAAGAGCGTCCTCCTCCGTTTCGGACGCGACCAAAAGTACGTCACCATCCTCCGCCTGCTCCACGCTGACATGCAGTCCGTGATCCTTATCAACGGATCCATCACAGACGCAATCCACTTCCGGACCGGGGGTCAAGCAGTCTGCGTCAACGCTCCAACCCTCTTCTCATTCTTCCTCGCTGCCATGTTCCACTCACAATCCACAAGCTCCCCGCTGGAGTGGAACTAAACGACAGAACCAGGGAAACCTGTTCATCCTTCGCCATCCCTAGGCAAAGTCCAAGACCATCCCAACCTCTGTCGTGTGCTACAGTACGCGTATGACGCATGCGTCTGTGCTCACACAGAGGCTGAACTCCAGGACACAGTCGAGGAATTTACTGAGGCACACGAAAGCATGGCGCTTGCGCTAAACATCAGTAAGACAAAGGTCCTCCATCAAACTTTCCTCGCTGCACAGCACTGCCCCCAGTCATCAACATCTATGGTACGGCCCTGGACAACGTGGACCAATTCATTATTTCAGGCGCATCCTATCAACAATAGCTGGCATTGATGACAAGATCCAAGAACGTACCAGTGCGCCAGTGCATCTTCGGCCGCCTGTGTAAAAGTGTGTTTGAAGAGCAGAACTTCAATACTTTCACCAAGCTCATGGTCGACAGGCCGTAGCAATACCCGCCCTCCTGTACTGCTCAGAGATGTGGAAGATGTAAAGTAGACACCGCAAGTCGCTGGAGAAATACTACCAACGATTTGTCCGAAAGATCCAACAAATCCCCTGGGAGGACAGACGCACCAAATTTAATATCCTCGTCCAGGCCAACATACCCAGCATTGTAGCACTGACTGCACATGATCAGCTCCGTTGGGCAGGTCACATAGTTCGCATGCCAGACACGAGACATCCAAAGCAAGCGCTCTACTCGCAACTCGTCCACGGCCAACGAGCCAAAGGTGGGCAGTGGAAACGTTACAAGGACACATTCAAAGCCTCCCTGATAAAGTGTGACATTCCCACTGACACTTGGGAGTCACTGGCCCATAACCGCCCTAAGTGGAGGAAGTGCATCCGGGAGGGCACTGAGCTGCTCGAGTCTCATCCCCGAGAGCATGCAAACATCAAGCGCAGGCAGCGGAAAGAGCGTGCAGCAAACCAGACTCCACGCCCACCCTTTACTTCAAAGACTGTCTGTCCCACTTGTGACAGAGACTGTGGTTCTCGTATTAGACTGTATAGCCACCTACAAACACATGCTAAGAGTGGAAGCAAGTCTTCCTCGATTCCGAGGTACTGCCTATAATGATGATGATGATGATGTGAGGAGATTGCACAGGAAGAAGCCTTTCAGTACCTTGAACCTTGTACGCAGGAGCAAGCTATTCATCCCCTCATACATGTTAAATAGTAACAGGTGGCCACCATTCAAATTTTCAAACCTTTTTAATAAGAACAGGAGGTGGGTCATTCAGCACTTTCCAGACAGTTTTATAGTTATAGGAAAAGGCAATTCTGCCCCTCGAATCCGTTGCATAGGAACAGGAGGTTGTCATTAAGCCCATAGATGCTCATGCACTAGAAAAAGAGGAGGACATTAAATCTTCCGAACTGGTGACATAGGAACAGGAGAAGAATATTCAACCCACAGAGGCTTGTTAATCAGGAACAGGAGGAGTTCATTCACTCCCTCAAGCTTGTTAGACAAGACAGCAGGAGGGCATTCAGCCACTCGAGCTTGTTACACAAGAATAGGAGGAGGCCATTCAGCCACTTGAGCCTGTTACGCTGGAACGGGTAGAGGCGATTCAGTACTTCGAGCCTGTGGCAGTGGAAAAAGAGGACGTCATTCAGCCCCCATAAATTGTTACACAGAAGCACACTATTCGGCACCTCAAAACACTTACATTGGAATAGAGGGGATGATTAAACGCTGTTCAACCTATTAGACATCAACAGGATACATAGAAACATACAAACATAGAAAATGGATGCAGGAGTAGGCCATTCGGCCCTTCAAGCCTGCACCACCATTCATATGAAGATGGCTAATCATGCAAAATCAGTACACAATTCCTGCTTTCTCTCCATACCACTTGATCCCTTTAGCAGTAAGTGGCACACCTTACTCCCTTTTGAATACATCTAACGAACTGGCAGCAACAACTTTCTGTGATAGAGAATTCCACAGGTTCACAATTCTCTGAGTGAAGAAGTTTCTCCTCATCTCAGTCCTAAATGGCTTCTCCCTTACCCTTAGATTCTGATCCCTAGTTCTGGATTTCCCTAATATCGGGAACATTCTTCCTGCATTTAACCTGTCCAATCCCGTTAGAATTGTATCTGTTTCTATGCAATCCCCTCTTATTCTTCTAAATTCCAGTTAATATAAGCCAGTCGATCCAGGAGGAGGCGATTCAAGTCCTCGACCCTTGTACTTAGGAAGCGGAACAGGTCATTCAGCCACTCAAGCATGTTACATAAGAGCTGAAGGAGGCTATTCATCCCCTTGACCCATTTGCATAGGTAAAGGATGAAGTTAAGAGTACGGTTGCACAGTGGTTATGTTACTGGTTTAGTAATTCAGAGGCATGTGTACACATTCAACCATGGCAGCTGTGGAATTGAAATTGAATTTATTAAATACATCTAAAATTAAAATGACGTTATTTTGTCCTTCCTCGTCAACTCTATCACCCTAATGTTCTATTCCCTTCTCCCTCATATGCGTATCTCAATTTTCCTCGCCGCCATGCTCCACCTCATAATCAACAAGCTCCCCATTTAAACTCAGGACCAGTCGGAAGCTGTTTAAACAACGCCGCCTCCAGGGCAGGTACAAGATCACCCCTACCTCTGTCATTCAGCTGCACTATGCGGACGACGCCTGCGTCTGTGCACAATCAGTGGCTGAACTCCAGGGTATAATCACTCTATTCCCTGAAGCATATGAAAGCATGGGTCTTACGCTGAACATCCTTCACCAGCCTGCCATCGCCGCACAGCACTGCCCTCCAATCATCAAGGCCCAAGGCACGGCCCTGGATAACGTGGACCATTTCACATATCTCGGCAGCCTCTTATCAACAAAGGCATATGTGATGGCAGAGATTCAGCATCGCCTCCAGTGCGCCAGAACAGCCTTCGGCCGCCTGCGGAAAGAAGTGTTTTAAGATCAGATCTTAACAAATCTACTACCAACCTCATGGTTCATAGGGCTGTAGAAATACCCGCCCTCGTGTATGTGTCTGAGGCATGCACGATGTACAGAAGGCACCTCAAGTCGCTGGAGATATATCACCAACGATGTCTCCGCTAGATCGTGAAAATATCCGGGGAGGACAGGCACACCGACATCAGTGCCCTCGACCAGGCTAAAATCCACAGTACTGAAGCACTGTCCACACTCGATCAGCTTCGCTGTGCAGGCCACATAGTACGCATGCCAGATACGAGACTCCCGAAGCAAATGCTTTAGGCGGAGCTCCTTCATGGTAACCGAGCCAAAGGAGGACAGCATAAACATTATAAGGACATCCTCAAAGCCTCCCTGGTAAACTGCGACATCACCACTTACAACTGGGAGACCCTGGCTGCAGATCGCCCGAGGTGGAGAAAGTCCATCCTGGAGGGCGTTGAGCTCTTTCAGGCTTGACGAGCCCAGGCGCACGCAGCGGGCCGGAGCCGGCGGCAATCCAGCCCAACCGACCCCTTCCCCCGTCGAATGTCTGTCCCACCTGTGACAGAGTCTGTGGCTCTCGTATCGGACTGTTCAGCCATGTAAGAACTCACTTTGGGAGTGGAAGCAACTCCTCCTCAATTCCGAGGAACTGCCTATGATGATGGGGGAATTTTGGGATTTAGCAATTAGACCAATATGTGTTTAAATATGTCTGTGCTGTCAGTCCCGGATCATTCTGTGTCTCTTTAAATGGATATGCTGTCAGTTCAGTTCATTCTTTGTCAGAATAAAAGGGATGTGCTGTCTGTGCAGGATCATTCTTTGCGTGTGTCTGCTTAATATTAGTGTGATTACAGCTGTGAAGACCGAATTTCTAAGGTGATATATTTGAAAGCGAAATGGGTTTCCTTGCGTAGGAGTGAACCCAGTTGACAGCACGTCTGTTGAATAATTCAAAATGTATATATATTTAAGTAAAACCCTTTCTCTAATCATAGCTGAAGCCCTGAAAAAGCTCCCAATTCTCTCCACAACCAAGTGACCAGCTGTGGACACATTGCCGAATGGATAAGGCATCCGGTTTCAGTTTTAATCGTGATGATGTCAGAAGATTGCAGGTTCGGGTTGTGCTCCGGTTGTTTAACTCACCGGGCAAAACTTATTCTTCTGTGTTCCGAATCTCCCCTAAAAGCGATCAATTCTGACAGTTACTCAACTGAAGTTATGGAAACGCCTGCTTACAGAGACTGATTCTGCGTTTTCCACATTGCCGATCTGTGGGCACCCGCAAGGCATGCGACGAACATAAGAAAATAAGCATTAGTAGAAAGGGTCGGCCATTCGGCCCTTCGAGCCTGCTCCGCAATGAAATCACCTCCTATTCTTCCAGACTCTGTAGAATATAGGCCTAGTCGACTCAACCTCTACTCATGGAAAATAACATTGCGTTTCGAGTCTGTTGAGGTCGGTTTGCCAAGTGGCTTCCAACGTGGAAAGGAACTGTTTTTACCCGACTATTTATAATAGTCTCTGACCTTGCACAACGGACTTAGCAAAATTAATTTTGCTCATAGAAGCTGACTGTCAGTTTTTCACATTGTTGATCGGGATGCACGGGAAGGTCTTGTGGTAAAGAGAACTGTCGTGCACGTTTTCTCTTTGAATGTCATTTCTTAAAATATCTTTGTCAGTTCACTCCAGGCGAATGATCTGAAGGATGAAGTGAGGAGAAGTTCCATCTCCGATCCGGATCTCTGTTCCACCTTCATTCAAGAAGTGAAGAATTCCAATAGTCAGTGTTCATTTTAACAAGACGTGAACAATGCTGGGGCAGAGACCAGTGGTTTTCAGGAGATTTGGATTCAATGCCTATTGTATGTAAGTTTCAGTCAAATTCTGGGATGATTCATCAGCATCAAAAGTTTACCACAATAACTGAGCACAACGGTTTAGGCGGCAATCGCCTTAACGTCCCGTCTACTGTCGAAGACAACGCAACCATTCAATCTGGTGCTGTTAGTCTCCAACCAGAAATACTCTGCTAGAACGTCCCCCTCACCTTCAAAGTCCTGCCCGTGCACCCAGATGGACAAAGTTCAAAATGTAGAATCAGATTCTGCAAGCAAAATGCCTTCAGGAATGCTATAAACTACCTCATCGAATGAAGCCTCTTACTCTGATCAGACAGCCTGGTGACGCCGGGTTCATTCCCAGTCATTACAGAATCCTCGACAGATCGACCACATTTGGCCTACTGTGTGCAAATCTGGTCGCCATATTATTTACAAAATTGATATAATGGAACTGGAGAGGGTAAAGAGAGGATTTACAAGGAGGATACATGAAATGCGAGGATATATATCAGGAAACGATTAACAGGCCGCGTCTCTTTTCACTTGAAAAGATAAGTCTGAGGGTGACCTAATAGAGGTCTGCTGGACATGAAAAGGGTTTTATAGGTTAAATGCACAGAGAGAGAGTTTCCACATGTGGGGAGGACCGTCACTGGAGGGTATCAATATAAGATCGTCACCAACAAATCCAATGAAGAATTCACAAGAAACTTATTTATCAGAGATTGAGAATGTGTAACTCTCTGTCGCAGGGATTTGTTGAAGCAAGTAGGATATAATCATTTAAGCGACAGTAGATAAGTATATGTGCGAAAAAGGAAAATAGCGTTATTCTGATGAGAGGATGTCAAGTGGACCATAAAGGTGGGAATCGACT
Source organism: Pristiophorus japonicus (assembly GCF_044704955.1). Classification (NCBI taxonomy): domain Eukaryota; kingdom Metazoa; phylum Chordata; class Chondrichthyes; family Pristiophoridae; genus Pristiophorus; species Pristiophorus japonicus. The sequence goes on along the minus strand of NW_027254846.1, from coordinate 1,772,398 downwards.
GGTTGGGTCGAATGGCCTACCCCTGCTCTGTATATCCTAAATAATCGTATGCATTCGGCACAGATGATACTAATTCAAAGGCCAGCTCCTTCAAACCTTCAGCACTAGAGAATGGGCACTGACTAAAATACAGTGCTGAGGATTTTTCAAGATTATTTTGAGAATGACGCTGAATTTAAATGTATCCAAATTCAGGCGAGTTCCTGCGTGCCGAATGAACACGGGTGTCAGACGTCAAGTCGACACAGCGCAACATACACCGGGAAACATTCAACTTTACTCAGTTGATTAGTTTCCATTAGTTGCTTATGCGAATCTCTGAGATTTCGGAAAATGTGGGGAAAATGGAGCAAATTCATAAGTTTATATTTACTTTTATCTAAACGCCAGTGAGGCTCGCTTATTAAATTGAGAAATCTCATGAGCTGAGTGTAACATGCTTGGTAGAAAAAGATGAATTTGGACATGAGCTTCTAGGGCAAAGTACAATGAAAAAAAAAACAGAGGCATGAAACATTGCACAAAAAAACTGTGAGAATGGGATCCGAACCAACACGTGCAATGTATAAGGGATTAGCAGTACATCGACTTAACCACACGGCCACCTCGTCTGAGGAAAAGTGTGAGCTGCCCTTCGGTTTCCTGCTTTTTGCATCCAACCATATATACCCTGCGAAAAAGTCCAGTTCACCACTTGTCTGGCCCGAGCATCCAATTCGACAAAGTTCAAAGTCTACAATCAGCTTCTGTAAGCAAAAGCCCTTCCAATACTTCAGGTGAGGGAGTATCAGAAATGGCCAGTTTTGAGACAGTTTCACAGCAGAATCGAAAAGGTATTACCCGGTGAGTTATACAGCCCCGACAGGGCATGATTAGCACCAAAGTCAGACGCCTTATCCATTGGGCCACATCGCACTGCCGTTGCCAGAAGATGTGTTGTATTCGGAGCATAAGAACTTAAGAAATAGGAGCAGGATTAGGCTATTTAGCCCTGCTCGGCTATTCAATAAGATGATGGCTGATCTGATAATGGAATCAGCTCCACCTCCCTGTCCGCACTCCATAACCCTTTACCCAATTATTGCACAAAAAGCTATCTTTCTCTGCTTTAAATATATTCAGACCACAGCGCTCTGGGGCATTGTTTAACACAACTCTGAGAGAGGAAATGTTTCCTCATCTCAGTTTTAAATAGGCGGCACACTATTTTAAGACTATATCCCCTTGTTTTATTTTATCCTATGAGTGGAAATATCCTCTCTGCATCCACCGAGTCGAGCTCCCTAACGATCTTATACGTTTCAATCAGATCACCTCGCATTCTTCAGAACTCCAATGTGTATAACGCCAACCTACCAAACCTATCTTCAAATCAACGCCCTCATCTCCGGAATGAACCTAGTGAACCTACTCTGAGCAGCCTCCAATGCAAGTACAACCTTCCTTAAATACGGAGAACAAAACTGTACGCAGTACTCCACGTGTTGGCCTGTACAGTTGTAGCAGGACTTCATTGTTTTTATAAATGCCTTGCAATAAATGCCAACAAGCTTTATGCCTTCCTGATTACTTACTGTAACTGAATAATAACGTTTTTGTGTTTAATGCACAAGGACCCCCAAGTCTCCTTTTATTGCATCACGTTGCAACGATTCTCCATTTAAATTGTGGGACATGAAATGCCGCTTTGGCCTTCCCGCGGGGATTTAGAGAAAAAATACCCATCTACGTTAAGCTGTTGCCCACGTTCGACTTTCTTGAGGACTCCTTCGACTGCGCTTCGCAGCGTGTGCACGGCCTGGAGCTGGAGTCACATGGCTTTGGGCAGCCAATCAGGTGAGGTATCATAGTAACAGGAGTTCCGCAGGATCCTATACTCCTGTTACTATGATTGTGATAGAGCCTGAAACACTAAAAACACAGACCCAAACAGCAAAACCACTTATAAAAAAAATAATTACACTACTTCCATTTAAATTAAAGTTAATAAAGTCTTTACAAAATTAACGGTTTTTTAAAATATTCTTTAACAATCTTACCGTTGTGGGGAGGGTTTTTAATGATAAAATATGTTTTAATATCTTTATTTTATATGTTTTTGTGTTTTGTAAAACAATTGCGCCTGTAAAAGTCGGCTATGCACCTGCTTTTTCAGGCGCAAGATTTTTGAGGCTATTAGTAAGAATAAATATCGGAAATTTCCACTTGCAAGTGTCCTTGATGCAGAGATACGGCCATCTGTCAAGTCATAAATTTGCACACTGAAAACCGGCATTTCCGATGTCTTCCTGGGTCCATAGGAACTCCATACAGACCCGGGGAAGCCGGAATTTCAGGGCCAATATTTGCTTTTCTATTATTTCTGCCAAAGTTGATAACCTCACATGTTCCCACATTATAATCAATCTGCCTAATTATTGCCCAGTCACTTAGCCTGTCTATATCCCTTGAAGATTTTTTTTGTGCTGCTCACAATTTGCTTTCCCACCCATCTTTGTATCATCAGCAAACTTGGCTACATTACACTCGGTCCTTTCATCCAAGTAATTATATATAGGTTTTAAATAGTTGAGGACCCAGCACAAATCTCTGCGGCATCCCATAAGTCACTGTTTCCCATCCGGAAAATGACCCGTTTATCCTGACTCTCTGATTTCTGTTAGTAAGCCAATCCTCTATCCATGCTAATATATTACCGCCAACCCCGTGAGCGTTTATCTTGTGCAGTAACCTCTTATGTGGCATCTTATCGAATGCCTTCTGGAAATCCAAATGCACCACATCCACTTGTTCCGCCTTATCCACTCTGCTCTATATATCCGCAAAGATTTGCAGGATAATTGTCAAACATGACTTCCCTTTCATAAAACCATGTTGACTCTGCTTGAATCAATCAAGTTTTATCAAATGTCCTGCTACTGCTTCCTTAATCACGGACTTCAGCTTTTTCCCAACGACAGATGTTAGTCTAACTGGTTGATAGTTTCCTGCTTTGCGTCTGCCTATTTATTTAAATAGGGGCTTTACGTTTGCGGTATTCCAATCCGCTGGGACGAACCCAGAATCGAGGGAATTTTGGTAGATTACACCAAACCATCCAGTATCTCTGCCGCTTTTCTCTTTAGACCCTAGGATATAAGCCATCAGATTCAGGGGACTTGTCCGCCTTTAGTCCCATTATTTTACCTCTTATTACTTCATTAGTGATAATGATAGTATTAAGTGCCTCCCTCCCTGTAGCCCATGGATAATCCACTATTGGGATGTTTTTAGTAACTTCTACCGTGAGAACTGATACAAAATATTTGTTTAAAGTCTCTGCCATTTCCCTGTTCTCCATTATTAATTCCCCATTCTCATCCTCCAGGAGACCAACATTTACTTTAGCCACTCTTTTCCGTTGTATAAACCTGTAGAAACTCTTACTATCTGTTTTTTATATTTCGTGTAAGTTAACATTCATTATCTATCCTCTTTTAATCATATTTTTAGTCATTCTTGGCTGGATTTTAAAATGTTCCAATCCTCTGGACTCACACGAGTGGATGATTGGGGGAGCGTGACGTAATAGGTGGCCTAAAAGTTGCTGCAAAATAATTCAGAAGTATTTCAGCTCAAATGACCTCCAAACAGAGCGGATTACGAGCAAATGCCGCCACCTACTGATTCACTACGAGTAGGGCTCCAACCGACTCGGAAATAATTCCATTAAATTCCGAATCCAACGATTTAAGCACATTACCACTGCAGCTAGCATGTTGCATTTTTAAACACACACCGAGTGAAGCAGCACTGACAGCACAACCATTTGAAACAGACAAAGACTCATCCGAGACTGACAGTACAACTTGATGTCGCTGTAGTCCGCAGTCGAAAGCAGGATAGGCTGAATCGCTTTCGGCGGAAAATAAACTGTGCACTCCCTGCTTGTCTCAGCTATTCAGCTCGGTCGTCAAGGGGTGTGATTGTCTCTTCGATAGGAAAATAATGGAACCCTTACTAATGGAGAAAATAGAAGAACATCTAGAAACCAAAAGTATAAAAATGAATAATCAGCATTGATTTCAACAGGGAAAATCCTGCTGGACCAACCTCACATAATTTTTGATGAGGTAATAGAGAGAGTAGACATTGATAAGGCAATAAGTGTGATGTATCGAGATTTTCAAAAGAGCTTCGCTTTCATACGAAATAATAGCCTACTGAACACGGTCAGGGGATAAGTAGCAGAATGGATAGCGAGCTCGCTTCAAGACTGAAATCAGAGATTGGACGTAAACGGTAGCTATTCACATTGGCAGAAGGTCGGTAGTACTTTTCCAAAAGGATCAATGCCGGAACCGCCATTGTTCACAATTTATAATAACGATTTACATTTGGAACCAGAAGCAGAATTTCCAAATTAGTTAATGATACCAAATTGGAGGAAATTTATACTGCGAAGGACTGCAGCAAATTAAGGACAACACTGATACACATGCAAAATGGGCACATCATTGTCAATGAAGTTGCACACACATAAATGTGAGTTATTACATTTTGGTGGGAAGAATATGGAGGTCACTTATTACTTGGCGCAAATGACTCTCGGCGTGGGGGGGAGAGGAACAATAGGATCTCTCAGTACAACTCACTAAAATTGTGACAGAGTTTAGCAAGGTAAAATAAAGGTAACTAAGAGTGGAGGTTATTTCTAGTGCTATAGAATTGCAAAGTAGGAAGGTTATGCTGAACCAGTATTGAACCTCGGTTTGACCACACTTAGAGTACTGCATGCAGTTCTGGTTATAAAGATGATATAGATTTACTTTGGAGGATGCAGAGAGGATTACACGGACGATACCAGAAACGGGAAGTTATTCATAAGAGGAATTAATGAACAAGCTAGGGAATTCAGAAGCAACTCCTTTCTGGAAAGAGTGATGAGAATGTGGAACTCAAAAGTGCAGGAGTGGTTCAAGCGAATAGTATAGATACATTTAATGAGAGGCTATACAAGCATATGAGGGAAAAAGGAATAGACGGCTATGCTGATAGATTTAAATCAGGAAATACTCGAGCAGATTCGATTAGAAAATAAACGCTGGCATGGTTGGATTAGGCAGAGAGGCAGCGTAGGCTATGCTGTCCTTTGTAAGCCTATACATTTCCGTTATCTGCAGCATTAGGCATTGGATTCAATGACAAGCTCTCTGGGTATATGTAGGAGTGTCTGGGTCACTATAAGAACTTTCAGTTTCTGTGTAATAGTTTCTGGATCTCGTTACATGCTGTCTGGGTCTGTGTTGCAGCTGCCTGTGTCAGATTGTGAGCTGACTGTCTGTCTAAGTTTTATCCGTGATGGCAGAGAGTGTCGTGATTTGTACTGCAGCTCCATGTGTCAGGTTGGGAGCTGACTGGGTCTGTGCAAGAGTTGTCTCTGTTTGTGTAGGAGAGTCTGCGTCCGTGTTGGAGTGTGTCGGTCTGTGGTTGATCTCTCTGGGTCAGTGTAGTTCTGTATTGGCGTTTTTGATTCATTGCCGATACTGTCTTGATCGTCAAATGAGGTGTCTGGGTCTCCAAAGCTCGCTGTCTGGCTCGGTGTAGGAGCCGTCTGGTCCTTTTCTGGAACAGTCTGCGCCCGTGTAAGAACTGCTTATATCTGTGTAGGAGCTCTTGGATCTGTGTTGGTGATGCCTTGGCCAGGGTAGAGCTATCTACGTCTATGTAGGAGGGAATTAATCTGTCTCGGAGGTCCCTATGTCTCTGAAAGGAGCTGTATGGGTCTGTGTCGGAAAGTTTGTGCCTGTGCTGTTGATCCCTGCTTCAGTGTAGCACCTGCCTGGTTCTGTACAGGAGCTGCCTACTTTCACGTCGGACATGTCAGTGTCTCTATCGAAGCTCTCTGGAAAGGTGTTGGTGTTGTCTGCGGCTGATGCGCACATGTTTGCTCCTGTGTAGTTGATGCTGGGTCTGTGAAAGGAACTGTATGAATCTGTAAACAAGGATTTTGATGCTGTGTATGAGGTTTGCCTGTCTCCACAGGAGTGTCTGGATCTGTGCAGTAATGTCTGACTCGGTGTAGGATCAGTACCCCTCTGTACGGGAGCTGCCTGGGTCTGTTTAGCCGCTGTCTTGGTCAGTGCAGGAAAAGTCTGGATCTGTGAAGGTAGATTGTGGGACTGTGTAGGAAGATCTGAATCTGTGAAGATAGAGTCTAAGAATGTGAAAGAGCAGTCTGAGTCAGTGTTGCAGCTGTCTGGGTCTGCGAAGGAATAGTCTGGATCTGTGAAGGAACATAGAAACTTAGAAATCCACAGTACTGACGGGGACCACTTCGGCCCATAGTATACGTGCCGGCTGAAAAAGAGGCACAAGGCCCTTTGAAAAACAACCCTGAAGGCTATATATGAACCTGTGAAGATTGACAATGGTGGAAAGATAAAGAATGCCCAGCCTAATAAGTCTGCCCCACACAACTGCTACACCCCTTGCACCGAAATATTATACACACCACTCCAACCCGAGCCATGTGAACTCATGGGAGAAGCAAAAAACAGAAAAAAAACGCAAGATAATGTGGGGAAAAAATCTGTGTAAATTCCTCTCTATCTTGTCGATTGAAATTAGTCCAGGAGATCACCCTGGCCGTATTGGATTCCGTGCAGTACTTACCATCATATCTGCGCCAGCCAACAAGAGGTTTACCAGCCTAATCCCACTTACCAGCTCTCGGTCCATAACTCTGGAGGTTACAGCAAGGACATTATAATTGACTGTATAAAACATTGGTCAGGCGGCAGCTGGAATACTGTGTGCAGTTCTCGTCATCACATTTCAGAAAAAAGGTGTGATTGCGCTGGAAAGGGTATTGAGGAGATTTACAAAAAAAGTTGCCGGGACTGGAGAATTTTGATGATGAGGAAAGATTGGAAATGCTGAGTCTGTTTTCTTTGCAACAGAGGAGGCTGAGGGGAGACTATATTGAGGTGCATAACTTTATGAAGGCCCTAGATAGAGTTGGTAGGAAGGACTTGTTTCCCTTTACAGAGTGGTCAACAACCAGGGGGAATGGTTTAAAAGTAATTGCGGGGCGGACCATTTCCCCTCTCTCGGGAGCCTCCTATCAACAAGAGCAGGCATTGATGATTAGAGGCAACACCCTCTCCAGTGCGCCAGTGCAGCCTTCGGCCGCCTGAGGAAAAAAGTGTTTGAAGATCAGTCCCTTAAAAGTTTCACCAACTCATGGTCTACAAGGTATAGTAATACCCGCCCTCCTGTATGGCTCAGAGACCTGGACCGTGGACAGTAAACACCTCAAGTCGCTGGAGAAAACCACCAGCGATGTCTCCGCAAGAACCTGCAAATCTCTTGGGAGGACAGATGCACAAACATTATCGTCCTCGCCCAGGAGAACATACCCAGCATTGAAGCACTTACCACACTTGATCAGCTCCGCTGGCAGGCCACATGACAGACACGAGATTGCAAATTCAAGCGCTCTTCTCGGAACTCGTCCATGGCAAGTGAGCCAAAGGCGGGCAGAGGAAATGTTATAAGGACACGCTCAAAGCCTCCTTGATAAAGTGTGACATCCCTACTGACACCTGGGAGTCATTGGCCATAGACTGCGCTCAGTGGAGGAAGTGCATTCGGGAGCGTCCTGAGTTCCTCGATTATCGTCGCCGAGAGCATGCAGAAATCAAGTCCGGAAGGAGCGTGCGGCAAACCAGCCTCCCTTTCCATACTTTCCCTCAACTAATATCTGTCCGACCTTTGACAGAGACTGTGGTTCCCGTATTGAACTGTACAGCCACCTAAGAACACATGCTAAGAGTGGAAGCAAGTCTTCCTCGATCCCGAGGGACTGCATATGATGATGAATTAGGGGGAGTGTTCGACGAGCTATGAGGATAAATGTCTTTACCCAGGGGGTCCTGGTAGTCGGGAACTCATTGCCTAGATGGGTGGTAGCGGCAGAAATCCTCACACATTTTAAAAATACTTGGATGCCACTTAAAGCGCTGTAAACTACTTAGAGCTGGGAATTGAGAATTTGGCTGGAAAGCTCTTGGTCGGCCTGCGCAGACACGATTGGCTGAAATGGCCTGCTTCCAAAAGATACATTTTTGCGTTTCCGACATTACAACAGTTAATTAAATGTAATTAGTTTGCTCTGAACCACCTTGTGAAGTGCTGAGGTGAATGTCGCTGTAGAAATGCTAGCATTTTAATTTAAAAGTGTCCTAAGAAAGGGCACATTGTTAAGGCAGGTTAGCTCTGTTGGTGAGAGCGTCGTACTAATAACGCAAAATTTGCGGGTTCGAACTGATTACAGTCCATTTATTATATTTTTGGTGGTGCGGTTGGGCTGCAAGTATTTTAGAGCAGCTTAAACATTCAGGAACGAAAATCACATCGGCACTATAGTATATTGAAGCAACGCTGCAAAACATAAGTTCTGCCGAGAGCTGATGGCCCTGCGGAGTGTTTCCAGCATTTAATGAATAATTCCATATCCTCCGGGACTTTGTGACTTCTCGTATTTCTATCAATGAAAGGATCATTGCCGCTGATTGGTTTGCAGTGCAAAATATGGAACTGATCAAAATACAATTCCGCTGTGTAATCCTTCATTCTCATCATTAGCCTGCTGCAAAGTGCAGGGGCCACGTCGCTTCATGGAGGAGGCACCTCACTTTGATGAAAACGCTGATGTTATCAGAAAATTGCAACGTCAAATGCTGCCGCGGTTATTTTGTCAAATCTTGTTCAACTTTATTAAACCAAACCACGTTCCCACTCATTAACTGAAAGTGATTTCCTCCCGAACAATGCAGCGATCTTTATTAAAATGCATTTTTTCATGCGGTTTATATTTCTCACTGATTTTTGCAGATAGTTTCCAACAAACCAACAATCACTAATTAATACCGATAAATTATTAGTATTTCCAGTTCGAACAACAGCTTTGCGTCGATCAGTGGAATAAAGGGCAGTGGAGGGAATTGTGGTCAGATTCCAGTGATATCCACAGGGAGTCGAGTAAAAAAATAGTTACCTGTTGAATCAATGCGAGGAGGGCTCGAACTTGTGCAGAACCCCCCTTGGATTTTAAATCCGACGCCTTAACCACGCGGCCATCGCAGTTATGCAGTTTGAATAGTCCAATGGTTGGTGCAAATTATCAGAGAGTCCGCCTGCATGCTTGCCCTGTTGCCTCTCCCAGACGATGTGAAAATTAAATCGTCGAATCATAGAATCTCATTGAAAAGAAGGAAACATTTCGGTCAGAACTGAAAGGATTTACAATTTCGGGAAATGTAAATGAACAGACTGGGGAGCTTCTTTCTAGAAAAACAAGGGAGAAATATTTTTAAAATTATGAAGGTATTTGATGTGGAGAAAATGTTTGATATTGTGCAGGAGTTCAGAACGGAGGTCACCGCTAAATTCAGTTGGCAATTCAACAGTAACTTATTTACCAAAGAGTGGTTAGAATGTGAAGATGCTACACGAGCAGTAGTTGCGGCGAATAACACAGATTTATTTTAGAGGGAGTACCTAAGCACATGACTGAGAAAGCAATAGAACAATATGCTGCTAGGATCAGGTGAAGTAGGGTAGTGTGGAGCATATACTTCAGCAACACCAGTTAGGTACAATTATCATTTTCTGTGGTGCAAACTCCATATAACTTTACATAACACACATTTTAAACGACAACTTATATGCAATTAGCGCCTTGAAATTAGAGAAACGTCCAAGGTGCTTCACAAGAGTATTATACGATACAATTTGACACCTAACCGCTGAATACAAATTAGCGCAGGTGACTAAAATATTGGTGAACCAGGTATGGTTGACAATGAGGAAGAAAGCTGAACATTGCAGGAACATATCAAAGAACTGGTCAGGAGTGTAATGGAATTCAACACGGAGAAGTGTGAGATAATGCAATTGGGGAGTGCTTATAGGGAAAGCGAATAAACATTAAATGTTAGGCCACTGATAAGTGTAGCGGTGCAAAAGACATTGGAATGCATGTCCACAGAATCCTTTAGGGTAGCAGTGCAGGTAGATAAGAGGCATGGGAAGGATAGACAGAAAGGAAAAGGAGGCGGGGTGGCGTTGGTGGTTAAAGAGGAAATTAATGCAATCGTAAAGAGGGACATTAGCTTGGATGATATGGAAGCGTTATGCGTCGAGTTGCGGAATAGCAAATGGCAGAAAACGCTAGTGGGAATTGTGCACGGACCTCCAAACACTAGCAGTGAGGTTGGGGACTGCATCAAACAAGAAATAAGTGATGTGTGCAATAATGGTACAGCAGTTACCATTGGGCTGAATAAACTGGTAGCACTGCGGTGGAGGACGATTTCCTGGCGTGTATTAGGGATGGTTTTCGAGATAAATATATCGACGGACCAACTAGAGAGCTGGCCATCCTAGACTGGGTGATGTGTAATGAGAGGGGACAAATTGGCAATCTTGTTGTGCGAGGCCCCTTGGGGAAGATTGACCATAACATGGTCGAATTCTTTATTAAGATGGAGAGTGACACAGTTAATTCAGAAACTAGGGACCTGAACTTAAGGAAAGGTAATTACGGCGGTATGAGGCATGAATTGGCTAGAATAGATTGGCAAATCATTCTTAAAGGGATGACGGTGGATAGACAATGGCAAACATTTAAAGACCACATGGATCAACTTTAACTACTTATATTCCTGCCCAGAGTAAAAATAAAACGGGGCTGATGGCTCACCCGTGGCTAACAAGGGAAGTTAAGGACAGTGTGAAATCCAAGGAAGAGGCATATAAATTGGCCAGAAAAAGCAACAAACCTGAGGACTGGGAGAAATTTACAATCCAGCAGATCAGGACTAAGGGTTTAATTAAGAGGGGGAAAATAGAGTACGAGAGGAAGCTTGCTGGAAACATAAAAAATGAGTGCAACAGCTTCTGCGATATTTGAAGTGAATAAAATTAGTGAAGACAAACGTAGGTCGCTGACATTCGGATTCAGGTGAATTGATAATGGGGAACAAAGAAATAGTAGAGTAATTGAACAAATACTTTGGTTCTGTCTTCACGATGGAAGGCACAAATAACCTTCGGGATGTGTTAATGGACCGAGGGTCTCGTGAGAAGGAGGAACTGTAGGATATCCTTATTAGATGGGAAATTGTCTTAGGGAAATTGATGGGCATGAAGACCGATAAATCCCCGGGGCTAGATAGTCTGCAGCCCAGAGTCGTTAACGAAGTGGCCCTAGAAATAGTGGATGCATTGGTGATAATTTTACAACAGTCTATCGATTCTGGATCAATTCCCATGGGCTGGAGTGTAGCGAATGTGATATCACTTTTTAAGAAAGGAGGGAGAGAGAAAATGGGCAATTATAGAATGGTTAGCCTGATATCAGTAGTGGGGAAAATGTTGGAATCACTAATTAAGGATGAAATAGCAGCGCTTTTGGAAAGCTCTGACAGGGTCGGTCCAAGCCAGCATGGATTTATGAAGGGAAAATCATGACTGACAAATCTTCTGGAATTTTTGACGATATAACTTGCTGAATGGACAAGGGAAAATCAGTGGATGTGATATTTGGACTTTCAAAAGGCTGTTGACAAGGTCCCACATCAGAGATCGTTGTGCAAAATCAAAGCACATGGTATTGGGAGTAAAGTACTGATATGGATAGAGAACTGGTTGGCAGACAGGAAGCAGAGAGTCGGGATAAACGGATCCTTTTAAGAATTTGCAGGCAGTGATTAGTGGAGTGCCGCAGGGCTCAGTGCTGGGATCACAGCTCTTCATAGTACACATTAATTATTTGGATGAAGGAATTGAGTGTAATATCTCCAGGTTAGCAGATGAAACTAAATTGGGTGGCGGTGTGCGCCGTTAGGAGGACGCTTAGAGGCTGCAGGATGACTTGGACAGGTTAGGTGAGTGGGCAAATACATGGCAGATGCAGCGTACTGTTGATAAATGTGAGGTTATCCACTTTGGTGGCAAAAACACGAAGGCAGAATATTATCTGAATGGCGGCAGATTAGGAAAAGTGAAGGTGCAACGCGACCTGGGTGTCATGGTACATCAGACATTGAAAGTTGTCATGCAGGTACAGCAGGCGGTGAACAAGGCAAATTGTATGTTGGCCTTCATAGCTTGGGTATTTGAGTATAGGAGCTGGCTGGTCTTACTGCTGTTCTACAGGGCCTTGGTGAGACCTCACCTGGAATATTCTGTTCAGTTTTGGTCTCCTAATCCGAGGAAGGACATTCTTGCTATTGAGGGAGTGCTGCGTAGGTGCACCAGACTGATACCTGGGATGGCTGGACTGAAATATAAGGAGAGACTGGATCAACTGGGCTTTTATACACTGGAGTTTATAAAGATGAGAGGGGATCTCATAGAAACATATAATATTCTGACGGGAATGGACAGGTGAGATGCGGGAAGAATGTTCCTGATGTTGCGAAATTCCAGAACCAGGGGACACCATCTTAGGATAAGGGACAGACCATTTAGGATAAGAGGAAGAGAAACTTCTTCACTCAGAGAGTTGTTACCCTAACGAATTCCCTGCCGCAGAGAGTTATGAATGCCAGTTCATTGGATATATTCAACAGGGAGTTTGGTATGGCCTTACGGCTAAATGGATCAAGGGGTATGGAGAGAAACAGGAACGGGCTACTGAGGGAATGATCAGCCATGATCTTATTGAGTGGTGGTGCAGGCTCGAAGTGTCAAATGGCGTATGCTGCGCCTATTTTCTATATTTCTATGTTAAGAATCAACACGGAATAGTTGCCTTCATTAGATGAGCCACAGAGTATAAGATCGGGGAACGGGGAAGTTATGCTTCAAATGTGTAACACTCTAGTTAGGCTACAGCTAGAGTATTACATGCTGTTCTGGTCACTCTACTACAGGAAAGATCAGACTGCACTCGTGAAGATACAGGGTAGACTTAGGCGGATGGTGAATTTAGCTCTGAGTAAATAATGCATAGACAGTGTTTGTTTTCTTTGGAACAGAGGAGGCTAAGAGGTGTCCGTATTGAAGTGAATAAAATTATGACTAGCCTGGATAGAGTTCATAGAACGGATCGATTTCCCTGAGCGGAGTTGTCAACAACCAGGCGGCATAGATTTAAAGTAATTGGTAGGAGGTTATAAGGGCGTTGAGGTGCAATGCTTTCACTCAGGAAGTGGTGAGAGTATATAAATCACTGCCTGAAAGGACTTTAGAGGGCGAAGTCCTCACCACTTTTAAAAAGTCCTTGAATGTGCACTTGAATTCCAGTAATCTAAAAAGCTACGGAGCAAGAGCTGGAAAGTGGCATTAGTCTGGATAGCTCGGATTTAAGTCGGAATTTAGATCATGATCTGGTGTTTCTTCGGCCGCTCATTGCATTTTGCAGCAAATCAATACTTCCAAGAAGGGAAACTGCGGCGCCTGCACTTCCTGTTACACAAGTAGCTCCAATCCCACCCTCTTTCCTATTGAGTTCTCTTAGCACACTGAGTCTGTAACACAGCAACAGGACCAAGCCATCAACCCTGCAACAGAAGGACAGTAGAATTCCATTAACCCCTCGAGCCAGTTGCAAGGGACAAGAGGAAGCTATTCAGATATTTGGGCTTTTTATACAAGAATAGTAGAACGCCATTCGGACGCTCGTACCTGCAGCATGGATGACAAGGAGGCACACTTTCCTGTTACACAGATTGAGGAGGAGGCCATTCAGCCGCACCGCACTGTTGCACAGGGAAAGGAGGAAGCCATTAACGCCTCAAATTTGAGCCTTCAGAGAGGCAGAAGCCGATCAGTTCCTTGAGCTTCGTCTACAAGAAGAGCAAAGGTCCATTTCGATCCTGGAACATAGAAACATAGAAAACGGGAGCAGTAGTCGTCCATTCGGCCCTTCGAGCCTGCACCACCATTTAATATGATCATTCCTAATCCTCTATCTCAACACCATATTCAAGCTTTTCCCCCATATCACTTGATGTCTTTTGTGTTTAGAAATCTATCTCCATCTTAAATATATTCAGTGACTCGGGCTTCACAGCCTTCTGTGGTAAAGAATTACACAGCTGCACCACTCTCTGAGTGGAAAAAAACCTCCACTTCTCCTTTCTAAACTTCCTACCCCGTATCCTGAGACTGTGACGCCTTGTTAAAACCTTCCCAATCAGGTGAATCATCTTCCCCGCATCCAGTCTATTCACCCCGGCCACAATGGTATAAGTTTCAATGAGATCTGCTCTCATTCTTATAAAATCTACTGAATACAGGCCGAGTCGACCCAATCCCTCCTCATATGACAGTCCTGCCATCCCAATATTCCGTCTGGTGAACCTTCGCTGCACTCCCTCTATGGCAAGTATATCCTTTCTTGATTTACGAATACAAAACTGCACGCCATACACCAGGTGCGGTCTCACCAAGGCTCTGTATAACTAGTAACACATCGTTGCTCCTTTACTCAAATCCTCTTGCAATGAAGGCCAACATATCATCTGCATACCTAACTGCTTGCTGCACCTGCATGTATGCTTTCACATGTCAGCTTTACAAGGACACCGGTCCCTCTGCCCATCGATCCTGTTTCCTGTCCGTTAACCAATTTTCAATTCATGCTAGTAACTTACCCCCAATCCGATGTACTTTAATTTTGCACACTACATCTTACGTGGCACTTTATCAGAGGCATTCTGAAAATACAAATGCACTATATCCACTGTTTCTACCTTATGTTTTCTATCAGTTACATACTCAAAAAACGCCAGTAGGTTTGTCAAACATGATTTTCTTTTCATGCATTCATGTTGACTTTTTCTAATCCCTTTGATATTATGTAAGTGTGCCGTTATAAAATCCTTTATTATTGTCTCTCGCATTTTCCCTACAGCTGTTGTTAGGCTAACCGGTCTGTAGTTCCTTGTTTTCTCTCTCCATCCATTTTTAAAGGGTAGGGTTACATTTGCCACCATTTAGTCTGCAGGAACTGTTCCATAAACTACAGATTTTTGGAAGTTGTCAACCAATGCATGCACTCTTTCCATTGCAACCTCTTTGAATACTCTGGGATGCAGATTATCAGGCCCTGGGGATTAATCGGCCTTCATTAAAATTTGTTTCTTCAGAACTATTTTCTTACAAATAATAAATTCCTTTAATTCTGCTTGCACATCGTCCTTTGGTTCACAAGCATTTCTGGGATGTTATTTGTGTCCTCGTCCTTGAAGACAGAACCGAAGTATTTATTTAATTGTCCTGCCATTTCATTATTCCCCCATTATAAATTCCCCCGTTTCTGTCTGTAAAGGGCCTACATTTGTCTTCACTAATCTTTTCCTGTTTATGAACATGTAGAATCGACTACAGTCGGTGTTTATGTTCCTTGCAAGTTCACTCTCATATTCTATGTCTCGCCTCTTAATCAATCTCTTGGCACATTTTTGGTGCATTCTAAATTGTCCCCCATCCTTAGGCTTGCTACTTTTTCTAGCAACTTTGTATAACTCTTCTTTGAATCTAATACTATCCTTAGTTTATTTTGTTAGTCATGGTTGGGCCAGTACCCTTTTTTGTGTTTTTACACCAGAAAGGAAAGTATAACTGTCGCAATTCATGCATTCGTTCCTGAAATGTTAGCCATTTCCCATCCACCAACATGACGTTTATTGACTCTTCTCAATCTATCACAGCCAATTCATTCCCCATACATTCTTAGTTTCCTTTGCTTGGATTTAGGACCATAGATTCGGATTAGAATACTTCACTTTCCATCTTCATAAAGAATTCAATCATATTATTGCCACTCTTCCCGAAAGGACCCCGGACAACAAGATTGTTAAATAACCCCTTCTCATTACTTAATACCCAATCTCGGATATTCTGTTCCCTAGTAGGCTCCGAAAATACTGGGCTAAAAAAACATCTCATAAACATGCCAGGAATCAATCGGCCATATTATTATTACTTTAATCTATATGTAGTTTCAAGTCATCTTCGATTATGGTAGGACCCTTGCTACATGCAGTGCTAATGTACTGTAAATGTTATCCACTATATTAACACAACTGTTTGGAGGTCTATAGACAACTCGCACCAATCTTTTCTGGCCCTTCGTTCTCCTTCGCGCCACCCAGACTGAACCTACATCTTGACTTTCTGTGCCGTATTTCTCATTATTGCGCTGATTTCAGCCTTTATGAACAATGTCACACAACCCGCTCTTCCTTTCTGCCTGTCCTTCCTAAATACCGGATAATGTTTGATAATCAGTTCCCAACCCTGGTCACCGCGCAACCATATTTCTGTAATTGCAACGATATTGTATCCGTTTACTTCTTTTTGAGCTGTCAATTCTTCTACCTTATTACAGATGCTTCGTTCATTCAGATACAATGCTTTTAGATTTGTCGTTTTAACATTATTAGAAATCGTAGCATTTTTTTGCACTATAGCTCGATTTATCTTATCGCTTTTTTTCTTATCAGGATCCTTTTTGTTCGTGCCCCCTTTTGTTTCTATGCTCTGTCCCTTCTTGACATAATGTGGTTACATTACAACAATCACTTTCCGGCATTGCTTCCTTTTCATTTCTCTTTCGCATTCTAGATTTCTCTGCACCTCGACCTCCGCTCCTCCACCCCCCGCCCCCCCCCCCGCCGGCACAACATCCCGAACCCCACTCCTCTCTCCCCTTAATAGAACACGTTGCATAGGATTAGGACGAGGCATTTCAGACCAAAAGACCTGTTATATATGAACAGGTGGAGACTAATCACCCCCTCGAACCTGTTACATAGGACTCGGAGGATGACATACCATCCCTCAACCTGTTGCACAGGCGGAGGCCAACTATAATAGAATAATGTTTATGGCACTGGACTATTAATCCAGTGAGAGAAATTCATAGCCCACCGCGAGAGTACGGCATTATAAATGCAATTAAATATATCAGGAATTTTAAAAGTATTAGTAACGTTGACCATTGATGCAACACACCCATCTCATTCGACAGTCTCCTTTAATGATGGAAATCTGCCGTCCTTTCTGGTCTGGGCCCAAATGTGTCTCCAGATCCCGAGCAACGTGGTTGACTCTTAAATGCCCTCGAAATTGGCCTAGCAAGAAACTCAGTTGCATAAGATGGCTAACTATTACCTTCACAAGGGCAATTAGGGAAAGGCAACAACGGTTGCACTTGCTAGCATTATCCACATGCTAGAATGAATAAAAGAAATACTAGGATTGCTAGATTGTTAAACAGGAAAAAGCAGAACCGCAAGACAGGTCAGAATATCTGGAATAAGGAGACAACTGGATAAATGCCCAGCTAGCTGGCTTCAAGACAGAAAGCAGAGTGTAGGGGTAAAAGTTAGCTTTTCATAGTGGCAGATAGTGGCTATTGCTTTTCCACAAGGATCTGTGCTGGGACCACTGTTGGGTACAATTTATATTAAAGATTTAGACCTAGGAATCAAAAACATAATTTCTCAATTTGTGGATGACGCCAAATTAGTTGGATCTTCAATACTGAGGATGACTGCAACAAATTCGGTAGCGCGAACCTGTTGCATAGATGACGAGAAGGCAATGCCAAACCAACGAACCTGTTGCACAGAAATAGTAGAAGGCAATTGAGACCGTCCAGTCTGTTACACAAGAGCAGGAGAAGGCCATGAACTCCTTGCTAGCGATGTCCACATGCTTGAATGAATAAAATGAAGACATAGATTGTTACATGGGAACAAGAAGAGCTGGAAAGTGGGATTAGGTGGGATAGCTATTTGTTGGACATTGCGGACACAATGGGGCGAAGTGGCCTCCTTCCGAGCTGAAAAGTTCCATCAGTCAATAACAAAACATCCCTTTCAAACAGAAACATGATGATTCGGGTCTGAATAAGCATCCGTTTTGGACGGCAGAGATTCATCCAGTTGCGATGAAAGTTCATCGACCTGACACGTTCACTCTGTTTCTCTCTCCGCAGGTTTTTGCCTCGTCTGCTGAGTGTTTGCAGATTTTTCTGTTTTTAACTCAGATTATGTATCAACACTATTTTAATTTTGTATTGATGTAACATTTGGCGGCTCTGTGGTGCACTGGATAGCACGTTGACATTTCTAATCCATGGCATATTAAATATTTGTGGATTCCACTCACACCAAAGTCAGGATTTGGGCTTGGGCTGCACAGTCAATTTTGCAGAAAAACAATACTTCAAAGAAGGCTAGCTGCGATACCTGCTCTTTCTGTTGCACAAGTGGCTGCAATCCTTCCCAATTATCATCTGAGTATTTTGCACACTAGCAGAGGCAAGCCAGCGAGCCTGTTACACACGAGCCTGTTAACACCTCAAACAAATTGCAAAGGGCAGGAGGAAGCCATTCAGCAACTTGCGCCTGTTTTACAAGAAAGGTCGAACTCCATTCGGTCGCTCGAACCTGTTGCATAGATAATGAGAATGTAATGGCAAACCAACGAAGCTGTTGAGCAGAAATAGGAGGATGCCATTGAGCCTCTCCAGTCTGTTGTATAAGGATAGGGGAAGGGCATTAACCCCTCGAGCCTGAGGCATAGGACTGGCGGAAGCCATTCAGCTCCTTGAGACTGATCTATAAGAAGTCTAGAAGCGCATTTAACCATTCGAAACTGCAGCATAAGCTGAGGATGAGTTATTTGAGACTGACGAACCTGGATACTGGAACAGGAGGAAGCTAATCAACCTCTCGATCGTGTTACATAGGAACAGGAGCATGCCATTCCTTCCCTCAACCTGTTGCACAGGAATAGGAAGTGTCATTAAGCCTCTTGAGCGCATTACACAAACGGAGGCCAATCACAGTGGCATGATGGTTATATAACTGGACTACTAATCCAGAGAGAGGAAATCACAGCCCAACACGTGAGTGGGGAAACGTAAATTCAATTAATTAAAACTGGAATTTTAAAAGTATCAGTAATGGTGACCATTGTAACAAACACCCCATCTGGTTCACTTGTCACCTTTAGGGAGGGAAATCTGCTGTCCTTAACGGTCTGGGCCTATATGTGACTCCAAACCCACAGCAATATCGTTGGCTCGTAACTGAACTCTGAAATTGCCTGGCGTACCATTCAGTTGCGAAAAGTTGACTCACCGCCAACGTCACAAGGGCAGATAGAGATGGACAACAAATGCTGCCCTTGCTAGCGATGTCGATATGCTTGAATGAATACAATTGCAAAAAGTAATTTGTTGCATATGAACAAGAAAAGCCTCAAGCCAGGTCAGAGAATGCAGATTCAGGAGACAACTAGCAAAATGGAGAGATAGCTGACTTCGAGACAGAAATCAGAGAGTAGCTTTTCTTCGTCGCAGAAGGCGGGTACTGGTGTTCCACAAGGATCGGTGCTGGGACCGCTGCTGTTCACAATATATATTAAAGATTTACATCTATGAAGCAAAAACAAAATTTCTAAATGTGCGGGTGACACCAAATTAGGAGGATAGTCAATACTGAGGAACGCTGAAACAACTTACCGGAGGACATTAATAAACTTGCAGAATGGGCAGACAATTGGCAAATGAATTTCAAACCATATAAATATGAGGTGTTCAACATTTAGGTCGTAAACTTAGGGAGGTCACTTATTGCTGGAAATTTCCGGTCTGGGTGGTGTTCAGAAACAAAGAGATCTCGGAGTACAAATACAAAACTCTAAAAAATAACGACATAGGTTCGCAGGGCCATAAAAAAACAAAGCAAACACGCTGATTTATTTCGAGACATACAGAATTGAAAAGTAGTCACATTATGCTAAACCTGTATTTAACCTTCATTAGATCACGCTTAGAGTACAATGCACAATTCTGGTCGCCATATTATAAAAAGGACATAGATGCATTTCAGAGGATGCAGAGAAGATTTACAAGGATGATAACAGAACAGCCAGCGTATACAAATCAGGAAAGGATGAGCAGGCAGTGTTCCTTTTCGCTTGAAAAAAGAAGGCTGAGCCGTGACCTGATAGAGGCATTTCAAATTATGAAAGATTTTGATGGTGTGGATGCAGTGAGAACGTTTCCACTGGTGGGGATGAGAATAACCAGACGCTATCAATCTAAGATAGTCACCATGAAATCAACATCGGCAATGCAGAAGAAACATATTTACCCAAAGAATGGTGAGATTGTTGAAATCGGTACCACAGATCGTGGTTGAAGAGAATAGTATTGAAGTATTTAAGGTGGAGCTAGACAGGCATATGAGAGAAGGAAATAGAGCGTTAGGCTGTTGAAGAAAGTTGAGCGGAGGCTCCCGTGGAGCATAAAAGACTGCCTGGGGCGAATGGACTGTTTCTGTGCAGTATACATTATGTAATCCAATGTTTGACACGAGTGTAGTTGACTCCATTCCGCACAATGCTACCAGCCACCACCTCAATGAGATCCCAACACTACACCAGATAGAAAACGCCACAAGAAATCTAAAGTTATAACAAGGCTACTGGGAGCGGACGGAATCCCTGCTGAGGCACTGAAGTATGGTGGAGAGGAACTTCTGGCGCGAATACATCACCTCCTCTCTCTCATCTGGCGGGAGGAGAACATGCGGGGAGATCTTAGAGATGCAGTGATCGTGAACATCTTTTAAAAAGGGGACAAGTCCGACTGCGATAACTACAGGGGAATCTCCCGGCTATCAGCCACTGGGAGAGTCGGCGCTAGCATCCTTCACAACCGACTTCACCCTGTGGCCGAGGAGCTACTCACGGAGTTGCAGAGCGGATTTCGACCCTTCCGGGGAACAACGGACATGATTTTTTGCAGCACGACAGCTGCAGGAAAAATGCAGGGAACATGGCTTTCTTCAACCTTACAAATGCCTTTCACACTCTCAACCATGAAAGCATAAGGAGCGTCCTCCTCCGTTGTGGACGCCACCTAAAGTACGCCACCATCCTGCGCCTGCTGCACGATGACATGCAGGCCGTGATCATTACCAACGGATCCATGACAGACAGATCCACGTCCGAACCGGAGTCAAGCAGAGCTGCTTCAATGCTTCAACCCTCTTCTCAATTCCTCGCTGCCATAGTCCACCTCACAGTTGACTAACTCCCCGCTGGAGTGGAACTAAACTACAGAACCAGTGGGAAACTGTTCAACATTCGCCGTCACCAGGCCAGGTCCAAGACCATCCCAACCTCTGTCATCGAGCTACCATACGTGGATGACGCCTGCGTCTGTGCACACACAGAAGCTGAATCCAGGACACAGTCGAGGTATTTACTGAGGCGCACGAAAGTATGGGCCTTGCGCTAAACATCAGTAAGACAAAGTTCCTCCATCAACCTTTCCTCGCTGCACAGCACTGCCCCCCAGTCATCAAGATACACAGTACGGCCCTGGACAACGTGGACCACTTCCCTTATCTCGGGAGCCTACTTTCAACAAGAGCTGGCATTGAAGACAAGATCCAATAACGCCTCCAGTGCGCCAGTGCAGCCTTTGGCCACCTGTGGTAAAGAGTGTTTGAAGACCAGTTCCTCAATACTTTCACCAAGATCATGGTCTACAGGGCCGTATTAATAACAGCGCTCCTGTTTTGCTCAAAAAATTTGGAACATGTAAAGTAGACACCTCAATTCGCTGGAGAACTACCACCAACGATTTATCTGCAAGATCCTGCAAATTCCCTGGGAGGACAAACGCAAGAAAGTTTGCGTCCTCGTGCAGGCCAACATCCCGAGCATTGAAGCACTGACCACACTTGATCAGCTCCGCTGGGCAGGCCACATAGTTTGCATGCCAGACACAAGACTCCCAAAGCAAGTATTCAACATGGAACTCGTCCACGGCAAACGAGCCAAAGGTGGAGAGTGGAAACGTTACTAGGACACCCTCAAAGGCTCCAAGATAAAGTGTGACATTCCCACTGACGCCTGGGAGTCCCTGGCCATAGACCGCACGCAGTAGAGGAAGTGCATCCGGGAGGGCACTGAGCTGCTCGAGGCTTGTCCACGAGAGCAAGCAGAAATCAAGCGCAGGCAGCGGAAGGAGCGTACGGCATACCAGACTCCCAACCTACCCTTTACTTCAACCACTGTCTGTCCCACTTGTGACAGAGACTATGGTTCTCGTACAGCCACCGAACAACTAATGCTAAAAGAGGAAGCAAGTCTTCCTCGATTCAGAGGGATTGCCGATGATGATGATGATGATAACGTGAGCCTATTGCACACGAAGAATCCTTTCAATCCATTGAACCTTTTACACAGGAGCAGATAATTCATCCCCTCAATCATGTTAAATAGTAACAAGTGGCGGCCAGTCAGCTTTTCAAGCGTCTTACATAAGAACAGGAGGCGGGTTATTCATCACTTTCCAGACAGTTTTATAGGAATTGGAAAAGGCAATTCTGCCCCTAGAATCTGTTGTATAGGAACAGTAGAATGCCATTCAGCCCATAGATGCTCTTACTGTGTTCAGTTTTGGTCTCCAAATCTGAGGAAGGACGTTCTTGATATTGAGGGAGTTCAGCGAAGGTTCACCAGAATGATACCCGGGATGGCAGGACTGACATATGAGGAGAGATTGGAACAACTGGGCCTGTATTCACTGGAGTTTAGAAGGATGAGAGGGGATCTCATCGAGACTTACACGATTTCGACAGGACTGGACAGGTTAAATGCGCGAACAATGTTCCCAATGATGCGGAAGTCCAGAACCAGGAGATAAAGTCTTAGGATAAGGGGTAGGCCATTTAGGAAGGAGCTGAGGAGAAAGTTCTTCACTCAGAGCGTTGTTAACATGTGGAATTCTCTACTGCAGAGAATCGTTGATGCCAGTTCATTGGATGTATTGAATAGGGAGTTAGATATGGCTCTCACGATAAAGGTATCAAAGAGTATGAAGAGAAAGCAGGAACGGGGTACTGAGGGAATGATCAGCCATCATCTTATTGAATGGTGGTGCTGGCTCGAAGAGCCGAATGGCCTACTCCTGCACCTATGTTCTATGTCTCTATGTTTCTATGTTGCACTGGAACAGGAGGAGGACATTCAATCTCCCGAGCCCTATTACATAGGAACAGGAGAAGAATATTCAACCTATCGAGGCTGGTTATACAGGAACAGAATTAGTTGAATCTTCACTCAAGCTTGTTACACAAGAACAGGAGGAGGACATTCAGCCACTCGAGCTTGTTACATAAGAATGGGAGGAGGCCATTCAACCAGTTGAGCCTATTATACTGGTACGGGTGGAGACGACTCAATCTTTCGAGCCTGTCGCAGTGGAACAAGAGGACGTCATTCAGCCCCTATAAGTTGTTACACAGAAGTACACTATTCATCCCCTCAAAACACCTACATAGGAATAGAAGGGGCTGATTAAATGCCGTGCAGCCTATTAGACAGCAACAGGAAACATAGAAACAGAGAAACATAGAAAATAGGCGCAGGAGTAGGCCCTTTGGCCCTCCGAGCCTGCACCACCAATCATATGCTGATGGCTGATCATGCAAAATCAGTACCCCATTCCTGCTTTCTCTCCATACCACTTGATCCCTTTAGGGGCACATCTAACTCCCTTTTGAATATATCCAACGAACTGGGCACAACAACTTTCTGTGGTAGAGAATTTCACAGGTTCACAATTCTCTGAGTGAAGAGGTTTCTATTCATCACGGTCCTAAATGGCTTATCCTTTATCCTTATGCTGTGACGCCTTGTTGTGGACTTCCCCAACATCGGGGACTTCCTGCATCTAACCTGTCCAATCCCGTCAGAATTTTATATGTTTCTGTGACATCCCCTCTCATACTTCTAAATTCCAGTTAACATAAGCCAAGTCGATTCAGGAGGAAGTGATTCAAGCTCTTGACCCTTGTATTTAGGAAACGGAGCAAGCCATTCAGCCACTCAAGTCTGTTACATCGGAGCTGAAGGAGGCTAGTCACACCCTTGACCCAGTTGCACAGGTAAAGGATGAAGTTAAGAGTACGGTAGTACAGTGGTTATGCTACTGGTTTAGTAACTCAGAGGCATGTATACACATCCAACCATGGCAGGTGGGGAATTTAAATTGAGTGCATTAAATAAATCTGGAATTTAAATGCTGTTATCCTGTCTTTCCTCGGCAACTCTATCCGCATAATGTTCGATTCCCTTCTCCCTCATATGCTGAACTAACAACCCCTTAAAAGCATCTAAACTATTTTACTCAACTACTCCTTGTTGCAGTGACTTCCGCATTCTCACCACTATCTGGGTAAATGAGTTAATATTTACATTTTTGTTGTTTATCTTATATTGATGGCCTTTTAGTTTTGCTCTTTCACACAAGTGGAAATTACTATACCAAAGTCTTTCATAATTTTAAAGAATTCTATTAGGTCAACATCAAGCCTTGTCTTTTCAGAAGAAAAGAGACCCAGCATGTTCATCATTTCCTTGCATTTCTGGTATCATCATCTTTTTTCCGCCCTCTCCAGTGCCTCTCTACCTATTTAATAACAACGTGACCAGAATTGTACGCTGATTTCCAACTGCGCTACAAAAATTTATCATAACTTTTCAATTCTATCCCGTCAGAAATAAACCCTAATGCTTTGTTGGCTTTTTATTGCCTTGTTAACCTGCGTCGCTACATTCAGTGATTCGCATATTTGTACTGTGAGATCCATTTTCTCTTCTATCCCACTGATCCTCCTATTTACCGAGTAACATGTTACCGCCCTATTCTTGTCAACAAAATGTAATACCTCATATTTATTTGGGTTCACGTCCATTTGCCAATTACATGTGCATTCATCAAATGTATTTACATTACATTAATTATTTAAAACTTCACCACGAAATTTACTTTCTTATTTATGTTTCACATAATGCCTTCACTCATTTGTAAATTGTAGTTTGAAATGGATAAGTAAAAATGAAAAGCTGCATCGGCCGAGAATCGCACATGGGTCGGCTGTGTTGCAGGTGAGAATTCCTTTCTTAAATCAGCAACATTGGCATTCATAGGCTGCCATAGGCAAGCAGGTCAAATTTAAATTTCTTTGATATTTTATCAATATAAGTGAGGCCACAACTGTAAAATAACAAGCAAAGTGCAACAGATGCTGGATATGATATTGTTCATTTAATGTTGGAAACACTTGCCAGCTCAGGGAAAGCACTCGCGACTTTAAAGCATTGCCTTTGTTGCCCACATCTTATAAATATATGGATAAATATTTATATTTGCGTATATTTACATACATTCCCTACTTTTTCACTTTCACAATAAATGTACTTTTTCTGTTCTGCCTGCATTGGCTCTATTACATTTGACCTCTTTCACAGCACACGCAGCTGCTGTCAGATACAGCAGAAAGGCACTCGCGACTTTAAAAGATCGCCTTTGTTGCCCACATCTTCCCTCGTGGCTTGTCTTGCACCATGGGCTTACTGAGTCTAGTTACTTATTGACTGCACGCCCTGATTTCCAGTGGATTTCATGCAGTCGCACAGCCTTCGTTCAATCAAAAATATATAGATTAAGAAACAATTATTTAAATCAAATCAAATTCAATTTTTTGCAATAAAATTGTAAATGTATTTATTTTCTTATTGTGATAAATATATATATGTTTTAAATTGTCTTTTTGTCTGGGTTGGTTTTATTTCCTTCCCTCCTTCCTGCCTGTCTATCACCTGTGGCTTCAACAACCGTACCAGTCCGGCGTGGACCTGAGACATGCGCTCACTCACACAGAGCACAATTGCCTTCAGGAATGACAGAAATCCCACTTTATTCTTTTGAAAGGGAACTGCTGTCTGTGAAAGCCCATTCTACAGCTGTGTCAGAGGGATGTGCTTCCTGTCCAGGATCATTCGGTGTCTGTTCAAACGGGATGGTTGTCAGTTCCGGTTCATCAATTGCCCCATTAAGACGTATTTACTCATAATCCGGATCATCCTGTATATTTTAAAAGGAGTGTGATTTCAGTTGCGATAACCGAATTGTGTTTCAAGCTGCATTGACGTTGCCTGTGTCCCTGCACATCAATATCGCAGCGCATCTATTCATTACTCAAAATATACTCATGTTTTCCAAAATCCACTCCTTGATCTCACCCTTGACCCAAATTTGCTCTCAGTATAAAACAACAACAAATTTTGACCCGACGGCAGCGGCCGCGTGGACTAATGGATAAGGCGTCTGAATTCGATTGTAACTGTGATGTTATCCGAAGATTGCATGTCGAGTTCCGCCGCGGTCAGCTAACTCGCCGCGCGAAATTTTATATTCTTTGTTTTGATGCTGCCTCAAAACCAACCATCTCGCACAGTCACTCACCTGAAGTAAAGGAAGGCTGTTTGCTTTAAGAAACGAATGGCACATTTTCATCACTGTCGATCTGTTTGCACGAGCAGAACAAGCGGGAAAGTAGACTTTCCTGCACATTATTTCTCTTTGAAAGCAAAAATTAGGGGATGGATGTCTGACGTTGCAGTAAATAGGAGACAAGGTGACTGAGAGGTCCATGCAATGGATTGCTGATCCACTTTGCTCGTTATTGTGTTAAAGATTTTCCCCTCGTTTTTTTTCGTCAATCACATTTAACCTCATTGCCAAATTCACCTTTTACTGACAAGGATGCAGCTCGTTGGTGAAGTAATGTCTCAAAAAATAATCACTTCATCAAAGGTAAAACATTAGCAGGACGATGGAGAGGGGGACTCATGGGATAGGTCTCTGAGAGTCAGCACAGGCACGATGGGCACAAATAACAAACTAAAGTCAGAATCTGCGAGCGACGTCTATCATTGTCGGCGGCTCGTTGGTCTAGGTGTATGATTCTTCATCGGGATTTTAATAATTGAAAAACGAGAGGTCCCGGTTTCACATCGCGGACGAGCCCTGTCAACTTTTAGTCAAAAAAAAACACTTTTCAGCCGGTCGACATGTGAGAAAACTGACATGTTTCAAATTAAAGCGTGTGATTGCGCTCCGTTGTTCCCACAGCGTCCAAAATCCTGGAGATTCCCAGGAGCAAAGTGAAACTCACCGAACTGAGTAAAGTTCATGTATCTCAGATGTACTCGGCTCTGTGTCTCATTGGACAACCTAAACCCGTGTTTGATTCCGGCCAATACTTGATCAGGATACCTTCCTTTCTGCACGCATGAGCTCACCTCCATTGGGATAAGCATACATTCAGCGTCAATCTCCACTTCAACGTGAAACAGACTCTGCCCTGAATATAAGTGCGTCCTGTTTCTCTGGCGCTGAAAAAAATGAGAGAAGCTGGCTTTGGATTGAATCCCTTGGCTGCCAAATTTAAACCGTAGCGGAAATCAATCCGGGGTGGCCAAGCTGCCTGGTCTGATTAAAAGACGTTCACACCAGACATTCCAGGCATGTTATAGTGTTCTGGCCTCAACATTCGGTTCAACCTATCGGATCATAAGCACCGCTCCCATTGTCTGCTAAAGGTTCTGCTGTTCACACTAACACCTCCTCTGGTCCATCCTTTGTTACTTTATTGCCCGCTTACCACCCACTTTGCCTTTTCCCATTGTTCCATTTATTATTCAATCACTCCTACGCTCCACTGTATCACCGACATTCCCTTTTGTCCTTCCTCGCTGCCTATTTTTTCCAGGTGCTATTTTCGTGGAAAAAACCTGTAAACTTTACATTTTTCTTAAAATATCGGAATGATCATCTGACTGAACGTGAGCCCGGGATCTTCATCCACAGAATGTTCACGACCTGCTGAGTTTTACAGAATTCTTTGTTTTTGTTCATTGTGTTTCTGTATCCCTTTTAAGGTGATGTGCTGGTCTGTCCGGGGACATTCTCTGTCTCTCTAAAATGGTGTACTATCAGTATCGGATCATTATGTATCTGTTTTTAAGGAATGTGCTGTCTGTCCCGGATTTCAAATTTCAAATTTCAAAAACTGCCTTTGGAGGGTGCAGGAATTTTAGTTTGTTGGTGTGTTTTTGTAAGCGAGGGAGTGCGTGTGAACGTTCTGCGCGATCTTACTGTGCATTTCATGTAATGGGAGGAAAAATGCATTACATGCAACTTGAAGCCACACTGATTTGATTCAACACGCAATCGAGGACTGCGGGACAGGAGACGAATCTGCTGTGGGATTTTGCTATTCCACATCTGAAAGAAGGCACATTATATAAGTTAGAAACAGAGCGATTTTAGCGAGAGCTTGCGGATGGGCTGTTTGACATGATGAGCTCCTTCCCCCTTATTTTCAAATGCAAATCAAATCAAGACAAGACAAGACAAGACATGATTGACTGATTGACTTTGTTTATACAAATATATGTATAAATATTTATATATGCGTATATTTACATACATTCCCTACTTTTTAACTTTCACAATAAATCTGATTTTTCTGTTCTGCCTGCATTGGCTCTATTACATTTGACCTCTTTCACAGCACACGCAGCTTCTGTCTGATCCTGATCCTGCAGAAAGGCACTCGCGACTTTAAAAGATCACCTTTGTTGCCCACATCTTCCCTCGTGGATTGTCTCACACCATGGGCTTACTGTGTTTGGGTATTTACTGACTGCACGACCTGATTGCCAGTGGATTTCATGCAGTCGCACAGCCTTCGTTCAGTCAAAAATATATAGATTAAGAAACAATGATTTATTTATTTAAATCAAATCAAATTCAATTTTTTGCAATAAAATTGTAAATTTATTTACTTTCTTATTATGAAAAATATATATATGTGTTTTAAATTGTTTTTTTTCTGCGTTGTTTTTACTTCCCCCCCGCCCACTCCTTCCTGCCTGTCTATCACCTGTGGCTTCAACAACCGTCCCAGTCCCGCGTGGTCCTGAGACCCGCGCTCAATCACGCACAGCACAATTGCCTTCAGGAATGATATCAATCCCACTTTATTCTTTTGAAAACGGAATTGCTGTCCGTGAAGGACCATTCTACAGCTGTGTAAGAGGGATGTGCTTCCTTTCCAGGATCATTCGGTGTCTGTTCAAACGGGATGTTTGTCAGTTCCGGTTCATCAATTGCCCCATTAAGACGTATTTTCTCATAATCCAGATCATCCTGTATATTTGAAAAAGAGTGGGATTTCAGCTGCGATAACCGATTGTTGAACTGTTGTGTTTCAAGCTACATTGACGTTTCCTGTGTCCGTGCACATCAATGTCGCAGCGCATCTATTCATTACTCAAAATATGCTCATGTTTCCGATATCCACTCCTTGATATAACCCTTGTCCCAAATTTGCTCTCAATATAAAAAACAACAAATTTTGTACCGACGGCAGCGGCCGCATGGACTAATGGATAAGGCGTCTGAATTCGATTGTAACTGTGATGTTATCAGAAGATTGCAAATATTTACAATCTGTATTCGCAACAGGGAAGAATTAACTGATTGTACTGTAGCCAAGTTTGCTGACGATGCAACGATGGGAGGAAAAGCAATGTGTGAGGAGGACACAAAAAATCTGCAAAAGGACAAAGGCAGGCTAAATGATTGGGCAAAAATTTTGCAGATAGTGTATAATGTTTGAAAGTGTGAGATCATGCACTTTTGCAGAAAATTCAAGAGCAAGTTATTATTTAAATGGAGAAAGATTGCAAAGTGATGCAGTACAGTGGGACCTGAGGGTACTTGCATGGAACACAAAAGGATAGTATGCAAGTACAGCAAGTGATGAGGTAGGGCAATGGTATCTTGGTTTTTATTGCAAAGGGGATGGAGTATAAAAGCAGGTAAGTCTTGCTGCAGCTATATAAGTTATTGGTGAGGCCACACCAGGAATATTGCGTGCAGTTTTGCTTTCCATATTAATGAAAAGATATACTTGCTTTGGAAGCAGTTCAGAGAAACGTCACTGGATTGATTCCGGGGATGACGGGGTTGACTAATTAGGAAAGGTTGAGCTGGCTGGGCCTCTACTCTTTGGAATTCAGAAGAATGAGAGGTGATCATATTGAAAAGTATAAGGTTATAAGGGAGCTTGACAAAGTGAATGCAGAGAGGATCTTTCCACTGATGGGAGAGACTAGAACAAGAGGGAATAATCTTCGAATAAGTGGCCACCCATTTAAAACAGAGATGAGGACAGTTCGGATATAAATCCAGCCTCTCCCTTTAAAATGAAGGAACACAAAACGAGAAATTGCCAAAACCCAGGAGTGAACCATGGATTGTGAAATATCCAGTCTACCGCTGTCCAACTGAGCTATTACAGGCCGACAGCAACTACACCAAAACTTTCTCACACATTTCTGAAAGAAAATCTAAGCCCGGGATGAATTGCCCCGCCAACTCAATCCTCACTTCGGGGCTTTGGGCCCCAAACAAATCTCGGAGCTCAGGTTGCGTTACTGAAATGTAAATGAGAATGAAAATCTCTCTGCTCAGGTTAAGTCATCACTGCCTATGGCGCAGGCACTCTCTGATTAGAGTCTTGTACACGTTGCTAAGTTCAAAATGATGCATGCGTCCACACTGGCAATGAATTGCCTGATAGCCGTGCTGTGATGAGCTTGTTTTTTCTAGGGTGATGCAGCGCCAGAACGTACATGGAAGACTAATGATAATTGTGATTGTTCTACACTGCAGTTAAATGTGGTAAAACTTACAGTGTAAGTCAAAAATGTTGAGAGAGGTCGAATTTTTTACTGCTGAACTTACAACAATAATCGGGGAAGTATTTTGTACCGCTGTAATGAATGATGCGCTGCTGATGTTAGGGGCAGCAGCAGTGTGGTTAGCTGCAAGTTTGTTCAGGAGCAGCCACAGTGCGGCTAGACATCCACTGAAATCTATTTCATTATGTCCTTTTCTCTGGATTTTTCACTCTTGGAGCCGGTGAACATTTGCTTTGGTTTGCCTGTCTCGGGGGACAGAGCCGTTCTGTCTGTCTATTCCTGCTTATGACCATTTACGGGACCCGGCCACTGCTTCAACTTTTATCAGCAGCCCAGCAACACAAATAAACAGAAGGTTTGTCTCTCCACCCCAGCGGCAAACAAGAAATGGATGTTATTCCAAATAATTTCCAACCCTTGGGATTCTGTGTGGATTTGTTTCTTTTGAAAGATTGGATTTTAAATGTTAGGAAGAACCGAAAAAATTATGAGAAATATTTGAACGCGTAAGGGGATATCGGCGTTATTAGCACCAACTGAGCTAACCAGCCACAAAATGTGTTGAAGGTAGGTGCCAGCCCAGCCTGAGGGGATGGTGTTTCCGGCGCACACTGGGTGACCGAGTTACAGCAAAAACATGGAACACATGATATCGCTTAAACATTGTTCAGTGTTCATATATAAAACTGGGCATGGTGTAAATAAGAAGTTACAGAAAAACAGCGCATGAATCGAACAATTCATTGTAGAAATTATTATCATGCAAGCGCTGAGCAGCCCATCTCTCAAGCACTTTCCAGATATAAAACCAGCTTCTCCCATAAAATGAAGGGAACACAAAATAACCAGCAATTGCCGAAAACCGGGACCTTTAAATCTTCAGTCTAACGCTCTCCCAACTGAGCTTTTTCGGCGCGACAGCAAATGAAGCAAAATTTTCTCACAGCTTTTTGAAGGAAAAGCTAACCCCGGGAGGAATTGCCCTGCCCACTGAGTCCTCATTTCGGGGCAATGGTTCCAAAACCATCTCAGAGTTCAGGTTGTGCTAATATAATGTACAATGATAATGAAAATCTTTATGCTCAGGATACGTTATCAGTGCCCATAGGCCAGGCATAATCTGATTCCAATCTTGCACACGTTGCTAAGTTTAAAATGTTGAATTTTCCACACTGGCAGTGCATTGACAGATAGCCGTGCTGTGATAAGCAAGGGTGATGTGGCGCAAAAAGGTACATTGAAGACTAATGATGGACATGACTGGCAACATTTATAGTGTCAATCAGCAATTCTAGTTTCAGTTATTGAGAGAGGTCTAGTCATTGATGGCTGACTTTAAAACAGCAGGCACAGAAGTGTATGTTGAATCACTGCAACAAATGATGCGCTGCCGATGTGTTGAGCTGTAAATTTGTTCAGGAGTACCACTGTTAAGAGCCGAAAATACACTCTTCACTGACTGGGAATCAAAGGCAGGCTGCAGCGGTAAAAACACCAAATCCTCACCACCAGTCCACCTGGGAAGATACTGCAAATATCTTTGCCAGCAAACAGTCTGTTATGTATGCACGAAAACAATGTTATGCTGTAATGTTATGATGTACTGTAACACTGAATGTACCTTCACCCTGTACACACCTTACCTGTACACCAGAGGCTGCTGCTGCTGGAGACCTAAGGGTCACCTGCACACTGCAGGTAAAACTGTATAAAAGGGAGATCACCTCTTGGTGTCATCACTCTAGGTGCTGCAATAAAGAACTACAGTCTTCACAGACTAAGTATCATACCCCTGCCTCGTGGAGTCATTAACAGAATATCTACCTACACAATAACTGGCGACGAGGTCATGAACTACACGCACATCATTTCGAATGTCATCAACTTTCAACTATTCACCGATGAGGAAGATATGGACACCTTCATGGAATGTTTAGAACACTTCTTAATAGCCAACGATCTGAATGGGGACACACCGGCTACACTGCCGCACAAGCGCAGGGCCGTCCTGATTAGTAGTTGTGGGCCCACTATCCAGGGCCTTGTCAGGAACTTGCTAGCCCCAGCGAAGACAACAACCAAGAGCTATGGGGAACTTGTCACCTTAATAACTTGTCAACTAAAACCCAAAAACAGCATCCTCACAGCCAGGCACCGGTTCTACACTCACTGGCGAACTCAAGGTCAAGATATTGCTAAGTATTTTGCACATTTCAGAAGATCACCATGTGATTTTGGCGACCATCTTAACGAAACAATAAGGGACATATTTGTTATCGGATTCGGCCACTAGGGCCTCCTCCACACACTGCTCTCTGCAGACATCACAGTCACCCAGCAGAATGCAATTAAATTGAGCCAGGCATACGTGATTTCAGTCAGCAACTCCAAGCGAATAATGACCCACACCCAAAACTCTAAACTAACGAATGCAGTGAACCGAATGGCTACTTCTAAAGGCAGAAATGCTGCCCCGAGTCCCACAGCCCTGAGTCCACCACATGGGGCAAACCGGCTAGCCCCATGCTGGCGCTGTGGAGGAAACCACAGGGCCCAGCAGTGCCGCTACAGAGACTATAGATGCAAATGCTGCAAACCGAAAGGGCGCCTTCAGAGAATGTACAAAAAAATCTTTACTCGCCACGTCGCTGAAGAATTGTCTGATCACCTGGGCTCTGACATAGATGAAGACGAAGCAACTCAACCCCTAATGTAACGTTGACTTGTGATCCCGGAGTAACTGATGAGAAAATGTAATGAATGCTTGTGTAAGTGATGTTGAGAACAAGTTTGTAACGCTTAATGATGATGACAGAAATTTAAAAATGCCAAATGCAACCATGTATGGAGAGACCAAGATACAAGAACTTGATGTAAATGCTGTAAGTGACATTGTAAAGAGAGAAAGCAGTGTCGATTGGACTATGTATGATAGGAGCCAATGTGTCATGTATACAAGAAGTATACTGTTAAAGGACACCGGGTTCAACAGGGACAATGTTTATGCCAGATGAATGCCCCAGTGGGAGACCCCCAGGTCCAGCGGGCTCCCTGACCATGTAGCCTGAAACTTTGGGACCGATGTGATGCCCCAGGATGGGCTCACACACACACACAGTGGGTACAGACCCACTGCCGGGAAAGGGACAGTGTTCAATGAGCAGCACAGCCACCAATACTGGCAACCTGCCCCAGATCGGCCCTACATCCCCTGGTCACCAGGGCCAACACCAGGAGCGAGAGGCCAGTACCCTCCAGCTTTCCTGCCAGACCCTGGAATGAGCAGACTTTCATCACAAACGGAGGACAAGGAGCCCACACAGCCCTGTGGCCCTGTCCACCACCATCATCATCCATCATCATCGGCAGTCCCTCGAATCCATGATGACTTGCTTCCACTTCAAAAAGTTCACAGCTGTTTCAATGAAGCACTTAAAATTCTAGGTCCGAACTAAACCTTGAAATGTGGACGATGCCGGTGCGTGGATTTTTTTTACGTGTGGTGGCCGTTGCACTCCAGCAACCCCACTGGCTAAACAGAGCTAGGACTTGGTCCAGTGGCAAGGATTAACCAAGACTAACTGGAGTCCAGTTCTGCTGCACAAATCGCAGTGTGGGCTGGTCCGTGCTGCCCCTGGGCCCTCGCCTCTCCTGGGCCCCGATCATATCCCTCTGCAATCTCTCGCCGCTCCTTCGCCCCAACCTCACCGGTCCTGCAGTAACTGCCAATGCTCCAATCACCGACCTGGACATTGGTGACGTCACTCTGCACTGCCGTTGCTCTCCTGCTCCAGAAAGTGCTGCTCCCGAAGTGGTATACCGCCACACTGCTCCTTCCGCTCCCCGGCCTGGTCCGCTGGTGCTCACAGGCCGGGGGCCGCTCAGCCTACTGGGCCACGCCTCCGCACTGCTCCTTCCGCTCCCCAGCCTGGTCCGCTGGTGCTCACAGGCCGGGGGCCGCTCAGCCTACTGGGCCAGGCCTCCACACTGCTCCTTCCGCTCCCCGGCCTGGTCCGCTGGTGCTCACAGGCCGGGGGCCTCTCAGCCTACTGGGCCACGCCTCCCCACTGCTCCTTCCGCTCCCCAGCCTGGTCCGCTGGTGCTCACAGGCCGGGGGCCGCTCAGCCTACTGGGCCATGCCTACACACTGCTCCTTCCGCTCCCCGGCCTGCTCCGATGGTGCTCTCAGGCCAGGGGCCGCTCAGCCTACTGGGCCAGGCCTCCACACTGCTCCTTCCGCTCCCCGGCCTGCTCCGATGGTGCTCTCAGGCCGGGGGCCGCTCAGCCTACTGGGCCACGCCTCACCACTGCTCCTTCCGCTCCCCAGCCTGGTCCGCTGGTGCTCACAGGCCGGGGCCGCTCAGCCTACTGGGCCAGGCCTCCACACTGCTCCTTCCGCTCCCCGGCCTGGTCCGCTGGTGCTCACAGGCCGGGGGCCGCTCAGCCTACTGGGCCACGCCTCCACACTGCTCCTTACGCTCCCCGGCCTGGTCCGCTGGTGCTCTCAGGCCAGGGGCCGCTCAGCTTGCTGGGCCAGGTGCCACACTGTTCCTTCCGCTCCCCGGCCTGCTCCGCTGTTGCTCACAGGCCGGGGGCCGCTCAGCCTACTGGGCCAGGTGCCACACTGCTCCTTCCCATTCCCGGCCTGCTCCGAAAGTACTCGCAGGTTGCGAGCCGCTCAGCCTGCATTAATGCATTACAGTCCGCACAACCGCTGCTTATCCCTGCCCACCACCACACACTTACCCACTCTACAGAGTATGTACCCTACCCACTGCTGCATTGGCACCCCCACTGAGGGATCACACAAAAGTGACACCCAAATGGTCTCTGCGTGAGGGGGGAAATGTATAAGGCCAGCTTCATGCACAGGAATCACACCTGGCACCAACACAGCCCAAACCAAAAGCTCCCACAGCACACCACTGATCACATCACCTCCTTCACACTGCACAGACATTATCTGTACACCAGAGGGTGCTGCTGCTGGAGACCTAAGTGTCACCTGAACCCTGCAGGTAACCCAGTATAAAAGTGCGCTCAACTCTTGGTGTCCTCTACCAAGGAGCTGCAATAAAGGACTAGTCTTCACAGTTTAAGTACCATATGACTGCCTCCTGGAGTTATTAAAATGTGTCCACATACATTACAGACCAATGCAGTCTTTCCTCCTTGCTCCTTCGAAATTCACATCACATTCGTGCCACGTAAAACTGTTTGTAGCAAATTGTATTTTTATTCAGACATAGATGATCTGGAAGAGGGGACAGAGTGCAGTGTAACAGAATTTGCAGATGACACAAAGATTAGTGGGAAAGTGGGTTGTGCAGAGGACACAGAGAGGCTGCAAAAAATTTAGATAGGTTAAACGAATGGGCTAAGGTTTGGCAGATGCAATACAATGTCAGAACATGTGATGTCATCCACCTTGGAAATAAAACAGTAAAAGGGAATATTATTTGAATGGGGAGAAATTACAACATGCTGCGGTGCAGAGGGACCTGGGGGTCCTTGTGCATGAATCACAAAACGTTAGTTTGCAGGTGCAGCAGGTAATCAGGAAGGCGAATGGAATGTTGGCCTTCATTGCGAGAGGGATGGAGTACAAAAGCAACGAGGTCCTGTTGCAACTGTACAGCGTATTAGTGAGGCCGCACCTGGAATACTGGGTGCAGTTTTGGTCACATTACTTGAGGAAGGATATACTACCTTTGGAGTGGGTACAGAGACGATACATTAGACTGATTCCGGAGATGAGAGGGTTACCTGATGATGATAGATTGAGCAGACTGGGTTTTTACTCGTTGGCGTTCGGAAGGATGAGAGGTGATCTTATAGAGACATTTAAATTAATGAAAGGGATAGACAAGATAGAGGGAGAGAGGGTGTTTCCACTGGTCGGGGAGACTAGAACTAGGGGGCACAGCCTAGGGGGTGCCAATTTAAAACCGAGTTGAGAAGGAATTTCTTCTCCCAAACAGTTGTGAATCTCTGCCCAAGGAAGCAGTTGAGGCGAGCTCATTGAATGTATTCAAATCACAGATAGATAGATTTTTAACCAATAAGGGAGTTAAGGGTTACGGGGAGCAGGCGGGTAAGTGGAGCTGAGTCCACGGCCAGATCAGCCATGATCATATTGAATGGCGGAGCAGGCTCGAGGGGCTAGATGGCCTACTCCTGTTCCTAATTCTTATGTTCTTATGTTCTTATGAAAGACATGTCCGCACAACTACAGTATTAAGTGCGGGTAGGCATCCACTTAAAACTATTTCTCCCTGTCCTTTTCTCTGGTTTGTTCACTATCGGTGCCGGGTGAACATTTCATTTGTAGTATTTGTCCTGAACTGCAGCCATTTGCCCATCTCTGAGGGACAGAATTATTCTGTCCAACCGTTCCTGCTGATGACCATTAACGGGAACAAGCAGCCAGTTCATCGTTTATCAGCAGACTAAGAAATAGAAATAAACAGAAAGATGTGCCTCATCGCCACAGCGGCAAAGAAGCAATGGAAGTTATTCCAAATAATTCGCAACCCTTGGGAGTGTGTATGAATTTGTTTCATTATAAATAGTAAATGAAATGTAATGAAAAACCGGAAAAAAATATGAACAGCATTCGAACATGGATCAAACCCGTTACCTTGTTGCTAATAGCCCCATGCTGAAACCAACTGAGCTAACCGGTCACACCGTGTAACGACTGTGTGTTTCCGGTACACACTGGGTGATAGATTTACTGCACAAACATGCAACAAATCACATCGCGGACACATTGTTCACTGTTCATGTTCAAAACTGGGCAGAGCGTAAACAGAAAGTAACAGAAAAAGAGCGCTGAATCTAACATAATTCATTTTGAAAATTATCGCACAATCGCTGAACAGCCTGTCCCTCAAGTATTGTCCACATATAAAACCAGCCTCTCCCCTTAAATTTGAAGTTAACACAAAATAACCAGAAATTGCCGAAACCCAAGATTTGGGTCATTTACATCTTCAGCCTTACGCTCTCCCAACTGAGCTTTTTCGGCCCGAAAGCAAATGAAGCAAAACTTTCTCACACTTTTTTGAAAGAAAACCTAACCCCGGGAGGAATTGCCCCGCCCACTCAGGCCTCACTTCAGGGCAATGGGTCCCAAACTGATCTCGGAGCTCAGGTTGTGTTAATGTAATGTATAATGTTAATGAAAATCTTAACGTTCAGGTTAAGTTATCATTGCCCACGGCCCAGGCAGTATCTGATGCCCGTCATGCACACGTTGCTAAGTTCAAAATGTGTATTTTTCCACACTGATCGTCGTGCTGTGAGCAGCTAGGTTTGTTAGGGTGATGCCGCGCCAGAACGTACATGGAAGCCGAATGATAATTGTGATTGTTCTCAGATTTCAGTTAAATGTTGGCAAAACTTACATGTCAATCATTAATTCTAGTTCCATATATTGATTTAATGTTCTGCTGAAGTGTTCATAAAAATGCAAAGCTCACCAGGCTACATCTCACAGTGTTGAAGACACAGTGAAATATGCTGATGTCTTTATTCAAATTTCAGAATATAAAATTTTCGTAAAATTCCCCGTTCTTTTGATGGCACTGATGGGTTGTGAAATGGAAACGGGCCGAAGTCAAACTGAGCCACACTGAATTCGAGCCAAAGTGAAATTATTACAGGTTCAGTCCTTAGCAGTAAAATGCTGAAGAGAGATAAGAGTCATGAAACAAGGAGAGTTGACGATACTGATGTTGAATCTCCTTGAGATCAAACACACCATGAAGCTTCTGCTGGGGAATTCAGATCTGGGAAATCGACTATGAAACTTAAACATAGATATACAGTGAGCCAATGTGCAATACAGGAAGGACCAGGTCAAATGAATATCTTAATGTTCAGGATAAGCCCATGGCCCAGGCATTATCTGATTACAGTGTTGCACAAGTTACTAAGATTACAATGTTGGATTTTCCACACTGGCAATGCATTGATTAATAGCCGTGCTGTGATAAGCCAGGGTGATGTGGTGCAAAAAGGTACATGGAAGACTAATGATAGCCATGATTAGAAACATTTGCAGCATCGATCAGCAATTCTAGTTCCATTTGTTGAGAAAGATCAAGTCATTTACTGCTGACTTTGAAACAGCAAGCACAGAAGTATTTTGTATTGTTACAACGAATGATGCGATGCTGAAGGTTGGGGCAGCAGCACTGTGGTGAGCTGTAAATTTGTTCAGGAGCAGCCGTTTACCTTGCAGTTCAAACAGCCCAAAATACACTGTTCCCTGACCGGGAAGCAAACCCTGAGCACGAACAGTGAAAGTGCAAATCCTAGCCACGAGACCACCAGGGAAGCTGCTGCAAGTGACTTTGCCAGCAAGCAGACAAACGCAGTCTTTCCTCCTTGCTGTTCGAAATTCACATCACATTCGTGCCAGGTAAAACCGTTCGTAGCAAATTTTTATGTTCTTATGTTCTTATGAAAGACATGTCGGCATAACTACAGTATTAAGTGCGGGTAGGCATCCACTTAAATCTATTTCTCCCTGTCCTTTTCTCTGGGTTGTTCACTCTCGGTGCCGGGTGAACATTTCATTTGGTGTATTTGTCCTGAACTGAAGCCTTTTGCTTATCTCTGGTGACAGAAACGTTCTGTCTGTCCGTTCTTAAGGGAACAGGCCGCCAGTTTATTGTTTATCAGCAAACCAAGAAACGCAAATAAACAGAAATGTGTGCCTCTCCACCCCGGCGGCAAAGAAGCAATGGATGTTATTCCAAATAATTTCCAACCCTTGGGATTTTGTATAGATTTGTTTAATTATAAAGATTGGATTTTAAATGTTATGAAAAACCGAAAAAAAATCAATTGCATGCAAATGGCCCTACAGGGATCAAACCAGCGACCTTAGCGTTAGTAGCACCATGCTCTATGCCACTAAGCTAACTAACCACAAAGTGCGCTGAATGTGTGTGAAAACCCAGCCTGACGGGATCGTGTTTCCGGCTCACACTGGGTGACAGAGTTGCTGCATAAACATTGAACACATTACATCGCTTAAACTTTTTTCACTGTTCATATTCAAAACTGGGCAGAGTGTAAATAGAAAGTAACAGAAAAGGAGCGCTGCATCTAACAAAATTAATTTTGAAAATTATCATGGAACCGCTGAACAGCCCATTCCTCAAGCACTGTCCCCATCCAAAACCAGCCTCTCCCCTTAAAATAAAATAATCAAAAATTGCCAAAACCCGAAATTGAAGAAGGTACTTTTTGGTCTTAAAGCTAACGCTCTCCAAACTGAGCTATATCGGTCTGCAAGGAAGTAAACCAGAATTTTCTCACACCTTTTTGAAAGAAAACCTAACCCCGAAAGGAATTATCTCGCCCACTCAGTCCTCACTTCGGGGCGATGGGCCCAAACAGATCTTGGAGAGCAGATTGTGTTAATGTAATGTACAATGATAATGAAAATCATAACGCTCAAATTAAGTTATCACTGCCCACGGCCCAGGCACTTTCTGATTCCAGTCTTGCCCACGTAGCTAAGTTCAAAATGTGCATGTTTGTACACTGGCTATGAATTGCGTGATAGCTGTGCTGTGATGAGCTCGGTTTGTTAGGGTGATGCAGCGCAAAAACGTACATGGAAGCATGATAATTGTGATTTTTCTCACACTGCAGTTAAATGTTGCGAAAACTTACAGTGTCAATCAGCAATTCTAGTTCCATCTGTTGATTTAATGTTCTGCTGTAATGTTCATAAAAGTATAAAGCTTGCACACCAGGCTAGTGCTATGAAGTGTTGATAAAGATACAAAGTTTGTACACCAGGCTCGATCTCACTGTGTCAAATACACAGTGAATTACATAAAACACTGCATGAATTCAGAGCTGGGAAAATGCCTGCGAATCCTAAACATAGGCACACAGTGAGCCAATGCGAAATACAGGAGGGGCCCAGGCCTGATGAATATCTTAATGCTTAGGATACGTTATCACTGCCCATGGCCCAAGCGCTCTCTGATTAGAGTCTTGCACACATTGCTAAGTTGAAAATGTTGCATTTTTTCACACTGGCAGTGAATTGACTGATAGCCATGCTGTGATAAGTGAGTGTGTAGCGCAAAAAGGTACGTGGATGCCTCATGATAACCATGATTGATCTGATACCGGCAGTTAAATGTTTGCAACATTTAAAGTGTCAATCGGCAGTTCTAGTTTCATACGTTGAAAGAAGTCTAGTCATTTACTGCTGACTTGAAACCAACAGGCATAGAAGTGTATTGTGTCCCACTGCAACGAATGATGCGCTGTTCATGGCTGGGGCAAGCTGTAAATTGGTTCAGGGGCGGCCAATTACCTTGCATTTCAAACAGCCCGACATTCACTGAGCCGCATTGACCGCGAGCCAAGGTGAAATTATACTAAGTTCACTCTTTAGCAGCGAGAAGCTGCATGGAGATAAGAATCGCGAATCAAGGAGAGATTTTCTGATGCTGATGTTGAATCCCATTTATATTATACACTCCTTGAAGTCTTTGCTGGGGGATTCACAGCTGAGGAATCGCCTAATAAAGGAGCTTAAACATTTGAAACTACAACCTCAATCTCTGCTTCCTGTCTGTCATTGCAGGGTGGCAGCTACTGGCTCTGCCCCAGGGGCTCAGCTTGTGTGGAGTTTGCACATCTCACCCGGCGAAGTACTGAACTCCACACAACAGAATGCGATCAGGTTCCTTCCTCCGCCTTATGCATCTTGTTTATTGCACTTGGTGTGGTACTGAGACCCACACAGAGAAGGGAAAGCCAAGGCTCCATCCCCAT
This sequence comes from Pristiophorus japonicus, assembly GCF_044704955.1. Taxonomy (NCBI): domain Eukaryota; kingdom Metazoa; phylum Chordata; class Chondrichthyes; family Pristiophoridae; genus Pristiophorus; species Pristiophorus japonicus. The sequence goes on along the minus strand of NW_027254846.1, from coordinate 1,730,932 downwards.
CTGTGGTATGTTAATCTATCACCCAGTGTGGTACTGAGACCCTCACAGAGCAGGATGGGTCGAGACTCCATTACAGGCCTGTGGTACGTTGTTTCACTTTGCATGCTGCTGACCCCCATATAGAGCAGAAAGAGCAGGGTCCCATCATTAGCCTCGGCTCTAGAGTGCCTGTTTCCCAGGGCATGCAGTGAAACAACCACGTGTATATCTGATCCCTACATTGAAGAATACTATAGCAGAAGAACTCGTGGAAAGCTTCCCAAAGTTGTGAGAAACCCAGATATCATGTTAATTGATTGATGAACAATGCTAATAGCTTGCCGCGGGTTTTCTGATCAATTTGTTTGACATGTTTTCTTTCATCAACCATTTGCATGTTCCCACAATGAATGCTACTTTCTTTAATTGGGATAACTAAACAGATAATGGACAGTTGATAGCTTGCTCACTGTGATCAGAAGTTTCGGCTCGATAACCTCATATGTTGTTGCTAATGCCGAACATCTCTGTGGTGCAATTGGGTAGCACGTTCGTTTATTAACCCACTGTTAACTAACAGGGTGGTGGTTCGAGACCACCGAGGGATAGTGCTTGTACTTCATGGTCTTCAATATCTGTGGGTTTGTCTGCAAGAAAATGGGCGGCAAACTGTGCCAGGTGGAATTCAAGTCGGAAAGTGTGAGATACTCCATTTGGATCAGAGAAAGCCATTTTGTCGCACCAATGGTGCTCGCAGGTCGTGGAGCAGTCAGACTGCTGGGATAGGCCTCCACGACGCTCCCGAATCTGCTTCGAGGGCTGAGTGGCCCAGAGGCTGCGAACCTTTAAAGATGTATGTGCTAAAATGCCCAAATCTCTCTCTGTCTCCACCTTCGTCAGTGCTTACCCCTGATGCATGAATGACTGTTGAGCATTTATCCTGCCCACGTGCACTTATCTAAGTTATACACAATTTGCCAGTAATGAGACCAATCTCCCAAAACAGTAAGATCTGCCTGAGGCAGACGAGACCCAAATACTCGCTCAAAGCTCGGTATCCTTTGCAAATGTGCAGATTGTGCCATCGCCTACATCCAGATCATTAATAAAAATAGTAAGGAGCAATGGACCCAACACAAACTCCTGCGGGACCTCACTCCTGGCCGGTATCCAAACCAACCCAAAACCATCTATAAAAGCTTGATGCCTATGCACTGCCAGCCCGCTCAACACCAACTCCTGCGGGATCTCACTGCTGACCGGCATCCAAACCAATCCAAAACCATCTATAACAGCTTGATGCCTATGCACTGCCAGCCCGCTTCCTAGGACCTTTAAAGAAGTGGCTGCAGAGATAGTGGATGCATTGGTTGTAATCTACTAAAATTCATTAGATTCTGGGGAGGTCCCAGAAGATTGAAAAACCACAAATGTAACACCCCTAATTAAAAAAGGAGGGAGACAGAAAATTGGCTAATTGCTTTCATTGGGAAAAAGCTGGAGTCCATTATTAAGGAAGCAGTAGCAGGACATTTGGAAAAGCATAATACAGATAAGCAGAGTCAGTACGGTTTTAAGAATGGGAAATCATGTTTGACAAATTTGCTGGAGTTCATTGAGGTTGTAATGTGCATGGTAGATAAGGGGGAACCAGTGGATGTGGTATATTTGGATTTCCAGAAGGCACTTGATAAGGTGCCACATAAAAGGTTACTGCACAAGATAAAAGTTCATGGGTTGCGGGGTGGGCTAACTAAGTGAAGACAGAGTGTCGGGATAAATGGTTCATTTTCCGGTTGTCAAAAGGCAACAAGTGGGGTGTCACCAGGATTACTGCTGGGGCCCCAACTATTTACAATATATATTAATGACTTGGATGAAGGGAACGAGTGTAATGTTTCCAAGTTTGCTGATGATACAAAAATGGGTGGGAAAGTACATTGTGTGGAGGACAGAAATAATCTGTAGACAGGCTAATTGATTGGACAAACAAATGGAGTATAATCTGGGAAAGTGTGAGGTTATCCACTTGGGCAGAAAAAATAAAAATTCAATTTATTATTTATATGGAGAAATAGTACAAAATGCTGCAGTACAGAGGGACCTGAGCGTCCTTGTGCATGAAACACAAAAAGTTAGTATGCAATACGCAAATAACTATGAAGGCAAAGAAATGTTGGCTTTTATTGCAAAGGGAATGGCGTATAAAAACAGCGAAGTCTTGCTACGATTGTACAGAATCTTGGTGAGACCACACCTGGAGCACTGCATACAATTTTGATCTCCTTATTTAAGGCAGGATATACTTGAATTGGAGACAGTTCAGAGAATCTTTACTAGTTTAATTTCTGAGATGAAGGGGTTGACTTATGAAGATAGGTTAAGCAAGTTGGGCCCGATACTCATTGGCGTTTAGAAGAATGAGAGATGATCTTATTGAAATATATGATACTGAGAGGCGTGACAAGGAAGATGCAGAGAGGGTGTTTCCATTCGTGGGGGAATCTAGAACTAGGGGGCATAGTTTAAGAATAAGGGGTAGCCGATTTAAAACTGCGATGAGGAGAATTTTCTCTCTCGAAGTGTCGTAATTCTTTGGATTCTCTACCCCAGAGAGCTGTGAAGGATGGGTCATTGAATATATTTAAGGTGGAGATAGACAGATTTTTGAGCGATAATGATGTGAAGGGTTATGGGGAGCGGGCAGGAAAGTGGAGCTATGCCAAAGATCGGGTCAGCCATGATCTTATTAAATGGCAGAGTAGGTTTGAGAAGTCAATGGCCTACTCCTGCTCCTATTTCTAATGGTTTTTAAAGTGTGAAGTATCGATGCAAACATAATCAGCATAATATTTTTATCTGGCCATTTTTCCATTGATTAATTTGTCAAATATCCCGAACATTAAAATCCAGCCCAGTTAAAGGAGCAATCAATATCAGCAGAAAGAAAGTCCAACTGTCAGAATGGACATTATTGAATCTGGGACAACAGCAGAATCCAAACCCTGCAGTCACTTGTGAACTCGCTGCTGTCTCAGCAGGTTGGATGACTGAGTGTATCTCTTCCCACACACGGAGCAGGTGCACGGCCTCACCGCAATGTGAACTTGCTGGTGTGTCAGCAGGTGGGATAACTCCGTGAATCCCTTCCTACACTCAGAGCAGGTGAACGGCCTTTCCCCAGTGTGAACTCACTGGTGCATCAGCAGGTGGGATGACTGAGTGAATCCCATCCCACACGTGAAAGAGATGAACGCCCTCTCCCCAGTGTGAACTAGCTGGTGTGTCAGCAGGGTGGATGATGAGGTGAATCCCTTCCCACAGTCGGAGCAGGTGAACGGCCTCTCCCCAGTGTGACTGCGCCAATGAACTTCCAGATCAGATGGGAAATTGAATCACTTCCCACAGTCCCCACATTCTCACGGTTTCTCCGTAGTGTGGGTGTCCTTGTGTCTTTCCAGGTTGGACGATCAGTTGAAGCCCAGTCCACACACAGAACACGTGTATGGGTTCTCCCCGCTGTCAATGCTGCAATGTTTTTTCAGGCTGTGTAACTGGTTAAAGCTCTTTCCACAGTCAATGCACTGGAAAACTCTCACTCGGGTGTGTGTGTCTCGATGCTTTTCCAGTCACATTATTGTTTGAAATCTGTTCCGACAGACAGAAGAGACAAACTTTTTTCCTTCCACATTCAAACGCTGATGATATTCAGGTCCTGAGGAGTCGAGTGATTCTGTCAGATCTTGACGTGATGTTTGGTTTGAGTTTACCGTCTACAAATCCTGCCCATTAAATACCCTGGAGAAGGAGTTTACTAAATTATTACTGCAAGTACAGGACAGAAATTCAGAACAAACAACTCTAGATCCTATGGAACATTTTTTTACTCTTGTTCGTCCCAAAGCAGTAAATTCCTGCCCCATACACTCATCCCTGTCACTGTCCTGAAATTGAAACACATCGCACGCCTGAAGGCAACTTGTCCTCCGCTCCGAACTGTCATCACCAACTCTGGCTGGTTTCAGTTATACACTAACTGGTTCCCCTCCCATGAAGTTGCTGAGTCTGGCTGGGTTCAGTTCTACACTCACTGGTTCCCCTCCCCTGAAGGTGCTGACTGACTGGGTTCAGTTCTACACTCACTGGTTCCTCCCCCCCCCGCCCCCTGAAGGTGCTGACTCTGGCTGGGTTCAGTTCTACACTCACTGGTTCCCCTCCCATGAAGGTGCTGACTCTGGCTGGGTTCAGTTCTACACTCACTGGTTCCCCTCTCTTTAAGGTACTGACTTTGGCTGAGTTCACTTCTATACTCACTGGCTCCCCTCCCTTGGAGGTGCTGAGTCCGGCTGAGTTCAGTTCTATACTCACTGATTTCCTTCCCCTAAAGGTGCTGACTCTGGCTTGGCTCATAGAAGCATAGAAACAGGTGCAGGAGTAGACCATTCAGCCCATCGAGCCTGCACCACCATTCAATAAGATCATTGCTGACCATTCACTTCAGTACCCCTTTCCTGCTTTCTCTCCATACCCCTTGATCCCTTTAGGCGTAAGGGACATATCCAACTCCCTCTTAAATATATCTAATGAACTGGCATCAACAACTCTCTGTTGAAGAGAATTCCACAGGTTAACAACTCTCTGAATGAAGCAGTTTCTCCTCATCTCCGTCCGAAATGGCGTACCCCTTTTCCTTAGACTGTGTCCCCTGGTTCTGGATTTCCCCAATATCGGGAACTTTCCTCCTGCATCTAACCTGTCCAATACTGTCAGATTTTTATATGTTTCCATGAGAACCCCTCTCATTCTTCTAAACTCCAGTGATACAGGGCAAGCCGATCCAGTCCCTCCTCATATGTAAGTCCTGCCATCCCGGGCATCAGTCTAATGAACCTTGGCTGCACTCCCTCAATAGCAAGAATGTCCTTCCTCAGATTAGGAGACCAAAACTGAAGACAATATTCCAGGTGAGGCCTCACCAAGGCTCTGTACAGCTGCAGCAAGGCCTCTCTGCTCTTATACTCATATCGCCTAGCTATGAAGGCCAACATGCCATTTGCCTTCTTCACCACCTGCTGCACCTGCATGCCAACCTTCAATTATTGATGTACCATGAAACCCAGGTCACATTTCAGCTTCCCTTTTCCTAATCTTCCGCCATTCAGATAATATACTGCCTTCATGTTTTTGCCACCAAAGTGGATAACATCACTGTTATCCACATTATACTACATCTGCCATGCATTTTCCCACTCACCTAACCTGTCGAAATCATCCTGCAGCCACTTAGCATCCTCCTCACAGCTCATACCGCCACATAGCTCAGTATCATCTGCAAAATTGGAGATATTAAACTCATTTCCTTCATCTAAATCATTGATGCATATTCCAATAGCTGGGATCTCTGCACTGAGCCCTGCGGCAATCCACTATTCACTGACGGCCATTCTGAAAAGGAAACATTTATCCCAAGTCTCTGCTTGCTGTCTGCCAACCAGTTCCCTATCCAGCTCAATACATTAACCACAATACCATGGCCTACACTCAATGGTCCATTGAAAAGGGATTGATATTGTTTCTGTCACACATTGGTGCAATGGGGCAGTTTTAAATTGCATGGATAAGGAAGACTAGAAACTTTATGAGTCACTCACTAGTACTTTATGTGACTGTGTGATTGACAGGTGTGTATAGGACAGACACTGCCACTCACTCTCTGGTACTGTGTGTCAGTGTGTGATTGACCGGTGTGTATAGGACAGACACTGCCACTCACTCGCTGGTACTGTGTATCAGTGTGTGATTGACCGGTGTGTATAGGACAGTCACAGCCACTCACTCTCTGGTACTGTGTGTCAGTGTGTGATTGACAGGTGTGTATAGGATAGACACTGTCACTCACTATCTGGTACTGTGTGTCATTGTAAGATTGACAGGTTTGTATAGGACAGATACTGCCACTCAATCTCTGATCCTGTGTGACAGTGTGGGATTGACAGGTGTGTATAGGACAGACACTGTCAATCACTCTCTGGCACTTTGTGTCATTGTAAGATTGACACGTTTGTATAGGACAGATACTGCCACTCAATCTCTGATCCTGTGTGTCAGTATAGGATTGACAGGTGTGTATAGGACAGACACTGTCAATCACTCTCTGGCACTGTATGCCAGTGTGTGCTTGACAGGTGTGTAGGACAGACACTGACACTCACTCTCTGGTACTCTTTGTCAGTGTGTGATTGGCAGTGTGTATAGGGCAGGCACTGCCACTCACTCTCTGGTCATATATATCAGTTTGGGTATTGTTGTTGACTATAGGATAGATATTGTATATTTCACTCTCTGTTACTGTGTGGCAGTGTTTGATTGTCAGTGGAATACAATATGTAAATCATTTAACTCCAACTCTCTAATACAGTGTGACCTAACAGATAGCTGTATTATTTTTCCAAAAATGAACTATATTTTATTCTCTGATAAAGTACACCAGTGTGGGATTGAGGGAGGGTATCGGAAAGATACTGCCACTGTCACTCTCTGGTACTGTGTCTCATTGTCGGATTGACTACTGAATATGGGATAGACACTGTCCCTCTCATTTTCTGATATTACTATCAGTACGTGATATGTTGGTTAACATAGGATAGATATTGCATCTCTCAATCTCTGGTACAGTGAGGCAGAGTTGGATTGCCAGGTGAGTTTTTTTTTAGAAATACTGCCCCTGTTTTTCCCTCATTCTATGTGTCAGATTCTGATGACAGGTGAGTGTTGGATAGATACTGCCTCTGTCATTCTATGACACGTTGTGACTCGTGAGTTTTGGATAGGTACTGCCTCGGTCATTCTCTGACACTATGTGACAGGTGAGTGTTGGATGGATACTGCCTCTGTCATTCTCTGATACTATGTGACAGGTGAGTGTTGGATCGATACTGCCTCTCTCATTCTCTGATAATATGTGACAGATTCTGATTGACAGATGAGGGTAAGATTGAAACTGCCACTTTCAATCTGCGGTGTAGTTTCAGTGTGGGATTACTGGTAATTATAGGATTGATACTGACATTTCAATCGCTGATCCGCTAACAGTTAAATATAGAATTAATATTGTGGGTGTCTGGTATGGTGGATTTGACTCTGTATCTGCCCATCTCTGGTATGTGAATGAGAATTTTACTCTCTGTATCAGTTTCTGAGACAAGAGCGTGGGTTTTATCCTGTACCTGTCAATGTCTCGTAATTGTCTGTGGGTTTCATAGAAACATAGAAACATAGAAAATAGGTGCAGGTGTAGACCATTTGGCCCTACTAGCCTGCACCGCCATTCAATGAGTTCATGGCTGAACATGCAACTTCAGTACCCCATTCCTGCTTTCTCGACATACCCCTTGATCTCCCGAGTAGTAAGGACTTCATCTAACTCCTTTTTGAATATAGTTGGTGAATTGGTAGAGAATTCCACAGGTTCAACTGTCTCTGGGTGCAGACGTTTCTCCTCATCTCAGTCCTAAATGTCTTACCCCTTATCCTCAGACTGTGACCCCTGGTTCTGGACTTCCCCAATATTGGGAACATTCTTCCTGCATCTAATCTGTCTGAACCCATCAGAATTTTAAACGTTTCTATGTGGTCCCCTCTCATTCTTCTGAACTCCAGTGAATGCAAGCCCAGTTGGTCGAGTCTTTCTTGATAGGTCAGTCCCGCCATCCCGGGAATCAGTCTGGTGAACCTTCGCTGCACTCCCTCAATAGTACTGACAGGTACAAAGGAAAGCTCACTCTCAATTAAGCAGAAACTGGCATTCTGTGTGTGTGTAAAAGGGATATTCTCTCAGTCCGGGTTCATTTTGTGTTTGTGTAAAAGGGATATTCTCTCAGGCCCGGATCATTCTGTGTGTGAGTAAAAGGGATATTCTCTGATATTGGGAAATGGGGACACTGTGGGAACATGGGGACATGGGGAAATGGGGACATGGGGGCACGGGATCACGGGGACATGGGGATATGAGGAGATGGGAACACGGGGACACGGGGGGCAGGGGGACATGGGACGGGGGCACATGCTGACACGGGAACATGGAGACATGGAGACATGGGGACATGGGGACATGGGGACGCGGGAATATGGAGACATGGAGACACTTGGATATGCATACATCGGGACACGGGAACACAGGGATGTGGGGACGTGGGGATATGGGGAGACGGGGACTTAGAGACACGGGACACTGTGGGGACATGGGAAAATGGGAATCCGGGAACACGGAATATGGGGAGATAAGAACATGGGGACATGGACACGGGGACATGGGGAACACGGGGACACGGGAACACGGGGAGACGAGAACACGGGGTCACGGGGACATGTGGACATGGGGACATGTGGATATGGGGATATGGGGACTCGTGGACACGAGGACACGGGGACACAGGGACATGTCGACATGGGGATATGTGGACATGGGACATGGGGACACGGGGACATGTGAAAATGATGATATAGGGACATGGGGACATGTGGTCATAGGGACATGTTGACATGTGGACATAGGGACATGTGGACATGTGAACATGTGGACATGTGGACATGGGGACATGGGGACATGTGGACATCGGGACATGTGGACATGGGGACATGTGGACATGGGACATGTGAACATGTGAACAAGGGGACAAGTGGACATGGGGACATGGGAACATGAGGACATGCTGACATGGGGACATAGGGATATGTGGACATGGGGACACAGGGATGGGGACATGGGGCACTATTGGGATGTGGGGCACGATGGGGACATGGGAAACGTCAACATGGGGAGATGGGGACATGGGGATACTGTGGGGATATGAGGATATGCGGACACGTGGACACTGTGGGGACATGGGGACATGGGGACATGGGGACATGGGGATATGTGGACATGGGGAAATGGTGACATGGGCACACGAGGATATGGAGACACGGGAACACGGGATAAGGGGACATGGGGAGATACTGTGGGGATATGAGGACATATCAGCACCATATCAAGTGATGGGTCCTTTGACAAGGAGATTGATGCAAGGATCTGTAAAACCAGCCAGGCACTTGGTCTCTTGCGCACTAAGGTGTTGAGTCACCACCACATCCGACTTTCAACTAAACTGTTGGTGTATAGAGCAGTCCTTCTCTCATCTCTCCTTTATGGATGTGAGACCTGGAAACCCTACAGCCGTCACATCAAAAATTTGGAAGCTTTCCATTTGCGCAGTCTCATATCTATACTCCGCATACGCTGGCAGGACCGCGTGTCAAACTTTGAGGTTCTGGAGAAAGCACAATCAACTCGTATCGAGGTGATGATCATGCGAGCCCAGTTCCAGTGGGCTGGACATGTCAGCCACATGGATGAGTCAAGGATCGCTCATCAGCTTCTTCACGGCGAGCTCTGTGAAGGCCAAAGACACCAGGGGCGCCCCCGCAAGCGCTACAAATATTGCATCGAGGCTGAGCTCCAGTACTGTGGCATCCAACCAAAGGACCTCGAGAATATTGCAGCTCATAAAATCCAGTGGCGAACCCTCACAAGGACTGCCTGCCAGACCTTTGAAGAAAGCCGATGTCAACTCCTGCGGGACACTCGAGATAGACGACATCAGGTTCCAGTACTGTCAGCATCAGGCACATCTAACTTTCCTTGTCCGACGTGCAAGAGACTATGTGCATCCAAAATTGGCCCATACAGACACTTGAAGACACATGCCATTGATGATTAGCACATCAACGCCTTTGTTGGATATGACAGACGACCAAGATAATTAGGACATGAGGACATGGGGACATGGGCAAATGGGGACATGGGCAAATGGAAACATGTGGACATGTGGACATGGGGACATGGGGACATGTGGACATGGGGAGATGGGCACATGGTGATATGGGGATATGGGCAAATGGGGACATGGGCAAATGGAGACATGGGGACATGGGGACATGGGGACATGGGGATATGGGGACATGGGGACATCGGGACATGGGGAAATGTTGACATGAGGACATGGGGATATGTGGACATGGGGACATGGGGATATGGGGACTGGGGGATATGGGGACATGGGGATATGGGGATATGGGGATATGGGGATATGGGACACGGGGACACGGGGATATGGGGATATGGGGATATGAGGACATGGGGACTTGGGGAAATGGGGATATGGAGATATGGGGACATGGGGATATGGGGGCATGGGGATATGGGGACAGGTGACATGGGGACATGGGGATATGGGGATATGGGGATATGGGGATATGGGGACATGGGGATATGGGGATATGGGGATATGGGGGCATGGACACATGGGGATATGTGGATATGGGGATATAGGGATATAGGGACATGGGGATATGTGGACATGGGGATATGGGGACATGGGGATATGGGGATATGGGGATATGAAGATATGGGGACATGGGGACATGGGGATATGGGGATATGGGGACATGGGGATATGGGGACATTTGGATATGGGGATATGGGTATATGGGGACATGGGGATATGTGGACATGGGGATATGGGGACATGGGGACATGGGTATATGGGGATATGGGGACATGGGACATGGGGACATGGGGGCATGGGGACATGGGCTTATGGGGACATGGGGACATGGGGATATGGGGATATGGAGACATGGGGACATGGGGACATGGGGATATGGGGATATGGAGATATGGGGACATGGGAACATGGGGACATGGGGATATGGGGATATGGGGACATGGGGATATGGGGATATGGCGATATGGGGATATGGGTATATGGGGACATGGGGATATGGGTACATGGGGATATGCGTATATGGGGATATGGGGATATGGGTATATAGGGACATGGGGATATGGACAAATGGGGACATGGGCAAATGGGGACATGTGGACATGTGGACATGGGAACATGGGGACATGTGGATATGGGGATATGGGGACATGGGGACATGGTGACATGGGGACATGAGGATATGGGGATATGGGCAAATGGGGACATGGGCAAATAGGGATATGTGCAAATGTGAACATATGCAAATGGGGACATGGGGACATGGGGACATGGGGACATGGCGACATGGAGATATGGGGTCATGGGGATATGGGCAAATGGGGACATGGACAAATGGGAAATTGGGCAAATGGGGACATGGTGACTTTGGTACATGGTGACATTGTTGCATGGGGTCATGGGGACCTGGGGATATGGGGACATGGGGATATGGGGACATGGGGACATGGGGATATGGGGACATGGGGACAAGGTGATATGGGGACATGGGCATATGGGAACATGGTTACATGGGGACATGGTTACATGGGGACATGGGGATATGGGGACATGGGGACATGGGGATATGCGGACATGGGGACATGGGCACATGGGGCATGGGAACATGGGGACATGGGGACATGGGGACATGGGGACATGGGGAAATGGGGATATGGGGACATGGTGACATGGGAACATGGTGTCATTGTGACATGGGGACATGGGGGCATGGGGACATGGGTCATGGGGACATGGGAACATGGGGACATGGGGACATGGGGACATGGGGACATGGGGACATGGGGACATGGGGATATGAGGACATGGGGACATGGGGACATGGGGACATCGGGATATGGGGATATGGGGATATGGGGATATGGGGATATGGGGATAAGGGGACATGGGGATATGGGGATATGTGGATATGGGGGCATGGACACATGGGGATATGTGGATATGGGGACATGGGGACATGGGGACATGGGGACATGGGGGCATGGGGACATGGGTTTATGGGGACATGGGGACATGGGGACATGGGTATATGGAGACGTGGGGACATGGTGACATGGGGATATGGGGATATGGGGATATGGGGGCATGGGGATATGGGGATATGGGGATATGAAGATATGGGGACATGGGGACATGGGGATATGGGGATTTGGGGATATGGGGTCATGGGGATCTGGGGACATTTGGATATGGTGATATGGGGATATGGGGACATGGGGATATGTGGACATGGGGATATGGGGACATGGGGACATGGGGACATGGGGACATTGGGACATGGGGATATGGGGATATGGGGACATGGGGACATGGGGACATGGGGGCATGGGGACATGGGCTTATGGGGACATGGGGACATGGGGATATGGGGATATGGAGACATGGGGACATGGGGACATGGGGCTATGGAAATATGGGGATATGGGGACATGGAAACATGGGGACATGGGGATATGGGGATATGGGCAAATGGGGACGTCGGCAAATAGGGATATGTGCAAATGTGAACATGTGCAAATGGGGACATGGGGACATGGGGACATGGTGATATGGGGTCATGGGGATATGGGCAAATGGGGACATGGACAAATGGGAAATTGGGCAAATGGGGACATGGGGACATGGGTACATGGTGACATGGTTGCATGGGGACATGGGGACCTGGGGATGTGGGGACATGGGGATATGGGGACATGGGGACATGGGGACATGGGGAAATGGGGACATGGGGACAAGGTGATATGGGGACATGGGGACATGGGAACATGGTTACATGGGGACATGGGGATATGGGGACATGGGGACATGGGGACATGGGGATATGGGGACATGGGGACATGGGCACATGGGGACATGGGAACATGGGGACATGGGACACATGGGGACATGGGGACATGGGGACATGGGGAAATGGGGATATGGGGACATGGTGACATGGGAACATGGGGTCATTGTGATATGGGGACATGGGGGCATGGGGACATGGGGACATGGGGACATGGAAACATGGGGACATGGGGACATGGGGACATGGGGACATGGGGACATGGGGATATGGGGACATGCGAACATGGGGATATGGGGACATGGGGATATGGCGACATGGGGATATGGGGATATGGGGACATGGGAACATAGGGACATGGGGACATGAGGATATGAGGACATTGGGACATGGGGACATGGGGACATCGGGATATGGGGACATGGGGACATGGGGATATGGGGACATGGGGACAAGGTGATATGGGGACATGGGCATATGGGAACATGGTTACATGGGGACATGGTTACATGGGGACATGGGGATATGGGGACATGGGGACATGGGGATATGCGGACATGGGGACATGGGCACATGGGGCATGGGAACATGGGGACATGGGGACATGGGGACATGGGGACATGGGGAAATGGGGATATGGGGACATGGTGACATGGGAACATGGTGTCATTGTGACATGGGGACATGGGGGCATGGGGACATGGGTCATGGGGACATGGGAACATGGGGACATGGGGACATGGGGACATGGGGACATGGGGACATGGGGATATGAGGACATGGGGACATGGGGACATGGGGACATCGGGATATGGGGATATGGGGATATGGGGATATGGGGATATGGGGATAAGGGGACATGGGGATATGGGGATATGTGGATATGGGGGCATGGACACATGGGGATATGTGGATATGGGGACATGGGGACATGGGGACATGGGGGCATGGGGACATGGGTTTATGGGGACATGGGGACATGGGGACATGGGTATATGGAGACGTGGGGACATGGTGACATGGGGATATGGGGATATGGGGATATGGGGGCATGGGGATATGGGGATATGGGGATATGAAGATATGGGGACATGGGGACATGGGGATATGGGGATTTGGGGATATGGGGTCATGGGGATCTGGGGACATTTGGATATGGGGATATGGGGATATGGGGACATGGGGATATGTGGACATGGGGATATGGGGACATGGGGACATGGGGACATGGGGACATTGGGACATGGGGATATGGGGATATGGGGACATGGGGACATGGGGGCATGGGGACATGGGCTTATGGGGACATGGGGACATGGGGATATGGGGATATGGAGACATGGGGACATGGGGACATGGGGCTATGGAAATATGGGGATATGGGGACATGGAAACATGGGGACATGGGGATATGGGGATATGGGCAAATGGGGACGTCGGCAAATAGGGATATGTGCAAATGTGAACATGTGCAAATGGGGACATGGGGACATGGGGACATGGTGATATGGGGTCATGGGGATATGGGCAAATGGGGACATGGACAAATGGGAAATTGGGCAAATGGGGACATGGGGACATGGGTACATGGTGACATGGTTGCATGGGGACATGGGGACCTGGGGATGTGGGGACATGGGGATATGGGGACATGGGGACATGGGGACATGGGGATATGGGGACATGGGGACAAGGTGATATGGGGACATGGGGACATGGGAACATGGTTACATGGGGACATGGGGATATGGGGACATGGGGACATGGGGACATGGGGATATGGGGACATGGGGACATGGGCACATGGGGACATGGGAACATGGGGACATGGGACACATGGGGACATGGGGACATGGGGACATGGGGAAATGGGGATATGGGGACATGGTGACATGGGAACATGGGGTCATTGTGATATGGGGACATGGGGGCATGGGGACATGGGGACATGGGGACATGGGAACATGGGGACATGGGGACATGGGGACATGGGGACATGGGGATATGGGGACATGCGAACATGGGGATATGGGGACATGGGGATATGGCGACATGGGGATATGGGGATATGGGGACATGGGAACATAGGGACATGGGGACATGAGGATATGAGTACATTGGGACATGGGTACATGGGGACATCGGGATATGGGGACATGGGGATATGGGGATATGGGGAAATGGGAACATGGGGACATGGGGACATGGGGATATGAGGACATGGGTATATGAGGACATGGGGACATGGGGAAATGGGGGCATGGGGATATGAGGACATGGGGCCATGGTGACATCGGAATATGGGGATATGGGGATATGGGGATATGGGGAATTAGTGCAATGGGGACATGGGGACATGGGGACATGGGGACATGGGGACAAGGGGATATGTGGACATGGGGATATGGGGACATTTGGATATGGGGATATGGGGATATGGGGAAATGGGGATATGTGGATATGGGGATATGGGGACATGGGGACATGGGGACATGGGGACATGGTGATATGGGGATATGGGGACATGGGGACATGGGGACATGGGGGCATGGGGACATGGGCTTATGGGGACATGGGGACATGGGGATATGGGGATATGGAGACATGGGGACATGGGGACATGGGGATATGGGGATATGGGGATATGGGGACATGGGAACATGGGGACATGGGGATATGGGGATATGTGGACATGGGGATATGGGGATATGGCGATATGGGGATATGGGTATATGGGGACATGGGGATATGGGTACTTGGGGATATGCGGATATGGGGATATGGGGATATGGGTATATAGGGACATGATGATATGGACAAATGGGGACATGGGCAAATGGGGACATGTGGACATGTGGACATGGGGACATGGGGACATGTGGATATGGGGATATGGGGACATGGGGACATGGTGACATGGGGACATGGGGATATGGGGATATGGGCAAATGGGGACATGGGCAAATACGGATATGTGCAAATGTGAACATATGCAAATGGGGACAGGGGGACATGGGGACATGGGGACATGGGGACATGGTGATATGGGGTCATGGGGATATGGGCAAATGGGGATATGGACACATGGGAAATTGGGCAAATGGGGACATGGGGACATGTGTACATGGTGACATGGTTGCATGGGGTCATGGGGACCTGGGAATATGGGGACATGGGGATATGGGGACATGGGGACATGGGGACATGGGGATATGGGGACATGGGGACAATGTGATATGGGGACATGGGGACATGGGAACATGGTTACATGGGGACATGGGGATATGGGGACATGGGGACATGGGGACATGGGGATATGGGGACATGGGGACATGGGCACATGGGGACATGGGAACATGGGGACATAGGGACATGGGGACATGGGGACATGGGGAAATGGGGATATGGGGACATGGTGACATGGGAACATGGGGTCATTGTGACATGGGGACATGGGGGCATGGGGACATGGGGACATGGGGACATGGGAACATGGGGACATGGGGACATGGGGACATGGGGTCATGGGGACATGGGGATATGAGGACATGGGGACATGGGGACATGGGGACATCGGGATATGGGGATATGGGGATATGGGGATATGGGGATATGGGGATATGGGGATATGTGGATATGGGGGCATGGACACATGGGGATATGTGGATATGGGGATATGGGGATATGGGGACATGGGGATATGTGGACATGGGGATATGGGGACATGGGGACATGGGGACAGGTGGACATTGGGACATTGGGACATGGGGACATGGGGATATGGGGACATCGGGATATGGGGATATGGGGATATGGGGATGTGGAGATTTGGGGACATGGGGACATGTGGACATGGGGGCATCGGGACATGGGGACATGCGATTATAGGGATATGGGGACATGGGGATATGGGGACATGGGGATATGGGGATATGGGGACATGGGAACATGGGGACATGGGGACATGGGGATATGAGGACATGGGGATATGAGGATATGGGGACATGGGGATATGTGGACATGGGGATATGGGGACATGGGTACATGGGGACAGGTGGACATTGGGACATGGACACATGGGGATATGTGGATATGGGGATATGGGGATATGGGGACATGGGGATATGTGGACATGGGGATATGGGGACATGGGGACAGGTGGACATTGGGACATTGGAACGTGGGGACATGGGGATATGGGGACATGGGGACATGGGGACATGGGGGCATGGGGTCATGGGTTTATGGGGACATGGGGACATGGGGACATGGGGATATGGAGACATGGGGACATGGGGACATGGGGATATGGGGATATGGGGATATGGGGACATGGGGATATGGGGATATGGGGATATGAAGATATGGGGACATGGGGACATGGGGATATGGGGATATGGGGATATGGGGACATGGGGATATGGGGACATTTGGATATGGGGATATGGGGACATGGGGACATGGGGACATGGGGTCATGGGGACATTGGGACATGGGGATATGGGGATATGGGGACATGGGGACATGGGGGCATGGGGACATGGGCTTATGGGGACATGGGGACATGGGGATATGGGGATATGGAGACATGGGGACATGGGGACATGGAGATATGGGGATATGGGGACATGGGAACATGGGGACATGGGGATATGGGGATATGGGGACATGGGGATACGGGGATATGGCGATATGGGGATATGGGTATATGGGGACATGGGGATATGGGGACATGGGGATATGCGGATATGGGGATATGGTGATATGGGTATATAGGGACATGGGGATATGGACAAATGGGGATATGGGCAAATGGGGACATGTGGACATGTGGACATGGGGACATGGGGACATGTGGATATGGGGATATGGGGACATGGGGACATGGTGACATTTGGACATGGGGATATGGGGATATGGGCAAATGGGGACATGGGCAAATAGGGATATGTGCAAATGTGAACATGTGCAAATGGGGACATGGGGACATGGGGACATGGGGACATGGTGATATGGGGTCATGGAGATATGGGCAAATGGGGACATGGACAAATGGGAAATTGGGCAAATGGGGACATGGGGACATGGGTACATGGTGACATGGTTGCATGGGGACATGGGGACCTGGGGATATTGGGACATGGGGATATGGGGACATGGGGACATGGGGACATGGGGATATGGGGACATGGGGACAAGGTGATATGCGGACATGGGGACATGGGAACATGGTTACATGGGGACATGGGGATATGGGGACATGGGGACATAGGGATATGGGGACATGGGGACATGGGGATATGGGGACATGGGGACATGGGGACAGGTGGACATTGGGACATTGGGACATGGGGACATGGGGATATGGGGACATGGGGACATGGGGGCATCGGCACATGGTGACATGCGATTATAGGGATATGGGGACATGGGGATATGGGGACATGGGGATATGGGGATATGGGGACATGGGAACATGGGGACATGGGGACATGGGGATATGAGGACATGGGGATATGAGGACATGGGGACATGGGGATATGTGGACATGGGGATATGGGGACATGGGGACCTGGTGACATCGGAATATGGGGACATGGGGATATGGGGATATGGGGAATTAGTGTCATGGGGACATGGGGACATGGGGACATGGGGACATGGGGACATGGGGACATGAGGATATGAGGACATGGGGACATGGGGACATCGGGATATGGGGATATGGGGATATGGGAATGTGGAGATTTGGGGACATGGGGACATGGGGACATGGGGGCATCGGGACATGGGGACTTGCGATTATAGGGATATGGGGACATGGGGATATGGGGATATGGGGACATGGGAACATGGGGACATGCGGACATGGGGATATGAGGACATGGGGATATGAAGACATGGGGACATGGTGACATCGGAATATGGGGATATGGGGATATGGGGATATGGGGAATTAGTGTCATGGGGACATGGGGACATGGGGACATGGGGACATGGGGACAAGGGGATATGGGGACATGGGGATATGGGGACATTTGGATATGGGGATATGGGGATATGGGGACATGGGGATATGTGGACATGGGGATATGGGGACATGGGGACATGGGGACATGGGGACATGGTGATATGGGGATATGGGGACATGGGGACATGGGGACATGGGAGCATGGGGACATGGGCTTATGGGGACATGGGGACATGGGGATATGGGGATATGGAGACATGGGGACATGGGGACATGGGGATATGGGGATATGGGGATATGGGGACATGGGAACATGGGGACATGGGGACATGGGGATATGAGGACATGGGGATATGAGGACATGGGGGCATGGTGACATCGGAATATGGGGATATGGGGATATGGGGATATGGGGAATTAGTGTCATGGGGACATGGGGACATGGGGACATGGGGACATGGGGACAAGGGGATATGGGGACATGGGGATATGGGGACATTTGGATATGGGGATATGGGGATATGGGGACATGGGGATATGTGGACATGGGGATATGGGGACATGGGGACATGGGGACATGGGGACATGGTGATATGGGGATATGGGGACAGGGGGACATGGGGACATGGGAGCATGGGGACATGGGCTTATGGGGACATGGGGACATGGGGATATGGGGATATGGAGACATGGGGACATGGGGACATGGGGATATGGGGTTATGGGGATATGGGGACATGGGAACATGGGGACATGGGGATATGGGGATATGGGGACATGGGGATATGGGGATATGGCGATATGGGGACATGGGGATATGGGGACATGGGGATATGGGTACTTGGGGATATGCGGATATGGGGATATGGGGATATGGGTATATAGGGACATGATGATATGGACAAATGGGGACATGGGCAAATGGGGACATGTGGACATGTGGACATGGGGACATGGGGACATGTGGATATGGGGATATGGGGACATGGGGACATGGTGACATGGGGACATGGGGATATGGGGATATGGGCAAATGGGGACATGGGCAAATAGGGATATGTGCAAATGTGAACATATGCAAATGGGGACAGGGGGACATGGGGACATGGGGACATGGGGACATGGTGATATGGGGTCATGGGGATATGGGCAAATGGGGATATGGACACATGGGAAATTGGGCAAATGGGGACATGGGGACATGTGTACATGGTGACATGGTAGCATCGGGTCATGGGGACCTGGGAATATGGGGACATGGGGATATGGGGACATGGGGACATGGTGACATGGGGATATGGGGACATGGGGACAAGGTGATATGGGGACATGGGGACAAGGGAACATGGTGACATGGGGACATGGGGATATGGGGACATGGGGACATGGGGATATGGGGACATGGGGACATGGGGATATGGGGACATGGGGACATGGGCACATGGGGACATGGGAACATGGGGACATAGGGACATGGGGACATGGGGACATGGGGAAATGGGGATATAGGGACATGGTGACATGGGAACATGGGGTCATTGTGACATGGGGACATGGGGGCATGGGGACATGGGGACATGGGGACATGGGAACATGGGGACATGGGGACATGGGGACATGGGGACATGGGGACATGGGGATATGAGGACATGGGGACATGGGGACATGGGGACATCGGGATATGGGGATATGGGGATATGGGGATATGGGGATATGGTGATATGGGGTCATGGGGATATGGGCAAATGGGGACATGGACAAATGGGAAATTGGGCAAATGGGGATATGGGGACATGTGTACAAGGTGACATGGTTGCATGGGGTCATGGGGACCTGGGATATGGGGACATGGGGATATGGGGACATGGGGACATGGGGACATGGGGATATGGGGACATGGGGACATGGGGACATGGGGACAGGTGGACATTGGGACATTGGGACATGGGGACATGGGGACATGGGGACATCGGGATATGGGGATATGGGGATATGGGGATGTGGAGATTTGGGGACATGGGGACATGTGGACATGGGGGTATCGGGACATGGGGACATGCGATTAAAGGGATATGGGGACATGGGGATATGGGGCCATGGGGATATGGGGATATGGGGACATGGGAACATGGGGACATGGGGACATGGGGATATGAGGACATGGGGATATGAGGACATGGGGACATGGGGATATGTGGACATGGGGATATGGGGACATGGGGACATGGGGACAGGTGGACATTGGGACATTGGGACTTGGGGACATGGGGATATGGGGACATGGGGACATGGGGGCATGGGGACATGGGTTTATGGGGACATGGGGACATGGGGACATGGGGATATGGAGACATGGGGACATGGGGACATGGGGATATGGGGATATTGGGATATGGGGATATGGGGATATGGGGATAAAGGGACATGGGGATATGGGGATATGTGGATATGGGGGCATGGACACATGGGGATATGTGGATATGGGGACATGGGGACATGGGGACATGGGGGCATGGGGACATGGGTTTATGGGGACATAGGGACATGGGGACATGGGTATATGGAGACGTGTGGACATGGGGACATGGGGATATGGGGATATGGGGACATGGGGATATGGGGATATGGGGATATGAAGATATGGGGACATGGGGACATGGGGATATGGGGATTTGGTGATATGGGGACATGGGGATATGGGGACATTTGGATATGGGGATATGGGGATATGGGGACATGGGGATATGTGGACATGGGGATATGGGGACATGGGGACATGGGGACATGGGGACATGGGGACATTGGGACATGGGGATATTGGGATATGGGGACATGGGGACATGGGGACATGGGGGCATGGGGACATGGGCTTATGGGGACATGGGGACATGGGGATATGGGGATATGGATACATGGGGACATGGGGACATGGGGATATGGGGATATGGGGACATGGGAACATGGGGACATGGGGATATGGGGATATGGGCAAATGGGGACGTGGGCAAATAGGGATATGTGCAAATGTGAACATGTGCAAATGGGGACATGGGGACATGGGGACATGGTGATATGGGGACATGGGGATATGAGGACATTGGGACATGGGGACATGGGGACATCGGGATATGGGGATATGGGGATATGGGGATATGGGGATATGGGGATATGGGGATATGTGGATATGGGGGCATGGACAGATGGGGATATGTGGATATGGGGATATGGGGACATGGGGATATGTGGACATGGGGAAATTGGGACATGGGGACATGGGGACATGGGGACATTCGAACATGGTGACATGGGGACATGGGGACATGGGGACATGGGGATATGAGGACATTGGGACATGGGGACATGGGGACATCGGGATATGGGGATATGGGGATATGGGGATATGGGGATATGGGGATATGGGGATATGTGGATATGGGGGCATGGACAGATGGGGATATGTGGATATGGGGATATGGGGATATGGGGACATGGGGATATGTGGACATGGGGAAATGGGGACATGGGGACATGGGGATAGGTGGACATTGGGACATTGGGACATGGGGACATGGGGACATGGGGACATCGGGATATGGGGATATGGGGATATGGGGATGTGGAGATTTGGGGACATGGGGACATGTGGACATGGGGGCATCGGGACATGGGGACATGCGATTAAAGGGATATGGGGACATGGGAAAATGGGGCCATGGGGATATGGGGATATGGGGACATGGGAACATGGGGACATGGGGACATGGGGATATGAGGACATGGGGATATGAGGACATGGGGACATGGGGATATGTGGACATGGGGATATGGGGACATGGGGACATGGGGACAGGTGGACATTGGGACATTGGGACATGGGGACATGGGGATATGGGGACATGGGGACATGGGGGCATGGGGACATGGGTTTATGGGGACATGGGGACATGGGGACATGGGGAAATGGAGACATGGGGACATGGGGACATGGGGATATGGGGATATGGGGATATGGGGATATGGGGATATGGGGATAAAGGGACATGGGGATATGGGGATATGTGGATATGGGGGCATGGACACATGGGGATATGTGGATATGGGGACATGGGGACATGGGGACATGGGGGCATGGGGACATGGGTTTATGGGGACATAGGGACATGGGGACATGGGTATATGGAGACGTGGGGACATGGGGACATGGGGATATGGGGATATGGGGATATGGGGACATGGGGATATGGGGATATGGGGATATGAAGATATGGGGACATGGGGACATGGGGATATGGGGATTTGGTGATATGTGGACATGGGGATATGGGGACATTTGGATATGGGGATATGGGGATATGGGGACATGGGGATATGTGGACATGGAGATATGGGGACATGGGGACATGGGGACATGGGGACATGGGGACATTGGGACATGGGGATATTGGGATATGGGGACATGGGGACATGGGGACATGGGGATATGGGGATATGGGGACATGGGAACATGGGGACATGGGGATATGGGGATATGGGCAAATGGGGACGTGGGCAAATAGGGATATGTGCAAATGTGAACATGTGCAAATGGGGACATGGGGACATGGGGACATGGTGATATGGGGTCATGGGGATATGGGCAAATGGGGACATGGACAAATGGGAAATTGGGCAAATGGGGACATGGGGACATGGGTACATGGTGACATGGTTGCATGGGGACATGGGGACCTGGGGATATGGGGACATGGGGATATGGGGACATGGGGACATGGGGACATGGGGATATGGGGACATGGGGACAAGGTGATATGGGGACATGGGGACATGGGAACATGGTTACATGGGGACATGGGGATATGGGGACATGGGGTCATGGGAACATGGGGATATGGGGACATGGGGACATGGGCACATGGGGACATGGGAACATGGGGACATGGGACACATGGGGACATGGGGACATGGGGAAATGGGGATATGGGGACATGGTGACATGGGGAAATGGGGTCATTGTGACATGGGGACATGGGGGCATGGGGACATGGGGACATGTGGACATGGGAATATGGGGACATGGGTACATGGGCACATGGGGACATGGGGATATGGGGACATGCGAACATGGGGATATGGGGACATGGGGATATGGCGACATGGGGATATGGGGATATGGGGACATGGGAACATAGGGACATGGGGACATGAGGATATGAGGACATGGGGACATGGGGACATGGGGACATCGCGTTATGGGGATATGGGGATATGGGAATGTGGAGATTTGGTGACATGGGGACATGAGGACATGGGGGCATCGGGACATGGGGACTTGCGATTATAGGGATATGGGGACATGGGGATATGGGGACATGGGGATATGGGGATATGGGGACTTGGGAACATGGGGACATGGGGACATGGGGATATGAGGACATGGGGATATGAGGACATGGGGACATGGGGAAATGGGGGCATGGGGATATGAGGACATGGGGACATGGTGACATCGGAATATGGGGATCTGGGGATATGGGGATATGGGGAATTAGTGTCATGGGGACATGGGTACATGGGGACATGGGGACATGGGACAAGGGGATATGGGGACATGGGGATATGGGGACATTTGGATATGTGGATATGGGGATATGGGGACATGGGGATATGTGGACATGGGGATATGGGGACATGGGGACATGGGGACATGGGGACATGGTGATATGGGGATATGGGGACATGGGGACATGGGGCCATGGGGGCATGGGGACATGGGCTTATGGGGACATGGGGACATGGGGATATGGGGATATGGAGACATGGGGACATGGGGACATGGGGATATGGGGATATGGGGACATGGGAACATGGGGACATGGGGATATGGGGATATGTGGACATGGGGATATGGGGATATGGCGAAATGGGGATATGGGTATATGGGGACATGGGGATATGGGTACGTGGGGATATGCGGATATGGGGATATGGGGATATGGGTATATAGGGACATGATGATATGGACAAATGGGGACATGGGCAAATGGGGACATGTGGACATGTGGACATGGGGACATGTGGACATGTGGATATGGGGATATGGGGATATGGGGACATGGTGACATGGGGACATGGGGATATGGGGATATGGGCAAATGGGGACATGGGCAAATAGGGATATGTGCAAATGTGAACATATGCAAATGGGGACAGGGGGACATGGGGACATGGGGACATGGGGACATGGTGATTTGGGGTCATGGGGATATGGGCAAATGGGGATATGGACACATGGGAAATTGGGCAAATGGGGACATGGGGACATGTGTACATGGTGACATGGTAGCATCGGGTCATGGGGACCTGGGAATATGGGGACATGGGGATATGGGGACATGGGGACATGGGGACATGGGGATATGGGGACATGGGGACAAGGTGATATGGGGACATGGGGACATGGGAACATGGTGACATGGGGACATGGGGATATGGGGACATGGGGACATGGGGACATGGGGACATGGTGATATGGGGATATGGGGACATGGGGACATGGGGCCATGGGGGCATGGGGACATGGGCTTATGGGGACATGGGGACATGGGGATATGGGGATATGGAGACATGGGGACATGGGGACATGGGGATATGTGGATATGGGGACATGGGAACATGGGGACATGGGGATATGGGGATATGTGGACATGGGGATATGGGGATATGGCGATATGGGGATATGGGTATATGGGGACATGGGGATATGGGTACGTGGGGATATGCGGATATGGGGATATGGGGATATGGGTATATAGGGACATGATGATATGGACAAATGGGGACATGGGCAAATGGGGACATGTGGACATGTGGACATGGGGACATGGGGACATGTGGATATGGGGATATGGGGACATGGGGTCATGGTGACATGGGGACATGGGGATATGGGGATATGGGCAAATGGGGACATGGGCAAATAGGGATATGTGCAAATGTGAACATATGCAAATGGGGACAGGGGGACATGGGGACATGGGGACATGGGGACATGGTGATATGGGGTCATGGGGATATGGGCAAATGGGGATATGGACACATGGGAAATTGGGCAAATGGGGACATGGGGACATGTGTACATGGTGACATGGTAGCATCGGGTCATGGGGACCTGGGAATATGGGGACATGGGGATATGGGGACATGGGGACATGGGGACATGGGGATATGGGGACATGGGGACAAGGTGATATGGGGACATGGGGACATGGGAACATGGTGACATGGGGACATGGGGATATGGGGACATGGGGACATGGGGACATGGGGACATGGTGATATGGGGATATGGGGACATGGGGACATGGTGCCATGGGGGCATGGGGACATGGGCTTATGGGGACATGGGGACATGGGGATATGGGGATATGGAGACATGGGGACATGGGGACATGGGGATATGGGGATATGGGGACATGGGAACATGGGGACATGGGGATATGGGGATATGTGGTCATGGGGATATGGGGATATGGCGATATGGGGATATGGGTATATAGGGACATGATGATATGGACAAATGGGGACATGGGCAAATGGGGACATGTGGACATGTGGACATGGGGACATGTGGACATGTGGATATGGGGATATGGGGACATGGGGACATGGTGACATGGGGACATGGGGATATGGGGATATGGGCAAATGGGGACATGGGCAAATAGGGATATGTGCAAATGTGAACATATGCAAATGGGGACAGGGGGACATGGGGACATGGGGACATGGGGACATGGTGATATGGGGTCATGGGGATATGGGCAAATGGGGATATGGACACATGGGAAATTGGGCAAATGGGGACATGGGGACATGTGTACATGGTGACATGGTAGCATCGGGTCATGGGGACCTGGGAATATGGGGACATGGGGATATGGGGACATGGGGACATGGGGACATGAGGATATGGGGACATGGGGACAAGGTGATATGGGGACATGGTGACATGGGGACATGGGGACATGGGGACATGGTGATATGGGGATATGGGGACATGGGGACATGGGGCCATGGGGGCATGGGGACATGGGCTTATGGGGACATGGGGACATGGGGATATGGGGATATGGAGACATGGGGACATGGGGACATGGGGATATGGGGATTGGGGACATGGGAACATGGGGACATGGGGATATGGGGATATGTGGACATGGGGATATGGGGATATGGCGATATGGGGATATGGGTATATAGGGACATGATGATATGGACAAATGGGGACATGGGCAAATGGGGACATGTGGACATGTGGACATGGGGACATGTGGACATGTGGATATGGGGATATGGGGACATGGGGACATGGTGACATGGGGACATGGGGATATGGGGATATGGGCAAATGGGGACATGGGCAAATAGGGATATGTGCAAATGTGAACATATGCAAATGGGGACAGGGGGACATGGGGACATGGGGACATGGGGACATGGTGATATGGGGTCATGGGGATATGGGCAAATGGGGATATGGACACATGGGAAATTGGGCAAATGGGGACATGGGGACATGTGTACATGGTGACATGGTAGCATCGGGTCATGGGGACCTGGGAATATGGGGACATGGGGATATGGGGACATGGGGACATGGGGACATGAGGATATGGGGACATGGGGACAAGGTGATATGGGGACATGGGGACATGGGAACATGGTGACATGGGGACATGGGGACATGGGGACATGGGGACATGGGGACATGGGGATATGGGGACATGGGGACATGGGGATATGGGGACATGGGGACATGGGCACATGGGGACATGGTAACATGGGGACATAGGGACATGGGGACATGGGGACATGGGGAAATGGGGATATGGGGACATGGTGACATGGGAACATGGGGTCATTGTGACATGGGGACATGGGGGCATGGGGACATGGGGACATGGGGACATGGGAACATGGGGACATGGGGACATGGGGACATGGGGACATGGGGACATGGGGATATGAGGACATGGGGACATGGGGACATGGGGACATCGGGATATGGGGATATGGGGATATGGGAATATGGGGAAATGGGGACATGGGGATATGGGGATATGTGGATATGGGGGCATGGACACATGGGGATATGTGGATATGGGGATATGGGGATATGGGGACATGGGGATATGTGGACATGGGGATATGGGGACATGGGGACATGGGGACAGGTGGACATTGGGACATTGGGACATGGGGACATGGGGACATGGGGACATCGGGATATGGGGATATGGGGATATGGGGATGTGGAGATTTGGGGACATGGGGACATGTGGACATGGGGGCATCGGGACATGGGGACATGCGATTATAGGGATATGGGGACATGGGGATATGGGGACATGGGGATATGGGGATATGAGGACATGGGGATATGAGGACATGGGGACATGGGGATATGTGGACATGGGGATATGGGGACATTGGGACATGGGGACAGGTGGACATTGGGACATTAGGACATGGGGACATGGGGATATGGGGACATGGGGACATGGGGACATGGGGGCTTGGGGACATGGGTTTATGGGATATGGGGACATGGGGATATGGAGACATGGGGACATGGGGACATGGGGATATGGGGATATGGGGATATGGGGACATGGGGATATGGGGATATGGGGATATGAAGATATGGGGACATGGGGACATGGAGATATGGGGATATGGGGATATGGGGACATGGGGATATGGGGACATTTGGATATGGGGATATGGGGATATGGGGACATGGGGATATGTGGACATGGGGATATGGGGACATGGGGACATGGGGACATGGGGACATGGGGTCATTGGGACATGGGGATATGGGGATATGGGGACATGGGGACATGGGGACATGGGGGCATGGGGACATGGGCTTATGGGGACATGGGGACATGGGGATATGGGGATATGGAGACATGGGTACATGGGGACATGGGGATATTGGGACATGGGAACATGGGGACATGGGGATATGGGGATATGGGGACATGGGGATATGGGGATATGGCGATATGGGGATATGGGTATATGGGGACATGGGGATATGGGGACATGGGGATATGCGGATATGGGGATATGGGGATATGGGTATATAGGGACATGGGGAAATGGACAAATGGGGACATGGGCAAATGGGGACATGTGGACATGTGGACATGGGGACATGGGTACATGTGGATATGGGGATATGCGGACATGGGGACATGGTGACATGGGGACATGGGGATATGGGGATATGGGCAAATGGGGACAAGGGCAAATAGGGATATGTGCAAATGTGAACATGTGCAAATGGGGACATGGGGACATGGGGACATGGGGACACGGTGATATGGGGTCATGGAGATATGGGCAAATGGGGACATGGACAAATGGGAAATTGGGCAAATGGGGACATGGGGACATGGGTACATGGTGACATGGTTGCATGGGGACATGGGGAACTGGGGATATGGGGACATGGGGATATGGGGACATGGGGACATGGGGACATGGGGATATGGGGACATGGGGACAACGTGATATGGGGACATGGGGACATGGGAACATGGTTACATGGGGACATGGGGATATGGGGACATGGGGACATGGGGACATGGGGATATGGGGACATGGGGACATGGGCTCATGGGGACATGGGAACATGGGGACATGAGGACATGGGGACATGGGGACATGGGGACATGGGGAAATGGGGTTATGGGGACATGGTGACATGGGAACATTGGGTCATTGTGACATGGGGACATGGGGGCATGGGGACATGGGGACATGGGGACATGGGAACATGGGGACATGGGTACATGGGGACATGGGGACATGGGGATATGGGGACATGCGAACATGGGGATATGGGGACATGGGGACATGGGGATATGAGGACATGGGGACATGGGGACATGGGGACATCGGGATATGGGGATATGGGGACATGGGGATATGGGGATATGTGGATATGGGGACATGGGGATATGGGGATATGTGGATATGGGGGCATGGACACATGGGGATATGTGGATATGGGGATATGGGGATATGGGGACATGGTGATATGTGGACATGGGGATATGGGGACATGGGGACATGGGGACAGGTGGACATTGGGACATTGGGACGTGGGGACATGGGGATATGGGGACATGGGGACATGGGGACATGGGGGCATGGGGTCATGGGTTTATGGGGACATGGGGACATGGGGACATGGGGATATGGAGACATGGGGACATGGGGACATGGGGATATGGGGATATGGGGATATGGGGACATGGGTAATGGGGATATGGGGATATGAAGATATGGGGACATGGGGACATGGGGATATGGGGATATGGGGATATGGGGACATGGGGATATGGGGACATTTGGATATGGGGATATGGGGACATGGGGAAATGGGGACATGGGGTCATGGGGACATTGGGACATGGGGATATGGGGATATGGGGATATGGGGACATGGGGGCATGGGGACATGGGCTTATGGGGACATGGGGACATGGGGATATGGGGATATGGAGACATGGGGACATGGGGACATGGAGATATGGGGATATGGGGACTTGGGAACATGGGGACATGGGGATCTGGGGATATGGGGACATGGGGATACGGGGATAAGGCGATATGGGGATATGGGTATATGGGGACATGGGGATATGGGGACATGGGGATATGCGGATATGGGGATATGGGGATATGGGTATATAGGGACATGGGGATATGGACAAATGGGGACATGGGCAAATGGGGACATGTGGACATGTGGACATGGGGACATGGGGACATGTGGATATGGGGATATGGGGACATGGGGACATGGTGACATGGGGACATGGGGTTATGGGGATATGGGCAAATGGGGACACGGGCAAATAGGGATATGTGCAAATGTGAACATGTGCAAATGGGGACATGGGGACATGGGGACATGGGGACATGGTGATATGGGGTCATGGAGATATGGGCAAATGGGGACATGGACAAAAGGGAAATTGGGCAAATGGGGACATGGGGACATGGGTACATGGTGACATGGTTGCATGGGGACATGGTGACCTTGGGATATTGGGACATGGGGATATGGGGACATGGGGACATGGGGACATGGGGATATGGGGACATGGGGACAAGGTGATATGGGGACATGGGGACATGGGAACATGGTTACATGGGCAAATAGGGATATGTGCAAATGTGAACATGTGCAAATGGGGACATGGGGACATGGGGACATGGGGACATGGGGACACGGTGATATGGGGTCATGGAGATATGGGCAAATGGGGACATGGACAAATGGGAAATTGGGAAAATGGGGACATGGGGACATGGGTACATGGTGACATGGTTGCATGGGGACATGGGGAACTGGGGATATGGGGACATGGGGATATGGGGACATGGGGACATGGGGACATGGGGATATGGGGACATGGGGACAACGTGATATGGGGACATGGGGACATGGGAACATGGTTACATGGGGACATGGGGATATGGGGACATGGGGACATGGGGACATGGGGATATGGGGACATGGGGACATGGGCTCATGGGGACAGGGGAACATGGGGACATGAGGACATGGGGACATGGGGACATGGGGACATGGGGAAATGGGGATATGGGGACAATGTGACATGGGAACATGGGGTCATTGTGACATGGGGACATGGGGGCATGGGGACATGGGGACATGGGGACATGGGAACATGGGGACATGGGGACATGGGGACATGGGGATATGGGGATATGGGGACCTGCGAACATGGGGATATGGGGACATGGGGACATGGGGATATGAGGACATGGGGACATGGGGACATGGGGACATCGGGATATGGGGATATGGGGCCATGGGGATATGGGGATATGGGGATATGGGGACATGGGGATATGGGGATATGTGGATATGGGGGCATGGACACATGGGGATATGTGGATATGGGGATATGGGGATATGGGGACATGGGGATATGTGGACATGGGGATATGGGGATATGGGGACATGGGGACATGGGGACAGGTGTACATTGGGACATTGGGACGTGGGGACATGGGGATATGGGGACATGGGGACATGGGGACATGGGGGCATGGGGTCATGGGTGTATGGGGACATGGGGGCATGGGGACATGGGGATATGGAGACATGGGGACATGGGGATATGGGGATATGAGGACATGGGGATATGAGGACATGGGGACATGGGGATATGTGGACATGGGGATATGGGGACATTGGGACATGGGGACAGGTGGACATTGGGACATTAGGACATGGGGACATGGGGATATGGGGACATGGGGACATGGGGACATGGGGGCTTGGGGACATGGGTTTATGGGACATGGGGACATGGGGACATGGGGATATGGAGACATGGGGACATGGGGACATGGGGATATGGGGATATGGGGATATGGGGACATGGGGATATGGGGATATGGGGATATGAAGATATGGGGACATGGGGACATGGAGATATGGGGATATGGGGATATGGGGACATGGGGATATGGGGACATTTGGATATGGGGATATGGGGATATGGGGACATGGGGATATGTGGACATGGGGATATGGGGACATGGGGACATGGGGACATGGGGACATGGGGTCATTGGGACATGGGGATATGGGGATATGGGGACATGGGGACATGGGGACATGGGGGCATGGGGACATGGGCTTCTGGGGACATGGGGACATGGGGATATGGGGATATGGAGACATGGGTACATGGGGACATGGGGATATTGGGATATGGGGACATGGGGATATGGGGATATGGCGATATGGGGATATGGGTATATGGGGACATGGGGATATGGGGACATGGGGATATGCGGATATGGGGATATGGGGATATGGGTATATAGGGACATGGGGAAATGGACAAATGGGGACATGGGCAAATGGGGACATGTGGACATGTGGACATGGGGACATGGGTACATGTGGATATGGGGATATGCGGACATGGGGACATGGTGACATGGGGACATGGGGATATGGGGATATGGGCAAATGGGGACAAGGGCAAATAGGGATATGTGCAAATGTGAACATGTGCAAATGGGGACATGGGGACATGGGGACATGGGGACACGGTGATATGGGGTCATGGAGATATGGGCAAATGGGGACATGGACAAATGGGAAATTGGGCAAATGGGGACATGGGGACATGGGTACATGGTGACATGGTTGCATGGGGACATGGGGAACTGGGGATATGGGGACATGGGGATATGGGGACATGGGGACATGGGGACATGGGGATATGGGGACATGGGGACAACGTGATATGGGGACATGGGGACATGGGAACATGGTTACATGGGGACATGGGGATATGGGGACATGGGGACATGGGGACATGGGGATATGGGGACATGGGGACATGGGCTCATGGGGACATGGGAACATGGGGACATGAGGACATGGGGACATGGGGACATGGGGACATGGGGAAATGGGGTTATGGGGACATGGTGACATGGGAACATTGGGTCATTGTGACATGGGGACATGGGGGCATGGGGACATGGGGACATGGGGACATGGGAACATGGGGACATGGGGACATGGGGACATGGGGACATGGGGATATGGGGACATGCGAACATGGGGATATGGGGACATGGGGACATGGGGATATGAGGACATGGGGACATGGGGACATGGGGACATCGGGATATGGGGATATGGGGACATGGGGATATGGGGATATGTGGATATGGGGACATGGGGATATGGGGATATGTGGATATGGGGGCATGGACACATGGGGATATGTGGATATGGGGATATGGGGATATGGGGACATGGTGATATGTGGACATGGGGATATGGGGACATGGGGACATGGGGACAGGTGGACATTGGGACATTGGGACGTGGGGACATGGGGATATGGGGACATGGGGACATGGGGACATGGGGGCATGGGGTCATGGGTTTATGGGGACATGGGGACATGGGGACATGGGGATATGGAGACATGGGGACATGGGGACATGGGGATATGGGGATATGGGGATATGGGGACATGGGTAATGGGGATATGGGGATATGAAGATATGGGGACATGGGGACATGGGGATATGGGGATATGGGGATATGGGGACATGGGGATATGGGGACATTTGGATATGGGGATATGGGGACATGGGGACATGGGGACATGGGGTCATGGGGACATTGGGACATGGGGATATGGGGATATGGGGATATGGGGACATGGGGGCATGGGGACATGGGCTTATGGGGACATGGGGACATGGGGATATGGGGATATGGAGACATGGGGACATGGGGACATGGAGATATGGGGATATGGGGACTTGGGAACATGGGGACATGGGGATCTGGGGATATGGGGACATGGGGATACGGGGATAAGGCGATATGGGGATATGGGTATATGGGGACATGGGGATATGGGGACATGGGGATATGCGGATATGGGGATATGGGGATATGGGTATATAGGGACATGGGGATATGGACAAATGGGGACATGGGCAAATGGGGACATGTGGACATGTGGACATGGGGACATGGGGACATGTGGATATGGGGATATGGGGACATGGGGACATGGTGACATGGGGACATGGGGATATGGGGATATGGGCAAATGGGGACATGGGCAAATAGGGATATGTGCAAATGTGAACATGTGCAAATGGGGACATGGGGACATGGGGACATGGGGACATGGTGATATGGGGTCATGGAGATATGGGCAAATGGGGACATGGACAAAAGGGAAATTGGGCAAATGGGGACATGGGGACATGGGTACATGGTGACATGGTTGCATGGGGACATGGTGACCTTGGGATATTGGGACATGGGGATATGGGGACATGGGGACATGGGGACATGGGGATATGGGGACATGGGGACAAGGTGATATGGGGACATGGGGACATGGGAACATGGTTACATGGGCAAATAGGGATATGTGCAAATGTGAACATGTGCAAATGGGGACATGGGGACATGGGGACATGGGGACACGGTGATATGGGGTCATGGAGATATGGGCAAATGGGGACATGGACAAATGGGAAATTGGGAAAATGGGGACATGGGGACATGGGGATATGGGGACATGGGGACATGGGCTCATGGGGACAGGGGAACATGGGGACATGCGGACATGGGGACATGGGGACTTGGGGACATGGGGAAATGGGGATATGGGGACAATGTGACATGGGAACATGGGGTCATTGTGACATGGGGACATGGGGGCATGGGGACATGGGGACATGGGGACATGGGAACATGGGGACATGGGGACATGGGGACATGGGGATATGGGGATATGGGGACCTGCGAACATGGGGATATGGGGACATGGGGACATGGGGATATGAGGACATGGGGACATGGGGACATGGGGACATCGGGATATGGGGATATGGGGACATGGGGATATGGGGATATGGGGATATGGGGACATGGGGATATGGGGATATGTGGATATGGGGGCATGGACACATGGGGATATGTGGATATGGGGATATGGGGATATGGGGACATGGGGATATGTGGACATGGGGATATGGGGATATGGGGACATGGGGACATGGGGACAGGTGTACATTGGGACATTGGGACGTGGGGACATGGGGATATGGGGACATGGGGACATGGGGACATGGGGGCATGGGGTCATGGGTGTATGGGGACATGGGGGCATGGGGACATGGGGATATGGAGACATGGGGACATGGGGACATGGGGATATGGGGATATGGGGATATGGGGACATGGGTAATGGGGATATGGGGATATGAAGATATGGGGACATGGGGACATGGGGATATGGGGATATGGGGATATGGGGACATGGGGATATGGGGACATTTGGATATGGGGATATGGGGACATGGGGACATGGGGACATGGGGTCATGGGGACATTGGGACATGGGGATATGGGGATATGGGGACATGGGGACATGGGGGCATGGGGACATGGGCTTATGGGGACATGGGGACATGGGGATATGGGGATATGGAGACATGGGGACATGGGGATATGAGGACATGGGGACATGGGGACATGGGGACATCGGGATATGGGGATATGGGGACATGGGGATATGGGGATATGGGGATATGGGGACATGGGGATATGGGGATATGTGGATATGGGGGCATGGACACATGGGGATATGTGGATATGGGGATATGGGGATATGGGGACAATGTGACATGGGAACATGGGGTCATTGTGACATGGGGACATGGGGGCATGGGGACATGGGGACATGGGAACATGGGGACATGGGGACATGGGGACATGGGGATATGGGGATATGGGGACCTGCGAACATGGGGATATGGGGACATGGGGACATGGGGATATGAGGACATGGGGACATGGGGACATGGGGACATCGGGATATGGGGATATGGGGACATGGGGATATGGGGATATGGGGATATGGGGACATGGGGATATGGGGATATGTGGATATGGGGGCATGGACACATGGGGATATGTGGATATGGGGATATGGGGATATGGGGACATGGGGATATGTGGACATGGGGATATGGGGATATGGGGACATGGGGACATGGGGACAGGTGTACATTGGGACATTGGGACGTGGGGACATGGGGATATGGGGACATGGGGACATGGGGACATGGGGGCATGGGGTCATGGGTGTATGGGGACATGGGGGCATGGGGACATGGGGATATGGAGACATGGGGACATGGGGACATGGGGATATGGGGATATGGGGATATGGGGACATGGGTAATGGGGATATGGGGATATGAAGATATGGGGACATGGGGACATGGGGATATGGGGATATGGGGATATGGGGACATGGGGATATGGGGACATTTGGATATGGGGATATGGGGACATGGGGACATGGGGACATGGGGTCATGGGGACATTGGGACATGGGGATATGGGGATATGGGGACATGGGGACATGGGGGCATGGGGACATGGGCTTATGGGGACATGGGGACATGGGGATATGGGGATATGGAGACATGGGGACATGGGGACATGGAGATATGGGGATATGGGGACATGGGAACATGGGGACATGGGGATATGGGGATATGGGGACATGGGGATACGGGGATATGGCGATATGGGATGGGTATATGGGGACATGGGGATATGGGGACATGGGGATATGCGGATATGGGGATATGGGGATATGGGTATATAGGGACATGGGGATATGGACAAATGGGGACATGGGCAAATGGGGACATGTGGACATGTGGACATGGGGACATGTGGATATGGGGATATGGGGACATGGGGACATGGTGACATGGGGACATGGGGATATGGGGATATGGGCAAATGGGGACATGGGCAAATAGGGATATGTGCAAATGTGAACATGTGCAAATGGGGACATGGGGCCATGGGGACATGGGGACATGGTGATATGGGGTCATGGAGATATGGGCAAATGGGGACATGGACAAACGGGAAATTGGGCAAATGGGGACATGGGGACATGGGTACATGGTGACATGGTTGCATGGGGACATGGGGACCTGGGGATATTGGGACATGGGGATATGGGGACACGGGGACATGGGGACATGGGGATATGGGGACATGGGGACAAGGTGATATGGGGACATGTGGACATGGGAACATGGTTACATGGGGACATGGGGATATGGGGACATGGGGACATGGGGTTATGGGGACATGGGGAAATGGGGATATGGGGACATGGGCACATGGGGACAGGTGGACATTGGGACATTGAGACATGGGGACATGGGGACATGGGGGCATCGGGACATGGTGACATGCGATTATAGGGATATGGGGACATGGGGATATGGGGACATGGGGATATGGGGATATGGGGACATGGGAACATGGGGACATGGGGACATGGTGATATGAGGACATGGGGATATGAGGACATGGGGACATGGGGATATGTGGACATGGGGATATGGGGACATGGGGACATGGTGACATCGGAATATGGGGATATGGGGATATGGGGATATGGGGAATTAGTGTCATGGGGACATGGGGACATGGGGACATGGGGACATGGGGACATGGGGACATGAGGATATGAGGACATGAGGACATGGGGACATCGGGATATGGGGATATGGGGATATGGGAATGTGGAGATTTGGGGACATGGGGACATGGGGACATGGGGGCATCGGGACATGGGGACTTGCGATTATAGGGATATGGGGAATTGGGATATGGGGATATGGGGACATGGGAACATGGGGACATGGGGACATGGGGATATGAGGACATGGGGATATGAGGACATAGGGACATGGGGAAATGGGGGCATGGGGATATGAGGACATGGGGACATGGTGACATCGGAATATGGGGATATGGGGATATGGGGATATGGGGAATTAGTGTCATGGGGACATGGGGATATGGGGACATGGGGACATGGGGACAGGGGGATATGGGGACATGGCGATATGGGGACATTTGGATATGGGGATATGGGGATATGGGGACATGGGGATATGTGGACATGGGGATATGGGGACATGGGGACATGGGGACATGGGGACATGGTGATATGTGGATATGGGGACATGGGGACATGGGGACATGGGGGCATGGGGACATGGGCTTATGGGGACATGGGGATATGGGGATATGGGGATATGGGGACATGGGAACATGGGGACATGGGGATATGGGGATATGGGGACATGGGGATATGGGGATATGGCGATATGGGGATATGGGTATATGAGGACATGGGGATATGGGTACTTGGGGATATGCGGATATGGGGATATGGGGATATGGGTATATAGGGACATGATGATATGGACACATGGGGACATGGGCAAATGGGGACATGTGGACATGTGGACATGGGGACATGGGGACATGTGGATATGGGGATATGGGGACATGGGGACATGGTGACATGGGGACATGGGGATATGGGGATATGGGCAAATGGGGACATGGGCAAATAGGGATATGTGCAAATGTGAACATGTGCAAATGGTGACAGGGGGACATGGGGACATGGGGACATGGGGACATGGTGATATGGGGTCATGGGGATATGGGCAAATGGGGACATGGACAAATGGGAAATTGGGCAAATGGGGACATGGGGACATGTGTACATGGTGACATGGTTGCATGGGGTCATGGGGACCTGGGAATATGGGGACATGGGGATATGGGGACATGGGGACATGGGGACATGGGGATATGGGGACAAGGTGATATGGGGACATGGG
This sequence comes from Pristiophorus japonicus, assembly GCF_044704955.1. Classification (NCBI taxonomy): domain Eukaryota; kingdom Metazoa; phylum Chordata; class Chondrichthyes; family Pristiophoridae; genus Pristiophorus; species Pristiophorus japonicus. The sequence goes on along the minus strand of NW_027254846.1, from coordinate 1,692,030 downwards.
GACATGGGAACATGGTTACATGGGGATATGGGGATATGGGGACATGGGGACATGGGGACATGGGGATATGGGGACATGGGGACATGGGCACATGGGGACATGGGAACATGGGGACATAGGGACATGGGGACATGGGGATTAGGGGAAATGGGGATATGGGGGCATGGGAACATGGGGTCATTGTGACATGGTGACATGGGGGCATGGGGACATGGGGACATGGGGACATGCGAACATGGGGACATGGGGACATGGGGACATGGGGACATGGGGACATGGGGATATGAGGACATGGGGACATGGGGACATGTGGACATCGGGATATGGGGATATGGGGATATGGGGATATGGGGATATGGGGATATGGGGATATGGGGATATGTGGATATGGGGGCATGGACAGATGGGGATATGTGGATATGGGGATATGGGGATATGGGGACATGGGGATATGTGGACATGGGAAAATGGGGACATGGGGACATGGGGAGAGGTGGACATTGGGACATGGGACATGGGGACATGGGGATATGGTGACATGGGGACTAGGGGACATGGGGGCATGGGGACATGGGTTTATGGGGACATGGGGACATGGGGACATGGGGATATGGAGACATGGGGACATAGGGACATGGGGATATGGGGATATGGGGATATGGGGACATGGGGATATGGGGATATGGAGATATGGGCAAATGGGGACATGGACAAAAGGGAAATTGGGCAAATGGGGACATGGGGACATGGGTACATGGTGACATGGTTGCATGGGGACATGGTGACCTTGGGATATTGGGACATGGGGATATGGGGACATGGGGACATGGGGACATGGGGATATGGGGACATGGGGACAAGGTGATATGGGGACATGGGGACATGGGAACATGGTTACATGGGCAAATAGGGATATGTGCAAATGTGAACATGTGCAAATGGGGACATGGGGACATGGGGACATGGGGACATGGGGACACGGTGATATGGGGTCATGGAGATATGGGCAAATGGGGACATGGACAAATGGGAAATTGGGAAAATGGGGACATGGGGACATGGGTACATGGTGACATGGTTGCATGGGGACATGGGGAACTGGGGATATGGGGACATGGGGATATGGGGACATGGGGACATGGGGACATGGGGATATGGGGACATGGGGACAACGTGATATGGGGACATGGGGACATGGGAACATGGTTACATGGGGACATGGGGATATGGGGACATGGGGACATGGGGACATGGGGATATGGGGACATGGGGACATGGGCTCATGGGGACAGGGGAACATGGGGACATGAGGACATGGGGACATGGGGACATGGGGACATGGGGAAATGGGGATATGGGGACAATGTGACATGGGAACATGGGGTCATTGTGACATGGGGACATGGGGGCATGGGGACATGGGGACATGGGGACATGGGAACATGGGGACATGGGGACATGGGGACATGGGGATATGGGGATATGGGGACCTGCGAACATGGGGATATGGGGACATGGGGACATGGGGATATGAGGACATGGGGACATGGGGACATGGGGACATCGGGATATGGGGATATGGGGACATGGGGATATGGGGATATGGGGATATGGGGACATGGGGATATGGGGATATGTGGATATGGGGGCATGGACACATGGGGATATGTGGATATGGGGATATGGGGATATGGGGACATGGGGATATGTGGACATGGGGATATGGGGATATGGGGACATGGGGACATGGGGACAGGTGTACATTGGGACATTGGGACGTGGGGACATGGGGATATGGGGACATGGGGACATGGGGACATGGGGGCATGGGGTCATGGGTGTATGGGGACATGGGGGCATGGGGACATGGGGATATGGAGACATGGGGACATGGGGATATGGGGATATGAGGACATGGGGATATGAGGACATGGGGACATGGGGATATGTGGACATGGGGATATGGGGACATTGGGACATGGGGACAGGTGGACATTGGGACATTAGGACATGGTGACATGGGGATATGGGGACATGGGGACATGGGGACATGGGGGCTTGGGGACATGGGTTTATGGGACATGGGGACATGGGGACATGGGGATATGGAGACATGGGGACATGGGGACATGGGGATATGGAGATATGGGGATATGGGGACATGGGGATATGGGGATATGGGGATATGAAGATATGGGGACATGGGGACATGGAGATATGGGGATATGGGGATATGGGGACATGGGGATATGGGGACATTTGGATATGGGGATATGGGGATATGGGGACATGGGGATATGTGGACATGGGGATATGGGGACATGGGGACATAGGGACATGGGGACATGGGGTCATTGGGACATGGGGATATGGGGATATGGGGACATGGGGACATGGGGACATGGGGGCATGGGGACATGGGCTTATGGGGACATGGGGACATGGGGATATGGGGATATGGAGACATGGGTACATGGGGACATGGGGATATTGGGATATGGGGACATGGGGATATGGGGATATGGCGATATGGGGATATGGGTATATGGGGACATGGGGATATGGGGACATGGGGATATGCGGATATGGGGATATGGGGATATGGGTATATAGGGACATGGGGAAATGGACAAATGGGGACATGGGCAAATGGGGACATGTGGACATGTGGACATGGGGACATGGGTACATGTGGATATGGGGATATGCGGACATGGGGACATGGTGACATGGGGACATGGGGATATGGGGATATGGGCAAATGGGGACAAGGGCAAATAGGGATATGTGCAAATGTGAACATGTGCAAATGGGGACATGGGGACATGGGGACATGGGGACACGGTGATATGGGGTCATGGAGATATGGGCAAATGGGGACATGGACAAATGGGAAATTGGGCAAATGGGGACATGGGGACATGGGTACATGGTGACATGGTTGCATGGGGACATGGGGAACTGGGGATATGGGGACATGGGGATATGGGGACATGGGGACATGGGGACATGGGGATATGGGGACATGGGGACAACGTGATATGGGGACATGGGGACATGGGAACATGGTTACATGGGGACATGGGGATATGGGGACATGGGGACATGGGGACATGGGGATATGGGGACATGGGGACATGGGCTCATGGGGACATGGGAACATGGGGACATGAGGACATGGGGACATGGGGACATGGGGACATGGGGAAATGGGGTTATGGGGACATGGTGACATGGGAACATTGGGTCATTGTGACATGGGGACATGGGGGCATGGGGACATGGGGACATGGGGACATGGGAACATGGGGACATGGGGACATGGGGACATGGGGACATGGGGATATGGGGACATGCGAACATGGGGATATGGGGACATGGGGACATGGGGATATGAGGACATGGGGACATGGGGACATGGGGACATCGGGATATGGGGATATGGGGACATGGGGATATGGGGATATGTGGATATGGGGACATGGGGATATGGGGATATGTGGATATGGGGGCATGGACACATGGGGATATGTGGATATGGGGATATGGGGATATGGGGACATGGTGATATGTGGACATGGGGATATGGGGACATGGGGACATGGGGACAGGTGGACATTGGGACATTGGGACGTGGGGACATGGGGATATGGGGACATGGGGACATGGGGACATGGGGGCATGGGGTCATGGGTTTATGGGGACATGGGGACATGGGGACATGGGGATATGGAGACATGGGGACATGGGGACATGGGGATATGGGGATATGGGGATATGGGGACATGGGTAATGGGGATATGGGGATATGAAGATATGGGGACATGGGGACATGGGGATATGGGGATATGGGGATATGGGGACATGGGGATATGGGGACATTTGGATATGGGGATATGGGGACATGGGGACATGGGGACATGGGGTCATGGGGACATTGGGACATGGGGATATGGGGATATGGGGATATGGGGACATGGGGGCATGGGGACATGGGCTTATGGGGACATGGGGACATGGGGATATGGGGATATGGAGACATGGGGACATGGGGACATGGAGATATGGGGATATGGGGACTTGGGAACATGGGGACATGGGAATCTGGGGATATGGGGACATGGGGATACGGGGATAAGGCGATATGGGGATATGGGTATATGGGGACATGGGGATATGGGGACATGGGGATATGCGGATATGGGGATATGGGGATATGGGTATATAGGGACATGGGGATATGGACAAATGGGGACATGGGCAAATGGGGACATGTGGACATGTGGACATGGGGACATGGGGACATGTGGATATGGGGATATGGGGACATGGGGACATGGTGACATGGGGACATGGGGATATGGGGATATGGGCAAATGGGGACATGGGCAAATAGGGATATGTGCAAATGTGAACATGTGCAAATGGGGACATGGGGACATGGGGACATGGGGACATGGTGATATGGGGTCATGGAGATATGGGCAAATGGGGACATGGACAAAAGGGAAATTGGGCAAATGGGGACATGGGGACATGGGTACATGGTGACATGGTTGCATGGGGACATGGTGACCTTGGGATATTGGGACATGGGGATATGGGGACATGGGGACATGGGGACATGGGGATATGGGGACATGGGGACAAGGTGATATGGGGACATGGGGACATGGGAACATGGTTACATGGGCAAATAGGGATATGTGCAAATGTGAACATGTGCAAATGGGGACATGGGGACATGGGGACATGGGGACATGGGGACACGGTGATATGGGGTCATGGAGATATGGGCAAATGGGGACATGGACAAATGGGAAATTGGGAAAATGGGGACATGGGGACATGGGTACATGGTGACATGGTTGCATGGGGACATGGGGAACTTGGGATATGGGGACATGGGGATATGGGGACATGGGGACATGGGGACATGGGGATATGGGGACATGGGGACAACGTGATATGGGGACATGGGGACATGGGAACATGGTTACATGGGGACATGGGGATATGGGGACATGGGGACATGGGGACATGGGGATATGGGGACATGGGGACATGGGCTCATGGGGACAGGGGAACATGGGGACATGCGGACATGGGGACATGGGGACATGGGGACATGGGGAAATGGGGATATGGGGACAATGTGACATGGGAACATGGGGTCATTGTGACATGGGGACATGGGGGCATGGGGACATGGGGACATGGGGACATGGGAACATGGGGACATGGGGACATGGGGACATGGGGATATGGGGATATGGGGACCTGCGAACATGGGGATATGGGGACATGGGGACATGGGGATATGAGGACATGGGGACATGGGGACATGGGGACATCGGGATATGGGGATATGGGGACATGGGGATATGGGGATATGGGGATATGGGGACATGGGGATATGGGGATATGTGGATATGGGGGCATGGACACATGGGGATATGTGGATATGGGGATATGGGGATATGGGGACATGGGGATATGTGGACATGGGGATATGGGGATATGGGGACATGGGGACATGGGGACAGGTGTACATTGGGACATTGGGACGTGGGGACATGGGGATATGGGGACATGGGGACATGGGGACATGGGGGCATGGGGTCATGGGTGTATGGGGACATGGGGGCATGGGGACATGGGGATATGGAGACATGGGGACATGGGGACATGGGGATATGGGGATATGGGGATATGGGGACATGGGTAATGGGGATATGGGGATATGAAGATATGGGGACATGGGGACATGGGGATATGGGGATATGGGGATATGGGGACATGGGGATATGGGGACATTTGGATATGGGGATATGGGGACATGGGGACATGGGGACATGGGGTCATGGGGACATTGGGACATGGGGATATGGGGATATGGGGACATGGGGACATGGGGGCATGGGGACATGGGCTTATGGGGACATGGGGACATGGGGATATGGGGATATGGAGACATGGGGACATGGGGACATGGAGATATGGGGATATGGGGACATGGGAACATGGGGACATGGGGATATGGGGATATGGGGACATGGGGATACGGGGATATGGCGATATGGGATGGGTATATGGGGACATGGGGATATGGGGACATGGGGATATGCGGATATGGGGATATGGGGATATGGGTATATAGGGACATGGGGATATGGACAAATGGGGACATGGGCAAATGGGGACATGTGGACATGTGGACATGGGGACATGTGGATATGGGGATATGGGGACATGGGGACATGGTGACATGGGGACATGGGGATATGGGGATATGGGCAAATGGGGACATGGGCAAATAGAGATATGTGCAAATGTGAACATGTGCAAATGGGGACATGGGGCCATGGGGACATGGGGACATGGTGATATGGGGTCATGGAGATATGGGCAAATGGGGACATGGACAAACGGGAAATTGGGCAAATGGGGACATGGGGACATGGGTACATGGTGACATGGTTGCATGGGGACATGGGGACCTGGGGATATTGGGACATGGGGATATGGGGACATGGGGACATGGGGACATGGGGATATGGGGACATGGGGACAAGGTGATATGGGGACATGTGGACATGGGAACATGGTTACATGGGGACATGGGGATATGGGGACATGGGGACATGGGGTTATGGGGACATGGGGAAATGGGGATATGGGGACATGGGCACATGGGGACAGGTGGACATTGGGACATTGAGACATGGGGACATGGGGACATGGGGGCATCGGGACATGGTGACATGCGATTATAGGGATATGGGGACATGGGGATATGGGGACATGGGGATATGGGGATATGGGGACATGGGAACATGGGGACATGGGGACATGGGGATATGAGGACATGGGGATATGAGGACATGGGGACATGGGGATATGTGGACATGGGGATATGGGGACATGGGGACATGGTGACATCGGAATATGGGGATATGGGGATATGGGGATATGGGGAATTAGTGTCATGGGGACATGGGGACATGGGGACATGGGGACATGGGGACATGGGGACATGAGGATATGAGGACATGAGGACATGGGGACATCGGGATATGGGGATATGGGGATATGGGAATGTGGAGATTTGGGGACATGGGGACATGGCGACATGGGGGCATCGGGACATGGGGACTTGCGATTATAGGGATATGGGGAATTGGGATATGGGGATATGGGGACATGGGAACATGGGGACATGGGGACATGGGGATATGAGGACATGGGGATATGAGGACATAGGGACATGGGGAAATGGGGGCATGGGGATATGAGGACATGGGGACATGGTGACATCGGAATATGGGGATATGGGGATATGGGGATATGGGGAATTAGTGTCATGGGGACATGGGGACATGGGGACATGGGGACAGGGGGATATGGGGACATGGGGATATGGGGACATTTGGATATGGGGATATGGGGATATGGGGACATGGGGATATGTGGACATGGGGATATGGGGACATGGGGACATGGGGACATGGGGACATGGTGATATGTGGATATGGGGACATGGGGACATGGGGACATGGGGGCATGGGGACATGGGCTTATGGGGACATGGGGATATGGGGATATGGGGATATGGGGACATGGGAACATGGGGACATGGGGATATGGGGATATGGGGACATGGGGATATGGGGATATGGCGATATGGGGATATGGGTATATGGGGACATGGGGATATGGGTACTTGGGGATATGCGGATATGGGGATATGGGGATATGGGTATATAGGGACATGATGATATGGACACATGGGGACATGGGCAAATGGGGACATGTGGACATGTGGACATGGGGACATGGGGACATGTGGATATGGGGATATGGGGACATGGGGACATGGTGACATGGGGACATGGGGATATGGGGATATGGGCAAATGGGGACATGGGCAAATAGGGATATGTGCAAATGTGAACATGTGCAAATGGTGACAGGGGGACATGGGGACATGGGGACATGGGGACATGGTGATATGGGGTCATGGGGATATGGGCAAATGGGGACATGGACAAATGGGAAATTGGGCAAATGGGGACATGGGGACATGTGTACATGGTGACATGGTTGCATGGGGTCATGGGGACCTGGGAATATGGGGACATGGGGATATGGGGACATGGGGACATGGGGACATGGGGATATGGGGACAAGGTGATATGGGGACATGGGGACATGGGAACATGGTTACATGGGGATATGGGGATATGGGGACATGGGGACATGGGGACATGGGGATATGGGGACATGGGGACATGGGCACATGGGGACATGGGAACATGGGGACATAGGGACATGGGGACATGGGGATTAGGGGAAATGGGGATATGGGGGCATGGGAACATGGGGTCATTGTGACATGGTGACATGGGGGCATGGGGACATGGGGACATGGGGACATGCGAACATGGGGACATGGGGACATGGGGACATGGGGACATGGGGACATGGGGATATGAGGACATGGGGACATGGGGACATGTGGACATCGGGATATGGGGATATGGGGATATGGGGATATGGGGATATGGGGATATGGGGATATGGGGATATGTGGATATGGGGGCATGGACAGATGGGGATATGTGGATATGGGGATATGGGGATATGGGGACATGGGGATATGTGGACATGGGAAAATGGGGACATGGGGACATGGGGAGAGGTGGACATTGGGACATTGGGACATGGGGACATGGGGATATGGTGACATGGGGACTAGGGGACATGGGGGCATGGGGACATGGGTTTATGGGGACATGGGGACATGGGGACATGGGGATATGGAGACATGGGGACATAGGGACATGGGGATATGGGGATATGGGGATATGGGGACATGGGGATATGGGGATATGGGGATATGAAGATATGGGGACATGGGGACATGGAGATATGGGGATATGGGGATATGGGGACATGGGGATATGGGGACATTTGGATATGGGGATATGGGGATATGGGGACATGGGGATATGTGGACATGGGGATATGGGGACATGGGGACATAGGGACATGGTGTCATTGGGACATGGGGATATGGGGATATGGGGACATGGGGACATGGGGACATGGGAGCATGGGGACATGGGCTTATGGGGACATGGGGACATGGGGATATGGGGATATGGAGACATGGGGACATGGGGACATGGGGATATGGGGACATGGGAACATGGGGACATGGGGATATTGGGATATGGGGACATGGGGATATGGGGATATGGCGATATGGGGATATGGGTATATGGGGACATGGGGATATGGGGACATGGGGATATGCGGATATGGGGATATGGGGATATGGGTATATAGGGACATGGAGAAATGGACAAATGGGGACATGGGCAAATGGGGACATGTGGACATGTGGACATGGGGACATGGGGACATGTGGATATGGGGATATGGGGACATGGGGACATGGTGACATGGGGACATGGGGATATGGGGATATGGGCAAATGGGGACATGGGCAAATAGGGATATGTGCAAATGTGAACATGTGCAAATGGGGACATGGGGACATGGGGACATGGGGACATGGTGATATGGGGTCATGGAGATATGGGCAAATGGGGACATGGACAAATAGGAAATTGGGCAAATGGGGACATGGGGACATGGGTACATGGTGACATGGTTGCATGGGGACATGGGGACCTGGGGATATTGGGACATGGGGATATGGGGACATGGGGACATGGGGACATGGGGATATGGGGACATGGGGACAAGGTGATATGGGGACATGGGGACATGGGAACATGGTTACATGGGGACATGGGGATATGGGGACATGGGGACATGGGGATATGGGGACATGGGGACATTTGCACATGGGGACATGGGAACATGGGGACATGAGGACATGGGGACATGGGGACAAGGGGACATGGCGAAATGGGGATATGGGGATATGGTGACATGGGAACATGGGGTCATTGTGACATGGGGACATGGGGGCATGGAGACATGTGGACATGGGGACATGGGAATAATGGGGACATGGGGACATGGGGACATGGGGATATGGGGACATGCGAACATGGGGATATGGGGTTATGGGGACATGGGGATATGAGGACATAGGGACATGGGGACATGGGGACATCGGGATATGTGGATATGGGGGCATGGACACATGGGGATATGTGGATATGGGGATATGGGGATATGGGGACATGGGGATATGTGGACATGGGGATATGGGGACATGGGGACATGGGGACAGGTGGACATTGGGACATTTGCACATGGGGACATGGGAACATGGGGACATGAGGACATGGGGACATGGGGACATGGGGACATGACGAAATGGGGATATGGGGACATGGTGACATGGGAACATGGGGTCATTGTGACATGGGGACATGGGGGCATGGAGACATGGGGACATGGGGACATGGGAACATGGGGACATGGGGACATGGGGACATGGGGATATGGGGACATGCGAAAATGGGGATATGGGGATATGGGGACATGGGGATAAGAGGACATGGGGACATGGGGTCTTGGGGACATCGGGATATGTGGATATGGGGGCATGGACACATGGGGATATGTGGATATGGGGATATGGGGACATGGGGATATGTGGACATGGGGATATGGGGACATGGGGACATGGGGACAGGTGAACATTGGGACATTGGGACATGGGGACATGGGGATATGGGGACATGGGGACATGGGGATATGGGGACATGCGAACATGGGGATATGGGATATGGAGATATGCGGATATGGGGATATGGGGATATGGGGACATGGGGATATGGGGATATGTGGATATGGGGGCATGGACACATGGGGATATGTGGATATGGGGATATGGGGATATGGGGACATGGGGATATGTGGACATGGGGATATGGGGACATGGGGACATGGGGACAGGTGAACATTGGGACATTGGGACATGGGGACATGGGGATATGGGGACATGGGGACATGGGGACATGGGGTCATGGGGACATGGGTTTATGGGCACATGGGGACATGGGGACATGGGGATATGGAGACATGGGGACATGGGGACATGGGGATATGGGGATATGGGGATATGGGGACATGGGGATATGGGGATATGGGGATATGAAGATATGGGGACATGGGGACAGGGGATATGGGGATATGGGGATATGGGGACATGGGGATATGGGGACATTTGGATATGGGGATATGGGGACATGGGGATATTTGGACATGGGGATATGGGGACATGGGGACATGGGGACATGGGGACATGGGGACATTGGGACATGGGGACATGGGGATATGGGAACATGGGGACATGGGGACATGGGGGCATGGGGACATGGGCTTATGGGGACATGGGGACATGGGGATATGGGGATATGGAGACATGGGGACATGGGGACATGGGGATATGGGGATATGGGGACATGGGAACATGGGGACATGGGGATATGGGGATATGGGGACATGGGGATATGGGGATATTGCGATATGGGGATATGGGTATATGGGGACATGGGGATATGGGGACATGGGGATATGCGGATATGGGGATATGGGGATATGGGTATATAGGGATATGGGGATATGGACAAATGGGGACATGGGCAAATGGGGACATGTGGACATGTGGACATGGGGACATGGGGACATGTGGATATGGGGATATGGTGACATGGGGACATGGTGACATAGGGACATGGGGATATGGGGATATGGGCAAATGGGGACATGGGCAAATATGGATATGTGCAAATGTGAACATGTGAAAATGGGGACATGAGGACATGAGGACATGGGGACATGGTGATATGGGGTCATGGAGATATGGGCAAATGGGGACATGGACAAATGGGAAATGGGGCAAATGGGGACATGGGGACATGGGTACATGGTGACATGGTTGCATGGGGACATGGGGACCTGAGGCTATTGGGGCATGGGGATATGGGAACATGGGGACATGGGGACATGGGGATATGGGGACATGCGGACAAGGTGATATAGGGACATGGGGACATGGGAACATGGTTACATGGGGACATGGGGATATGGGGACATGGGGACATGGGGACATAGGGATATGGGGACATGGGGACATGGGCACATGGGGACATGGGAACATGGGGACATGGGGACATGGGGACATGGGGACATGGGGACATGGGGAAATGGGGATATGGGGACATGGTGACATGGGAACATGGGGTCATTGTGACATGGGGACATGGGGGCATGGGGACATGGGGACATGGGGACATGGGAACATGGGGACATGGGGACATGGGGACATGGGGACATGGGGATATGGGGACATGCGAACATGGGGATATGGGGATATGGGGATATGGCGACATGGGGATATGGGGATATGGGGACATGGTAACATGGGGACATGGGGACATGGGGATATGAGGACATGGGGACATGGGGACATGGGGACATCGGGATATGGGGATATGGGGATATGGGAATGTGGAGATTTGGGTACATGGGGACATGGGGACATGGGGGCATCGGGACATGGGGACATGCGATTATAGGGATATGGGGACATGGGGATATGGGGACATGGGGATATGGGGATATGGGGACATGGGAACATGGGGACATGTGGACATGGGGGCATGGGAACATGGGTTTATGGGGACATGGGGACATGGGGATATGGAGACATGGGGACATGGGGACATGGGGATATGGGGATATGGGGATATGGGGACATGGGGATATGGGGATATGGGGATATGAAGATATGGGGACATGGGGACATGGAGATATGGGGATATGGGGATATGGGGACATGGGGATATGGGCACATTTGGATATGGGGATATGGGGATATGGGGACATGGGGATATGTGGACATGGGAATATGGGGACATGGGGACATGGGGACATGGGGACATGGGGTCATTGGGACATGGGGATATGGGGATATCGGGACATGGGGACATGGGGACATTGGGGGCATGGGGACATGGGCTTATGGGGACATGGGGACATGGGGATATGGGGATATGGAGACATGGGGACATGGGGACATGGGGATATGGGAACATGGGAACATGGGGACATGGGGATATGGGGATATGGGGACATGAGGATATGGGGATATGGCGATATGGGGATATGGGTATATGGGGACATGGGGATATGGGGACATGGGGATATGCGGATATGGGGATATGGGGATATGGGTATATAGGGACATGGGGATATGGACAAATGGGGACATGGGCAAATGGGGACATGTGGACATGTGGACATGGGGACATGGGGACATGTGGATATGGGAATATGGGGACATGGGGACATGGTGACATGGGGACATGGGGATATGGGGATATGGGCAAATGGGGACATGGGCAAATAGGGATATGTGCAAATGTGAACATGTGCAAATGGGGACATGGGGACATGGGGACATGGGGACATGGTGATATGGGGTCATGGAGATATGGGCAAATGGGGACATGGATACATGGGAAATTGGGCAAATGGGGACATGGGGACATGGGTACATGGTGACATGGTTGCATGGGGACATGGGGAACTGGAGATATGGGGACATGGGGATATGGGGACATGGGGACATGGGGACATGGGGATATGGGGACATGGGAAAAGGTGATATGGGGACATGGGGACATGGGAACATGGTTACATGGGGACATGGGGATATGGGGACATGGGGACATGGGGACATGGGGATATGGGGACATGGGGACATGGGCACATGGGGACATGGGAACATGGGGACATGAGGACATGGGGACATGGGGACATGGGGACATGGGGAAATGGGGATATGGGGACATGGTGACATGGGAACATGGGGTCATTGTGACATGGGGACATGGGGGCATGGGGACATGGGGACATGGGGACATGGGAACATGGGGACATGGGGACATGGGGACATGGGGACATGGGGATATGGGGACATGCGAACATGGGGATATGGGGACATGGGGACATGGGGATATGAGGACATGGGGACATGGGGACATGGGGACATCGGGATATGGGGATATGGGGATATGGGGATATGGGAATATGGGGATATGGGGACATGGGTATATGGGGATATGTGGATATGGGGGCATGGACACATGGGGATATGTGGATATGGGGATATGGGGATATGGGGACATGGGGATATGTGGACATGGGGATATGGGGACATGGGGACATGGGGACAGGAGGACATTGGGATATTGGGACATGGGGACATGGGGATATGGGGACATGGGGACATGTGGACATGGGGGCATGGGGTCATGTGTTTATGAGGACATGGGGACATGGGGACATGGGGGCATGGGGTCATGGGTTTTTGGGAACACGGAGACATGGGGACATGGGGACATGGGGATATGGGGATATGGGGATATGGGGACATGGGGACATGGGGATATGGGGATATGAAGATATGGGGACATGTGGACATGGGGATATGGGGATATGGGGATATGGGGACATGGGAATATGGGGATATTTGGATATGGGGATATGGGGACATTTGGACATGGGGACATGGGGTCATGGGGACATTGGGACATGGGGATATGGGGACATGGGGACATGGGGGCATGGGGACATGGGCTTATGGGGAAATGGGGACATGGGGATATGGGGATATGGAGACATGGGGACATGGGGACATGGAGATATGGGGATATGGGGACATGGGAACATGGGGACATGGGGATATGGGGATATGGGGACATGGGGATACGGGGATATGGCGATATGGGGATATGGGTATATGGGGACATGGGGATATGGGGACATGGGGATATGCGGATATGGGGATATGGGGATAAGGGTATATAGGGACATGGGGATATGGACAAATGGGGACATGGGCAAATGGGGACATGTGGACATGTGGACATGGGGACATGGGGACCTGTGGATATGGGGATATGGGGACATGGGGACATGGTGACATGGGGACATGGGGATATGGGGATATGGGCAAATGGGGACATGGGCAAATAGGGATATGTGCAAATGTGAACATGTGCAAATGGGGACATGGGGACATGGGGACATGGGGACATGGGGACATGGTGATATGGGGTCATGGAGATATGGGCAAATGGGGACATGGACAAATGGGAAATTGGGCAAATGGGGACATGGGGACATGGGTACATGGTGACATGGTTGCATGGGGACATGGGGACCTGGGGATATGGGGACATGGGGATATGGGGACATGGGGACATGGGGACATGGGGATATGGGGACATGGGGCAAGGTGATATGGGGACATGGGGACATGGGAACATGGTTACATGGGGACATGGGGATATGGGGACATGGGGACATGGGCATATGGGGACATGGGGACATTTGCACATGGGGAAATGGGAACATGGGGACATGAGGACATGGGGACATGGGGACATGGGGACATGGCGAAATTGGGTTATGGGGACATGGTGACATGGGAACATGGGGTCATTGTGACATGAGGACATGGTGGCATGGAGACATGGGGACATGGGGACATGGGAACATGGGGACATGGGGACATGGGGACATGGGTATATGGGGACATGCGAACATGGGGATATGGGGATATGGGGACATGGGGATATGAGGACATGGGGACATGGGGACATGGGGACATCGGGATATGTGGATAAGGGGATATGGGGATATGGGGATATGGGGATATGGGGACATGGGGATATGGGGATATGTGGATATGGGGGCATGGACACATGGGGATATGTGGATATGGAGATATGGGGATATGGGGACATGGGGATATGTGGACATGGGGATATGGGGACATGGGGACATGGGGACAGGTGGACATTGGGACATTGGGACATGGGGACATGGGGATATGGGGACATGGGGACATGGGGACATGGGGGCATGGGGACATGGGTTTATGGGGACATGGGGACATGGCGACATGGGGATATGGAGACATGGGGACATAGGATATGGGGATATGGGGATATGGGGACATGGGGATATGGGGATATGGGGATATGAAGATATGGGGACATGGGGACATGGGGATATGGGGATATGGGGATATGGGGACATGGGGATATGGGGACATTTGGATATGGGGATATGGGGATAAGGGGACATGGGGATATGTGGACATGGGGATATGGGGACATGGGGACATGGGGACATGAGGACATGGGGACATTGGGACATGGGGATATGGGGATATGGGGACATGGGGACATGGGGACATGGGGGCATGGGGACATGGGCTTATGGGGACATGGGGACATGGGGATATGGGGATATGGAGACTAGGTACATGGGGACATGGGGATATGGGGATATGGGGACATGGGAACATGGGGACATGGGGATATGGGGATATGGGGACATGGGGATATGGGGATATGGCGATATGGGGATATGGGTATATGGGGACATGGAGATATGGGGACATGGGGATATGCGGATATGGGGATATGGGGATATGGGTATATAGGGACATGGTGACATGGGGATATGGGGATATGGGCAAATGGGGACATGGGCAAATAGGGATATGTGCAAATGTGAACATGTGCAAATGGGGACATGGGGACATGAGGACATGGGGACATGGTGATATGGGGTCATGGAGATATGGGCAAATGGGGACATGGACAAATGGAAATTGGACAAATGGGGACATGGGGACATGGGGACATGGGTACATGGTGACATGGTTGCATGGGGACATGGGGACCTGAGGCTATGGGGACATGGGGATATGGGGACATGGGGACATGGGGACATGGGGATATGGGGACATGGGGACAAGGTGATATGGGGACATGGGGACATGGGAACATGGTTACATGGGGACATGGGGATATGGGGACATGGGGACATGGGGACATGTGGATATGGGGACATGGGGACATGGGCACATGGGGACATGGGAACATGGGGACATGGGGACATGCGGACATGGGGACATGGGGACATGGGGAAATGGGGATATGGGGACATGGTGACATGGGAACATAGGGTCTTTGTGACATGGGGACATGGGGGCATGGGAAACGGGGACATGGGGACATGGGAACATGGGGACATGGGGACATGGGGACATGGGTACATGGTGATATGGGGACATGCGAACATGGGGATATGGGGAGATAGGGATATGGCGACATGGGGATATGGGGATATGGGGACATGGTAACATGGGGACATGGGGACATCGGGATATGTGGATATGGGGGCATGGACACATGGGGATATGTGGATATGGGGATATGGGGATATGGGGACATGGGGATATGTGGACATGGGGATATGGGGACATGGGGACATGGGGACAGGTGGACATTGGGACATTTGCACATGGGGACATGGGAACATGGGGACATGAGGACATGGGGACATGGGGACATGGGGACATGACGAAATGGGGATATGGGGACATGGTGACATGGGAACATGGGGTCATTGTGACATGGGGACATGGGGGCATGGAGACATGGGGACATGGGGACATGGGAACATGGGGACATGGGGACATGGGGACATGGGGATATGGGGACATGCGAAAATGGGGATATGGGGATATGGGGACATGGGGATAAGAGGACATGGGGACATGGGGTCTTGGGGACATCGGGATATGTGGATATGGGGGCATGGACACATGGGGATATGTGGATATGGGGATATGGGGACATGGGGATATGTGGACATGGGGATATGGGGACATGGGGACATGGGGACAGGTGAACATTGGGACATTGGGACATGGGGACATGGGGATATGGGGACATGGGGACATGGGGATATGGGGACATGCGAACATGGGGATATGGGATATGGAGATATGCGGATATGGGGATATGGGGATATGGGGACATGGGGATATGGGGATATGTGGATATGGGGGCATGGACACATGGGGATATGTGGATATGGGGATATGGGGATATGGGGACATGGGGATATGTGGACATGGGGATATGGGGACATGGGGACATGGGGACAGGTGAACATTGGGACATTGGGACATGGGGACATGGGGATATGGGGACATGGGGACATGGGGACATGGGGTCATGGGGACATGGGTTTATGGGCACATGGGGACATGGGGACATGGGGATATGGAGACATGGGGACATGGGGACATGGGGATATGGGGATATGGGGATATGGGGACATGGGGATATGGGGATATGGGGATATGAAGATATGGGGACATGGGGACAGGGGATATGGGGATATGGGGATATGGGGACATGGGGATATGGGGACATTTGGATATGGGGATATGGGGACATGGGGATATTTGGACATGGGGATATGGGGACATGGGGACATGGGGACATGGGGACATGGGGACATTGGGACATGGGGACATGGGGATATGGGAACATGGGGACATGGGGACATGGGGGCATGGGGACATGGGCTTATGGGGACATGGGGACATGGGGATATGGGGATATGGAGACATGGGGACATGGGGACATGGGGATATGGGGATATGGGGACATGGGAACATGGGGACATGGGGATATGGGGATATGGGGACATGGGGATATGGGGATATTGCGATATGGGGATATGGGTATATGGGGACATGGGGATATGGGGACATGGGGATATGCGGATATGGGGATATGGGGATATGGGTATATAGGGATATGGGGATATGGACAAATGGGGACATGGGCAAATGGGGACATGTGGCCATGTGGACATGGGGACATGGGGACATGTGGATATGGGGATATGGTGACATGGGGACATGGTGACATAGGGACATGGGGATATGGGGATATGGGCAAATGGGGACATGGGCAAATATGGATATGTGCAAATGTGAACATGTGAAAATGGGGACATGAGGACATGAGGACATGGGGACATGGTGATATGGGGTCATGGAGATATGGGCAAATGGGGACATGGACAAATGGGAAATGGGGCAAATGGGGACATGGGGACATGGGTACATGGTGACATGGTTGCATGGGGACATGGGGACCTGAGGCTATTGGGGCATGGGGATATGGGAACATGGGGACATGGGGACATGGGGATATGGGGACATGCGGACAAGGTGATATAGGGACATGGGGACATGGGAACATGGTTACATGGGGACATGGGGATATGGGGACATGGGGACATGGGGACATAGGGATATGGGGACATGGGGACATGGGCACATGGGGACATGGGAACATGGGGACATGGGGACATGGGGACATGGGGACATGGGGACATGGGGAAATGGGGATATGGGGACATGGTGACATGGGAACATGGGGTCATTGTGACATGGGGACATGGGGGCATGGGGACATGGGGACATGGGGACATGGGAACATGGGGACATGGGGACATGGGGACATGGGGACATGGGGATATGGGGACATGCGAACATGGGGATATGGGGATATGGGGATATGGCGACATGGGGATATGGGGATATGGGGACATGGTAACATGGGGACATGGGGACATGGGGATATGAGGACATGGGGACATGGGGACATGGGGACATCGGGATATGGGGATATGGGGATATGGGAATGTGGAGATTTGGGTACATGGGGACATGGGGACATGGGGGCATCGGGACATGGGGACATGCGATTATAGGGATATGGGGACATGGGGATATGGGGACATGGGGATATGGGGATATGGGGACATGGGAACATGGGGACATGTGGACATGGGGGCATGGGAACATGGGTTTATGGGGACATGGGGACATGGGGATATGGAGACATGGGGACATGGGGACATGGGGATATGGGGATATGGGGATATGGGGACATGGGGATATGGGGATATGGGGATATGAAGATATGGGGACATGGGGACATGGAGATATGGGGATATGGGGATATGGGGACATGGGGATATGGGCACATTTGGATATGGGGATATGGGGATATGGGGACATGGGGATATGTGGACATGGGAATATGGGGACATGGGGACATGGGGACATGGGGACATGGGGTCATTGGGACATGGGGATATGGGGATATCGGGACATGGGGACATGGGGACATGGGGGCATGGGGACATGGGCTTATGGGGACATGGGGACATGGGGATATGGGGATATGGAGACATGGGGACATGGGGACATGGGGATATGGGAACATGGGAACATGGGGACATGGGGATATGGGGATATGGGGACATGAGGATATGGGGATATGGCGATATGGGGATATGGGTATATGGGGACATGGGGATATGGGGACATGGGGATATGCGGATATGGGGATATGGGGATATGGGTATATAGGGACATGGGGATATGGACAAATGGGGACATGGGCAAATGGGGACATGTGGACATGTGGACATGGGGACATGGGGACATGTGGATATGGGAATATGGGGACATGGGGACATGGTGACATGGGGACATGGGGATATGGGGATATGGGCAAATGGGGACATGGGCAAATAGGGATATGTGCAAATGTGAACATGTGCAAATGGGGACATGGGGACATGGGGACATGGGGACATGGTGATATGGGGTCATGGAGATATGGGCAAATGGGGACATGGATACATGGGAAATTGGGCAAATGGGGACATGGGGACATGGGTACATGGTGACATGGTTGCATGGGGACATGGGGAACTGGAGATATGGGGACATGGGGATATGGGGACATGGGGACATGGGGACATGGGGATATGGGGACATGGGAAAAGGTGATATGGGGACATGGGGACATGGGAACATGGTTACATGGGGACATGGGGATATGGGGACATGGGGACATGGGGACATGGGGATATGGGGACATGGGGACATGGGCACATGGGGACATGGGAACATGGGGACATGAGGACATGGGGACATGGGGACATGGGGACATGGGGAAATGGGGATATGGGGACATGGTGACATGGGAACATGGGGTCATTGTGACATGGGGACATGGGGGCATGGGGACATGGGGACATGGGGACATGGGAACATGGGGACATGGGGACATGGGGACATGGGGACATGGGGATATGGGGACATGCGAACATGGGGATATGGGGACATGGGGACATGGGGATATGAGGACATGGGGACATGGGGACATGGGGACATCGGGATATGGGGATATGGGGATATGGGGATATGGGAATATGGGGATATGGGGACATGGGTATATGGGGATATGTGGATATGGGGGCATGGACACATGGGGATATGTGGATATGGGGATATGGGGATATGGGGACATGGGGATATGTGGACATGGGGATATGGGGACATGGGGACATGGGGACAGGAGGACATTGGGATATTGGGACATGGGGACATGGGGATATGGGGACATGGGGACATGTGGACATGGGGGCATGGGGTCATGTGTTTATGAGGACATGGGGACATGGGGACATGGGGGCATGGGGTCATGGGTTTTTGGGAACACGGAGACATGGGGACATGGGGACATGGGGATATGGGGATATGGGGATATGGGGACATGGGGACATGGGGATATGGGGATATGAAGATATGGGGACATGTGGACATGGGGATATGGGGATATGGGGATATGGGGACATGGGAATATGGGGATATTTGGATATGGGGATATGGGGACATTTGGACATGGGGACATGGGGTCATGGGAACATTGGGACATGGGGATATGGGGACATGGGGACATGGGGGCATGGGGACATGGGCTTATGGGGAAATGGGGACATGGGGATATGGGGATATGGAGACATGGGGACATGGGGACATGGAGATATGGGGATATGGGGACATGGGAACATGGGGACATGGGGATATGGGGATATGGGGACATGGGGATACGGGGATATGGCGATATGGGGATATGGGTATATGGGGACATGGGGATATGGGGACATGGGGATATGCGGATATGGGGATATGGGGATAAGGGTATATAGGGACATGGGGATATGGACAAATGGGGACATGGGCAAATGGGGACATGTGGACATGTGGACATGGGGACATGGGGACCTGTGGATATGGGGATATGGGGACATGGGGACATGGTGACATGGGGACATGGGGATATGGGGATATGGGCAAATGGGGACATGGGCAAATAGGGATATGTGCAAATGTGAACATTTGCAAATGGGGACATGGGGACATGGGGACATGGGGACATGGGGACATGGTGATATGGGGTCATGGAGATATGGGCAAATGGGGACATGGACAAATGGGAAATTGGGCAAATGGGGACATGGGGACATGGGTACATGGTGACATGGTTGCATGGGGACATGGGGACCTGGGGATATTGGTACATGGGGATATGGGGACATGGGGACATGGGGACATGGGGATATGGGGACATGGGGCAAGGTGATATGGGGACATGGGGACATGGGAACATGGTTACATGGGGACATGGGGATATGGGGACATGGGGACATGGGCATATGGGGACATGGGGACATTTGCACATGGGGAAATGGGAACATGGGGACATGAGGACATGGGGACATGGGGACATGGGGACATGGCGAAATTGGGTTATGGGGACATGGTGACATGGGAACATGGGGTCATTGTGACATGAGGACATGGTGGCATGGAGACATGGGGACATGGGGACATGGGAACATGGGGACATGGGGACATGGGGACATGGGTATATGGGGACATGCGAACATGGGGATATGGGGATATGGGGACATGGGGATATGAGGACATGGGGACATGGGGACATGGGGACATCGGGATATGTGGATAAGGGGATATGGGGATATGGGGATATGGGGATATGGGGACATGGGGATATGGGGATATGTGGATATGGGGGCATGGACACATGGGGATATGTGGATATGGAGATATGGGGATATGGGGACATGGGGATATGTGGACATGGGGATATGGGGACATGGGGACATGGGGACAGGTGGACATTGGGACATTGGGACATGGGGACATGGGGATATGGGGACATGGGGACATGGGGACATGGGGGCATGGGGACATGGGTTTATGGGGACATGGGGACATGGCGACATGGGGATATGGAGACATGGGGACATAGGATATGGGGATATGGGGATATGGGGACATGGGGATATGGGGATATGGGGATATGAAGATATGGGGACATGGGGACATGGGGATATGGGGATATGGGGATATGGGGACATGGGGATATGGGGACATTTGGATATGGGGATATGGGGATAAGGGGACATGGGGATATGTGGACATGGGGATATGGGGACATGGGGACATGGGGACATGAGGACATGGGGACATTGGGACATGGGGATATGGGGATATGGGGACATGGGGACATGGGGACATGGGGGCATGGGGACATGGGCTTATGGGGACATGGGGACATGGGGATATGGGGATATGGAGACTAGGTACATGGGGACATGGGGATATGGGGATATGGGGACATGGGAACATGGGGACATGGGGATATGGGGATATGGGGACATGGGGATATGGGGATATGGCGATATGGGGATATGGGTATATGGGGACATGGAGATATGGGGACATGGGGATATGCGGATATGGGGATATGGGGATATGGGTATATAGGGACATGGTGACATGGGGATATGGGGATATGGGCAAATGGGGACATGGGCAAATAGGGATATGTGCAAATGTGAACATGTGCAAATGGGGACATGGGGACATGAGGACATGGGGACATGGTGATATGGGGTCATGGAGATATGGGCAAATGGGGACATGGACAAATGGAAATTGGACAAATGGGGACATGGGGACATGGGGACATGGGTACATGGTGACATGGTTGCATGGGGACATGGGGACCTGAGGCTATGGGGACATGGGGATATGGGGACATGGGGACATGGGGACATGGGGATATGGGGACATGGGGACAAGGTGATATGGGGACATGGGGACATGGGAACATGGTTACATGGGGACATGGGGATATGGGGACATGGGGACATGGGGACATGTGGATATGGGGACATGGGGACATGGGCACATGGGGACATGGGAACATGGGGACATGGGGACATGCGGACATGGGGACATGGGGACATGGGGAAATGGGGATATGGGGACATGGTGACATGGGAACATAGGGTCTTTGTGACATGGGGACATGGGGGCATGGGAAACGGGGACATGGGGACATGGGAATATGGGGACATGGGGACATGGGGACATGGGTACATGGTGATATGGGGACATGCGAACATGGGGATATGGGGAGATAGGGATATGGCGACATGGGGATATGGGGATATGGGGACATGGTAACATGGGGACATGGGGACATGGGGATAGGAGGACATGGGGACATGGGGACATGGGGACATCGGCATATGTGGATATGGGGATATGGGAATGTGGAGATTTGGGTACATGGGGACATGGGGACATGGGGGCATCGGGACATGGGGACATGCGATTATAGGGATATGGGGACATGGGGATATGGGGATATGGGGACATGGGAACATGGGGACATGGGGAGATGGGGACATGGGGACATGGGGACATGGGGACATGGGGACAAGGGGATATGGGGACATGGGGATATAGGGATATGGGAATATGGGTACATGGGGACATGGGGATATGGGGACATGGGGATATGGGAATATGGGGACATGGGGACATGGGTATATGGGGATATGGGTACATGGGCAAATGTGGATATGGGGACAAGGGGATATGGGGATATGGGGACATGGGGACATGGCGACATGGGGTCATGGGGATATGGGGACATGGGGATATGGGGACATGGGTACATGGGGATATGGGGACATGGGGATATGGGGACATGGGAACATAGGCACATGGGGATATGGGGACATTGGGATATGGGGACATTGGCAAATGGGGGTATGAGGACATGGGGATAAGTGGACATGGGGAAGTGGGGACATTGTAACATGGGGATATGTGGACATGAGGAGATGGGGACATGGCGACATCGGGATATGGGGATATGGGGATATGGGGATTTGGGGACATGGGGACATGGGGACATGGGGGCTTCGGGACATGGGGACATGGGGATATGGGGACATGCGAATATGGGGATATGGGGACATGGGGATATGGGGACATGGGGATATGGGGACATGGGGACATGGGGACATGGGAATATGGGGACATGCGAACATGGGGATCTGGGGACATTGGCAAATGGGGATATGGGGACATGGGGATATGGGGACATGGGGACATGGGGACATGGGTACATGGGGACATGGGGACATGGTAATATGGGGACATGCGAACATGGGGATCTGGGGACATTGGCAAATGGGGATATGGGGACATGGGGATATGGGGACATGGGGACATGGGGACATGGGGACATGGGGATATGAGGACATGGGGACATGGGGACATTGGGACATCGGGATATGGGGATATGGGGATATGGGGATATGGGGATTTGGGGACATGGGGACATGGGGGCATGGGGGCATCGGGACATGGGGACATGGGGATATGGGGACATGCGAATATGGGGATATGGGGACATGGGGATATTGGGACATGGGAACATGGGGACATGGGGACATGGGGATATGAGGACATGGGGACATGGGGATATGGGGACATAGGGATATGAGGATATGGGGACATGGGGACATCGGAATATGGGGATATGGGGATATGGGGATATGGGGATATGGGGAATTAGTGTCATGGGGACATGGGGACATGGGGACAAGGGGATATGGGGATATAGGGATATGGGGATATGGGGACATGGGGATATGGGTATATTGGGATATGGGGACATGGGCAAATTGGGATATGGGGATATGGGGTAATGGGGACATGGAGACATGGGGATATGGGGACATGGGGACATGGGGATTTGGGGACATGGGGAATGGGTACATGGGGACATGGGGATATGGGGACATGGGGATATGGGGACATGGGAACATTGGCAAATGGGGATATGGGGACATGGGGATATGGGGACATGAGGACATGGGAACATGGGCAAATGGGGATTTGGGGACATGGGGACATGGGGACATGGGCAAATGGGAATATGGGGATATGGGGACATGTGGACATGGGGACATGGGGATATGGGGACATGGGAAAATGGGCATATGGGGACATGGGGACATGTGGACTTGGGGACATGGCGGCTTGGGGACACGGGGATATGTGGACATGGGCAAATGGGGCCATGGGGACTTGGGGACATGGGGACTTGGGGACATGGGGACTTGGGGACACGGGGATATGGGGACACGGGGATATGGGGAAATGGGGACTTGGGGATACAGGGATATGGGGACACGAGGATATGGGGACAGGGGGATATTCGGACACAGGAATATGTGGACATGGGAAAAAGGTATATGGGGAAATGGGGACACGGGGATATGGAGACATGGGGACAGAGGAACACAGGGATATGGGGACATGGGGACACGGGGATATGGGGACACAGGGATATGGAGACATGGGGACAGAGGAACACAGGGATATGGAGACATGGGTATATGTGGACATGGGGATATGGAGACATGGGGACAGAGGAACACAGGGATATGGGGACATGGGGATATGGGGACATAGGGATAACAGGACATGGGGATATGGGGACATGGGGATATGGGGACACGGCGACACGGGGACATGGGGATATGGGGACATGAGGATATGGGGACATGGGATATGGGGACATGGGGATATGGGGACATGGGGCTATGGCGACATGCTGATATGGGGACATGGGGATATGGTGACACGGGGACACGGGGACACGGGGACATGGAGACATGGGGTCACGGGGACATGGAGACATGTAGACACGGGGACATGGAACATGGGGACACGGGGACATGGGGACATGGGGACACAGGTACATGAGGACACGGGGACATGGGGATATGGGGACACGTGGACACGAGGACACGGGGACACGGGGACATGGGGTCACGGGGACATGGGGATATGGGGACACGGGGACACGGGGACATGGAGACATGGGACACGGTGACACGGGGAAATGGAGACATGGGGACACGGGGACATGGGGACATGGGGACATGGGGACATGGGGACATGGGGACATGGTGACATGGAGACATGGGGACAAAGGGATATGGAAACATGGGGACAGAGGGATATGGGGACATGGGGACATGGAGACAAATGGATATGGAAACATGGGGACAGAGGGATATGGGGACACGGAAACACAGGGATATGGGGACATGTGGACATGGAGACAAAGGGATATGGAAACATGGGGACAGAGGGATATGGGGACACGGGAACACAGGGATATGGGGACATGCGGACACAGGGATACGCAGACATGGGGACATGGGGCCACAGAGATATGGTGACACGGGAACACATTGATATGGGGAGATGGGGACATGGGGACACAGAGAAAAGGGGACATGGGACACAGGGGTATGGGGACACGGGGACACAGGGATACGCAGACATGGGGACATGGGGACACAGAGATATGGGGACACGGGAACACATAGATATGGGGACATGGGAACATGGGGACACAGAGATATGGGGACACGGGAACACATAGATATGGAGACATGGGGACATGGAAACACAGGGATATGGAAACATGGTGACACAGGGATATGGGGACACAGGGATATGGGTCTTGGGGACATGGGGTCAGGGGGACAGGGGGACATGGGGACATGGGGACTCTGTGGGGACCTTGTGATATGAGGACACACTGGTGACATAGGGACATATGGGGATGCGGGGTCACGGGGACATGGGGACATGGGGACACGAGGTCACGGAGACATGGGGACATGGGGACATCGGGACAGCGGGACACGGCGACATGGGGACATGGGGACATGAGGACATGGGGACATGGGGACAATGTGTGGACATGGGGACAGGAGGACACGGGGACATGCGCAAATGGGGACATGGGGACATAGAAAATAGGTGCAGGAGTAGGCAATTCGGCCCTTTGAGCCCGCATCACCATTCGATAAGATCATGGCTGAACATTCCCTCAGTACCCCTTTCCTGCTTTCTCTCAATATCCTTTGAGCCCTTTAGCCGTAAGGGCCACATCTAACTCCCTGTTGAATATATCCAATGAACTGGCATCAACAACTCTCTGCGGCAGGGAATTCCACAGTTTAGCAACTCTCTGAGTGAAGAAGGTTCTACTCATCTCAGTTCTAAATGGCCTACCCCTTATCCTCAGACTGTGTCGCCTCGTTCTGGACTTCCCCAACATCAGGAACAATTCACCCGCATCTAACCTGTCCCGTTCCGTCAGAATATTGTATATTTCTATGAGACTCCCTCTCATCCTTCTAAACTCCAACGTATAAAGGCCTAGTTGATCCAGTCTCTCCTCACATGTCAGTCCAGCGAACCCGGGAATCAGTATGGTGAACTTTCGCTGCACTCCCTCAATAGTAAGAAAGTCCTTCCTCAGATTAGCAGATCAAAATCGAACACAATATTCCAGGTGAGGCCTCACCAATGCCCTGTACAACTGCAGTAAGAACTCCCTGTTCCTATACTCAAATCCCCTAGCTATGAAGGCCAACATATCATTTGCCTTCTTTACCGCCTGCTGCACCTGTATGCCAACTTTCAATGACTGATGAACCATGAGACTCAGATCTCGTTGCACCTCCCCTTTTCCTAATCTGCCATCATTCAGATAATATTCTGAATTCGCGTTTTTGCCTGCAAAGTAGATAACCTCACATTAATCCACATGATACTGCATCTGCCATGCATTTGCCCAGAAACCTAACCTGTCTAAGTCACCCTGCAGCCTCTTAGCGTCCCCTTCGCCGCTCACACCGCCACCCAGTTTAGTGTCATCTGTAAACTTGGAGATATTACACTCAATTCCTTCATCCAAATCATTGATGTATATTGTAAAGAGCTGGGGTCCCAGCACTGAGGCCTGTGGTACTCCACTAGTCACTGCCTGCCATTCTGAAAAGGACCCGTTTATCTTGAATCTCTGCTTCCTGTCTGCTAACCAGTTCTCTATCCACGTTAATATATTAGCCCCAATGCCATCTGCTTTGATTTTGCACAGCAATCTCTTGTGTGGGACCTTGTCGAAAGCCTTTTGAAAGTCCAAATACAACACATCCACTGGTTCGTCCTTGTCCACTCTACTGGTGACATCCTCAAAAATTCCAGAAGGTTTCTCAAGCATGATTTCCCCTTCATGAATCCATGCTGACTTGGACCGATGCTGTCACTGCTTACCAAATGCGCTGCTATTTCATTCTTAATAATTGATTCCAACATTTTTCCCACACTTGATGTTGAGCTAACCGGTCTATAATTACCCGCTTTCTCTCTCGCTCCCTTTTTGAATAGTGGTGTTACATTAGCTACCCTCCAGTCCATAGGAACTGATCCCGAGTCGATAGCCTGTTGGAAAATGATCACCAATGAATCTACAATTTCAAGGGCAACTTCCTTAAGGACTCTAGGATGTAGACTATCAGGCCTCGGGGATTTATCGGCCTTCAATCCCATCAATTTCGCCATCACAATTTACCGCCAAATAAGGATATCCTTCAGTTCCTCCTTCTCACTAGACTCTCGGTCCCCTAATACTTTCGGAAGTTTATTTGTGTCTTCCTTCGTGAAGACAGAACCAAAGTATTTGTTCAATTGGTCTGCTATTTCTTTGTTCCCCTTTATAAATTCACCTGAATCCGACTACAAGGCTACAACATTTGCCTTCACGAATCTTTTTCTCTTCACATATCTGTGGAAGCTTTTGCAGTCAGTTTTATGTGCCCGGCAAGCTTCTTTTCGTACTCTATTTCCCCCCTCTTAATTAAACCCTTTGTCCTCCTCTGCTGAATTCTAAATTTCTCCCAGTCCTCAGGTTTGCTGCTATTTCTGACCAATTTATATGCCTCTTCCTTGTATTTAATACTATCCTTAATTTCCCTTGTTAGCCACGATTGAGCCAGCTTCCCCGTTTTATTTTTACTCCAGACAGGGATGTACAATCGCTGAAGTTCAAACATGTGATCTTCAAATGGTTGCCATTGCCTATCCACCGTCAACCCTTTAAGTATAATTTGCCAGTCTACTCGATCAAATTCACGCCTCCAACCACCGAAGTTACCTTTCCTTAAGTTCAGGACCCTAGTTTCTGAATTAACTGTTTCACTCTCCATCCTAATAAAGAACTCTACCATGTTATGGTCACTCTTCCCCAAGTGGTCTTGCACAACAAGATTGCTAATTAGTCCTTTTTCATTACACATAACCCAGTCTTGGATGGCCAGCTCACTGGTTGGTTTTTCGACATATTGGTCGAGAAAACCATCCTTAATACCCTCCGGGAAATCCTTCTCCACCGCATTGCTACCAGTTTGGTTAGCCCAATCAATATGTAGATTAAAGTCACCTATGATAACTGCTGTACCTTCATTGCATGCATCCCTTATTTTTTGTTTTTAGCTGTCCCCAACCTTACTACTACTGTTTGGTGGTCTGTACACAGCTCCCACTAGCGTTTTCTGCCCCTTGGTATTCTGCAGCTCCACCATAATGATTCCACAGCATCCAAGCTAATGTCCTTTCTTACTATTGCATTAATTTCCTCTTTAGCCAGCAATGCCACCCCGCCACATTTTCCTTTCTGTCTATCCTTCCTAAATGTTGAATACCCCTGGATGTTCAGTTCCTAGCCTTAGTCACCCTGGAGCCAAGTCTCCGTGATACCAATTACATCATACCCGTTAACTGTTATCTGTGCAGTTAATTCGTCCACCTTATTCCGAATACTCCTTGCATCGAGGCACAGAGCCTTCAGGCTTGTCTTTCAAACACACTTTTCCCCTTTAGAATGTTGCTGTAATGTGGCCCTTTTTGCTTTTTGCCTTAGGTTTCTCTGCCCTCCACTTTTACTTTTCCTCTTTCTCTCTTTTGCTTCTTCCCCCATTCTACTTTCCTCTGTCTCGCTGCAGAGGTTCCCATGCCCCTGTCATATTAGTGTAACTCCTCCCCAACAGCATTGGCAAACACTCCCCCGAGGATATTGGATCCGGTCCTGCCCAGGTCTAAAACAAATTTCCTTCGCTGTTCGAACCAGACATCGGCAAATTCCAAGGAGCAAAAGTGTAGATCCACCTAATTCTGTAGACGCGACCCATCCATCACAAGGCGAGAACCGTACCGTACATGATGAGAGAAAGGGCAGAGATCGAGCTAGAGCGGCTGCATTTCACCGATCGAGTTAAGCGAGTGGGCCAGTCCTTCTGTCCAAGTTCTCAAGGAAGATGGCACCGTCACAATTGTCGGCGATTACAAATTAATAATCAAACGTTTTTCCCTGCAGGACCAATACCCACTCTGAAAGTCTGACAACCTTTTTGAAATGCTGGTAGGAAGAAAGACGTTCACGAAGCTGGATCTGAGTTCAGCCGACACGACGCAGGAATTGGAGGAATCATCGAATGCCCTCACCAGCATCGACAAGGACAAAGGTATTTTTCTTTATACCAGATGCCCGTTTGTAATTCGATCAGCGGTGGCGATATTCTAGAGAAAAATGTAATGTTTACTGAAGTCGGTCCCACACACCGTGGTCTTGCAGGACGACACCTTGTTCACAGGTCGGAACGCAGCCAACCAGCTGCAGAACATGGAGGAGGTTCGTAGTTGACTCAAACGCGTGGGGCTCACGTTAAAATGCTCGAAGTGCGTTTTCATGGCGCCTGAAGTCGAGTTCATGGGAAGGAGAATTGCGGTAGATGGCATCAGGCCCACCAACGTGAAAACTGAAGCACTCGATAAGGCACGCATGCCACAGAACGTGACGGAGCTGCGGTCGTTTCTGGGACGCTTGAACTACTTTGGTAACTTCATACCGGGACTGAGCACCCTGCTAGAACCACTACATGTCTTTCTATGAAAAGGATGCGAATAGGTTTGCGGCAAAAGCCAAGAAAATGCCGTTGTATAAGCGAGAAAATTGTTATGCTGAAACAAATTGCTTGTGTTGTATGATCCATGTAAGCGTTTGGCACTGGCATGTGATACGTCGTCATATGGCGTCGGGTGTGTATTGTAACAAACTAATGACTTCGGGAACCTGAAACTGGTTGCTTATGCATCCAGGATCTGTCTAAGGCCGAGACAGCCTGCAGATGATTGAAAAAGAAGCGTTAGCGTGTGTCCATGGGGTCAATCAAATGCATCTATACGTGTTAGGGCTAAAATTCGAATTGGAAACGGATCATAAGGCACTTATATCACTGTTTTCTGATAGTAAAGGGATAAATACCAACGCATTGGCCCGCATCTAGAGATGGGTGCTCATCTTGTCCGCATACAACTAGGCCATTCACCACAGGCCAGGCAAAGAAAAGCCGCCGATGCTCTCAGTAGGATGCCATTGCACGCCACGGGGGTGGAAATGGCGCAGCCCGCAGATCCAGCTAAGGTGATGGAAGCAGTTGAGAGTGAGCAATCACCCGTCATTGCCCGCCAGACCAAAACCTTGTCAAGCAAGGACATCTTATTATTTCCAGTGTAAAGCTGTCTGCTTCACGGGAGCTAGTCCAGTGTCGCAGTGGAAATGCAGGAAGAGATAAAGCCGTTCCAGCGGCGCAAAGATATAATATCTATACATGCAGACTGCCTTCTTTGGGGCAATTGAGTAGTGGTGCACAAGAAGGGCAGAGACACCTTAATCAACGAGCTCCACAGTGCACACCCAGGCATCATAATGATGAAAGCGATAGCCAGATCCCATCTCTGGTGGCCCGGCATCGATGCAGACTTAGAGTCCTGCATTCCCTGATGTAATACATGCTCGCAGTTTAGCAATGTACCCAGGGAGAGCCGCTAAGTTTACGGCTGTGGCCCTCCAAACCGTGGTCTAGGGTATACATCGACTATGCAGCCCTGTTCTTGGGTAAAATATTGCTTGTGCTTGTAGACGCGTAACCCAAGTGGATTCAATGTGAGATAATGTCAGCTAGCACGTCCACTGCTACAACTGAAATCCTGGTCGCCATGTTTGCCACACACGACTTACCCGATGTCCTGGTGAGCGAAAACGGGCCGTGTATTACTAGTGCTGAGTTCAACGAATTCATGAACCGTAAGGGGATCAAACATGTCACATCTGTCCCGTTGAAACCATTGTCCAATGGTCAGGCAGAGAGAGCAGTGCAAACCATCAAGCAAGGCTTGAAGCACGTAACTGAAGGCTCACTGGAAACTCGCCGATCCCGAGTTCTGCTTAGCTACCGCACAAGACCACTCACTGGGATACCACCAGCTGAACTGCTCATGAAAAGAGCACTTAAGTCAAGGCTCTCGTTAGTTCACCCTGATCTGCATGAACAGGTAGACAGCAGGTGGCTTCAACAAAGTGCATTCAATGATAACGTGAATGTGTCACGCGAGATTGAAGTCAATTATACTGTATTTGTATTAAATCACGGACAAGTTCCAAAGTGGCTTCCCGGCACTGTTGTGCCCACAGAGGGGACCTGGGTGTGTCGGGTCAAACCTTCAAATGGACTCATTCACTGGATACACTTGGACCAAGTCAAACTCAGATTAATGGACCACCCTGAGCAACCCAAGATAGCCCTTACCTTTTCTGATTCCCAAGCGCACACACCAGTGCCAACCGACACCACGCCAGACCACGAAACAGAAACCATCATCAACAGCAGCCCTGCAATTAGCAACCCACCAGGAATCCCAGGAAGGCCAGCTGCACAGCAGCCCAGCGAGGGCCCAACAAATGATTCAACAACACTAGCTATCACATCGAGACAATCAACCAGGGCAATAAAGGCCCAGATCAACTCACATTGTAAATATTTACACTATTAACTTTGGTGGGGAATGTTGTTAGAAAGGTGGACTTGTATTGACTCTGTACAACCAACAGAGGGTTCCTTCCCCAGAGTCCGAAGCGATCGCATAATCTCTTGGGAGCACTGGTATTTAGAACGGTTTCACTGATTGGAGAGGCACTCTGGAGACCTGCAATAAAATAATAAGGTCATACTTTACTTCGAGCTCACAGTGTTCACTCTGACACTTTCTCCATACACAATATTTTGCTCGGTTACTTTTTTGCTGTATTTTTCTTTGGTTGTGTGTGGACAAACTTGACTTGCTATGGCAGCAGGAGAATGAGCAGCAAAGATTTGGAAAAATTAAGGGAGAATGTGCGAGAGAAACTGAATGCACGAGGGAGAATCGAAAAACTTGTTGATTGGTTGACGGCTGTGTGAATATTGCAAGCAGGCTGAGGTGGCAGCAAAAATCTACAGCACTTGGTATTCTCAGTTGTTCTCCCTTCCAAGTAGTAACCAGGCCTTACTCTGCTTCATATCCGATATCAGACTTTTTCAGACTGGTATGGCCGTAGTTATATAAGAGCTGGTGTTATCTTTACTCGATGAGCAACAGACAGCAGCTTATTGCTTTCTGTCAGTTCATACATGAATGCTATCAAACAGCTCTGAAGCTGTTTTTTTTCCTTTTAGTACTACTTTCCTTTTAATTTACCTGCTTTGCTACCTTATTTTCTATCTCTCTTCGAGCCATTGTTATTTGCTATTTTTGCTATTTTATTTTGTTGTTCTGCGTTCATTCGCCATCTGTCTCGACACCCTTGCATTTGTGTAGCAGCAGGAGAATGTGCAGGAAAGAAATGTTGTCAGAAAAGTGAGAGAGAGAGCAGCACAAAGGTTGTTGATGGATTAGTGGCAATGTGTGTGAAGAACCATGTGCGGCCTGTGGCGGCAGCAAAAGCACCTGGCAACGGGCATTGCTCGGCGGTCTCCCTTCCATATACTAACCAGGCCTGACTCTGGTTAACTTCTAAAATCAGACGAGTTTGGGCGTTTTTAGACTAGTGCAGCCATAAATAGCAGCAGTTTGCTTGCTCTTTACTTAAACAGGCATACGGCTGTTCTTCGTTTCGTTTTCTCAGTCTGTGCATTCATGCAAGTAATCCACACTCAATTTTGATTTCGCCATTTGCCTTCCATCACCTCCAGACAAACAGACTACAAGCCCTACCACTTTCATTGCCTTGCCTCAAGCTTCAAATCTGTATGACCTTCACCCTTCCCTCACTCGCGCCCACATCATTCACTCACTCACCCCCAAATCTCACGCTCGCCAAACTCAATATCTCTCGTCCCTCAAATCGCTCCCACCCCCATATTTCCCATCCCCAAATCACTCTTCCCAATAAAAAGCTTCCACCGCCCCCAAATCGCCAAGATTGTTTAATTTCCAATCCTACCCATTTTTGATCCAGATCTCCATTATAGCCACATTTCATAACCCCACCTGGCAAGTGGCGCCTGCTACTCGTCAATCTCAGTTGTAACATTTATCACATTAACACACATGCATTCCGGCAGCATGCTAGTTGGCTTTGCTTTTTTTCCTGCATTGAATTGCTGCACTTCCAACACTATTCTTTGTTCTGTTGCTTTTTGTCCCTCCCAGGTTTCGATGCATTTTGTCTCTCCTCTCAGCTGCTGCGTCCTGGTGCCGCTCCGCCAACATGTGGTTTTTTGCAATCTTATTTTGTTCTTCTGCGTTCTTTCGCCCCCTGCGTCGACCTCCTTGCATTTGTGTAGCAGCAGGAGAATGTACAGGAAAGAAGTGGTGAAAGGAAAGTGAGAGAGAGTGCAGCAAAAAGGTTGTTGATGGATTAACGTCAGTGTGTGTGCAGAACCATGAGCGGCCTGTGGCGGCAGTAAAATCCTACTGCACTTGGTATTCCCAGGCAGTCTCCCATCCAAGTCTAACCAGGCCTTACTCTGAATCGTATCCGAGATCCGACGAGATTAGGCGTTTTCATACTAGTATGGCTGTACATATTTAACCGCTGGCTCTCTCTTTACTTAGAGTGCCACAGATAGCTGCTTATAGCTTTCTGTCAGCAGATACATGAATGCTATAAAACAGGTAAATGCGATCAAACAGCTCTGAAGCATTTGTATCTTATGCATTGCTTTTTACCTGCCTTACCATCTTCTTTTCTACCTCTCTTCGAGCCATCTCTCGCTAACACACACACAATACAAGCCCGAGCCTTCATTGCTAAGTACACATCAGATCTGTACCTATTAGAGAGCGAGAGAGAGAGAGAGAGGGTTGTGGAAAGGGCAAGAATGAACAGCAAATGGAGTGCTGAATGAAGGCAATGACAATCTCGACTAATAGGAAAAGCCTAGTACACCCGATATTAAGACTCCAATCTAAGTACAAATCAGACCTGTGCAGACTTTATTGCAGAAGTGAGCTAGGATATTGTAATTATAGCGCAATGCCTCAGATTGATCTCAATCAATCAAACATAGGCAGTCTTTCGGAATCGAGGAGGACTTGCTTCCACTGCAAGAGGGAGCTCTTTTTTGGCAGAACAGTCCGATACGAGAGCCACAGACCCTGTTTCAGGTGGGACAGATATTCATCGAGGGAAGTGTTCAGTGGGGTTGGGTTGCCGCACGCTCCTTCCGCTGCCTGCGTTTGGGCTCTTCCTGATCCTTGCGTTGAGACTCGAAGAGCTCAATGCCCTCCCGGATGAACTTATTCCACCTCGGGCAATTAGCGTCCAGTATCTCCCAAATGTCAGCAGTGAAGTCACACTTTACTAGCGAGGCTTTGAGGGTGTCCTTATAACGTTTCCTCTGTCCTCCTTTAGCAGGTATACCATGAAGGAGCTCCGCATAAAGCATTTGCTTCGGGAGCCTAGTATCTGACATGCGTACTATCTGGCCTGCCCAGCGAAGCTGATCGAGTGTAGTCTGTGCTTCAATACAAGGGGATGTTGGCCTGGTCGAAGTCAATAATCTTCGAGCGCCTGCCCTCCCAGGGGATTTGCTGGATCTTGTGGAGACATCGTTGGTGATATATCTCCAGCGAGTGGAGGTGCAACCTATACATCGTCCATGCCTCAGATCCATACTGGAAGGTTGATATTACTACAGCCCTTCAGACCATGAGTGTCTTGGTAGATTTGAGGGCCTGGCCTTCAAACAAACCTTCCCTCAGACGGTCGAAGGCTGCGCTGCTGCACAGGAGGCGATGCTGAATCTCCCATCAATGTTTGCCTTTGTTGATAAGAGGCTCACGAGATATGGGAACTGATCCACGTTGTCCACGGCTGCGCCGTGGTTCTTCATACCTGGAAGACAGTGCTGTGCGTTGGTGACATGCTGGTGCAGGAACTTTGTCTTACGGATGTTAAGCGTAAGGCCCATGTTTTCATATGCTCAGTGAATAAATTGACTATATCCCGGAATTCAGCCTCTGAATGTGCACAAACGCAGGCGTCTTACGCATACTGCAGCTCAATAACAGAGGTTGCGGTGATCTTGGATCTGGCCTGGAGGTGGCGTAGGTTTAACAGCTTCCCACTGGATCTGTAGTTTAGTTGCACTTAAGCGGGTAGCTTGTTGATTGTGAGGTGGAGCATGGCGGCGAGGAAGATTGAGAAGAAGGTTGGAGCAATAATGCAGCCCTGTTTAACCCCGATCCAGACGCAGATTGGATCTGTAACGGATCCGTTGGTAAGGATCATCATCATGATAGGCAGTACCCCGGAATCGAGAAGGACTTGCTTCTACTCCCAAAGTGACTTCTTTAATGGCTGAAACGTCCGATACGGGAGCTACACATCCTGTTAGAGGTGGGACAAACATTCGTCGGGGGAAGGGGTCGGTATGGCTGGTTTGCCGCGCACTCCTTCCGCTTCCTGTGCCTGACCACTTCATCCCCCTTGCAACGAGACTCAAAGAGCGCAACGCCTTCCCGGATCGACTTTCTGCAACTCGGGCTGTCTGCGGCCAAAATCTCCCATGTGTCAGTGGCGATGTCGCAATTTACCAGGGTGGTTTGGAGGGTGCCCTTATAACATTTCCACTGTCCTTCTTTGGTCGGTTTACCATGAAGGAGCTCAGCATAAAGCATTTGCTGAAGGAGTCTCGTATCTGACATGAGTACTATGTGGCCTGCCCAGCGAAGCTGATCGAGTGTGGTCAGTGCAGCATTACTGGGGATGTTAGCCTGGTCGAGGACGCTGATGTTAGTGCGCATTTCTTCCCAGGAGCTTTGCAAAAGCTTGCGGTTACATGTTTGTGAAATATCTTCCGCGACTTGAGGTGCCTTCTGTACATCGTCCATACAGAAGGGCAGATTTTACTACAGTCCTGTAGAACATGAGTTTGGTGGTAGATTTGAGTGCCTGGTCTTCAAACACTTTTTCCGCAGATGGCAAAAGGCTGCGCTGGTGCTCTGGTGGCAATGCTGAATCTCCGCATCAATGTCTGCCTTTGTTAATAAAAGGTTTCCGACATATGGGAAATGGTGCACGTTGTCCAGGGCCGCGCATAGGATCCTGATGATTGGAGGGCAGTGTTGTGTGGCAATAACAGGCTGGTGAAGGACCTTTGTCTTACGGATGTTAAGCGTAATGCCCATTCTTTCATTTGCTTCAGTGAATACAATGACTATATCCTGGAGTTTAGCTTCTGAATGTGCACAGAGGCAGGCATCGTCCGCATAATGCAACTCAATGACAGAGTTAGGGTGATCTTGGACCTGGCCTGGAGGCGGCATCGGTTAAAAGTTCCCCACTGGCTCTTAAGTTAATTCCACTCCATCGATTGAGGAGATCTTCAAAGTGTTCCTTCCATCGGGCCCTGACAACGTCGGTGTCCTTCATGACTGTTTTCATGTTCTTGGTCAGGAGTGGCGTGGGTCCTTCGCAGTTCAGACCGTAGGTGGCCTTGACTGCAGTGACGAATCCTGGCATATCTTGGCTGTCGACCAGTTGTCGTGTCTCCTGTGCTTTCTCCATCCACCACTTGTTCTTACGGCCTGGGCTTTTTGTTGGTCCTGAGCATTGAGCCGTCTGTATTGTGATTTTTCAGCTCTCGAGTTGGGCTGTTGCTTGATGCTCAGAAATGGTTTGCGGTTGCGATTTATTAGTTCTTCGAACTCCTGATCATTTTAAGCAAATCAGTTCTGGTGTTTTCTGGTTGAGTGACGAAATGTCTCTTCACAGGCACTTGTTATAGAGGTCTCGAGTGCAGACCAAGCGCTATGGGGATACGGCATCTCAGGATAATCAAGGCTGTGAGGGGCTGACTGTATATGGCACTCTTAGATTGCTCTCTCAGTGACAGTGCATTAACATTTTGTGGAACTGCTTCTATTGTCTCCTCTGTTTTAGGGCAATGTTAATGATGATGATTGATCTGATTAGGCGATGGGCCGTCCAGTAGTCGTCAGCTCCTGTCATGACGCGGGTGATGCGCACATCCTTGCAATCCCTGGCTTGGACGATGAAATAGTCAAGCAGGTGCAACTGTTTGGAGCGAGTGTGTTGACACGATGACTTGGTTTTATCCCTCAGGTGGAATAGGATGTTGGTGATGAGGAGTCCATGTTCTAGACATTTTGTCAGGAGTAGGGTATCACTGAAGTTGGCTTCCCCTCTCTGCAAATCACGCCTCCCCTGAGGACTGTGACTTTCCCAAGCCTGGCATTAAAATCACCCAGGAAGATCAATTTGTCGCCCGTGTGGACGTGGGACAAGGATGTCTTGAGTTTGGTATAAAATCCCTCTTTAGCCTCATCGATTGCATCGAGGGTAGAGGCCTACGCACTGATGACTGTGGCACATTGGCTCCGATATAGGATGCTACGGAGAGTCATGTGGCATTCGTTAACCCCACAGGTGGAATCTTTGAGGCGGTCGACCAGCACATTATTGAAGGCAAAGCCGACTCATTGAAGGCTGCGTTCTGCCTCTGGTTTTCCTTTCAAAGGAAGGTGTGACCTCGACCATTTTCCTTGAACTGCCCTTCCCCTGCCCACTACGTCTCGCTTCGGGCGGCGATGTCAAAGTGAAAACGTCTGAGTGCCCGGGCAACTATGGCTGCGCGGCATACCGACCTGATGCTGTGAGGATTGTCTTTGAGGGACCTGAAGTTCGATGTCCAAAACTTCATACTGACGAAGTGGAAGATGAGTGTGCGTGGGTTTTTTTAAGGTTGGTGGCCGCTGCACACCGGCAACCACACGGGCTTAGATTAAGGTCTTCGTCCAGTGGCAAGAGGGTCCAAGGCTACTGAAGCCGAGGCACAGCTCTATAAAGCTAATTGCCTCGAGCTAAGTGTTGGCCGCCAGCCTAGCGCCGGATAGCGCCATTGAAGGTAGATTCTCCGAGGCTAGGTTAGGGGGCCGGCATTAGGAAGTTGACTTCCAAAGTTATTATAAAAATTAAAATTTGATAAAGATTACCAATTTATTTCAAGAGACTCTAACGGTTGTTGAAAGTTTTAAAACGTTTCTAAGTGGTGTTAAAAGTCTAAGATGTAAATCAATAATAGATTAAAAAATTTTCCCCAATTTATAAAGTTTCTAAAAGTTGTTAAAAGTCAAAGATGTGGATTAATAATAGCTATTTAATATTATTTCGATTGAGAATCTAAACTCTAAGCTTCAAAAGGTCTCCCAGATTGTTTATTAAGTTTAAAAGTTGGGTAAACGTTTAAACATTAATAAAGGTTGGTTGGGCATGTAAGACGACGCCACCTCTTCGGTCCCTTCCGTCGAGTCAGCGCCGGCCTCGGATTCACTTCGGTGGATTGAGCGGCGGCCTCGGAGTCCCTTCAGCCGGTTCCACTTCCTCGGATCCTGTTGGCATCTCGTCGCGGAGGCCCTTCGGCCGGCTATGCGTTCCCCGAATCCGTTGCAGACTGCTTTGGCCCGGGATAGTAGCGACCGGTACGGGGCCGCTTCGGACAGTGCTAGAAGAGCCCGATACGGGGACCCTTCGGTCAGGGACAGTAGCGGCCGGTTTGGTCAAGGATGCTTTGCGTGCGAAGGACTTATAGGTTTGGGTGTGTTTTTTTGCACGTTTATTTTGTTGCTGTGTTTCTGGTTTAGTTGTGTGTGGACCCCCTTGACTTTCGATGGCAGCAGGAGAATGAGCAGCAAAGATTTGGAAAAATAAAGGGAGGTGGTAGGAGAGAAATTGAATACTGGAGGGAGAAGTGAACAAATTGTTGATTGTTTGATGGCAGTGTAAATGTTGCCAGCAGCCTGTGATGACAGTAAAAGTCTACAGCACCTGGTATTTGCAGTCGGTCTCCCGTCCAAGTACTAACCAGACCTTACGCTACTTCGTATCCGAGATCAGACATTTTCAGATTGGCATGGCCGTAGCGATATAACATCTGGCTCTCTCTTTACTCAAAGAGCGACAGGCAGCTGCTTATTTATTTTAGTCAGCTCATTCATGAATGCTGTTTATCAACTCGGAAGCATTTCCTCTTCTTACATTTCCTTTTACCTGCCTTCCCGCCTTGCTTTCAATCTCTCTTCGCGCCATCTCTCGCTAACACACACACAAAGTTAAACCCGGGCCTGCTTTGCTCAGTACAATCAGGCCAGTGGCTATTAGAGAGAGAGAGAGAGAGTGAGATTTGCATAAAAAGCATTGGAAAAAACAGCAAATGGAGTGCTGAATGAAGGCAGCAGCAATCTTGACTAATAGGAAAAGCTTTGTACGCCTGGCATTGTGAATCATATCCAAATACTAAATAGACCTGTCCCTACTTTGGTGCAGAAATGTGCTACGTTGTAGTAGTTATAGCGCAATGTCTGAGTTTGATCGAAAATGTTGTGGATGACAAGGACATACAGGTGTGCGTGCGTTGTTTTGCTCGTTTGTTTTGTTGCTGTATTTTTTGTTCAGTTGTGTGTGGACCCCCTTGACTTTCTATGGAAGCAGGAGAATGAGCAGCAAAGATTTGGAAAAATAAGGCAAGAGGGTGAATGAGAAATTGAATGCAGAAGGGAGCACCGAACAGCTTGTTGATAGTTTGACGGCAGTGTGAATGCTGCGAGTAGCCTGTGGTGGCACCAAAAGTCTACAGCACCTGGTATTCCCTGTCGGTCTCCATTCCAAGTACTAACCAGGCCTTACTCTGCTTCGCATGTGAAAGCAGACTTTTGCAGACTGGTATAGCCGTAGATATCTAACAGCTGGCTCTCTCTTTACAGATAGAGCGATAGACAGCAGCTTATTGCTTTCTGTCAGGCCATACTTGAATGCTACCGAACAGCTCATAAGCATTTGTACTTCTTACGTTTCCTTTTACCTGTTTCCTCCTTCTTTTCTGTCTATCTTCGCGCCATCACTGGCTAACACAGAAAAAATATAAGCCCGAGTCTCCATTGCAATTACAAATCAGGTCTGAGTCCATTGGAGAGAGAGAGAGAGAGAGAGAGAGAGAGAGAGAGAGAGAGAGAGAGAGAGAGAGAGAGAGAGAGGGGGCGAGAGGGAGAGCTAGAGGGAGAGTTGTTGAAAGCGTAGGAATGAACTCCAAATGGAGTGCTGAATGAAGGCAGCGACAACCTCCATTAATTGGAAAAGCCGAGTACACCTGGTATTAAGACTTCTATCCAAGTACATATCAGACCTGTTCCTACTTTGTGACACAAATAAGCTACGATGTGATATTTATAGCACAATATCTCCGTTTTATTGAGGCAGCAGGAGAATGAACAGCAAAGATTTGGAAAAATAAGTAGAGAGTGAGAGAGAAATTGAATGAAGGGGGGAGATGCTAACTGTTTGCTGATTGGTTGAAGCCCGTGTGAATGTTGTGAGCAGCCGATGGTGGAAGCAACAGTCTACAGCACGTCGTATTCACAGTCCGTCTCACTTCCAAATACTTACCAGGTGTTAGTCTGTCTCGTCTCCGAGAATAGACTTTTTCAGACTGGCATGGCCGTAGTGATATATCAGCTGGCTCCATTTTTCCTCAAAGAGCGACAGACAGCAGTTTATTGATTTCTGTCAGCTTATACATGAATGCTATTTATCATCTGGATAGAAAAATAGAAACAAAGAAAATAAGTGCAGGAATAGGCCATTCGGCCCTTTCTTCCTGCACCACCATTCAATAAGATCATGGCTGATCATTCACCTCAGTACCCCTTTCCTGCTTTCTCTCCACACAACTTTATCCCTTTAGCCATAAGG
The DNA here is from genome assembly GCF_044704955.1 of Pristiophorus japonicus. Classification (NCBI taxonomy): domain Eukaryota; kingdom Metazoa; phylum Chordata; class Chondrichthyes; family Pristiophoridae; genus Pristiophorus; species Pristiophorus japonicus. The sequence continues at coordinate 1,648,951 of NW_027254846.1, read as the reverse complement.
GCCATATCTAACTCCCCGTTGAATATATCCAATGAAGTGGCTGCAACAACTCTTTGCGGTAGGGAATTCCACAGGTTAACAACTCTCTTAGTGAAGATGTTTCTCCATAATCTCAGTTCTAATCCTTATCCTTCGATGATGTCCCCTGGTTCTGGACTTCGCGTGACTGGAATGTTGGGGCTTGTCCCGCCCTCAGTAAATCTGGAGCTGGGGAAGAGCGTTTAGTCTCTTGGTTTCTTTGTGGCTTCGATTTTCTGTTGTGAAGCGAGGCAGCGCGGCAGGATCCTTTAATAGTCTCCCACAGGTCAACTGAGTGAATGGAATGTGCAGCTTTCAGATGTGTTTATCCCCTTCAGGGCTGGAAACGAGACGAACTGAGAGACACTGTGTAGAGTTTGAGTTTGTACAGAACGGTACACAAAATCAGCAAATGCAACATCGTCGTGAGGCACTGCACTCTGTTAATATTGAACCATGAATATGAATTATTCAATTTTTTCTAATCAATAATTGAACAGGTTTGCGAAATGCCTCCGCCCGGTTTCGAACCGGGGACTTTTTGCGTGCAAGGCAAACTTGATAACCACTACAGTACGGAAACGCTGCGACAGAATAAATGTCGGGAACCTAAACAGAGCTTTAACCTCAACAGCTGCCCTGCACATCAGGAGCTTGCATTGCGCGAACAGAATGAAGTTGCTATATTTAGCAAGGTTGTGAGTGTGGTAGGAATTGATCCCGTTTTTCTCGGACTTTATACATAGGACCAGGAGGTGGCCATCTCGCAGCAAATGGTTAGAATCTGGAATACACTGCTTTAAAGGCGGCGGAGGCAGACTCAATCTTATCTTTCCAAAGGGAGTTGGATCAGTATCTGAAGGAAAAAAATGCACAGCTGCTGGTAAATGACGCGGATGTGGGACTTCTTGAGAGTAGGCATGGGCTCGATGGGCTGAATGGCCTTCTTCCGTGCTGTAACCATTCCATTATTCTGTTATTCAATAACTTAGTGGCACATTTAGTAGTGTGCCTCGAAGCTGAATATTGCAAAGGGACATGCATTCATTCGGCACAACTAGCGGCATCTGATGGAGAAGATTCGGGTGCGCGAAGATTCGGGTGTAATGACTTTAAATGCATAATTTTTGTTTTGTGAAGTTTCGGTCAGAGAAATGTTTGGGAAAGGAGTTTTTTGCTAAAAGGACTCAGCATTTAATCTTCTTTCTGGTTGTTGGGGTCACATTTATTTTCGATGTTATTCTTCCACAATGTATATTTTGTTTGCTCTTTCACAATAACCAGACCCTTGCTCTTCAATATATTTCACTGCTTACATGGTCACAGCAATGGTCACATGAGCTCTAGAGACAGGGGAATTAGTTCCAGAAACAGTGGAAGTAGGAGCTGCAGAGAGGGGCATTAGGAGTTCCAGGAATACTGGAATTATCTTCAGAAACAGGGTAATTGTGTTTAGAAAGAGCAGAATTAGCTCTCGAAAGAGGCGACTTAGCTGTCCCTGCAGCAGGGGATTTATGAAAGCGCACCATAAGCAGGACATTTCCAAGATGCATATATATATATATATAATTAATAGTCACTTAAATAGGACAATAAGGTGCTTCATCATCAGTGCAATTTGGAGCTCCAGAATAAGGACAATTTGGAGCTGCGCAAGCAACTCAGAATCTGCAGAAAGTGGGGAACAAGGACTTCCAAAAACTATCGAATTTGCTCTGCAAGCATAGATAATATGTTCAGAAACAGCGGAATTAGCTACAGAACAGAGGAATTCCCTCCAGGAACACGGACATTAGGAGTCACAGAAAGAGAGCAACAAGGAGCTGCAGTAACAGGGGAAGTCGCGCAGAAACAAGGGAATTAGCGCCAGAAACAAGGGAATTAGTTCTCGAAAATGTGCAATTAGGTCTTGAAAGAAGAAAAGTAGGAGTTATCTAAACTAGTAAATTAGAAGCTACAGAAACAGTAGGAATTCGCTCCAGAAACAGAGCACTGGGGAGCTGCAAATACATGGGATGTGAGCTGAGGAGCACAGGAAAAATTAATAAGAACATAAGAACATAGAAATTAGGAACAGGAGTAGGCCATCTAGCCCCTCGAGCCTGCTCCGCCATTCAGCAAGATCATGGCTGATCTGAGCATGGACGCAGCTCCACTTACCTACCCGCTCCCCATAAACCTTAATTCCCTTATTGGGAATCTGTGACTTGAGTCCCTTATCGGTGACTTGAATACATTCAATGAGCTAGCCTCAATTGCTTCCCTGGACCGAGAATTCCACAGATTCACAACACTCTGGGAGAACAAATTCCTTCTCAACTTGGTTTTAAATTGGCTCCCCCGTATTTTGGGGCTGTGCCACCTAGTTCTAGTCTCCCCGACCAGAACAGAAAACTTCTCTGCTTCCATCTTGTCTATCCCTTTCATTATTTTAAATGATTCTGCAAGATCACCCCTCATCCTTCTGAACTCCAACGAGTAAAGACCCAGTGTACTCATTATATCATCATAAAGTAACCCCCTCATCTCTGGAATCAGGCAAGTGATTCGTCTCTGTACCCCCTCCAAAGCGAGTATATCCTTCCTTAAGTAAGGTGACCAAAACTGCACGCAGTACTCCAGGTGCGGCCTCAACAATACCATATACAGTTGCAGAAGTACCTCCCTGCTTTTGTACTCCATCCCTCTCGCAATGAAGGCCAACATTCCATTCGCCTTCCTGATTACCTGCTGCACTTGCAAACTAACTTTTTGGGATGCATGCACAAGGACACCCAGGTCCCTCTGCACCTCAGCATGTTGTAATTTTTCCCCATTCAAATAATATTCCCTTTTACTGTTTTTCTTCCCAAGGTGGATGACCTCACATTTTCCGACATTGTATTTCATCTGCCTAACCTTAGCCCATTCGCTTAACTGATCTAAATCTCTTTGCAGCCTTTCTGTGTCCTCTACACAACCCGCTTTCCCACTAATCTTTGTGTCATCTGCAAATTGTTTACACTACACTCTGTCCCCTCTGCCAGGTCTTCTATGTATATTGTAAACAGTTGTGGTCGCAGCACCGATCCCTGTGGCACACCACTAACCACCGATTTCCAATCCGAAAAGGACCCATTTATTCCGACTCTCTGCTTTATGTTAGCCAGCCAATTCCCGATTCATGCCAATACATTTCCTCTGACTCCGCGTACCTTTATCTTCTGCAGTAACCTTTTGTGTGGCACGTTATCGAATAGCTTTTGGAAATCTAAATGCAACACATCCGTCGGTACACCTCTATCCACCATGTTCGTTATACCCTCAAAGAATTCCAATAAATTAGTTAAACATGATTTCCCCTTCATGAATCCATGCTGCGCCTGCTTGATTGCACTATTCCTGTCTAGATGTCCCGCTATATCTTCCTTAATGATAGTTTGAAGCATTTTCCACACTATAGACGTTAAACTAACCGGCCTATAGTTACCTGCCTTTTGTCTGCCCCCTTTTATAAACAGAGGCGTTGCATTAGCTGCTTTCCAATCCGCTGGTACCTCCCCAGAGTCCAGAGAATTTTGGTAGATTATGATGAATGCATCTGCTATAACTTTAGCCATTTGTTTAATACCCTGGGATGCATTACATCAGGACCAGGGGTCTTGTCTACCTTGAGTCGCATTAGCCTGTCCAGCACTATCCTCCTAGTGATAGAGATTGTCTCAAAGGTCCTCCTTTCCCACATTCCTGTGACCAGCAATGTTTGGCATGCTTCTTGTGTCTTCCACTGTGAAGACCTAAGCAACATAATTGCTTAAGATCTCAGCCATTTCCACATTTCCCATTATTAAATCCCTTTCTCAACTTCCCTTCTCATCATCTCATCCCCCTTCTCATAATCAATGTACAGATTAATTTGCTCCAGAAACAGGGCAATGGGCAGCTGCAGAAGCATGGGAAGAGAGCTCGAAGAACACAGTAATAATCACAGTACAGCGCAATTAACTCCAGAAACAGGGGAATTACGTTAAGAAAGAGCATAGTTACCTCCAGCAATGGTGAATTTTCTATTCATGTTGCAGGGTCATTAGGGGAGCGCACCATAAACAGGACAATTTGGAGCCATATATATCGGCAAACTACAAGAAATGTAGAAAGGACAATTATGTGCTTGATAAACTGCGGAATTTGGAGCTCCAGAAAGAATTAAGAGCTCCACAGGAACTTTCCCCAGACAAAAAAATATATTAGCTTCAGAAACCGTTGAATTAACAACAGAAACATGGGAGCTACCTCCAGAAAAGGATGAATTAGGAGATCCACAATTTGGATATTATGAACTCCAGAAAAAATATGAGCTCCAGAAACAGGGAAATTATCTCCGGGAACATGGGAATTAGGAGCTGCAGAGAGGGGAATTAGGAATTCCAGGAATACTGGAATTAGATCGGAGACTAGAGTTTTGGCTCCAGAAACAGGGGAATTATGTTTAGAAAGAGAAGAGTTAGCTCTAGAAAGAGGTGAATTAGCAGCAGGGGAATTAGGAGAGTGCACCATAAACTGGACATTTTGTACATATACATATATATATAAAACTATTAGACACTTAAATAGGACAATTAGGTGCTTCATCAACAGTGCAATTTGGAGCTCCAGAAAAAGGACAATTTGGGACTCTACAAACAACTCAGAATCTCCAGAAAGAGGGGAACTAGTACTTCCACAAACCATGGATATCTTTGCAGAAAAAAAGGTAGTAGAAACATAGAAACATAGAAAATATGTGAAGGAGTAGGCCGGTCGGCTAATCATTCACCGAAGTACCGCTGTCCGTTTTTCTCTTAATACCACTTGATCCCTTTAACCATAAGTCTCATATCTAACTCCCACTTGAATGTATCCAATGAACTCGCATCAACAACTCTCTGCGGTAGAGAATTCCACAGATTAACAACTCTCTGAGTTAAGACGGTTCTCCTCATCTCAGTCCTAACGGGCTTACCCCTTATCCTTCGACTCTGTCCCATGGGTCTGGACTTCGCCAACATCAGGAACACTCTTCTTGCATCTAACCTGTCCAGTCCCGTCACAATGTTTTATGTTTATATAAGATCACCTCTCATCCTTCTAAACTTCAGTGAACACATGCTCAGATGATCCATATCTCTCCTCATATATCAGTCCTGCCATCCCAGGAATCAGTCTGGTGAACCTTCCCTGCACTCCCTCAATAGCAAGAACGTCTTTCCTCACGTTAGGAGACCAAAACTGAACACAATACCTCAGGTGAAGCTTCACCAAAGCCCTGTAAATCTGCAGAAAGACCTCCCTGTCCCTATACTCAAATCCCCTTGATATGAAGGCCAACACTCCATTTGCCTTCTTCACCGCAGGCTGCATCTGCATGCTAACTTTCAATAACTGAACTACCATGACACACAGGTCTCGTCGCACCTCCTGTTTTCCTAATCTGTCACAATTCAGATAATATTGTGACTTCGTGTTTCTTTCACCAAAGTGGATAACCTCACATTTAGCCACTTTATACTGCATATGCCATGCATTTGGCCACTCACGTTACCTGTCCAAATCACTCTTCAGCCTCTTAGCATTCTCCACACAGCTCACATCGCCACCCTGCTTAGTGTCATCTGCAAAATTTGAGATGTTACACTCAATGCCTTCATCCAGATCATTGATGTATATTGTAAATAGCTGGGGTCGCAGCAGTGAGCCCTGCGACAGTCCACCATTCACTGTCTGATATTCTCAAAAGGTCCCGTTTATCCCGACTCTCTGCTTTCTGTCTGCCAACCAGTTCTCTATCCACGTCAATAGTACGTGCTTTAAATTTGCACACCAATCTCTTGTGTGCGAAATTGTCAAAAGCCTTTTCTAAGTACAAATACACCATCCACTGGTTCTCCCTTGTCCACTCTACTAGTTACAACCTCAAACAATTCTTTGATTTGTCAAGCATGATTTCCACTTCATAAATCCATGCTGACCTGGACCGATCCTGTCACTGCTTTCCAAGTGTGCTGCTACTTCGTTTTTAATAATTGATTCCAACTTTTTCTCCACTACTGATGTCAGGCTAAGCGGTCTATAATTACCTGTTTCCTCGTTCCCTCCTTTTTTTTAGCACAAGAAACAGTTGAATTACCAAAGAAACAGCAGTATTTCCTGCAGGAAGAGCGAAATTCGGAGTCGCAGAAAGAGGGGAAGTAGGTGCTCCAGGAATCGGGAGATTTTCGCCAGAAACAGGGGAATTATGTCTAGAAACTGTGGAATAAGTCTTGAAAGATGAACGTAGGAGTTATAGATCTGGTAAATTTGCAGCTCCAGAAAGAGTGGAATTCGCGGGAGAGTCAGGGCAATGGAAACTGCAGAAACAAGGGAAGCGAGATCCAGGAACTCAGGAATAATCACAGTACAGCGCAATTAGCTCCAGAAACAGGGGAATTACGTTTAGAAAGAGGAGAGTTACCTCCAGAAAAGATGAATTTTCTGTTCATGTTATAGGGTAAATAGGAGAGCGCACCATAAACAGATCAATTCGGAGCCATATATGTCGTCAAATTACTAGACACGTAAAAAGGACAATGATGTGCTTCATAAACAGCACATGTTGGATCTCCAGACAAAAGGGAAATTAGGAGATCCAGAGAAATTTTCCCCAGAAAAATCGGTAGCTCCAGAAACAGTGAATTAGCAATAGAAACAGTGGATTGAGCTCCAGAAACAAATGCATTTGGAGATCCACAATGTGGGATATTCGGAGCGGCAGAAAAAGATGAGCTCCAGAAGCAGGGATAAGTAGCTCCTGGAACAGGGGAATTAGGAGTTCCAGGAATACTGGAATTAGTTCAGAAACAAGAGTATTAGCTCCAGAAACAAGCGAAATAGAACTCGAAAGATGAGCACTAGGAGTTACAGAAGCTGCCGGATTGAGCGCTGCAGAAACTGAGGAATTATGAGCTCCAGAAACACAGGAATTTTTCTAACACAGCGGAAGTAGTTCTAGAAACAAAGGAATAACATTTAGAAAGAGAAACGTTGGTTTATGAAACAGGTAAACTAGCTATTCCTGTAGCAGTGGAATTAGGAGAGCGCACCATAAGCAGAATAATTCGGGGCCAAATATATCGGTAAATGCTAGCAACATAAAAAGCACAATTAGGTGTTTCATACACAGCACAATTTGAGCTCCAGAAACAGGGGAATTAGGAACGCCACAAACAACTGGAATAGCTCCAGAAACAGGGGAAATAAGACGAGCATAACCTGGGGCAGTAGGAACTTCAGCAACAGCCACACTGGGAGCTCCCGTACAATGGCATTTAGCAGCTCCAACAGCATTGAAACTAACCCCGGAATAATGAAAATATGTCCAGAATCAGAGGGAGTGGGATATCCTTAATTACAAGATTTTATTCCGTAAACCAGGGAACTACCTCCGGAAATATTTGAGTAAACACACACTGGGTAATTAAGTGCACCTGAAACAGAAGAATGAGGACTTCCAGAAAGCGGTCAATTATGCCGCGATTTGCTACAGAAAGTGAGAGAATCAGGTGCGACAGAAACAGAGAACATTTCAGCTACAGTTGCGAGGTCATTAGCCCCTGGAACAAGGGAATTGCGTTTACAAAGAGCAGAGTTAGCTCCAGAAGGAGGTCCTTGCAGCAGGGGAGTTAGGAGAGCGCACCATCAACAAGACATTTCAGAGATATATAGATATATATATATATAAAACCAGGAGACACTTAAATACGATAATTAGTTGCTTCAGAAAAAGGTCAAAAAGTTGCTCCGCAAACAATTAAAAACCTCCAGAAAGAGGGGGACGAGTATCTCGAGAAACTATGGGATTTTCTCCGGCAAAAAAGATATTAGCTCCAGATACAGCTGAATTAGCTACACAAACAGGAGAATTGCGCCCAAGAACAGCGGAATTAGGAGCCACAGAAAGTGGGGAAGTAGGAGCTCCAGGAACACGGGAATTAGCGAAGAAATAACGTAATTAGCTCCAGAAACAAGGGAATGAAGTCGAGAAACTGTGGAATTAGGTCTCGAAAGATGAAACGTTGGGGTTTCAGAAACTGGTAAATTAAAATCGCCAGAAACAGTGAATTAGCTCCAGAAACATGGCAATGAGGAGATGCAGAAACAGAGGAAGCGTGCTCCAGGAACACAGAAATGATCAAAGTGCAGAGCAATGATCTGCAGAAACAGACCAATTGGGTTTAGAAAGAGGAGAGTTACCTCCAGAAAAGGGGAATTTTCTGTTCATGTTAACGGGTCATTAGGAGAGCGCACTATAAACAGGACAATTCGGAGCCATATATATCAGCAAACTACTAGACCCGTAAAAAAGACAATTATGCGCGTCATAAACTGCACAATTTGGAGCACCAAAAAAAGGAAATTAATGACTCCACAGGAATCTTCCTCAGAAAAAGCATATTAGATCCGGAAACCGTTGATTTAGGACCAGAAACAGAGGAGTTACCTCCAGAATCAGATGCTCTATGATATCCACAATCTCGATATTAGTAACTCGAGAAAAAACATGAGTTCCAGAAACAGGGGTATTAACTCCAGGAACAGGGTAATTACATCTAGAAAGTTGAGAAATAGGAGTTACAGAAACTGTCGAATTGGGCGCTGCAGAAACTGGGGAATTAGATACTCCAGAAACACGGAAATGTGTTCAATGCAGAGGAAGTAGCTCCAGAAACAAAGCAATTACATTTAGAAAGAGGAGTGTTTGCTCAAAAACAGGTAAATTGGCTCGCTTTCGCTCACTCTCTCTCTCTCTCTCTCTCTCTCTCTCTCTCTCTCTCTCACACTCTCTCTTTCTCTCTCTCTCCTGCTCCATCTCTCTCTTCCTCTTTCTCTCCCTCTCTCTCTCTTTCTCTCTCTCTTTCTCAACACCCTCCATCTCCTGATCCCACGCCCCTCTATCTCTCTCTCTCCACTGCACGCTGCCTATTTGTTTCCAGTTGCTCTTCTTGTTGATAAAATCTGTAAACTTTAAATTTTCTTAACATAACGAAATGACCTACCGACTGAAAGTCATAAGAAGATAAGAACATAACAAAAGAATTAGGAACAGGAGTAGGTCATCTGCCCTCTCGAGCCTGCTCCGCCATTCAATAAGATGATGGCTGATCAGCCCGTGGACTCAGCTTCACTTACCCGCCCGCTCCCCGCAACCCTTAATTCCCTTATTGGTTATAAATGTATCTATCTGTGACTTGAATACATTCAATGAGCTAGCCTCAACTGTTTCCTTGGGCAGATAAATCCACAGATTCACAATCCTCTTGAAGAAGAAATTCCTTCTCCACTCGGTTTTAAATTGGCTCCCCCGTATTTTGAGGCTTTGAGCCCTAGTTCTAGTCTCCACTACCAGTGGAAACAACCTCCCTGCCTCTATCTTGTCGATCTCTTTCATCATTTTAAATGTTTCCATAAGATCACCCCTCACCATTCTGAACTCCAACGAGTAAAGATCCAGTCTACTCAATCTAGCATCATAAGGTAACCCCCTCATCACTGGAATCAGCCTAGTGAATCGTCTCTGCACCCCCTCCAAAGCCAGTATATCCTTCCTTAAGTAAGGTGATCAAAACTGCACGCAGTACAGCAGGTGCGGCCTTACCAATACCCTATACAGATGCAGTAGGACCTCCCTGCTTTTATACTCTATCCCTCTCACAATGAAGGCCAATAATCCATTCGCCTTCCTGATTACCTGCTGCACCTGCAAACTAACTTTTTGGGATTCATGCACAAGGACCCCCAGGTCCCTCTGCACGGCAGCATGTTGTAATTTCTCCCCATTCAAATAATATTCCCTTTTACTGTTTTTTTTTTCTCAAGGTGGATGACCTCACACATTCCGACATTGAATTCCATCTGCCAAACCTTAGCCCATTCGCTTAACCGATCTAAATCTCTTTGTAGCATTTCTGTGTCCTCTGCACAATCCGCTTTTCCACTAATCATTGTGTCATCTGCAAATTTTGTTACAATACACTCTGTCCCCTCTTCCAGGTCATCGATGTATATTGCAAACAGTTGTGGTCCCAGCACCGATGCCTGTGGCACACCACTAAACACTGATTTCCAACCCGAAAAGGGCCCATTTATCCCGACTCTTTGCTTTCTGTTCTTCTGGCAATTCTCTATCCATGCTAATACATTTCCTCTGACTCCATGTACATTTACCTTCTGCTGTAAACTTTTGTGTGGCACCTTATCGAATGCCTTTTGAAAATAAAAATACACCACACCCGTCGGAACACCTCTATCCACCATGCTCGTTATATTCTCAAAGAATTCCAGTAAATTAGTTAAACATGCTTTCCCCTTCATGAACCCATGCTGCGTCTGCTTGATTGCACTATTCCTATCTAGATGTTCCGCTATTTCTTCCTTAATGATAGTTTCAAGCATTTTCCCCACTACAGTTGTTAAACTAACCGGCCTATTATTCCCTGCCTTTTGTCTGCCCTCTTTTTTAAACAGAGGCCTTACATTAGTTGCTTTCCAATCCGCTGGTACCTCCCCAGAGTCCAGAGAATTTTGGAAGATTATACCGAATGCACCTGCTATAACTTCCGCTATCTATTTTATTACCCTGGGATGCATTTCATCAGGACCAGGTGACTTGTCTACCTTGAGTCCCATTAGCCTGTCCAGCACTACCCCCCTAGTGATAGTGATTGTCTCAAGGTCCTCCCTTCCCACTTTCCCTTGACCAGCAATTTTTGGCATGGTTTCCACTGTGAGGACCGATAAAACGTAATTGTTTAAGGTCTCAGACATTTCCAAATTTACCATTATTAAATCCCCCTTCTCCTCTTCTAAGGGACCAACATTTATTTTAGTTATTCTTTTCCGTTTTATATATCTGTAAAAGCTTTAACTGTCTGATTTATGTCTTGCGCAAGTTTACCTTCGTAATCTATCTTTCCTTTCTTTATAGCTTGTTTAGTCATTCTTTGCTGTTGTTTTAAATTTTCCCAATCTTCTAGTTTCCCACTAACCTTGGCCACCTTATACGCATTGGACTTTAATTTGGTACCCTCCTTTATTTCCTTGGTTATCCACGGCTGGTTATCCCTTCTCTTACCGCCCTTCTTTTTCACTGGAATATATTTTTGTTGCGCACTATGAAAGAGCTCTTTAAAAGACCTCCACTGTTCCTCAATTGTGCCATCGTTTAGTCTGTGTTTGCAGTCTACTGTCGTCAACTCTGCCCACATCCCACTGTAGTCCCCTTTGTTTAAGCATAGTACGCTCTTTTTTGACAAAACTTCCTCCCCCTCAGTCTGTATTACTAATTCAACCATACTGTGATCACTCATTCCGAGAGGATCTTTTACACAGGGATCGTTTATTTTTACGGTGTCATTACACAGGACCAGATCTAAGATAGCTTGCTCTCTTGTAGGTTCTTTAACATGCTGTTCTAAGAAACAATCCCGTATGCAGTCTATGAATTCCTCCTCCAGGCTACTCCGTGCGATTTGATTTGACCAATCGATATGTAGATTAAAATCCCCCATGACTACTGCCGTTCCTTTTTCACATGCCTCCTTTATTCCCTTGATTATTGCCCGCCCCACAGTGAAGTTATTATTTGGGGTCCGATAAACTACACCCAACAGTGACTTTTTCCCCTTACTATCTCTAATCTCCACCCAAAATGATTCAACATTTTGTTCATTCGAGCCAATATCGTCTCTCACAATAGTCCTGATATCATCCTTTATTAAGAGAGCTACCCCACCTCCTTGCACTTCTTGTCTATCTTTCCGAATCGTCAGATACCCTGTATGTTTAATTCCCAGACTTGGCCACCCTGAAACCATGGTAATTGGAAAAGTGTATAATAGTGTCAACCAGATTCAGCATTGCTTTGTGAAAATTAAATCACGTTTGACAAATTTGCTGGAGTTCTTTGAGGATTGAGTGGAATGTAGCCAATTTTGGCGATGATACAAAGAGGGTGGGAAAGCAAATTGTGAGGAGGAAACAAAAATCATCAAAGCGAGATAAACAGGATAAGCAAGTTTGGCAGAAATTTGGCAGATGGAGTATCATGTGGGAATGACTGAGTTATGCATTTTTGCATGACACAAAAAGCTAATTATTATTTAAATCAGAGAACCTAAAAAAAGTTGCAATTCAGAGGAACCTGGGAGTCCTTGTGCATGATAAAAAAATGTTCGTTGGCAGTTCCAGCAAATAATCAAGAAGGCAAATAGAGTGTTATTTTTTTATTGCAAGAGGGTGAGTATAAATGCAGGGAAGTCCTGGAACAACTGCACAGGGTCTTGGTGCGGCCACACCTAGAGCACTGGGTGCAAATTTTCTCTCCTTATTTATGGGAGGATATGCTTGCAGTTCAGGGAAGGTTCACTAGAATGATTCAGGAAATCAGCAGATATGAAAAACGGATAAATTGTTTGGGCATATGGTCATTAGAGTTTCGAAGAATGAGAGCAGATCTTATTGAATCATATAACGTCCTGGTGAGGCTCGACATGATGGATGCAGAGAGGATGTTTCCACTCGATGTGGAATCCAGAACGAGGCGGTATTGTTTAAGAATAACGTCGCCCATTTAAAACTGAGATGAGGAGGAAGTTATTTTCTGAAAGAGTAGGAAATATGTGGAATTATGTGCCGCAGAGAGCTGTGGAGAATGGGTTATTGAACATAGTTAAGGTAGAGATAGACAATTGCTGTTCCATAATGGATTGAAGGATTATTAGCACAGGGCAAGGAATTGGAGCTGAGTCCATGGTCAAAGCAGCCATGATTTTATTCAATGACGGACAGGTTCGTCGGGCTGAATGGCCTGCCCCTGCACCAAAATCTTAAGTTCTTGCTTTCTTATGTCAGACCCCAGCCTATAATTTCGTCTTGGCCTGGGGCGTGAAAAGTGCGGTATCAGATAATTTACTGCAAAGAAACTGAATATCACGCGCTGCATATAAAGAGAGGCGATTTTGCGCCACCGTCAGAAACGATTTTCTGGGCCATATGAAGCATCTTTCCTATTGTGGAGGTTAAGAATTATAACTGAATGCAGTGAAGGTAGCGAGTAAAGATTGCCACAGACATATCAGCCAAATAATTAATGTGCAGGATATAGTTGATGTAAATGGGTGGTTCAAAGTGCACAATCATGGACACAGCAATTGTGACTTCCCAGCAAAGGCTGAAGATGTCATCGGATGCAATGTTATGACTAGGCTGCTGCAGCTTGCTGTGCAAATGGCAGAGAATGGATGCAGGGACGCTGTCTATGAAGAACCAGAAATAACTTTGCAATTACCAACGTTTAAAACGAGAGAAGAGGTTCAGGAGGAAGAGGAGAGTTAACAAGCGGCTTGTACGATATGGCCAATGTTCTGCTGACACCCAGATCGAATTTTTACTGCAGTCTCTCTTCGCTTCGACATTTGCTATTTCATCTTTGAGGCTGAGATCGCTATACACCGACTGCCAGAGGTTAAAGGGAACAGATGGTTGGGGGAGATGGTTACTACTAGTGAAGAACAGGTGAAAGTTACCCTAGACAGTGTGTCTGTATGGAACAGCTGCGACATATTGTTGAACCCACCTTTCTTTCAGAAGTCAAATATAGATCCATTACGGCCAGAAACTGAATAAAGAAATGGCGGAACTATTAAATGAATACTTCGATACTGTCTTCATGGAAAAGGACATAAATAACGGCCCAGAAATGCTGGGGAACCAAGAGACTAGTGAACAAGTGGAATAAAAGAAAAGCTTATTGCTAAGAAAATATTGCTGGGGAAACTAATGGGATTAAATGCTGATAAATATCCAGGGCCTGATGATCAGCATCCCAGAGTAATAAAACAGGTAGCTATGGAAATCATCGATGCATTGTTTGTCATCTTCCAACATTCTGCAGTTTGTGGAACAGTTCCTGCAGATTGGAGGGTGGCAAAAGTAACCCCACTATTTAAAAAATGTGGGAGAAGAAAACGGGCAACTACAGACCGGTTAGCATGACATCAGTAGTAGGGAAAATGCTGGAGTCTATAATAAAGGATGTGATAATTGCATACTTAGATAATATCAACGGGATTAAACAAAGTCAACATGGATTTATGAAATGAAATTCATGTTTCATAAACCTACTGGAGTTATTTGGGAATGTAACAGATAGAATAGATAAGGGAAAACCAAAGGATATAGTGTATTTGGAATTTCAGATGGTCTTTGAAAACTCCCACGTAAGTGATTAGTGTGCAACATTAAATCACATAGGATTGATGACAATGTTTTGGCATGGATTGTAAATTGGTCAATGACAGGAAACAGAGAGTATGAGCAAACGTGTCTTTTTCAGGGGGACGTGCAGTGACTAGTTGGGTGACACAGAGATCAGTGCTTGTGTCCCAGCTATTCACAATATATATCAATGACTTCGATGAGGGAACACAATGCATTATTTTAATGTTTGCTGACAACATAAAACTACGTGGGATTTTGAGTTGTGAGGAACATGCAAAGACGTTGCAAGTCGATTGAGATAGGTTTAGTGCGTGGGCAAACACATGACAGATGCAATATAACGTGGATAAAATAAAAGTTATCCACTTTGTTATGAAAAACATCAGGACCAATATTATTTAAATGCTGATGGCTTGGGAAGTGTCGATGTACAGAGAGACCTGGGTGTCCTTGTACACGAGTAATCGAAAGCAAACATGCAGGTGCAGCCAGCACTTAAGAAGGTAAATGGTATGTTGACCTTCATTGCAAGAGGATTTGAGCGCAGGATCATTGATGTTTTACTGCAGTTAGACAGAGCCTTCGTGAGACCGCTCCTAGATTATTGTATGAAGTTTTCGTCTCCTTACCTAAGAAAGGATATACTTGCCAGAGAGGGAGTGAAACGAAGGTTCACCAGACTGATTCCAGGGATGGCAGGACTGTCATATGAGGAGAGATTGGGTTGACTGGGCCAATATTCACTAGAGTTTAGAAGAATGAGAGGGGATCTCATTGAAACGTATATCATTCTGACAGGTTTGGATGAACTGGATGCGGAGAGTATGTTTCCGCTGGCTGGGTAGTCAAGACAAGGGTTCACAGTCTCAGGTTCTGGGGTAGGAACTTTTGCACCGAGATGATGAAAAGAAATCACTCAAAAATGGTGAACCTGTGGAATTTTCTACCAAAGAAGGCTGTGGATGTCAAGTCACTAAATATATTGAGCAGGGAGCTGAATAGATTTCTAGAAACAAAAGGCATCAAGGTGTTTCTGGAAAAAGCGGTTTTGTGTCAGAGGATGAGCTATAATATTTTAAATGGCGGTGCAGGAAGACGGGCCGAATGGCCTACTACTGCTCCTATTTTCTATGTTTCCAGAAGCACACACCCGACAGAGCAAGAATCAAAATCAGACCCACAGCAGAGCCAAAACCAGTTTCCAGCACCATGGATTTTTCTAAATGTCATGAATGTTCACGTTGGAACAAAGCTATCAAACAGCTTCTACAAAGAATCAAGAATCTGCCGCTTGAGGGAGGACAACAAATGTCTCTGGACAACTAGCCTATCTAAAGTGAGCTCCAGAATAAACGTTGTAATTTCAATGATTGAGGTGGCATCACAGAATGTTGCAGCACAGACGTAGCTGAAGCGGCCCATGGTGCCCGAGCCGGCTCTTTGAAAGAGCTATCCAATTTTTCCCATTCTCCTGTCCCTTCCTATTTGCTCTGCAATTTCGATTTTGTTGTTGCCTGTCAGTTAACGTTTGAAAGTTCCTCTTGAATCTGCCTTCGCAATCCTTTCAGGCAGCACTTTCCAGATCGTAACAACTCGATTCAACTCGCTATATCAAAGAACATCTCATCTTCGCCGTGGTTCTGTTGCCAAACGACTTTAATCTGTATCCATTGGTTACTCACAATCCTGCCTATGGAAACAGTTTCTCATTATCTAGCCGTTGAAGAACTTTCATAATTTTGAACTGTTCTATTAATTCCTCCATATCCTTCTCTGCTCGAAGGTGTACCATTCCATATAGCATCATTGAGCGTTTCTAAAACTCACGATCATTGTTCAGCGATTATTTAGTTTTGCGCATTTACGAAAACATTGCTCAGTTACTGACACATTGTCTCACAGTGTATTCTTAATTAAAAACAGTAATGCAGTGCCACAGAAGAAAGCTATCAGTAAGTTGGCAGGGGTTTGTCATGCAGGTGATGTCACAGTGCACCTTGATAAATATGGTGTTGTGCAAACTCAATGTATTAATCGAGTTTGGTCGATGTATTAATTGCCTCATTAATTGATACCGTCATTGGATTTTAACCATGGTTCTGGAACCTCTCGAGTGTTTAATTATTCTCGTTGGCAGCAAAAATATTAGAGACAGTGTGGAAATTAATCAGTTCGATTATGTTAGTTTCATTCTGAATGATCACTGAGTCAAATGTGGAGAGAAACAGATGAGCTAAAGTTTTAGGTGCGGGTCTTGGTCAGGACATTCGGCTCGCTACCCAGACGTCGACAGACTTCCTGTTTGTTTCCAACATCTGACCCTTCTGTGCTTTTCGCTTGCAGGGTTAAAATTACCTTTTACAAAATATAGTCAGCTGAAATGCTATTGCTTCACAGTCTCTCCTTTATCCTAGATGTTGAGGAGATCCGTGAAGAAGTATAGGACAAAACTAGTGAATCGAACCTTTAATCGGTATTGTAGAAGTTAAGTCATTCGATGTTTACTGCATTCGTTCTTCCTTCAGTACATGAATAAATAGCAAAAAATTGATTGGAAACTCTTTGACTGGTAGCGATATTTATCCGTGGCAACATCAGCTGCCTCTTTTATGCCCTGCCTGATAGTCAGCTCTATTTCAGACAATGGCGATGGATCTCATGTGCTTCATATACCGGGGGACCGATCCGATATCGTCCGATTTGGGCCACAAGCCGAGACGAATTTTAAAGCCAATGCACCTGAATATTGGGCGGGGTGTAAACCGGACGGCTGACGCGTTCCATCCATGGCGAATTGATACATCTGAATATCATTTTTGCACCTGTTCTAATCATAGAAACATAGCAATTTATGGCACAGAAGGAGGCCATTCGGCCTATGTTTACTGCGCAGGCCGCAGAAAACCCTATTCAGGCTAAACTTACTTCGAAGCACTTTTTCTATAGCCCTGTGCGTTACAGCAGTTTAAATGCATATACAAGCACTCGTTTTAACTGATTAGGTGTGCTGCCTCTACCACTTTTCTGGCAGTGCGTTCCAGACCCCGTCACCCTACAGGCGAAAAATATTCCCCTCCACTCCGCTCCAAACATTCTACAAATGACACTAAATATATGTACCTGGTTATTGACCTCTCTGCTACGGGAAAAATGTCATCTCTATCCATTGTGTCTGGACTACTCATAACTTTTTACATATCAACAAACCTTCCCAGGTCTGCTCTGTTCCAAATAAAGGAAACCCAGCCTATCGAATCATCGCAAAATATTTACAGTCCTGGCAAATCATTTATAATCTCTGTAACCTCTCTCACACAATCACATCTTTCCTGTATTGTGGAAACCAAAACGTCGCGAGATACTCTAGCTGTATTGTGTTAAACCATTCAAGCATAACCTCCCTGCTCTTTACATCTATGAATCTGCTAATTAAAAAACATATATTTATCACATGTGCCTTCTTATGCAACTTTCCACTGTCCTGCTACATTCAGGAGTATATTGACATGAACTCCAAGGTCTCTGCGTTCCACTGCACTTCTCAGTATTTGTGTATTTCCTTGTCAGCCTTCCCCAAATGCATTATCGCAAACTTCTCCGGATTTCATTTCATTTACAACGTTTCTGCCCAGCTCATCATTCCACTGTATCTTCCCCTGCAGTCCACAGCTTTCTTCCTCAATATTAACCGCAAAGCCAAATTCTGCATCATTTGCAAACTTGATTATGCCTACTACTTCGAAATCTAAATCACTGCTATGTGCGACAGAAGGAACGTAGTATTCATCCTGGCGGAACCACATTGGAAACAGCCTTGCATTCGCAACAACACGCGCCGATCATTAACCTTTGCTTCCTGCCACTGAGTGAATGTTGGATCCAACATACGTTTCCTTTCATCCGGTGGTCTTTTAATTTTCTGACCTGTTTATCATGTATATCCTTGTCAAAAGCCTTACTGAAAACATGTGTACTACATCAAATGCACTACGCTGATTGAAACTACTCGATATCTTCTCAAAAGTTTCAATCACGTTGGTCAGATGCGACCTTGCCTTAATATTACGTATTAAATGCCATTCATCAAACAATGTATTTCTAAATTGAGTGGATTTTTTACAATAATATTACCAACACCGAGATTATTCTGACTGTCATATAATGGCTGGGTAGACCCCTTCTTCCAGTTTAAAATACTTCCTTCTCTGTCCTTAAATAAAATAGCTGATGCAGCCTACAAATGAAACAGAAACACATTTAACTGGGATCGGATGAACAAAATAACACTTTGAATCGCAGTTACCTCTTACAGCTATATTTGCAAGATAACTCCGATCTGATGTTACCGCTTTCCCCGCACTTCCGCTTCATGCAGACAGGTATAATTTCCTCCTTTGGTGTGGTCTATATTCCTGATGGTGATGGTGACAGATTTGCTCCCTGCAGCTGCAAGCTGGCAATCCATGTAATTTGCTTCTCCTTGTCTGTAAAAGCAACATGTGAGGGCAGGAATGTCCCGGGGGATATTACACTGTAATCCACAGAAATAATTGTTTTGTGACGGCCTGTAAATGGAAACAAATAGTCGCGACAGTCGACTTCAAATGCAACACAAACTTACTTTGCGAACTGTAATATGAATGACCTACGCTTCGGTATACAGGACATAAATATGCAGATAACAGCAAAGAACAATTGGAGGTTAGTAACATACTGAAAGGCTTACACTCCGGGACTGGAGTGGTGTCCTCCCGCAGGTCGGGGTAGACGATTATTTTGCAGGGGCCAGAGCTCCAGCTCTTATACTCCTGCTGTACGAGGTCGGTGCGGCAGATCTAGTTGCCTGACCCTTGCAAAGAATAAAGCACCGGCTCAAACTCGTGCCGTCGCTGATGTGCAACGGTCAGCAGACATAAAAAGAATCCACGCACAGGCATCTTCCAATCGTGGACTTCACATCTGGAATAACGGAACCTTCATTTAAATATCTGCGAACTCCTTCCCTTTGGTGTGGAATCATGTCAAACTCGCTCGAGGGACAGCCAGTGACGATGAGTAACATACAGGGGGAGAACATGCACGGATTCAAAAATTGGGCTGACATATGGATAATTAAATGTCACAAAGGAAAGTGTGAAATGAGGGGTTTTAGAAGGCAGGATGAGGAGCAATAAACTAAACGAAATATAAACCAATTTTACACGGGGTGCATGCTCAGGGAGACATGCACATGTCTTCTAAGATGGCGGGAAAAGTTCAAAAGGCTGTTATGTAAAATTTGTAAATAAATGGATAGAATATAAAAGCAAGTAAGATATGCTAAATCTTTTCAAAAATCACTTTATTTAACCCTGATGGAATTTTGTGTCCAGCGCAGGTCGTCATACTTGAGGAAGCATGTCATGGACAAAGAGATGGTAACGCGGAGATTGACAAGAAGTGTACCAGGGATTTGAGATTTCAATTCTGTGGTGAGACGGGAGAAGTTGATCTTTCCTCCTCAGATCAGAGAAGGATGGTCGGAGATTTAAAAGAAGCGAATATATTTAACGATTAGCTGCGATTGAGCAAAAATAGAGAAACTGCTTTCTGTGCCAAATAGTTGGTAACTGGACAATACAGATTTAAGGTAACTCGCAACAGAACCAGAGGGGAGAAGGTGAGGTTTTACACAGTAAGTTCTTATCGTCTGTAATGTACTGCAATGAAAGTGTAGTGTAACCTTGAAAATGTAATTGTATAAATACTCAAGGGAAATATGTGAAAGGATACGGTTGAAAGGCAGCTTAATGAGATGAATATGAAAGCTTTTCTAAGAGCCAGCACAAGTAAAATGGGCCCGAACAGTCATCCTCTGTGTTGTATCGCTCTACGATTATACGATCAGTGGTGAAGTTGGCAGTAAAGGATCAGTTTGCGTGTCCAGGATTAAATAAAGTTTTGTTGATATAAGGGGGATTTTCTGCATACCAAGAGCGATGAATATATAGATTAACAGTCGCTGCTCTCCTCCATTAACCCGCGATTGTGACCATGTCCTGCTCGCTGAGCTGGGAATCTAAACAGTTACTTTGAACGGAGGTTTCATGTTTGCATCGGTACCACCCTAAATCAGCTGGGGATTTATTTCCAAAACAAAATGTAGAGCAAAATGTCACTGCAGGGGAAAAATAGTAAGATTTGTATTTACAGCGCACCGTTCAAGCCCTTAGGAAGTCCCAACGCGCTTTAAAGGCAATGATGTGTTATTTGAAGTGCATTCACTGATGCAATGTAGGAAACGCGGCAACTAATTTGCAAACAGCAAGCTCCCAGAAACAGCTATATGATAATGACCAGATCATCAGTTTTTTTTAATGAAGCTGGTTGCGTGATTAATATTGGTCAGGTCTCCGGGGATATGTCCCCTGCACTTATTCAATCTTTTCCATCCACTTCAGCGTGCAGGCGGGGCCTTCAGTTGCCTAAGAACTCATGTTTAGAGTGGAAGCAAGTCTTCCTCGATTCCGAGGGACCGCCTATGATGATGGATGGTGGAACAGTCTCGAAAGGCTCAAGAAATTAACCCTGTTCCTATGTTGGGTGTTCTGTCAGTCGTTATATAAATTAAGCAAATTCCATTCTAAGGGGATAAATGTTCATAATCTACCCATGATGTAAACATTGTATGCAACATGTATTTTTTCAAAATAGAATATCTAACCTGCTGCTCCCGTGGTGCTTCCACTTACCCATCAACAGCGACGTCTATGAAATGTATCAACATGATTTGAATTATATCCTCTTGATGGGAAAGGGTGCAGAAGAGTATATTGAAAGCCCATATGCATAGACTTTCGTATTGTAAGGACTATGCTCCTACGGAGTTAGTGCATTTTTTCATGGTGATAATGTTGCAGTGTCAATGCAGCCAGTGTGAGGGAGATTCGCCTGTGGATACTCTGTTGATGAGAATCCGCCCAAACCAACGTTGCCTTTTCTGGAGTCCCGCTTGATGTGGGCATTCCACTGAGACTGAAGCTACGCAGCTCAGTGTTCGAAGTGAAGACGCCAATTCATGTATCGGGACCAGGCACGATTACATACACATTTCAGGTCCTCTGTCATAAGGCGGAACTTCAGTTAGTAAAGTGGGGCCCGAGAGCGCTCCTGACAGAGTGTTACATCACGATCTGCCTTGGCAATTTAATCAGCTGATTAAATGAGTTTTGAGACTCTAGTGCCATGTCGACTTGAAGGAGGTGGCCCTAACGCACGCCACATCCTGCATACTAAAATATTATTAATCTGCTTCCTGTGTCAGCAATTCCTTCGTCGACATACTTATTTCTCTCTTTTTCCTTGTCAAATTCTCCCAGTTTACATTCAGTAAACCCACAACTCCTGTCCACATGTTGCAGTAGATCAATAAATATTCAGATTAGCTGGTTTCTGACAACACCAATGGGTAGCAGTAATGTTGGTGGGAGGAAAAGTCTATCGATTGAAATCCACCAGTGTGCTTGAATTTAAAAAAAGCTCATATACATCATTCATCCTCGGGCCAATACTTACCCAAGCAGCCATTCCAAATAAAATAAAAGTGACCTTGATTGAAAAAATATTGCTTTTGATGCTTTTATTTAAGTCATTTTCCATTTAGAGTAAACAGATATTTCATCCCACTCTTCAACTCCTCTCTGAATTTCGTCTGGGTTAATCCATAGATACACGTGTTTGTCCAAGCAGAAAGAAGCTGCAGCATGAATCCAACCTGCTGAACCCGATACAGCGGAGTATTGAGGTATTTGTCGATATAATTATAGTTTTCCACTAACCAATTTAGCGAATAAACTACATATATCATCCACAAAAGTATGAAATTACCAGATAGAGTAAACAGCAATATCATGGATTTTTTCCGGTTCTCCATCTTTTGGTCATTCTGATCCTGACCATTGTTCCGGAGACCCCTGCGGATTCTATTTGCCGCTATAATGTGTCTGACCGTTAGTGCATTGAACGAAACAATTAAACAGATCTGTACTAAAGGGGTTATAATACTATCAATCCACTCATATGCGCTCCAAAAAGGCGAATTATAGTGCTTTCATTCGAAAAACAAAACCAGGGAACTTGATCAATTATAATTTTAGGCTGGAATGTAAAGTAAAAGGGGATACATCTAATAGGGCTAACCACGCACACGGCTCCTAAACCACAGTCGCAGTTCTCTGCGTGCAATATTTCGTTCTGAGCTTCTGACAGCAAATGGCTATAAAGCGATCAAAGGTGAAAGCAACCGTAAACCATACCGAACAATCAATGGATGCAATGCACAACACAACCAACACAGAGCATACAGGAGTGATGGACAAGAAATTAACAGGAAAATACATAATATTAATGCGATTCAGAATTACATCAGTGACAACAACAAATAGATCGGCCGCTGCCATTCCCACCAGATAGCGAGTGATGCATTTGGAGAGACCACACTTTCTGCGGGAGAGTATCACAATCGCCACCATGTTAACTTGAAGAAATAGGAATACAAAATTTAGTTTAGACTCTGCCAATATGTTCTGTTTACCACAATCTCGTGTCAATTGCTGCTAGGTTTTTGGTCTGTGCCGTTGGTAAATGACTATTTCGCTCGTAGCCCACGCATGTTTCATATTATGAAAATAATAGCAAAATTGGACAACCACAAAATAGAGAAATTTATATAATGCATTTTTCAATGAGCCGCATAGAAGAGCATGGTGAAATTCATTGGAGACTAAGAAAGGTTGGATTCAAATGGATTGAAATATTAAAAATAAATAAAACATGTAAAGAATGGAAAGTTCACAGTGATGAGCTATGCAATAAAATTTAGAGAGCCATAATAAATTGAGTGGCTTATACAATATTTTTTCCATGGCTAGCTTTGTGAATTAAAGTAAAACCACAAATCAATAATGACCTCTAAAATAATCTTGTTGGCGGATGAAATGACACAATAGAATTGAATAACGAATCGCCAGGTTTCAAGAAAGGCAACTCCTTTAACAGTCGGACAATCATTAAGGTTTATGAGATTACTCTAAATGGAAGATATAAAGTATCACAATGCAAGAAGGGATTCAGTGATGAACATAACGTAAGAGTCAACTGTAGACAATCAATGACAAATTGAATATTTATGCTCGGAATATAATGATAATGATTTTGGAAGTTGCATGTACAGTGTGAAATAAAACAGCTGTAACAAATACTAATTTGAGATAAGGAGTTATGTTAAAAACAAGAGAGATAACGTGGAATTGTGAGATTATATACCGGGAAGTTTAAAAAGTGCAAATTAGGAAGAATCCAGGATAAAGTGCTGCAAAATATCAGTCGGGCGTGCACCTTAATGTACAGGAGAGGAGATAAAGTCTGGACTGCAGACCCTGGCTCAGATCATTGACGATAAGAATGTTTATATGAGGTGTATTCAAACGTCATTGAATTGAGAGGACAGTGAAGAACACTAAAATAAATAAATCCAAGAAAGGTTTAGCAGCTCACAGTAAGGAGACAACTGAAACACGAATACCTGTAATGGTTTTGGAAAGTACAATAAATATCACAAATATATGCAGTAAATTCAGGGATTCATTCATTAAAGTAAAACACACAGTAAAACAGAAGTAGCATATTGACTTGAGAGATTGCAATGAAATAAAAATATAAAAGCAACAGGTACTTAAAATAATTAGAACATAGAACGATGAAATTATGGAAACATCAACTATTGATATAAGACATTATATCAAAAAGGAAATAAAATATTATCATGAAATAATGAGTTGAGATGTCACGTTAAAAGTGAAATAATAGCAGTACAAATAAAAAGGAAATCAGCCGTGCGAATATCGGGTTCTGATCCGCTTCATCTGATTTCCACGGCAGTCGACTTTGCATTCCAGCCCTTTAGCAATAATCATGTGCAAGGCCCAATATACACATCTGCGGAGTTATTAATCCTCTAGAAATTCGGTAATGCCGCAGTTGGGCGTTAAATATTAAAAAGTGGAAAAATTTGTACTAGACTTAAATCAATCGCTCTAAGCGGTATTTAGTTTTGGCAGACCAAGTGGAAAGTGGAGTGCTAATTCAAGCACCAATCTTCTCTTAGGGTTATAACGTGCGAGAGAGGGGAGGCCGCAAAGAACACTAAACCATGACGAGCACAGTGCTAACGGCATGTGAAGCTGTGTCCAACGCATAATGGAAAGCCCAATGATGTTGCATCAGCTAGTTGTCCGCCAGCTCTGTTTTGAAGGCGACCGGCATGACTCACATTATCGTCGTGAACACTTCTACAAAGTGAAGGGCTTGGACACCTTGCACGACTGAGACAGGAAAAACTTTGCACAGTCACCAGACGAGTGCAAATAATAAAGTGTAGTCGAGCTGAACAGCAGATCCTTTAATTACTGCTCGCCTATTGGCAATCCGGATTTGTAACGCATCCTCTCGCTGTCAACTTCGGAGTGCATTGATACTGCAGGGTGCGCGAGTTAATGTTCTATCCAGGGCACTAATGGAGCACTGCGCACTTTATGACATCACAATCTGCGAATTACCAGAGGCACAGGTACGATGAGTTAGCGCAAGTGCTAATTCGGCACCGAGGTTTGCGTGTGTTGCTGCATTCACCGCAACCAATCACTAAACAATTAGCTTCCTGACAGGAGGCGCTAACCTATCGCTTTTCCAGCTCAATTAACTTAAATAACATTATTTTCGTGGAGTTTTGTGTTGGTTGCAAACTTTACGTGCATCTATATGGTTCAGCTGCACTACTTCTTCTTCAGGTAAAGAATTGGTCTGGCATATACAGTCAACAGCGACGCAAAGGCAATCATTGTTGGTCCCGAAGACAGCTGCACAAAACCATCTTGCGATCTCTCTGACGACGTGCAAGTCAGAGCAGTGCAGAATGGGGGGAACACCCAAATGAGAACTGTCGTGACATCAACAATCTGTCTGAGCAGACAATCAAAATCCATAATTCTCACCGACCAGCAAACAGGATGTGGCGATTTTGCTTTTATTCAGACAGTTTAAAAATGTTGTTGGCAGCAGAATAAATATTGAGGTTCTCGCATGGGACAAGGTAAAACTGATATAAATACTAGCAATAATTTAAAAAATGTATATTTTTAAGTTTAATAATAATTGTTATTTTCATTGTTATGCAAAACTTTGATCACGCTACAAATCCAAATTAATTTTCCAAGAGCATAACTTTTCTTTAGCTGGCAATAGGCGATTACACCCCAGTTACCTTATTGCAACAAGGCTATATGTTAATCTTTCGTTTAACAGCGAGATTAGACAGAAAAGACAAGTCTTGGTTAGTTGGACTTTCCCTGCTTACAGTGTAACCAGGCTAATGGAGGTGGAGAAGGGGCGGGGCTCAGCAAAGCCTGTGTAAAATAGTGAATATGTGACTACAAATTCAGGATTTTCTTGTTTGATGCATATGCCCTTAATCATGATCAAGTGGTCAGGTTCAAAGGGATAATAACTGTGGATGATTTTAGTTCGCCATCTTAATCACAACAAATTCCAGGCCAATAGCACATATTCCACGCAATACTCGCAGCAGGGCGACTCAATCGTTCCATGGTACCTCATGGCAAGAACAAGGGAGTGGCTTTTACAGCCCGAGGGCAACACATTTGATAATATAACAAGCTATCATGTTAATGAAGAAATATGTGAACACAACTGGAATGGGGTCTATGAGGTTATTCTTCCATCAAGTTCTAGAATCAGATTTGTTTCATTGTGATACGATTCAGTGCAACTTGAATATTGGTGACAATTTCACCTTCAAAGACTTTAACTGAGCAAGTGAAGAGCAGGATGCGACTGTAGCGAATATATGTAACATCCCACTTTTATGCAGAGACAAATTAACTGATGAACAAAGTGAACCTTATGAGTTAGGAAACTGGAAACTACTTTCTGCTGCAATGTTAATTGCTACCCTTTTGTCCCCAATCGTCCTCGCATGTACAACTTAATTAAAATCATTACAGTAAACCAACATGTCCCAAAGCGTTTCTGTACTATTTCTGATCAGATGTCTATGTCTATTTTAGATGGAAAATTCCACAATGCACATGAGATTAGGCTAATTCGGCAATATTGCTTCTGCCAAATACTCAACAAACGTTAACCTTTCGACAAAGAAGTGCATTTGATTCTAGAAATGGCTCTAGGGCGATTCGCAAAATGGGCGGTAACGGATCGTCCACCCGTTATAGATAGTAACTTTGACTGCACGTGGGACCGAATAGCTGATGCTGCCACCAACGGGCACCCGATCCTCTACCGCCCGTTTTGAACCACTGCCCGAGATGGATTTATTGGCCTGCACATTTCGATGATCCAGTTCAATGTAAGCTGTACAGAAAATAATTTGTAACAAAGGTGTCGCTGGGCTGGCCACCCTACAGGAACAGTAATCATCACATAGGGCGTTACAATATGACTAACTGGATGTAATATCTTACCGGTGACACCAAAGACTGCAAGCATAGGGTAGTAGATTCGTTCGATTCGATATATTAGTGGATATCCCATTTTCCGCGAGAAACAGCGATATCTGTGCTGCTAATCAGAAGGCTGCAAAATGATCAAATATTAAGATTAGTTCAAAGGAAATTGACTGATATACGAGAGAACCTCCATGCAGCTAATTCGCGGGAATGTGCCACACGTTATGTTAGTTACATTGGCTCGAACAACTAGATTCATTAACCACTTAATGTTCTACTTTTATTGAGCAATACAAATAGCTTTATGAGTATTCAGACACATACGATAACATATTGTTTCCTATTTATTCACAATAAATAAAAATACAACTGTTTTCCCGAAACACCAGTGTTGTGTTACAGGAGTCTTCTTATTTATATGATGCTTTTAAATTGCCAAATGGGCTGTTATGTCAATTCTGTATTAACTCTTCCAGAATTTGCACTCACAACATTGTGCATAGATTAGAGACATGCAAAGTCAGTACCGTGGAAGTTTGCAATGCAAATAGATATGTCAATTCATATCTTGTCATACAAAGTATCAAATAAGAACTGGGCTTTACCAAATATTTTTGTTTTCAAAAAAAGAATTCACAAGCTTATGATATTCGCCGTGTCTATTGCTGGCATCCCCATTTTTAAGCGTGAGAAGTGAATAAGAACATGATAATAATTAGGAACAGAATAGGCCATTCGGCCCCCTCGAGCCTGCTCTGCAATAAAAGAAAGTAATGGGTGATCTTCAACCTCAACTCTTGTTTGCAGCACTGTCATCATATCCCATGATTCGCCTAAGATTCAATAATCGACCGACATCCACCGCGAATATACTCAAAGACGGAGCGTCCATTCTCATCTGGGGGACAGAATTCCAAAGATTCATCACTCTCTGAATGAACAAGTTCGTTCTCATTTCTGTCCTAACTGGCCATGCCTTCATTTTGAGACTATGTCCCTTGGTTCTGGACACCCCAGCCAGAGGGTACGGCCTCCTGACATTTGCCCTTTACGAATTTTGTATATTCAATGATATCTACTCCTTTTCTTCTGAAATCTAGAGAATATAGCACTAGTCTACTCAATTTCTCATCATTGGACAACTGACCCCATCCCAGGACTAGGCTGGCGAAGCTTCCTTGCACCTCCTCTATAGCAATGTTATCCTTCTCAAATCCACTTGAATTTAAGGCCAACACACCATTTGCTTTCTTAATAGCTTTCTGTACTTGTATGTTAACGAGCAGCGCTTCGTGTACAAGAACACCCAGGTTCCTCTGGACACCACCATTTTCGCATTTCTCTCACCATTTCAAATATACTCTGCTTTTTTATTTTTCCTACCAAAGAGGAAACATAGATTTCTTCATGTTACATTCCGTTTACCAAGTTGTTGCCAATTCGGCTAGTCTTTCTAAGTCCCCTTGATACCTCGTTGCATCCTGCTCACAACTTACATTTGCACCTAATTAGGTGGATATGGATTCATAGATGTTCAACACCGTCACCTTTGCATTGTCAAAGAAAAAACTGATACATGCTTATGCACATTCAGACTGTAGTCGCATAGATTTACATAGGGGGATATTCAACCATTTTCACCTGCGCCAGGCTTTTGGACGCAGTCCTGTTCATTCCCGTAGCCCATTAGTCCTAAGCCCCTAGCTGTATCTCAATTCTTGCACCTACTTGCAACTGTGGAAATCGCACGTTCTTCTTACCAACATTTTTTGCACATACCAAACTGGCTGTATTTGGCTCCTGGTGCTCATTCACTAACGTTAACTAATTTAACACGGTGTCAGGTGCGTTGTAGTTTCAAACATTAAATATTTCACCTGCTAAGCGTCCTTCATTTCTAAACATGTAAACATGAAAACTGGTATAATGTAGGATGAAAATAAATCACGGGCTGTGGCGCAAATTGGGCGGTATTAAATCGGACGTCAGTTATGCGCAGTACCTGATTGTCAGATCCACTGCAACCCAAAGACAGTGAAGACAAAAAGGTGCAAATAATTTATAAACGAATCACTTTATAAAAGGTGCGTACTGAATCAAGTTATCGACGGGATACCACAAGCACTATTACACACATATCACATCATTAGGGAAGGATCAGTGCCAAAAGACTGCTATCCATATATTCCACCGACTGCATTCCTCTCGTTTACATTCAGCTGAGGCTGAACCAGATTGTTTGCAACTTTGGTGCCATATTGGACACCAACTTTGAAATTACCATCGCCAAATTCATCCCTGCCTCAACTCATCTGCTAATGAAACCCTCATCCATGCTTTATTTACTTCTGGACTTGACTGCTACAAAGCACTCTTGTTGACCTCCCACGTCCTACCCTACATAAGCTTGAGGTCATCCAGAAGTCTGCTGCCCGTGTTCTCACCCGCACCACGTTCGGTTCATTCATCACCAGTTTTCTCCCTGACATAAATTGCCCCACGATCAAGCAACGCCTCAATTATAATATTCTCATTTTTTTTCTAATCCTTCCATCGCATTGCCCCTCCCTATTTCTGTAATCTGCTGCAGTCCCACATCACCGCTGCCCATCCCGAGCTATTTGAGCTCTTCTAATTCTGGCCTCTTGAGCATCCTGATTTTAATTGCACAACTATTGATGGCCTAGCCTTCAGCAGGCATGGCCCTGAATACTGGAGTGCTTCCCAAACCTCACTGCCTCTTAATCTCTCTTTCATCCTTTAAACCACTCATCCAAACGTACCTCCACTGCCATGTCTTGTTCAGCTGAACTAATTTCTCCTTAGATGGTTCAGCTTTGAAATGTTTTTTACAGCACTGGTGCGAAGCGCCTTGAAATGTTTTGCTATGTTAAAGGTGCTATATATATATATTTCGTCTTGATAACTGTCCAAGCTAACAACATCAGTATCCTCATTCAAGTTAACATCCCCAGGATTGAAGCACTGGCCACACTCGATCAGCTTCGCTCCAGGCCACAAAGTTCGCATGCCAGCCACGAGACGCCCCAAGCAAATACTCTATATGGAGTTTCTTCGTGGTAAATGAACTAAAGGTGGGCATCGGAACCGGTAGAGGCACACGCTCGATTCCTCCCTGCTAAGGTACGACTTCACCACGGACATATGGGAGTGCCTGGCGGAAGACCGCCCTAGGTGGAGAAAATGCATCCACGAGGACGTTGAGCTCTTCGAAGCTCAATGCCGAGAGCCTGCAGACGTCAACCGCAGGCAGTGGAAGGAGCGTGAGGCAAACCAATGCCACCCACCGCTTCCCTCGAAGTGTGAAGGTCCCACCTGCGACAGAGTCTGTGTCTCATATTGGACGGTTCTGCCAACAAATAACTCACCTCAGGAGCGTAAGCAAGTATTCCTCGATTCCGAGGGACTGCCGATGATGATGATGATATATATATAATAGTTGGTTTTGTTGCACCGAATTTCCTGTCTAACCAAATTTATGTTACCATATTGTGGAGCATGCCACACCGTTTCGAAAATGTTCAATGCTCTGCGCACGTAGCTCAGTGTCTGGCAGATATCCCTTCTATATTTACCTGCAAAAACGATGCGAGTTACAACTAGTCTGTCATCAGCTTGCACAATAACTAACTCCCTAACCTTAGCCTAATTACAGGTGATTGTCTGTTAAATGTTAACTGCCACTGACTTTCAGTTTTAACTTAAAAGTTTAAATTATTAAATAAGAAAAGTATGTTCACATTCAGCCTGATAAAATAACACTACCTATATTGTTTACTCACTATTTACCAATTTAAACAAATACGTTATTACAACAATGATAATGGGAAAAAGAGGCTGCTCGTGATCAATGTTGGCATTTCGAAAATTGATAACGGTGTTATGTCAATGATCATTTAAGATGGCCGACATGTTGAACAACGACTTTGCTTCAGCGTTTACAGTAGAGGAAGAGTATAGCATGTCGGAAGTTATAAGCAATCCTGTAATGAACTAGGGACTCAATCTAATTGACAGAGCAAAATCGCTGTAATGTAGAAACTAGTGGCACTATGGAGCAACAGATCCGCAGGACCAGATGGTTTTTTTCCAAGTGATTTAAATAAATAAAGCGAGCACATTGAAAATGCTCTAACTGTAAACTTTGTCAATTCTCTCAATGAATAAATGTTTATTTTGATGTAAAAATTGCGCAGGTCTCTCCGTTATTTTGCAATGTTGAGCAAGTGAAACCAGGAAATGTTTGGAACACCTCGTATCGGGAAATTGGCCAGAAATAAGGATGGGGTGACTGAACACCTTGAACAATTTTAGCTGATCAGAGAGATCCAGCGTGCATTTGAAAAATGTAGATCAAGCCTGACAAAGCTGAAGATTTTTTTAAAGTGTTGTGTTCGGTAGTGGATAGGGGAATGTCAATGGATGTTATTTATGTGAACTTCTAGAAGTCACTTGATTATGTCCGTTATAATTGACTGTTATCTAAGATTGAATCCCATGGAAATGAAGGCCAATTATTGAGTTTGTTAGGAAATTGGCCGAGCAGACGGAGACGGGGACAATGGGAAGATTTTCCTAATGGCAGGATGTGACTAATGGTGACCTGCAGGATCTCAGTTGGGTCCTGAACTATTCCCTATTGATTAGCGAAGTAAATTATGTGATAGAAAGAAACACATCAAAATTTGCCGCTGACACAAAGATTGATGGAATTGTGGTCAGTGCATACAATTACAAAAATGCGTTGATTGATTAAGTGAGTCAGCAAAACTCTTGCAAAAAGGTTTCAATGTTGGCAACTGTAAGGTCATCTATTTTGGAATAGAAAATTGTGCATAGCCTACTTTCTAAATGCTGAAACGCTAAAAACAATGAAGGTAATCAAAGTGTCCAGGCTCCACGTACGTAGAATGGAAGCACCTTCAATATTTACAGCAGGGAAGGAGGCCACTCTGGCCCATCGTGTCCGTGTCAGCCAACAAGAGGCGATCCAGCCTAATCCCAGTTTCCGTCTCTGAGTCCATAGCCCTGCAGTTTGCAGCGCTTCAAATGCATTTTTTAACGTGTTGAATGTTTCTGCCTCTAACGCCGTTTCAGGAACTGAGGCATAAACCAACACAGCCCTCTGGGTGAAGAAATTTCCCCTGACATCCTCTCTAAATCTTCTAACAATTACTTAAAATGTATCATCCCTGCTTGTTGAACAAACTGCTCAGGGAAATAGGTCATTTTTATCCAATATGTCCAGCCCCCTCATAATTTTATATAGCTCCATGAGGCATCCACAGCCTCATCTGTTCAAAGGAAAACAAATCCAGTCTATCCAGTCTCTCCAGATAACTAAGATTCTCCACGCTCGGCAACATCCTCGTAAATTTCGTCTGTACCCCTTTCCAGAGCAATCACATATTGCCTGTATTGCGGTGACCAGAACTATGGGCAGTACTCCATCTGTGACCAACCATTGCTTTAGACAGTTCAAGCATAACCCCCTGCTATTTTATTCTAGGCCTCGGCTAATAAAGTCAAGCATTCCGTTTACCTTCCTAACCACCTTACTACATTGCCTGATACATTCAGGGATCTGTGTACCTGCACTCCAAGATCCCTTTGTTCCTCAACACTTCTCAGTTTCCTACATTTTAAGGTGTATTGTGTTACTTGTTAGCTCTCCCCTCACTAGTTGACAGATATCTTCCTGCAGTCAATAACTTTCTTGTTCATTGTCGAACACACAGCCGAAGTTCGTGCCATCTGCACACTTGTTAATCATACCCCCTATATTCAGGTCGAGATCATTGACGTATTGCACAAAAATCAAGTGACCTAGTACTGAGCCCTGTGGAATCCCACTGGAATCAGCTTTCCAGTCACAAAAACACACATCAACCATTACTGATTCCTGCCTTTGAGTCATTTTGGATCCAACTTGTCACATCTCACTGGTTCCTATAGGTTTATATCTTCGAGACCACTCTGCTATGTGGAGCCTTATCAAAAGCCTTGGTGAAATCCATATACAATATATCAAAGTCACTGCCATCATCGACGCTGCTTGTTAAATCCTCACAAAATTCAATCAGTTTAGTCAGACACGACCTTCACATAACAAATCCATGCTGATTGTCCTTGATTAATCCATGCCTCTATCAATTATGATTTAACCTGTCCTTCAGAATTGTTTCCAATACGGTTGTCACCGCCTAGTTTAGGCTGACTGGCCTCCAAATATTCAGCATTTCCCTTATTCGCTTCTTAAATATTGGTACCACATTAGCAGTCCTCCAGTCCTCTGAAAGCAAAGCCGAGAGAACAGGAAAATCATGGTCAAAGCCTCTGATCTTTCCTCTCTTGCATCATTTAATTGCCTGGGATACATTACTTCCGGGCCAAGGGAATTATCCACGTGAAATTGTGCTCAACAAGTTAATACCTTTTCTCTCACAATTTTTATTAATCTATTTTTTCAAACGTCTCCCCCCGCCCACCCCGCCCCCGCCGATAGCAGTGTCTGCATCGCCCCGCTTCTTTGTGAAAAGAGACGTAAAGTATTCAAGAAAAACCATGCCCACATCTTCCGTCTCCAAACACAGATCACCTTCATGTTCTCTAATTGGCCCCACTTTTCTTCGTTGTAATTCTGCTCTTAATATATTTATAAATAATCTTTGAGTTTTCCTTGATTTTACTTGCCAAGAAGTTTCCATGCTCTTCCTTTACTGAGCTAATATCCTTTTTAATTTCACCCCTGCACGCAGTAATCGGGAGCAGCGTGAGGTCGAGGATCGTGGCCTATAAAAGGCCTGAAGTTTGGGCAGTCGGAGCAGCAGTCGGGTGCAGCGGGAGTTCGAGGACGAGGATTTTAAAAGGCCATCAGCAGTTCGGGAGCGGCAGTTCGGGAACAGGAGCTGGTGCAGGGACAAAAGTAAACAAAGAAGTAATAAGAAATCGAAGTTTGACGTCACAACCAAGAGGGTAAGTGATTGGCTAGTGGATTGGTGATTATTTAAACATTTTCGTTTTCTTTCATATTTGGAGGTAACATTTTGGCAATTTTGCCAAATTAAGTTAATTTAAGGATTACATCATGGCAAGAGAGTCCAGACGCGTGTCGTGCTTCTCATGTGTAATGCAGGAAAGCAGGGACGCTTCCAATGTCCCTGAGTACTATGTGTGCAGGAAGTGTGTCCATTCGGCAGCTCCTGACAGACTGCATTATGGCACTGGAGTTCCGCATTGACTCACTTTGGAGCTTCCAAAGTGTCGTGAATAGCACGTTTCGTGCGTTGGTCACACCGCAGGTAAAGGTTACATGGGCAGATAGGGAATGGGTGACCATCAGGCAGAGAAGTGGAAGGAAGGTAGTCCAGGGGTCCCCTGCGGTCATCCCCTCCAAAATAGATATACCGTGTTGGGTAATGTTGGGGGAGATGACCCATTTGCGGAAGGCAGCAGCAGCTAAATTCATGACACCATGGATGGCTGTGCTGCAGAAGAGAGCAGGAAAAAGAGTGGGAGAGCTTTAGCGGTTGGGAATTCTATTGTAGGAGGAAGCGATAGGCGCTTCTACGAAGGCAATCGAGACAGCAGGATGGTATGTTGCCTCCCTTGTGCAAGTATTAAGGATGTCTCGGAGCAGCTGCACAGAATTCTGCAGGGGTAGGGTGAACAGCCAGTTGTCGTGGGACATACAGGTACCAACGATAAAGGTAAAAACCTGAATGAGGTCCGACAAGCTGAATTTAGGGAGTCCAGGTGTTTAAATTAAAATGTAGGTCCTCAAAGATTGTTCTCAGGATTACTACAATGCCACGGTTTAATCAGACTCGAAATAGCAGGATAGTTACAACGAATACGTGGCTTGAGGAATGGTGCAACAGGGAGGATTCCAATTCCTGGGCCATTGCAACCGTTTTGGGGGAAAGTGGGACCAGTACAAACCGGACGTTCTGCATCTGGGCAGGAACAGAACCAATGTCCAAGGTGGTGTGTTTGTTAGTGCAGCTCGGTAGGGTTTAAACTAATATGCAGGAGGGTGGAAATCTATGCAGGGAGACAGAGGGAAGTAAAATAGTGGCAGAAGTAAAGGTAGAAAGGAGATAAGGAAAAGTGCAGGGCAGAGAAATCACTGGCAAAATCAAAAAGGGCCACATGACAACACAATTTTAAAAGGACAAAGATTGTTAAAGATACAAGCCTGAAGGCTCTGTGTCTCAATGCGAGGAGCATTCGTAATACGATGGATGAACTAACTGCACAGATAGCTGTTAATGGACATGATGTATTTTGGATTATGAAGATATGGCTCCAGCATGACCAAGGCGGGGAACTCATAATCAAGGGGTATTCAATATTCAGCAAGGATAGACAGAAAGTAAAAGGAGGTGGGGTTGCGTTGCTGGTTAAAAAGGTGACTGATGCAATTGTAAGGAAGTAAATTAGCTTTGATAATGTTGAATGTGTATGGTTACAGCTACGGAAAACGTAACCAACCAGTAGTAGTGAGATAGGGGATGGAATCAAGAGGAAATTAGGGATGCGTGCAATAACGGTACAGTAGTTATCATGGGTGACTTTAATCTGCATATAGATTGGGCTAACCAAACTGGTAGCAATACGTTGGAGGAGGATAGGCTGGGGTGTATAAGAGATGGTTTTCTAGAACAATACATCGAGGAAACAACTCGAGAGCTGGCCATCCTAGACTGTGTGTTGTGTGATGAGAGATGATTATTTCGCAATTTTATTGTGCGCAGCCATTTGGGGAAGAGTGATCATAATATGGTAGATTTCTTCATTAAGATGGAGAGTGACACAGTTAATTCAGAGACTAGAGTGCTGAACTTAAAGAAAGGTAACTTCGAATGGTATGAGACGTGAATTGGTAGGATAGACTGGCGAATGTTACTTAAAGTGTTGATTTAGGAATAGCAATGGCAGACATTTAAACAACACAAGAATGAACTTCAAAAATTGTACAGCCCTGTCTGGCATACAGATAAAATGTGGAAGGTGGTTCAATCGTGGCAAACTAGAGACATTAAAGATAGTATTAAATCCAAGGAAGAGGCATATAAATTGGCCAGAAAAACAGCAAACCTGAGGACTGGTAGACCTTTAGAATTCAGCAGAGGAGGAAAAAGGATTAAATTAGCAGAGAACAGAAAACTGACTACAAAAACCTATGTGAAGAGAAAATGATTAGTGTAGGTCACTGTTTTTCAGAATCAGGTGAATTAATAATGGCGACAAACGAAATGGCAGACCAATTGAACAAATGCTTTGCTTCTCTAGTCTCTGGATCAGTTCCCATGCATTGGATGGCAGCTAATGTAAGCCCACATTTTTAAAAAGAAGGGAGAGAGAAAACAGCGATTTATAGACCAGTAAGCCTGACATTGGTAGTGGGAAAAATTTTGGAATGAATTATTCAAGATGTAATGGCAGCGCGTTTCAAACGCAGTGACAGGATCGGTCCAAGTCAGCATGCATTTATGAAAGGGATATGAAGCATTACAAATCTTCGAGAATTTTTTGCCGATTTAAAAGTTACAGTGGCCAAAGGAGAACCAGTGGATGCTGTGTATTTGGATTGTGAATAAGATCCTACACAAGAGATTAGTGTGCGAAATTAAAGCACATGGTATTGGGAGTAATGTCTTGACGTGGAAAAGAATTGGTTGGCAGATAGGACGCAAAGATTAGGAATAAATGGCTCATTTTCAGAATGGCAGGCTGTGGCTAGTCGGGGACCGCAAGGTTCAATGCTGGGACCACAGTTTTTTAAAATATACATGAACGATTTAGACGAAGGAATTGCATGTAATATCTCTAAGTTTCCAGGTGACATTAAACTGGGTGGCAGTGTGAGCTGTGAGGCGGATGATAAGAGGCTGCAGAGTGACGTCGACAAATTAGGTGAGTGGGCAAATACATGGCAGATGCGGTATAACGAAAATAAATGTGACGTTTCCCACTTTGGTGGCAAAAACAGGAAGAGAGAATTTTGTTTGAATGGTAAAGGATTAGGTAAAGGGGAAGTGCAACGAGAGCTGGGTGTCATGGTACATCAGTCATTGAAAGTTAGCATGCGGGTACAGTAGGCGGTGAAGAAGGCGAATGTCATGTTAATCTTCATAGCCCGTGGATTTGAGTATCGGAGCTGGGAGGTCTCACTACCGTTGTACAGGGCCTTGGTGAGGCCGCACCTTGAATGTTGTGTACAGTTTAGATATCCTAATCTGAAGAAGGACATTCCTGCTATTGCGGGAGTGCAGCGAAAGTTCACCAGACTGTTTCCCCGGATGGCAGGACTGCTATAAGAGGAAAGACTGGATCGACTAGGCTTAAAATCACTGTAATTTGAAGAATGAGTTGGGATCTCATAGTAATATATAAAATTCTGATCTGATTGGGCAGTTAAGTTGCAGGAAGAATGTTCCCGATTTTGGGCAAATGCAGAACCACGGGTCACAATCTAAGGGTAAGGGTTAAGCCATTTAGAACCGAGATGAGTAGAAATTTCTTCACTCAGAGAATATTGAACCTGTGGAATTCTGTACCACTGAAAGTTGTTGAGGCCAATTCGCTAGATATATACAAAATGGTGTTAGATGTGGCCTTTACGGCTAAACGGATCAAGGATATTGGAGAAAAAGCAGGAATTAAGTACTAAAGTGGCAAAAATGATCAGCCATGATTATATTGGATGGTTGTGCAGGCTGGAAGGGCCGAATGGCCTACTCCTGCACCTATTTTCTATGTTTCTATATTTCTGTACTCCTCCAGAAATTTTGCAGATTTAGACCCTGGAATCCGTCATAAGTCTCCATTTTTTTCTTGATTCGACCTTATATGCCCTGGGTATCCAGGCGACATCGGATGTGCTCGTCCCTACCATTATCTTTAACGGCACAAAGGTGTTTGAAACCTCCAGATCTCCTCCATGAAGTACTCCCACTGCTCAGACACGCATTTTCCTTCAAGTCGCTGTTTCCAGTCCATTGTGGCCAAATCAACTCTCAGCTTAGCAAATTTGGCTGTTCCCGAATTTGAACTTTCCTTCCTGGTCTATCATTGTCTTTTTTCATAACTGCATTAAATCTGAAAGAATTATGGTCACTGGTGGCTGAATGCCCTCCCATTGATACCCATTCCTCATGCTGAGCTTCATTTCGTATAACTCAATCGAGAACATCCGCCTCCCGAGTTGATTTCACGACGTGCAGGCTGCAAATTAACTCTTGAAAGCATTTTAGGAATTCAGCACGCTCTATGCACTTCACACAAATTTTATGCCAGTTAATATTATGATAGTTGTAATCCGCTATTATTACAGCCCTATAGATTTTACACTTCTCAGAAATCTGCCCACATATTTGCTCTTCGATCTCCCACTCACTGTTTGCAGCGTGTAGATTATGCTCACAGCAGTGTGATTGCCCCTGTTTTGTTTTTCATTTCGACCCACATCCCTCTTTGGATGTTCCCTCCAACATATCATCCCTCCTCATAGACGGAGTAGTTTAATTAATCTGTACTACGAACCGCCTTCTGTTTTTCTTCCCTCTCTATCCCGTCTCAAATTCCTGTAACCAGGAATGTTGACCTGTCATACCGGCCACTATTTTAGCCATGTCTCTGTACTAGCTATAATATCGTACATCAAGTGTCTTCCAGTGCTCTCAGCTCATCTGCATTATTCGCTATACTCCTCCCTTTGAAGTATATACCATTTGATACAGGCATACATCCTTGTTGACTGCAATCTCACTTTTGTTTTCTCTGTCCTCTAATTGACCTTCGACGTTTTTGTTTTCCAATTCAAGTTTTTCCTCCCTCTCCACTGACTCCATTCTCGGTGTCTCATCCCACTGCCAAGCTAGTATAAACACTGTCCAGTAGCATTAGCAAGCTCCCGGCGTGGATATTGGTCCCAGCTCTGTTGAGGGGCAATCCGTCCGATTTTTGCAGGTACTGCCTCCGCAGAAACAGTCCCAATGCCTCAGGAAACCAAACCCCTCCCTCCAGCACCAACGGTCCAGACACGCATCCATCCTTCTATTTCTTTACACATTAGCACATGGCATCGGGAGTAATCTGGAGATTACTACCCTTGAGGTGCTGCTTTTAATCTCTCTGCAAGTTCCCTAAAATCTGCCTCCAGGATCTCATCCCTATTTCTACCTATGTCTCGAGTAAAAATATGCACCAAGACCTCTGGCTGTTCACCCTCTTCCCCAAGAATGCCAAGCCACCGTTCGTTGATCGCCTTGATCTTGGCATTTGGAGGCAACATACATCCTGGAGTCAATTCTGCGTCTACTGAATCGTCTGTCTGCTCCTTTCACTATTGCATCCCCGACAACCCTTACACTATTTCCACTCCTCCTGTGTAGTTGAGACGGCCTTTGCTGCCGTGGACGTGGCCTTGACTGCACTGATCAGACGAACAATCGCATCCACCAGTACTCAGGATAGAATACCGGTTGGTGA
Source organism: Pristiophorus japonicus (assembly GCF_044704955.1). NCBI lineage: Eukaryota > Metazoa > Chordata > Chondrichthyes > Pristiophoridae > Pristiophorus > Pristiophorus japonicus. The sequence continues at coordinate 1,609,625 of NW_027254846.1, read as the reverse complement.
GCATGATGCCCTCCAGGGCCTCCTGCACTATCTGCCTCGTCTTCTATTGTGTGGTGTCGACCACTTGCTCTCTGTCCACTCTCTCTTAGTCTTCGGCGTGACCACCTCTTTAACAATTCTATGAACTTAGGTCCCATCTCGTGGATCCACAACGTGATTCCTGCTGCCACTCATGCTCGGTAATCCATCACTCGATTTGTTGCAGCTGGGTACACTTACTACAACTGTAGTCATACATGCTGCACGAAGCGTCCATGACTTTCCACAAATCACAGGATGTGCACTCCGCTAGATTGCGCTGCCATGCCATTCCTGCAATCCCTTGATTTTACAGACTAAGAGCGAACCTTTATTTAAAAGACAAAGCCTCACCCTTTAGTAAAAGACTAAAAACAAACTTTTATTTAAAGACGAAAAATAACTTAAATTAAAAATAAAGCACTCTCCCACTAGTCTTCAATCAGCTCGTGCCCTTGTGCCAACGTCACTTTGAATCTCTGACGTTCCTTTCGAATGTGTACTGTTGAACCTTTCTTTAACGTGCTCTGCCTTGCTTTAGCTCGCCGTGCTACTCGCACACAAGGTCCACTGCCTCTGTGGAGCCTGCACTTGCCACGCTACTTTTATATGCTCCACCCTGCGTGAGCTTCACTGCTGCTCCAATACAGTTCCACTCTCTCTGTCGAGCCTGCACCTGCTGCACGATTTTTATATGCTCCACCCTGCGTGAGCTTCAATGCTGCTCCTATACAGGTCCACTATCTCTGTCGAGCCTGCACTTGCTGCACTACTTTTATATGCACCACCCTGCATCAGGTCCCGCTGCTGCTCCCACGCAATTTCACAGCCTCCCTTAATTCATTAAAATGTCACGCACAGTTGCAGGAAATAATCAACAAGCCTAATGGTCTTTAGATCTAGAGGACTGGAATTCAAGGAATAGAAGATACTCTGCAGCTATTGGCAAGAGCACAGCTGCTGTACTAAAGCAGTTCTGGTCAGCATACCCGTTGAAGGATCTATTAATCCTAGAGGGAGTGCAGCATAGCGTTACCAGATTGATAATCGGACCCTTGTTATTTCTTTCCGAATAGAGCTTACACAAATTGTGATTGTATCCCGTGATATTTAGATGTTAATGGGATAATTTTATCAACGTTTTCCAGATATGAAGGTAAACAGATAGGGTAGAGAGAGAAAAAATATTTCCACCTGTTGGGAAGTCTAGCCAAGGGTCATCGTCTAAAACTTAGAGCCACAAATTTAATGAGTGAGATTAGGAAACACTTCTACACAGGAAGGATTGACGGCCTTTGCAATTATCTTCTGCCAACAGCAATTGGTACTCGGTCAATTGCTAATTTTAATTCTAATTTAGAAAAATATCGGTGAACCAAAGGCATTAATGGTTATGGGCCAAAGCCGGGTATACGCCTTCCAATAGCAGATTTACCAATATGTCTTGAATGACGGAACAGGCTCCAGGGGCTAATTTGCCTATTACTGTTCCTATGATCCGAAGATACTCATGACTTAATTTTAAATTAATTAATTGTGCTTAGTTATAACATAGAGAGTAATAAAATCTAAGATTGAACAAAAAGGACAGAGGAACTGATAGGTAAATAAACATGAGAAGGTTGTTCAACAATAAAAGGCTCAAGCAATCTAGCAACTCACCAAAAACATCTTTAAGTTGTATTTTCCATTCATACTGTAATGGTTTAAGAAGCTGTTCATGCTAATTTATTAACATTGAAATATTTTGCTTCCCTCAGACGTTGCCACTCTTCTCTATATCATTTTTTTACTCTCTTTACTCGAAATGTTCCTTTTCACTTCCGATTTAATTTCAATATCCTGAGCTGCTAGAGTTCACCAACCCGTGTTCAATCTATCCTATTCTCAGTGTTAATCTGTGTGGAAGGTTGTATTCTTTCCAGACATCATCTAAATCTCCAAACTGCTCCACTACGCTGTTCACTTCATCTACAATGCGTGGAGTAAAGAGCATCTAATGTCTCTTCCAGTAAAACCTCACGATGATTGAAGCTCCTTACACTTAATTATACATAAAGCATGAGATGGTGCGATTTTGCAATTAACGTAGCACCAACATCAACGCTGCTATGTATAACCTCCAATTTAATACAATGACACCTGTTTCCAACAGATACAGTGCAAACTGATACAGCATAACCATAAACATTACATTTTACAATGAAGTCCAGTGACAGTCAGATAATTAACTCACACCGAACCAGAGAAGGAGATGAGAAAGACTCAGCAGCAAATTTAGTTCATTCGCCAGAACACTGAAGCGGCGCCAGATACAGACACAGTGAAATAATATTTCCAAAAAGTGATAAGTAATAACTACATTGAAATCTCAGTGTACTTAAAGGTTGTTTCGGAGAGAGTACATTTCGCTGCCTCCTCTTAACACTGAGTACGTTAGCTCTCTTAATATTAATAATTGAAACACATTAATGAAATAATATTCCAGGAATCTTAGTTCTGCAAACTGTAAGGATAACAGGACCTGATGAAAATATACCTGCTCTTAACTCATACACTTGATTCCAATGCATTCCATACAGAAAATATTCCAGCAAAAATTTCTGGTTTGGATAAATAAAGCTTATTACAGTTATAACTAGTCATCCAAGAAGTAAAGAGCAGACACTTAAAGCAATCCTTCCATCAAACAATAGAACAAAACAGGCGGCTTTTCATATCTGGTAGGAGTAGAAATTTGTGTCAGGTTCAAGTCGCAGTTAACATCGATTTACACGCTTGAAGCTGTGGTAACGACTTACCAGGAACTACAACGGCTGCAAGAACAAGACAGTAAATATTTTATATCTGGTGGATGACAGGATATCCCATGTATGTGAGAAGCAGTGACTTCTTTCAGAGTGAGACCCACAGCTCCGGCAGGCATTCTAAGCTTATACATTGCAATGGGCCCTGATTTTTCGGGGATATGCCTCCACAGACACGGATCATTGCAATTAGTTGGAATTACGAGAACAAACACATTACATCAGCAGCTTTGACTCTGATGTAAATAACGTGGACGATGAAACACAAACATCTCAAATCCACAATATTACCCTAATCAGACATCTCTCGGGAATGAGACTTTAATCTGTATTCATACTTGACAAATTCAAAAATAATGAGCAGCTTCAGTTGCATTTTTCATGCAATTGTATTGACCATGTTCAAGCCTGCTCATTCATTTAAAGATTGTACCAATTTCTACTCAGTGTGCCGCAAAACCAAGAACAGTAGAATATATATTTTCCGTTCCGGCAATATTCCAGTTAAGTTATTAATATTTCGCCTCTGCCATGAGTATAGTCAAATGTCATTTTCAGTATTACAACCTTGAAATTATTGCTGCATAGAAAATAATCTCGATGATATTGGGGAATGGTACCTGAATATGCGTCATTACAGTGACTTCCTGCGCTACTTTACTGCAGATGGTATCCATATTGTTCTACATTGATCCATCATATGATCACCAGTGCATAAAAAATAGCAGCCGGAGTAGATCATGCGGCCCATCGATCTTGCACATCCACAGACTAGCATCGCTGATCATCTGCACCTCTTTCCCGCCTTATCCCCACATCCCTTGATTCATTAGTTCCCAAATGTGCGTGACAGTTCGAGAGACAAGCAGGCGGAAAGCAGGGCTCGCAATCGGAAGGAACCAACCACGAAATTTCACGAAATTTTCTTCGGGAATCCTCTGCGAAGGGAATGTCAACTTGCTGATGGAACAGCACATCCCATCTGTCCCTGTGCTCCAAAATGATTAATATACAAGAATATATTCTGAAACTAGCAGATCCTGGCAGTAACTGTAACATTACGACAAGGTAAAGGGAAGATTTATTCTCTATCGACAGGTGCTCAGCTGTGATGAAGGTCCGATGTGGTTTAAAATCCATTAGATTGAGGAAATTCTGATTAGGAGGGCAAATAACCCCTATGCTTCTCTCTGCCTATAATTATGGCAAATTTCAGGATCAATGGAGCCGGAATAGCATAGGTTGGACAGCGTAAGATGGAAGATCACCAAGCATATTGTCTACGGGGCTGTCGTGATACCCGCCTTCCTGTATGACAAAGAGTCGTGGACCACATACAGCAAACATCTAAAATCGCTTGAGAAATGCAAACAGCAATGTATTCGGAAGATGCTGCAAAAACCCTGGGAGGATACACGCACCCGGTCAGTTTTCTCGATCATGCCAAAATCCCCAGCCTTGAAGCACTGACCACACTCGACCAGTTCTGTTTGGCGTACCACATTGTCTACATGCCTGACACATGAGTCCCAAATCAAGCGCTGTACTCGGAACTCCTACACGGCAAGCGAGCTCCAGGTGTGCAGACGAAACGTTGCAAGGACACCCTCAGAGCCACTTTGATAAAATGCAACATCCCCAGCAACACCAGAGAATTCAAAGACATAGAAACAAAGAAACATAGAAAATAGAAGCAGGAGCAGGCCACTTGACCCTTTGAGTCTGCAACGCCATTCAATATGATAATGGTTCATCATGCATCCTCTGTACCCCAACACTTCCTTCTCTCCATATCGCCTGATTCCTTTAGCCGGAAGGGCAACATCTAACTCGCTTTTGCAAATGTCCAACGAACTGGACTGAACAGCTTTCTGTGGCTGAGAATTACACTGGTTTACAACTCTCTGGGTGAAAATGTTTCTCCTCATCTCGGTCTTTTATGGCTTCCCCCGTATCCTTAGTTGTTATTCCTTGTTCTGCACTTCCCCAACATCAGGAACATTCTTCCTGCATCTAACCTGTCAAGTGCCGTCAGAATTGTATAAGTTTCTATGTGCTCCACTTTCATTCTTCTAAATTCCAGTGAGTAGAATCCTTGCCGATCCAGTCTATTCTCATATGTAAGTCCTGCCATCCCAGGATTCAGTCTGGTGAGCCTTCGCTGCACTCTCCCAATAGCAAGAATGTCCTTCCTCAGATTAGGAGACCAAAACTGCACACAATACTGAAGGTGTGGTATAACCAAGGCCCTGCACAACTGCAGTAAGATCTCCCTCCTTCTTTACTCAAATCCCTCGCTACGAAGGACAACATGCAATTTGCTTTATTACTGATGTACCATGAAACTCAGGTCTTGTTGCACCTCTCCTTTTACTAATCTGTCAGCATTCCGATAATAATCTGCCTTCCTGTATTTGCAACCAAAGTGGATATCCTCACATTTAGCTAGATAATATTGTATCTGCCATGAATTTGTCCATTCACCTAACCTGTCCAAATCCCACTGCAGTCTCTGAGTGTCCTCCTCGCTGCTCGCACTGACAGCCAGCTTAGTGCCATCTGCAATCTTCGTGATATTACATTCAATTCTTTCGTCTAAATCATTGAAGTATATTGTAAATAGCTCGGCTCCCAGCACTGAATGCGACGGCACACCACTAGTCACTGCCTGCAATTCTGAAAAGGACCCGTTTATTCCCACTCTTTGCTTCCTGTTTTCCAACCTGTTCTCTATGCACGTCAATACATGAACCCCAATAGCATGTGCCTTACTTTTGCAAACTAACACTTGTGTGTGAACATGTCGAAACCCTTTTGTCATTCCAAATACACCATATCTACTGGTTACCCTTTATCCACTCCACGAGTTACATCCTCAAAAAACTCTATCATATTTTTCGAGCTTGATTTCCATTTCACAAATCCATACTGACTTGGACCGAACCTGTCACTGCTTTCCAAATGCGCTGCGATTACATATTTTATAATTGATTCAAGCATTTTCCCCACTACCGATTTTAGGCTTACCGGTGTATTTTATCCCTCCATCCATTTTTAAAAAGTGCGGTATCTTTGGCTACCCTCGAAGCAATAGGAACTGAACCAGAGTCCATGCAATGTGGGAAGCTGACCACCACTGCATCTACTATTTCAAGTCCACTTCGTGAAAGACTCTGGGATGCAGACTATCACGCCCTGCGGATTTATCGGCCATCAGTCCCTTCAATTTCTCTAACACATTTCCTGATTAATATGGATTTCCCTCAGTTCCCCCTTCTCGCTAGTCCCTCGGTCCCCTGTTATTTTCGGGAGGTTATTCTTTTGTTCCACATTGAAAACAGGACCAAATTTCAATTGGACGCCCGTTTCCTTGTTGCCCATTATGAATTCACCTGATTCTGACTGCAAGGGACCTACATTTGTCAACCCGAAACCTTTTATCTTCACATTGCTATAGAAGCGGTTGTAGTCAGTTTTTATGTTCCCTGCAAGCTTACTCTCATACTCTATTTTACCCCTCCTAATTAAACCTTTAGACCTCCTCTGCCTAATTTTCAATTTCACCCAGTCCTCAGGTTTGCTGTTTTTTCTGGCGAATTGTTATGCCTTTTCCTTAAATTTAAAATTTTTCTTATTTCCCTTGTTAGCCACGGTTGAGCTACGCACACTTTTTTATTCTTACCAACACAGCGATGTACAATCGTTGTACATCATCCATGTGATATTTAAATGTCTGCCATTGCCATTGTACCATCAAAACAGTCAGTATCATTCTCCAGTCTATTTTAGTCAATTCATGTCTCACAAGGTCGATTTTTCCTTTCTTTAAGTTCAGACCCTAGTTTCTAAATTAATGGTGTCACTCTCCATCTTAATGAAGATTTCTACCATATTATGGTCACTCTTCCACACAGGGCCCCGAACGATACGATTGCTAATTCATTCTCTCTATACAAAAGGCCCAGTCTCTCTAGTTTGGTCCTCGACATATTGTTCCAGAAAACACCCGTCATACACTCCAGAAACCTCCTCCACATTTTTGCTACCAGTTTGGTTAACCCAATCAATATGTAGATTAAAATCACCCATGCTATATTCTGGAACCTTTTTGCACGCGTCCCTAATTTCGTGTTTGATGACATCCCCAACGTCCGTACTACTGTTTGGTGGCCTGTACACAACTCCCACTAAGGTTTTCTGCCCTTTGGTGCTTCGCATCTCTACCCATATAGATTCTACATTTTCCACACTAATATCCTTGCTTTCTATTGTGTTAATCTCCTCTTTAACCAGAAACGCTCCCCAACTTCCTTTTTGCTTCCTGTCTGTGAATAACCTCAGGTTAATCTACATTATACTTCATCTGCAATGCATTTGCCCACTCACCTAACGTATCCAAGTCGCTCTGCAGCCTCATAGCATCCTCCTCGCATCTCACACTGCCACCCAACGTAGAGTCATCCGCAAATTTGGAGATACTACATTTTATCCACTTGTGTAAATCATTAATGTACAATGTAAACGGCTGGGGCCCCATCATTCCACCCATCACTCCAGGCATCATTCCACACATCGTTAACACATCGTTCCACAAATCATTTCACACCTCATTCCACACATCATTTCGCACCTCATTCCGTACCTCATTCGACACATCATTCCACACATCATTCTACACCTCATTCCACACCTCATTTCACACCTCATTCCACACATCATTCCACACATCATTCTAAACTTCATTCCATAAATCATTCCAAACATCATTCCACACCTCATTCCAAACCTCATTCCACACATCATTCCACACATCATTCCACACATCATTTCACATATCATTCCACACATCATTGCACACCTCAATCCACACATCATTCCACACATCGTTAACACATCGTTCCACAAATCATTTCACACCTCATTCCACACATCATTTCGCACCTCATTCCGTACCTCATTCGACACATCATTCCACACAACATTCCACACCTCATTCCACACCTCATTTCACACCTCATTCCACACATCATTCCACACATCATTCTAAACTTCATTCCATAAATCATTCCAAACATCATTCCACACCTCATTCCAAACCTCATTCCACACATCATTCCACACATCATTCCACACATCATTTCACACATCATTCCACACCTCATTTCACACCTAACTCCACACCTCAATTCAAACCTCATTCCACAACTCATTCCACACGAAATTTCACACATCATTCCACACATCATTCCACACATCATTGCACACATCATTCTAAACTTCATTCCATACATCATTCCAAACATCATTCCACAGTTCATTCCACACATCTTTCCACTCATCTTTCCACACATCATTCCACACATCATTCCACACATCATTCCGCACATCATTCCACACCTCATTCCACACGTTATTCCGCACATAATTCCACACCTCATTCCACACATTATTCCACACATCATTCCAAACCTCATTCCACACATTATTCCATGCATCATTCCACAACACATTCTATCCGTCATTCTACACATCATTCCACACTTCAGTCCAAACACCATTCCACACCTCATTCCAAACATCATTCCACACATCATTCCACACATCATTCCACACATCATTCCACACATTATTCTAAACTTCATTCCATACATAATTCCAAACATCATTCCACACTTCATTCCACACATCTTTCCACTCATCTTTCCACACATCATTCCACACATCTTTCCACTCATCTTTCCACACATCATTCCACACATCATTCCACACATCATTCCACAAATAATTCCACACATCATTCCACACATCATTCCACACATCATTCCAAACCTCATTCCACACATTATTCCATCCATCATTCCACAACACATTCCATCCGTCATTCTACACATCATTCCACACTTCAGTCCAAACACCATTCCACACCTCATTCCAAACATCATTCCACACATCATTCCACACATCATTCCACACATCATTCCACACATCATTCACCCATCATTCCACACATCATTCCACACGTCATTCCACACATCATTCCACGCCACTTTCCACACCTCATTCCACACATCATTCGCAACATCATTCCTCACAGCATTCCACTCATCATTCCACTCATCATTCCAAACCTCATTCCACACCTCATTCTACACAGCTTTCTACACATCATTCCACACCTCATTCCACACCTCATTCTACATATCATTCCAAACCTCATTCCACACATCATCCCAAACCTCATTCCACTCATCATTCCACACCTCATTCCATACATTATTACAAATCTCATTCGACACATTATTCCACACATCTTTCCACACAGCATTCGAAACATCATTCCACCCATCATTCCACACATCATTCTAAACCTCATTCCATACATCATTCCAAAGGTCATTCCACACCTCATTCCATACAACTTTCCACACATCTTTCCAAACATCCTTCCACACATCAATCCACATATCATTCCACAAATCATTGCACACATCATTCCAAACTTCATTCCGTACATGATTCCAAACATCATTCCACGCCACTTTCCACACCTCATTCCACACATCCTTCCACTCATCATTCCAAACCTCATTCCACACATCATTCCACACATCATTCCACACATCATTCCACACAACATTCCACACCTCATTCCACACATCATTCTACACATCATTCCACACCTCATTCCACACATCCTTCCACACATCATTCTAAACTTCATTCCATAAATCATTCCAAACATCATTCCACACCACATTCCAAACCTCATTCCACACATCATTCCACACATCATTCCACACATCATTTCACATATCATTCCACACGTCATTGCACACCTCATTCCACAAATCATTTCACACATCATTCCACACATCATTCCACACCTCATTTCACACCTATCTCCACACAGCAATTCAAACCTCATTCCACAACTCATTCCTCACGACATTTCACACGTCATTCCACACATCATTCCACACATCATTCCACACATCATTCTAAACTTCATTCCATACATCATTCCAAACATCATTCCACACCTCATTCCACACATCTTTCCACTCACCTTTCCACAAATCATTCCACACATCATTCCACACATCATTCCGCACATTATTCCACACCTCATTGCACACATTATTCCACACATAATTCCACACCTCATTCCACACCTCATTCCACACATCATTCCACACATCATTCCACAAATAATTCAACACATCATTTCACACATCATTCCACACATCATTCCAAACCTCATTCCACACATCATTCCATGCATCATTCCACAAAACATTCGATCCTTCATTCTACACATCATTCCACACATCATTCCAAACATCATTCCACACCTCATTCCAAACATCATTCCACACATCATTCCACACATCATTCCACACATCATTTCACATATCATTCCACACATCATTGCACACCTCATTCCACACATCATTCCACACATCATTCCACAAATCATTCCACATCTCATTTTACACCTAAATCAAAACCTCAATTCAAACCACATTCCACAACTCATTCCACACGAAATTTCACACATCATTCCACGCATCATTCCACACATCATTCTAAACGTCATTCCATTCATCATTCCAAACATCATTCCACACCTCATTCCACACATTATTCCGCACATAATTCCACACCTCATTCCACACCTCATTCCACACATTATTCCGCACATAATTCCAAACATCATTCCACACCTCATTCCACACATTATTCCGCACATAATTCCACACCTCATTCCACACCTCATTCCAAACATCATTCCACACATCATTCCACACATCATTCCACACATCATTCCACACATCATTCCACACATCATTCCACACGTCATTCCACACATCATTCCACGCCACTTTCCACACCTCATTCCACAAATCATTCCCAACATCATTCCTCACATCATTCCACTCATCATTCCACTCATCATTCCAAACCTCATTCCACACCTCATTCTACACAGCTTTCTACACATCATTCCACAACTCATTCCACACCTCATTCCACACATCATTCCAAACCTCATTCCACACATCATCCCAAACCTCATTCCACACATCATTCCACACCTCATTCCATACATTATTCCAAACCTCATTCGACACATTATTCCACACATCATTCCACACATCATTCCACACATCATTCCACCCATCATTCCACACATCATTCTAAACCTCATTCCATACATCATTCCAAAGGTCGTTCCACAACTCATTCCATACAACTTTCCACACATCTTTCCACATATCGTTCCACAAATCATTGCACACATCATTCCAAACTTCATTCCATACATCATTCCAAACATCATTCCACGCCACTTTCTTCGCCTCATTCCACACATCCTTCCACTCATCATTCCAAACCTCATTCCACACATCATTCCACACATCATTCCACACCTCATTCTGCACAGCTTTCTATACATCATTCCATAACACATTCTACACCTCATTCCAGACATCATTCCAAACCTCATTCCACATATCATCCCAAACCTCATTCCACACATCATTCCACACATCATTCCACACGTCATTCATCAAATCATTCCACATATCATTCCACAAATCATTCCACGTATCATTTAACACATCATTCCACACATCATTCCACAAATAATTCCACGTATCATTTCACACCTCATTCCACACATCATTCCAAACCTCATTCCACACATCATTCCATGCATCATTCCACAACTCATTCCACCCGTCATTCTACACATCATTCCACACATCATTTCAAACATCATTCCACACATCATTCCAAACCTCATTCCACACATCATTCCACACCTCATTCCACACATCATTCCACACATCATTCCACACATTATTCTAAACCTCATTCCATACATCATTCCAAAGATCATTCCACACCTCATTCCATGCAACTTTCCACACATCTTTCCACACATCCTTCCACACATCAATCCACATATCATTCCACACATCATTGCACACATCATTCCAAACTTCATTACATACATCATTCCAATCATCATTCCACACCTCATTTCAAACCTCATTCCACACATCATTCCACACATCATTTCACATATCATTCCACACATCATTGCACACCTCATTCCACACATCATTCCACACATCATTCCACACATCATTCAACACCTCATTTCACACCTAACTCCACACATCAATTCAACCCTCATTCCACAATTCATTTCACACGAAATTTCACACAACATTCCACACATCATTCCACACATCATTCCACACATCATTCTAAACTTCATTCCATACATCATTCCAAACATCATTCCACACCTCATTCCACACATCTTTGCACTCATCGTTCGACACATCATTCCACACATCATTCCGCACATCATTCCACACCTCATTCCAAACATCATTCCACACATCATTCCACACATCATTCCACACATCATTCCACACCTCATTCTACACATCATTCCACACATCATTCCACACCTCATTCCTCACATCATTCCACACATCATTCCACACCTCATTTCACACCTAACTCCACACCTCAATTCAAACCTCATTCCACAAATCGTTCCACACCAAATTTCACACATCATTCCACACTTCATTCCACACATCATTCCACACATCATTCTTAACTTCATTCCATACATCATTCCAAACATCATTCCACACCTCATTCCACACATCGTTCCACTCATCATTCCACACATCACACCACACATCATTCCACACATCATTCAGCACGTCATTCCACACCTCATTCCACACATTATTCCGCACATCATTCCACACCTCATTCCACACCTCATTCCACAAATCATTCCACACATCATTCCACACATCATTCCACCCATCATTCCACACATCATTCCACACATCATTCCACACCTCATTCCACACATCATTTCACACTTCATTCCACACATCATTCCACACATCATTCCACGCCACTTTCCACACCTCATTCCACACATCCTACCACTCATCATTCCAAACCTCATTCCACACATCATTCCAAACATCATTCCATACATCATTCCATACCTCATTCCACACATTATTCCACACATCATTCCACACATCATTCCACACCTCATTCCTCACGTCATTCCACACACCTCATTCTACACAGCTTTCTACACATCATTCCAAACCTCATTCCACATATCATTCCACACATCATTCCAAACATCAATCCACACATCATTCCACACATCATTCCACACACGATTCCACACAACATTCCAAACCTCATTCCACACATTATTCCAATCCGCATTCCACACATCATTCCACACCTCATTCCACACATCATTCCAAACCTCATTCCACACATCATCCCAAACCTCATTCCACAACACATTCCATCCGTCATTCTACATATCATTCCACACATCATTCCAAACATCATTCCGCACATCATTCCAAACCTCATTCCACACATTATTCCACACGTCATTCCACACATCATTCCATACATCATTCCACACATCATTCCACGCATCATTCCACAAGTCATTCCACCCGTCATTCTACACATCATTCCACACATCATTTCAAACATCATTCCACACATCATTCCAAACCTGATTCCACACATCATTACACACCTCATTCCATACATCTTTCAACACATCTCTCCACACATCCTTCCACACATCAATCCACATATCATTCCACTCATCATTGCACACATCATTCCAAACTTCATTCCATACATCATTCCAAACATCATTCCACACCTCATTTCAAACCAAATTCCACACATCATTTCACACATCATTCCACACATCAGTGCACACTTCATTCTGCACATCATACCACACATCATTCCACACATCATTCCACACCTCATTTCACACCTAACTCCACACCTCAATTCAACCCACATTCCACAACTCATTTCACACGAAATTGCACACATCATTCCACACAACATTCCACACATCATTCCACACATCATTCTAAACTTCATTCCATACATCATTCCAAACATCATTCCACACCTCATTCCACACATCGTTCCACAAATCATTCCACACATCATTCCACCCATCATTCCAAACTTCATTCCACACACCATTCCAAACCTCATTCCACACGTTATTTCACACATCATTCCACACAACATTCCATACATCATTCCACACATCATTCCACGCATTATTCCACAACTCATTCCATCCGTCATTCTACACAGCTTTCTATACATCATTCCACAACTCATTTCAATCCTCATTCCATACATCATTCCACACATCATTCCACACATCATTTCACATGTCATTCCATATATCATTGCACACCTCATTACACACATCATTCCACACATCATTCCACACAACATTCCTCACCTCATTTCACACCTAACTTCACACCTCAATTCAAACCTCATTCTACAACTCATTTCACACGATATTTCACACATCATTCCACACATCATTGCACACATCATTCCACACATCATTCTAAACTTCATTCCATACATCATTCAAAACATCATTCCACACCTCATTCCACACATCTTTCCACTCATCTCTCCACACATCATTCCACACATCATTCCACACATCATTCCGCACATCATTCCACACCTCATTCCACACCTCATTCCACACATCGTTCCACAAATCATTCCACACATCATTCCACCCATCATTCCACACATCATTCCACACCTCATTCCACACATCATTCCACACATCATTCCACACATCATTCCACACATCATTCCACACCTCATTCCACACATCGTTCCACAAATCATTCCACACATCATTCCACCCATTATTCCAAACTTCATTCCACACACCATTCCAAACCTCATTCCACACGTTATTTCACACATCATTCCACACATCATTCCATACATCATTCCACACATCATTCCACGCATTATTCCACAACGCATTCCACCCGTCATTCTACACAGCTTTCTATACATCATTCCACAACTCATTTCAATCCTCATTCCACACATCATTCCACCCATCATTCCACACATCATTCCACACCTCATTCCACACATCATTCCACACATCCTTCCACACATCATTCCACACATCATTCCACACATCATTCCACACTTCATTCCACACATCATTCCACACATCATTCTACACATTCTTCCACTTATCATTCCAAACCTCATTCCGCACATCATTCCAAACATCATTCCATACGTCATTCCACAACTAACTCCACACCTCAAATCAAACCTCATACCATATCTCATTCCACACGACATTTCACACATCATTCCACACATCATTCCACACATCATTCCACACATCATTCCACACATCGTTCCACTCATCTTTCCACACATCATTCCACACCTCATTCCACACCTCATTCCACACATCATTCCGCACATCATTCCGCACTTCATTCCACACATCATTCCACACATCATTCCACGACACTTTCCACACCTCATTCCACACCTCATTCCACACCTCATTCCACACATCATTCCACTCATCATTCCAAACCTCATTCCACACATCATTCCAAACATCATTCCATACATCATTCCAAACCTAATTCCACACATTATTCCACGCATCATTCCACACATCATTCCACACATCATTCCACACGTCATTCTACACATCCTTCCACACATCATTCCACGCATCATTCCTCACATCATTCCACACATCATTCCACACATCATTCCACTCATTATTCCACCCATCATTCCAAACCTCAAACTACACAGCTTTCTACACATCATTTCAAACCTCATTCCACATATCATTCCACACATCATTCCAAACATCAAACAACACAACATTCCACACATCATTTCACACATCATTCGAAACCTAATTCCACACATCATTCCACACATCATTCCAAAAGTCATTCCGCAAATCATTCCACATATCATTCCACAAATCATTCCACGTATCATTTAAGACATCATTCCACACATCATTCATTCTACACATCATTCCACAAATAATTCCACACATCATTTCATACCTCATTCCACACATCATTCCAAACCTCATTCCACACATCATTCCATGCATCATTCCACAACACATTCCAACCGTCATTCTACACATCATTCCACTCAGCATTCCAAACTTCATTCCACACACCATTCCAAACCTCATTCCACACATTATTTTGCACATCATTCCACACTTCATTCCATACATCATTCCACACATCATTCCACGCATCATTCCACAACTCATTCCACCCGTCATTCTACACAGCTTTCTATACATCATTCCACACATCAGTGCACACTTCATTCCACACATCATTCCACACATCATTCCACACGACTTTCCATACCTCATTCCACACATCATTCCACACATCATTCCACACATCCTTCCACTCATCATTCCAAACCTAATTCCACACATCATTCCAAACATCATTCCATACATCATTCCACACCTCATTCTACACAGCTTTCTACACATAATTCCAAACCTTATTCCACATATCATTCCACACATCATTCCAAACATCAATCCGCACATCATTCCACACATCATTTCACACATCATTCGAAACATCATTCCACACACCATTCCACACAACATTCCAAACCTCATTCCACACATTATTCCAATCCTCATTCCACTCATCATTCCACACCTCATTCCACACATCATTCCAAACCTCATTCCACACATCATCCCAAACCTCATTCCACACATCATTCCACACATCATTCCAAACGTCATTCCGCAAATCATTCCACATATCATTCCACAAATCATTCCACATATCATTTAACACATCATTCCACACATCATTCCACACATCATTCTACACATCATTCCACAATAAATTCCACACATCATTTCACACCTCATTCTACACATCATTCCAAACCTCATTCCACACATCATTCCATGCATCATTCCACAAGACATTCCATCCGTCATTCTACACATCATTCCACACATCATTCCAAACTTCATTCCACACAACATTCCAAACCTCTTTCCACACGTTATTTCACACATCATTCCACACCTCATTTCAAACCTCATTCCACACATCATTCCACACATCATTCCACGCCACTTTCCACACCTCATTCCACACAACATTCCACAGATCATTCCACCAATCCTTCCACTCATCATTCCAAACCTCATTCCACGCATCATTCCACACATCATTCCAAAAATCATTCTAAACTTCATTGCATACATCATTCCAAACATCATTCCACACCTCATTCCACACATCTTTCCACTCATCTTTCCACACATCATTCCACACATCATTCCATACATTATTCCAAACCTCATTCGACACATTATTCCACACATCATTCCACACATCATTCCACACATCATTCCACCCATCATTCCACACATCATTCTAAACCTCATTCCATACATCATTCCAAAGGTCGTTCCACAACTCATTCCATACAACTTTCCACACATCTTTCCACATATCGTTCCACAAATCATTGCACACATCATTCCAAACTTCATTCCATACATCATTCCAAACATCATTCCACGCCACTTTCTTCGCCTCATTCCACACATCCTTCCACTCATCATTCCAAACCTCATTCCACACATCATTCCACACATCATTCCACACCTCATTCTGCACAGCTTTCTATACATCATTCCATAACACATTCTACACCTCATTCCAGACATCATTCCAAACCTCATTCCACATATCATCCCAAACCTCATTCCACACATCATTCCACACATCATTCCACACGTCATTCATCAAATCATTCCACATATCATTCCACAAATCATTCCACGTATCATTTAACACATCATTCCACACATCATTCCACAAATAATTCCACGTATCATTTCACACCTCATTCCACACATCATTCCAAACCTCATTCCACACATCATTCCATGCATCATTCCACAACTCATTCCACCCGTCATTCTACACATCATTCCACACATCATTTCAAACATCATTCCACACATCATTCCAAACCTCATTCCACACATCATTCCACACCTCATTCCACACATCATTCCACACATCATTCCACACATTATTCTAAACCTCATTCCATACATCATTCCAAAGATCATTCCACACCTCATTCCATGCAACTTTCCACACATCTTTCCACACATCCTTCCACACATCAATCCACATATCATTCCACACATCATTGCACACATCATTCCAAACTTCATTACATACATCATTCCAATCATCATTCCACACCTCATTTCAAACCTCATTCCACACATCATTCCACACATCATTTCACATATCATTCCACACATCATTGCACACCTCATTCCACACATCATTCCACACATCATTCCACACATCATTCAACACCTCATTTCACACCTAACTCCACACATCAATTCAACCCTCATTCCACAATTCATTTCACACGAAATTTCACACAACATTCCACACATCATTCCACACATCATTCCACACATCATTCTAAACTTCATTCCATACATCATTCCAAACATCATTCCACACCTCATTCCACACATCTTTGCACTCATCGTTCGACACATCATTCCACACATCATTCCGCACATCATTCCACACCTCATTCCAAACATCATTCCACACATCATTCCACACATCATTCCACACATCATTCCACACCTCATTCTACACATCATTCCACACATCATTCCACACCTCATTCCTCACATCATTCCACACATCATTCCACACCTCATTTCACACCTAACTCCACACCTCAATTCAAACCTCATTCCACAAATCGTTCCACACCAAATTTCACACATCATTCCACACTTCATTCCACACATCATTCCACACATCATTCTTAACTTCATTCCATACATCATTCCAAACATCATTCCACACCTCATTCCACACATCGTTCCACTCATCATTCCACACATCACACCACACATCATTCCACACATCATTCAGCACGTCATTCCACACCTCATTCCACACATTATTCCGCACATCATTCCACACCTCATTCCACACCTCATTCCACAAATCATTCCACACATCATTCCACACATCATTCCACCCATCATTCCACACATCATTCCACACATCATTCCACACCTCATTCCACACATCATTTCACACTTCATTCCACACATCATTCCACACATCATTCCACGCCACTTTCCACACCTCATTCCACACATCCTACCACTCATCATTCCAAACCTCATTCCACACATCATTCCAAACATCATTCCATACATCATTCCATACCTCATTCCACACATTATTCCACACATCATTCCACACATCATTCCACACCTCATTCCTCACGTCATTCCACACACCTCATTCTACACAGCTTTCTACACATCATTCCAAACCTCATTCCACATATCATTCCACACATCATTCCAAACATCAATCCACACATCATTCCACACATCATTCCACACACGATTCCACACAACATTCCAAACCTCATTCCACACATTATTCCAATCCGCATTCCACACATCATTCCACACCTCATTCCACACATCATTCCAAACCTCATTCCACACATCATCCCAAACCTCATTCCACAACACATTCCATCCGTCATTCTACATATCATTCCACACATCATTCCAAACATCATTCCGCACATCATTCCAAACCTCATTCCACACATTATTCCACACGTCATTCCACACATCATTCCATACATCATTCCACACATCATTCCACGCATCATTCCACAAGTCATTCCACCCGTCATTCTACACATCATTCCACACATCATTTCAAACATCATTCCACACATCATTCCAAACCTGATTCCACACATCATTACACACCTCATTCCATACATCTTTCAACACATCTCTCCACACATCCTTCCACACATCAATCCACATATCATTCCACTCATCATTGCACACATCATTCCAAACTTCATTCCATACATCATTCCAAACATCATTCCACACCTCATTTCAAACCAAATTCCACACATCATTTCACACATCATTCCACACATCAGTGCACACTTCATTCTGCACATCATACCACACATCATTCCACACATCATTCCACACCTCATTTCACACCTAACTCCACACCTCAATTCAACCCACATTCCACAACTCATTTCACACGAAATTGCACACATCATTCCACACAACATTCCACACATCATTCCACACATCATTCTAAACTTCATTCCATACATCATTCCAAACATCATTCCACACCTCATTCCACACATCGTTCCACAAATCATTCCACACATCATTCCACCCATCATTCCAAACTTCATTCCACACACCATTCCAAACCTCATTCCACACGTTATTTCACACATCATTCCACACAACATTCCATACATCATTCCACACATCATTCCACGCATTATTCCACAACTCATTCCATCCGTCATTCTACACAGCTTTCTATACATCATTCCACAACTCATTTCAATCCTCATTCCATACATCATTCCACACATCATTCCACACATCATTTCACATGTCATTCCATATATCATTGCACACCTCATTACACACATCATTCCACACATCATTCCACACAACATTCCTCACCTCATTTCACACCTAACTTCACACCTCAATTCAAACCTCATTCTACAACTCATTTCACACGATATTTCACACATCATTCCACACATCATTGCACACATCATTCCACACATCATTCTAAACTTCATTCCATACATCATTCAAAACATCATTCCACACCTCATTCCACACATCTTTCCACTCATCTCTCCACACATCATTCCACACATCATTCCACACATCATTCCGCACATCATTCCACACCTCATTCCACACCTCATTCCACACATCGTTCCACAAATCATTCCACACATCATTCCACCCATCATTCCACACATCATTCCACACCTCATTCCACACATCATTCCACACATCATTCCACACATCATTCCACACATCATTCCACACCTCATTCCACACATCGTTCCACAAATCATTCCACACATCATTCCACCCATTATTCCAAACTTCATTCCACACACCATTCCAAACCTCATTCCACACGTTATTTCACACATCATTCCACACATCATTCCATACATCATTCCACACATCATTCCACGCATTATTCCACAACGCATTCCACCCGTCATTCTACACAGCTTTCTATACATCATTCCACAACTCATTTCAATCCTCATTCCACACATCATTCCACCCATCATTCCACACATCATTCCACACCTCATTCCACACATCATTCCACACATCCTTCCACACATCATTCCACACATCATTCCACACATCATTCCACACTTCATTCCACACATCATTCCACACATCATTCTACACATTCTTCCACTTATCATTCCAAACCTCATTCCGCACATCATTCCAAACATCATTCCATACGTCATTCCACAACTAACTCCACACCTCAAATCAAACCTCATACCATATCTCATTCCACACGACATTTCACACATCATTCCACACATCATTCCACACATCATTCCACACATCATTCCACACATCGTTCCACTCATCTTTCCACACATCATTCCACACCTCATTCCACACCTCATTCCACACATCATTCCGCACATCATTCCGCACTTCATTCCACACATCATTCCACACATCATTCCACGACACTTTCCACACCTCATTCCACACCTCATTCCACACCTCATTCCACACATCATTCCACTCATCATTCCAAACCTCATTCCACACATCATTCCAAACATCATTCCATACATCATTCCAAACCTAATTCCACACATTATTCCACGCATCATTCCACACATCATTCCACACATCATTCCACACGTCATTCTACACATCCTTCCACACATCATTCCACGCATCATTCCTCACATCATTCCACACATCATTCCACACATCATTCCACTCATTATTCCACCCATCATTCCAAACCTCAAACTACACAGCTTTCTACACATCATTTCAAACCTCATTCCACATATCATTCCACACATCATTCCAAACATCAAACAACACAACATTCCACACATCATTTCACACATCATTCGAAACCTAATTCCACACATCATTCCACACATCATTCCAAAAGTCATTCCGCAAATCATTCCACATATCATTCCACAAATCATTCCACGTATCATTTAAGACATCATTCCACACATCATTCATTCTACACATCATTCCACAAATAATTCCACACATCATTTCATACCTCATTCCACACATCATTCCAAACCTCATTCCACACATCATTCCATGCATCATTCCACAACACATTCCAACCGTCATTCTACACATCATTCCACTCAGCATTCCAAACTTCATTCCACACACCATTCCAAACCTCATTCCACACATTATTTTGCACATCATTCCACACTTCATTCCATACATCATTCCACACATCATTCCACGCATCATTCCACAACTCATTCCACCCGTCATTCTACACAGCTTTCTATACATCATTCCACACATCAGTGCACACTTCATTCCACACATCATTCCACACATCATTCCACACGACTTTCCATACCTCATTCCACACATCATTCCACACATCATTCCACACATCCTTCCACTCATCATTCCAAACCTAATTCCACACATCATTCCAAACATCATTCCATACATCATTCCACACCTCATTCTACACAGCTTTCTACACATAATTCCAAACCTTATTCCACATATCATTCCACACATCATTCCAAACATCAATCCGCACATCATTCCACACATCATTTCACACATCATTCGAAACATCATTCCACACACCATTCCACACAACATTCCAAACCTCATTCCACACATTATTCCAATCCTCATTCCACTCATCATTCCACACCTCATTCCACACATCATTCCAAACCTCATTCCACACATCATCCCAAACCTCATTCCACACATCATTCCACACATCATTCCAAACGTCATTCCGCAAATCATTCCACATATCATTCCACAAATCATTCCACATATCATTTAACACATCATTCCACACATCATTCCACACATCATTCTACACATCATTCCACAATAAATTCCACACATCATTTCACACCTCATTCTACACATCATTCCAAACCTCATTCCACACATCATTCCATGCATCATTCCACAAGACATTCCATCCGTCATTCTACACATCATTCCACACATCATTCCAAACTTCATTCCAC
The DNA here is from genome assembly GCF_044704955.1 of Pristiophorus japonicus. Classification (NCBI taxonomy): domain Eukaryota; kingdom Metazoa; phylum Chordata; class Chondrichthyes; family Pristiophoridae; genus Pristiophorus; species Pristiophorus japonicus. The sequence goes on along the minus strand of NW_027254846.1, from coordinate 1,586,658 downwards.
ACAACATTCCAAACCTCTTTCCACACGTTATTTCACACATCATTCCACACCTCATTTCAAACCTCATTCCACACATCATTCCACACATCATTCCACGCCACTTTCCACACCTCATTCCACACAACATTCCACAGATCATTCCACCAATCCTTCCACTCATCATTCCAAACCTCATTCCACGCATCATTCCACACATCATTCCAAAAATCATTCTAAACTTCATTGCATACATCATTCCAAACATCATTCCACACCTCATTCCACACATCTTTCCACTCATCTTTCCACACATCATTCCACACATCATTCCACACATCATTCCGCACATCATTCCACACCTCATTCTACACATCATTCCACACATCATTCCACACATGATTCCACACATCTTTCCAAACATTATTCCAAACATCATTTCACACATCATTCCACACATCATTCCACACATCATTCCACGCATCATTCCACAGCTCATTCCACCGGTCATTCCACACATCGTTCCACACATCATTCTAAACATCATTCCACACATCATTCCACACATCATTCCACTTATCATTCCACACATCATTCCACAATTCATTCCACGCATCAATCCACACGTCATTCGATGCATCATTCCACGCATCATTTCACACGTCATTCGACACATTATTCCACACATCATTCCAAAACTCATTCCACCCGTCATTCCACACATAATTCCACACCACATTACACACCTCATGACACACTTCATTCCAAACAAAATTCCACACATCATTCCACAACTAATCCCACACATGATTCCACACCTCATGCCACACATGATTCCACACATCATTCCACACGTCATTCCACACATCATTCCACGCATCATTCCACAGCTCATTCCACCGGTCATTACACACATCATTCCACACATCATTCTAAACATCATTCCACACATCAGTCCACACAACATTCCACTTATCATTCCACAGATCATTCCACAATTCATTCCACACATCAGTCCACACATCATTCGATGCATCATTCCACGCATCATTTCACACGTCATTCCACACATCATTCCACACATCATTCCACACATCATTTCACACATCATTCGACACATCATTCCACACATCATTCCACACATCATTCCACGCATCATTCCCACCTCATTATAAACATCATGCCACTATTTATTACACACATCATTCCACATCGCATTCCACACCTCATTTCACACATCATTCCACACATCATTCCACACATCATTCCACACATCATTCCAAAACTCATTCCAAACATCATTCCACACATCATTCCACCCGTCATTCCACCGGTCACACCACACATCATTTCACACATCATTCTATACATCATTCCACACATCAGTCCAAACATCAATCCACTTATCATTCAACACATCATTCCACAATTCATTCCATATATCAATCCACACATCATTCGTTGCATCATTCCACGCATCATTCCACACATCATTCCACACCTCATTCCACACATCATTCCACACCTCATTCAACACCTCATTCCACACCTCATTCCACACATCATTCCACACATCATTCCACACATCATTCCACACATCATTCCACACCTCATTCCACACATCATTCCTCACATCATTCCACACATCATTCCACCCACTATTCCACACCTCATTCTACACGTCATTCCACACATCATTCCAAACATCATTCCACACGTCATTCCACACATCATTCCACACATCATTCCACACATCATTCCACCCACCATTCCACACCTCATTCTATACGTCATTCCACACATCATTCCACACCTCATCCCACACCTAATTCCATACATCATTCCAAACCTCATTTGACAAATTATTCCACACGTCATTCCACACGTCATTCTACACATCATTCGACACCTCATTCCACACATCATTCCACACCTCAATCCACACATCATTCCACCCAACATTCCACACCTCATTCTACACGTCATTCCACACATCATTCCACACTTCATTCCACACTTCATTCCACTCATCATTCCACACATCATTCCAGACATCATTCCAGACATCATTCCGCACATCATTCCACACATCATTCCACCCCTCATTCTACACATCATTCCACACACCATTCCACACATCTTTCCACACCTCATTCCACACATCATTCCACACATCATTCCAAACATCATTCCACACATCAATTCACACCTCATTCCACACATCATTCCACAAATCATTCCATTCAACATTCCACACACCATTCCGCATATCATCCCATCATCATTCCACACCTCATTCCAGACATCATTCCAGACATCATTCCTCACATCATCGAACACATCATACCACATATCATTCCGCACATCATTCCACACCTCATACAACACATCATTCCACACATCATTCCACAATTTATTCGACACATCAATCCACACATCCTTCCATGCATCATTCCACGTATCATTCCACGCATCATTCCACACCTCATTCCACACCTCATTCAACACATGATTCCACACATCATTCCACTCCTCATTCCACACATTATTCCACACAGCATTCCACCCATCATTCCACACATTATTCCAAACCTCATTCTACACATCATTCCACGCATCATTCCACACATCATTCCACACTTCATTCTACGCATCATTCCACACCTCATTCCACACCTCATTCAACACATGATTCCACACATCTTTCCAAACATTATTCCAAACATCATTTCACACAGCATTGCACACATCATTCCACAATTCATTCCTCACGTCATTCTACAGATCATTCCATTCTTCATTACAGACATCATTCCACACATCATTCCACACATCATTCCACGCATCATTCCACAGCTCATTCCACCGGTCATTCCACACATCATTCCACACATCATTCTAAACATAATTCCACACATCATTCCACTCATCATTCTACAATTCATTCCACACATCAATCCACACATCATTCGATGCATCATTCCACGCAACATTTCACACGTCATTCCACACATCATTCCACACATCATTCCACGCATCATTTCCCACATCATTCGAAACATTATTCCACACATCATTCCACGCATCATTCCACGCATCATTCCACACCTCATTATAAACATCATTCCACTATTTATTCCACACATGATACCACATCTCATTCCACACCTCATTCCACACATCATTCCACACATCATTCCACACATCATTCCACACATCATTCCAAACTCATTCCACAACTCATTCCACCCGTCATTCCACACATCATTCCACACCACATTACACACCTCATGACACACATCATTCCAAACATCATTCCACACATCAATTAAAACCTCATTCTAAACATCATTCCACACATCAATCCACACATCATTCCACAACTCATCCCGCACATCATTCCACACCTCATGCCACACATGATTCCACACATCATTCCAAACATCATTCCAAACATCATACCACACATTATTTCACACAGCATTGCACACAGCATTGCACACATCATTCCACACGTCATTCCACTCGTCATTCTGCAGATCATTCCATACATCATTACACACATCATTCCACACATCATTCCACACATCATTCCACGCATCATTCCACAGCTCATTCCACCGGTCATTCCACACATCATTCACACATCATTCTAAACATCATTCCACACATCAGTCCACACAACATTCCAATTATCATTCCACACATCATTCCACAATTCATTCAACACATCAATCAACACATCATTTGATGCATCATTCCACGCATCATTTCACACGTCATTCCACACATCATTTCACACATCATTCCACGCATCATTTCACACATCATTCGACACATCATTCCACACATCATTGCACACATCATTCCACGCATCATTCCACACCTCATTATAAACATCATACCACTATTTATTCCACACATCATACCACATCGCATTCCACACCTCATTCCACACATCATTCCACACATCATTCCACACATCATTCCACGCATCATTCCAAAACTCATTGCAAACATCATTCCACACATCATTCCACCCGTCATTCCACCCGTCATTCCACACATCATTCCACAACTCATCCCGCACATCATTCCACACCTCATGCCACACATGATTCCACACATCATTCCAAACATCATTCCAAACATCATACCACACATTATTTCACACAGCGTTGCACACAGCATTGCACACATCATTCCACATGTCATTCCACTCGTCATTCTGCAGATCATTCCATACATCATTACACACATCATTGCACACATCATTCCACACATCATTCCACGCATCATTCCACAACTCATTCCACCGGTCACTCCACATATCATTCCACACATCATTCTAAACATCATACCACACATCATTTCACACGTCATTCCACACCTCATTCCACACATCATTCCACACCTCATTCCACACCTCATTCCATACATCATTCCACACAGCATTCCACACATCATTCCACACATCATTCCACACATCATTCCAAACCTCATTTCACACATTATTCCACACATCATTCCACATGTCATTCTACACATCATTCCACACATCATTCCACACATCATTCCACACCACATTCCACACATCATTCCACACATCATTCCACACATCATTCCACACATCATTCCACCCACTATTCCACACCTCATTCTACACGTCATTCCAAACATCATTCCAAACATCATTCCACACATCATTCCACACATCATTCCACACATCATTCCACACTTCATTGCAAACATCATTCCACACATCATTCCACACATCATTCCACCCACCATTCCATACCTCATTCTACACGTCATTCCACTCAACATTCCACACCTCATTTCACACCTCATTCCATACATCATTACAAACCTCATTCCACACATCATTCCACACATCATTACAAACCTCATTTCACACATTATTCCACACGTCATTCCACACGTTATTCTACACATCATTCCACACTTCATTCCACACACCATTCTACACGTCATTCCACACTTCATTCCACACATCATTCCACACTTCATTCCACACTTCATTCCACAAAACATTCCACACATCATTCCAGACTTCATTCCACACATCATTCCACACATCATTCCACACATCATTTTCCATCTCATTCCACACATCATTCCACCCCTCATTCTGCACATTATTCCACCCACCATTCCACACATCTTTCCACACCTCATTCCACACATCATTCCACACATCATTCCAGACATCATTACACACCTAATTCGACACATCATTCCACACATCATTCCAAACATCATTCCACACATCAATTCACACCTCATTCCACACCTCATTCCACAAATCATTCCACGCAACATTCCACACACCATTCCCCATATCATCCCATCATCATTCCACACCTCATTCTAGACATCATTCCAGACATCATTCCTCACATCATCGAACACATCATACCACACATCATTCCGCACATCATTCCGCACCTCATACCACACATCATTCCACACATCATTCCACTCATCATTCCAAACATCATTCCACAACTTATTCCAAACATCAATCCACACATCCTTCCATGCATCATTCCACGTATCATTCCAAGCATCATTCCACACCTCATTCCACACCTCATTCAACACATGATTCCACACATCATTCCACACCTCATTCCACACATCATTACACACATCATTCCACACCTCATTCCACACATTATTCCACAAATTATTCCACCCATCATTCCACACATTATTCCAAACCTCATTCTACACATCATTCCACGCATCATTCCACACATCATTCCACACTTCATTCTATGCATCATTCCACACCTCATTCCACACCTCATTCAACACATGATTCCGCACATCATTCCACACCTCATTCCACAACTCATCCCACACATCATTCCACACCTCATTCCACACATGATTCCATACATCTTTCCTAACATATTCCAATCATTTCACACTGCATTGCATACGTCATTCCACACGTCATTCCTCACGTCATTCTACAGATCATTCCATACATCATTACACACATCAATCCACACATCATTCCACACATCATTCCACGCATCATTCCACAACTCATTCCACCGGTCATTCCACACATCATTCCACACATCATTCTAAACATCATTCCACACATCATTCCACTAATCATTCCACTTATCATTCCACACATAATTCCACAATTCATTCCACACATCAATCCACCCATCATTCGATGCATAATTCCACGCCTCATTTCACACATCATTCCACACATCATTCCACACATCATTCCACGCATCATTTCACACATCATTCGACACATTATTCCACATATCATTCCACACATCATTCCACGCATCATTCCACACCTCATTATAAACATCATTCCACTATTTATTCCACACATGATACCAAATCTCATTCCACCCGTCATTCCACACATCATTCCACACCACATTACACACCTCATGACACACATCATTCCACACATCATTCCACACCTCATGCCACACATGTTTCCACACATCATTCCAAACATCATTCCAAACATCATTCCACACATCATTTCACACAGCATTGCACAGAGCATTGCACACATCATTCCACACGTCATTCCACACGTCATTCTACAGATCATTCCATACATCATTACACACATCATTCCACACGTCATTCCACACATCATTCCACGCATCATTCCACAGCTCATTCCACCGGTCATTACACACATCATTCCACACATCATTCTAAACATCATTCCACGCAACAGTCCACACAACATTTCACTTATCATTCCACACATCATTCCACAATTCATTCCACACATCAATCCACACATCATTCGATGCATCATTCCACGCATCATTTCACACGTCATTCTACACATCATTCCACACATCATTCCACGCATCATTTCACACATCATTCGTCACATCATTCCACACATCATTCCACACATCATTCCACGCAGCATTCCACTCCTCATTTTAAACATCATGCCACTATTTATTCCACACATCATACCACATCTTATTCCACACCTTATTCCACACATCATTCTACACATCATTCCACACATCATTCCACACATCATTCCAAAATTCATTCCAAACATCATTCCACACATCATTCCATACATCATTCCACCCGTCATTCCACCCGTCATTCCACACACCAGTCCACACCACATTCCACACTTCATGAACACATCATTCCAAACATCATTCCACACATCAATTCACACCTCATTCTAAACATTATTCCACACCTCATGCCACACATGATTCCACACATCATTCCAAACATCATTCCAAACATCATTCCACACATCATTCCACACATCATTCCAAAATTCATTCCAAACATCATTCCACACATCATTCCATACATCATTCCACCCGTCATTCCACCCGTCATTCCACACACCAGTCCACACCACATTCCACACTTCATGAACACATCATTCCAAACATCATTCCACACATCAATTCACACCTCATTCTAAACATTATTCCACACCTCATGCCACACATGATTCCACACATCATTCCAAACATCATTCCAAACATCATTCCACACATCATTCCACAGATCATTCCATACATCATTACACACATCATTGCACACATAATTCCACGCAACATTCCACAACTCATTCCACCGTTCACTCCACACATCATTCCACGCATCATTCTAATCATCATTCCACACATCAGTCCACACATCATTCCACTTATCATTCAACACATCATTCCACAATTCATTCCACACATCAATCCACACATCATTCGTTGCATCATTCCACGCATCATTCCACACATCATACTACACCTCATTCCACACATCACTCCATACCTCATTCCACATCTCATTTCACACTTTAGTCCACACATTATTCGACACGTCATTCTACACATCATTCCACACATCATTCAACACATCATTCCACACCTCATTCCACACATCATTCCACACATCACTCCACACATCATTCCACCCACTATTCCACACCTCATTCTACACGTCATTCCAACATCATTCCATACATCATTCCACACATCATTCCACACATCATTCCACACATAATTCCACACTTCATTCCAAACATCATTCCACACATCATTCCACACATCATTCCGCACATCATTCCACACATCATTCCAAACTCATTCGAAACGTCATTCCACACCTCATTCCACACCTCATTCGATACATCATTACAAACCTCATTCCACACATTATTCCACACATCATTCCAAACCTCATTTCACACATTATTCCACACGTCATTCCACACGTCATTCCACACATCATTCCACACCTCATTCCACACATCATTCCACACCTCAATCCACACATCATTCTACCCAACATTCCACGCCTCATTCTACACGTCATTCCACATATCATTCCACACTTTATTCCACACTTCATTCCACACATCATTCCACACATCATTACAGACAGCATTCCTGACATCATTCCACACATCATTCCACACATCATGTTCCATCTCATTCCACACATCATTCCACCCCTCATTCTACACATCATTCCACACATCATTCCACACCTCAATCCACACATCATTCTACCCAACATTCCACACCTCATTCTACACGTCATTCCACATATCATTCCACACTTTATTCCACACATCTTTCCACACCTCATTCCACACATCATTCCACACATCATTCCAGACATCGTTCCACACCGAATTCGACACATCATTCCACACATCATTCCAAACATCATTCCACACATCAATTCACATCTCATTCTAAACGTCATTCCACACATCATTGCACACAGCATTGCAGACATCATTCCACACGTCATTCCTCACGTCATTCCACAGATCATTCCAAACAACATTACACACATCATTCCACACATCATTCCATACATCATTTCTCACATCATTCCTCCGCTCATTCCACCGGTCATTACACAAATCATTCCACACATCATTCCAAACATCATTCCAAGAATCATTCCACACATCATTCCACACAGCATTGCACACATCATTACACATGTCATTCCATACATCTTTCAACACATCTTTCCACACATCCTTCCACACATCAATCCACATATCATTCCACTCATCATTGCACACATCATTCCAAACTTCATTCCATACATCATTCCAAACATCATTCCACACCTCATTTCAAACCAAATTCCACACATCATTTCACACATCATTCCACACATCAGTGCACACTTCATTCTGCACATCATACCACACATCATTCCACACATCATTCCACACCTCATTTCACACCTAACTCCACACCTCAATTCAACCCACATTCCACAACTCATTTCACACGAAATTGCACACATCATTCCACACAACATTCCACACATCATTCCACACATCATTCTAAACTTCATTCCATACATCATTCCAAACATCATTCCACACCTCATTCCACACATCGTTCCACAAATCATTCCACACATCATTCCACCCATCATTCCAAACTTCATTCCACACACCATTCCAAACCTCATTCCACACGTTATTTCACACATCATTCCACACAACATTCCATACATCATTCCACACATCATTCCACGCATTATTCCACAACTCATTCCATCCGTCATTCTACACAGCTTTCTATACATCATTCCACAACTCATTTCAATCCTCATTCCATACATCATTCCACACATCATTCCACACATCATTTCACATGTCATTCCATATATCATTGCACACCTCATTACACACATCATTCCACACATCATTCCACACAACATTCCTCACCTCATTTCACACCTAACTTCACACCTCAATTCAAACCTCATTCTACAACTCATTTCACACGATATTTCACACATCATTCCACACATCATTGCACACATCATTCCACACATCATTCTAAACTTCATTCCATACATCATTCAAAACATCATTCCACACCTCATTCCACACATCTTTCCACTCATCTCTCCACACATCATTCCACACATCATTCCACACATCATTCCGCACATCATTCCACACCTCATTCCACACCTCATTCCACACATCGTTCCACAAATCATTCCACACATCATTCCACCCATCATTCCACACATCATTCCACACCTCATTCCACACATCATTCCACACATCATTCCACACATCATTCCACACATCATTCCACACCTCATTCCACACATCGTTCCACAAATCATTCCACACATCATTCCACCCATTATTCCAAACTTCATTCCACACACCATTCCAAACCTCATTCCACACGTTATTTCACACATCATTCCACACATCATTCCATACATCATTCCACACATCATTCCACGCATTATTCCACAACGCATTCCACCCTTCATTCTACACAGCTTTCTATACATCATTCCACAACTCATTTCAATCCTCATTCCACACATCATTCCACCCATCATTCCACACATCATTCCACACCTCATTCCACACATCATTCCACACATCCTTCCACACATCATTCCACACATCATTCCACACATCATTCCACACTTCATTCCACTCATCATTCCACACATCATTCCACGCCACTTTCCACACCTCATTCCACACATCATTCCACACATCATTCTACACATTCTTCCACTTATCATTCCAAACCTCATTCCGCACATCATTCCAAACATCATTCCATACGTCATTCCACACATCATTCCACACCTTTCTACACATCATTCCACACATCATTCCACACATCATTCCTCACATCATTCCACACATCATTCCATACATCATTCCAAACCTCATTCCACACGTTATTCCACACATCATTCCACACATCATTGCACACCTTATTCCACACATCATTGCACACATCATTCCACACGTCATTTCACAACTAACTCCACACCTCAAATCAAACCTCATACCATATCTCATTCCACACGACATTTCACACATCATTCCACACATCATTCCACACATCATTCCACACATCATTCCACACATCGTTCCACTCATCTTTCCACACATCATTCCACACCTCATTCCACACCTCATTCCACACATCATTACGCACATCATTCCGCACTTCATTCCACACATCATTCCACACATCATTCCACGACACTTTCCACACCTCATTCCACACCTCATTCCACACCTCATTCCACACATCATTCCACTCATCATTCCAAACCTCATTCCACACATCATTCCAAACATCATTCCATACATCATTCCAAACCTAATTCCACACATTATTCCACGCATCATTCCACACATCATTCCACACATCATTCCACACGTCATTCTACACATCCTTCCACACATCATTCCACGCATCATTCCTCACATCATTCCACACATCATTCCACACATCATTCCACTCATTATTCCACCCATCATTCCAAACCTCAAACTACACAGCTTTCTACACATCATTTCAAACCTCATTCCACATATCATTCCACACATCATTCCAAACATCAAACAACACAACATTCCACACATCATTTCACACATCATTCGAAACCTAATTCCACACATCATTCCACACATCATTCCAAAAGTCATTCCGCAAATCATTCCACATATCATTCCACAAATCATTCCACGTATCATTTAAGACATCATTCCACACATCATTCCTTCTACACATCATTCCACAAATAATTCCACACATCATTTCATACCTCATTCCACACATCATTCCAAACCTCATTCCACACATCATTCCATGCATCATTCCACAACACATTCCAACCGTCATTCTACACATCATTCCACTCAGCATTCCAAACTTCATTCCACACACCATTCCAAACCTCATTCCACACATTATTTTGCACATCATTCCACACTTCATTCCATACATCATTCCACACATCATTCCACGCATCATTCCACAACTCATTCCACCCGTCATTCTACACAGCTTTCTATACATCATTCCACACATCATTGCACACTTCATTCCACACATCATTCCACACATCATTCCACACGACTTTCCATACCTCATTCCACACATCATTCCACACATCCTTCCACTCATCATTCCAAACCTAATTCCAAACATCATTCCAAACATCATTCCATACATCATTCCACACCTCATTCTACACAGCTTTCTACACATAATTCCAAACCTTATTCCACATATCATTCCACACATCATTCCAAACATCAATCCGCACATCATTCCACACATCATTTCACACATCATTCGAAACATCATTCCACACACCATTCCACACAACATTCCAAACCTCATTCCACACATTATTCCAATCCTCATTCCACTCATCATTCCACACCTCATTCCACACATCATTCCAAACCTCATTCCACACATCATCCCAAACCTCATTCCACACATCATTCCACACATCATTCCAAACGTCATTCCGCAAATCATTCCACATATCATTCCACAAATCATTCCACATATCATTTAACACATCATTCCACACATCATTCCACACATCATTCTACACATCATTCCACAATAAATTCCACACATCATTTCACACCTCATTCTACACATCATTCCAAACCTCATTCCACACATCATTCCATGCATCATTCCACAAGACATTCCATCCGTCATTCTACACATCATTCCACACATCATTCCAAACTTCATTCCACACAACATTCCAAACCTCTTTCCACACGTTATTTCACACATCATTCCACACCTCATTTCAAACCTCATTCCACACATCATTCCACACATCATTCCACGCCACTTTCCACACCTCATTCCACACAACATTCCACACATCATTCCAACAATCCTTCCACTCATCATTCCAAACCTCATTCCACGCATCATTCCACACATCATTCCAAAAATCATTCTAAACTTCATTGCATACATCATTCCAAACATCATTCCACACCTCATTCCACACATCTTTCCACTCATCTTTCCACACATCATTCCACACATCATTCCACACATCATTCCGCACATCATTCCACACCTCATTCTACACATCATTCCACACATCATTCCACACATGATTCCACACATCTTTCCAAACATTATTCCAAACATCATTTCACACATCATTCCACACATCATTCCACACATCATTCCACGCATCATTCCACAGCTCATTCCACCGGTCATTCCACACATCGTTCGACACATCATTCTAAACATCATTCCACACATCATTCCACACATCATTCCACTTATCATTCCACACATCATTTCACAATTCATTCCACGCATCAATCCACACGTCATTCGATGCATCATTCCACGCATCATTTCACACGTCATTCGACACATTATTCCACACATCATTCCAAAACTCATTCCACCCGTCATTCCACACATAATTCCACACCACATTACACACCTCATGACACACTTCATTCCAAACAAAATTCCACACATCATTCCACAACTAATCCCACACATGATTCCACACCTCATGCCACACATGATTCCACACATCATTCCACACGTCATTCCACACATCATTCCACGCATCATTCCACAGCTCATTCCACCGGTCATTACACACATCATTCCACACATCATTCTAAACATCATTCCACACATCAGTCCACACAACATTCCACTTATCATTCCACAGATCATTCCACAATTCATTCCACACATCAGTCCACACATCATTCGATGCATCATTCCACGCATCATTTCACACGTCATTCCACACATCATTCCACACATCATTCCACACATCATTTCACACATCATTCGACACATCATTCCACACATCATTCCACACATCATTCCACGCATCATTCCCACCTCATTATAAACATCATGCCACTATTTATTACACACATCATTCCACATCGCATTCCACACCTCATTTCACACATCATTCCACACATCATTCCACACATCATTCCACACATCATTCCAAAACTCATTCCAAACATCATTCCACACATCATTCCACCCGTCATTCCACCGGTCACACCACACATCATTTCACACATCATTCTATACATCATTCCACACATCAGTCCACACATCAATCCACTTATCATTCAACACATCATTCCACAATTCATTCCATATATCAATCCACACATCATTCGTTGCATCATTCCACGCATCATTCCACACATCATTCCACACCTCATTCCACACATCATTCCACACCTCATTCAACACCTCATTCCACACATCATTCCACACATCATTCCACACATCATTCCACACATCATTCCACACCTCATTCCACACATCATTCCTCACATCATTCCACACATCATTCCACCCACTATTCCACACCTCATTCTACACGCCATTCCACACATCATTCCAAACATCATTCCACACGTCATTCCACACATCATTCCACACATCATTCCACACATCATTCCACCCACCATTCCACACCTCATTCTATACGTCATTCCACACATCATTCCACACCTCATCCCACACCTAATTCCATACATCATTACAAACCTCATTCCACACATCATTCCACACATCATTCCAAACCTCATTTGACAAATTATTCCACACGTCATTCCACACGTCTATCTACACATCATTCCACACCTCATTCCACACATCATTCCACACCTCAATCCACACATCATTCCACCCAACATTCCACACCTCATTCTACACGTCATTCCACACATCATTCCACACTTCATTCCACACTTCATTCCACTCATCATTCCACACATCATTCCAGACATCATTCCAGACATCATTCCGCACATCATTCCACACATCATTCCACCCCTCATTCTACACATCATTCCACACACCATTCCACACATCTTTCCACACCTCATTCCACACATCATTCCACACATCATTCCAAACATCATTCCACACATCAATTCACACCTCATTCCACACATCATTCCACAAATCATTCCATTCAACATTCCACACACCATTCCGCATATCATCCCATCATCATTCCACACCTCATTCCAGACATCATTCCAGACATCATTCCTCACATCATCGAACACATCATACCACATATCATTCCGCACATCATTCCACACCTCATACAACACATCATTCCACACATCATTCCACAATTTATTCGACACATCAATCCACACATCCTTCCATGCATCATTCCACGTATCATTCCACGCATCATTCCACACCTCATTCCACACCTCATTCAACACATGATTCCACACATCATTCCACTCCTCATTCCACACATTATTCCACACAGCATTCCACCCATCATTCCACACATTATTCCAAACCTCATTCTACACATCATTCCACGCATCATTCCACACATCATTCCACACTTCATTCTACGCATCATTCCACACCTCATTCCACACCTCATTCAACACATGATTCCACACATCTTTCCAAACATTATTCCAAACATCATTTCACACAGCATTGCACACATCATTCCACACGTCATTCCTCACGTCATTCTACAGATCATTCCATTCTTCATTACACACATCATTCCACACATCATTCCACACATCATTCCACGCATCATTCCACAGCTCATTCCACCGGTCATTCCACACATCATTCCACACATCATTCTAAACATAATTCCACACATCATTCCACTCATCATTCCACAATTCATTCCACACATCAATCCACACATCATTCGATGCATCATTCCACGCAACATTTCACACGTCATTCCACACATCATTCCACACATCATTCCACGCATCATTTCCCACATCATTCGAAACATTATTCCACACATCATTCCACGCATCATTCCACGCATCATTCCACACCTCATTATAAACATCATTCCACTATTTATTCCACACATGATACCAAATCTCATTCCACACCTCATTCCACACATCATTCCACACATCATTCCACACATCATTCCACACATCATTCCACGCATCATTCCAAAACTCATTGCAAACATCATTCGACACATCATTCCACCCGTCATTCCACCCGTCATTCCACACATCATTCCACAACTCATCCCGCACATCATTCCACACCTCATGCCACACATGATTCCACACATCATTCCAAACATCATTCCAAACATCATACCACACATTATTTCACACAGCATTGCACACAGCATTGCACACATCATTCCACACGTCATTCCACTCGTCATTCTGCAGATCATTCCATACATCATTACACACATCATTGCACACATCATTCCACACATCATTCCACGCATCATTCCACAACTCATTCCACCGGTCACTCCACACATCATTCCACACATCATTCTAAACATCATACCACACATCATTTCACACGTCATTCCACACCTCATTCCACACATCATTCCACACCTCATTCCACACCTCATTCCATACATCATTCCACACAGCATTCCACACATCATTCCACACATCATTCCACACATCATTCCAAACCTCATTTCACACATTATTCCACACATCATTCCACATGTCATTCTACACATCATTCCACACATCATTCCACACATCATTCCACACCACATTCCACACATCATTCCACACATCATTCCACACATCATTCCACACATCATTCCACCCACTATTCCACACCTCATTCTACACGTCATTCCAAACATCATTCCAAACATCATTCCACACATCATTCCACACATCATTCCACACATCATTCCACACTTCATTGCAAACATCATTCCACACATCATTCCACACATCATTGCACCCACCATTCCATACCTCATTCTACACGTCATTCCACTCAACATTCCACACCTCATTTCACACCTCATTCCATACATCATTACAAATCTCATTCCACACATCATTCCACACATCATTACAAACCTCATTTCACACATTATTCCACACGTCATTCCACACGTTATTCTACACATCATTCCACACTTCATTCCACACACCATTCTACACGTCATTCCACACATCATTCCACACTTCATTCCACACTTCATTCCACAAAACATTCCACACATCATTCCAGACTTCATTCCACACATCATTCCACACATCATTCCACACATCATTTTCCATCTCATTCCACACATCATTCCACCCCTCATTCTACACATTATTCCACCCACCATTCCACACATCTTTCCACACCTCATTCCACACATCATTCCACACATCATTCCAGACATCATTCCACACCTAATTCGACACATCATTCCACACATCATTCCAAACATCATTCCACACATCAATTCACACCTCATTCCACACCTCATTCCACAAATCATTCCACGCAACATTCCACACACCATTCCCCATATCATCCCATCATCATTCCACACCTCATTCTAGACATCATTCCAGACATCATTCCTCACATCATCGAACACATCATACCACACATCATTCCGCACATCATTCCGCACCTCATACCACACATCATTCCACACATCATTCCACTCATCATTCCAAACATCATTCCACAACTTATTCCACACATCAATCCACACATCCTTCCATGCATCATTCCACGTATCATTCCAAGCATCATTCCACACCTCATTCCACACCTCATTCAACACATGATTCCACACATCATTCCACACCTTATTCCACACATCATTACACACATCATTCCACACCTCATTCCACACATTATTCCACAACTTATTCCACCCATCATTCCACACATTATTCCAAACCTCATTCTACACATCATTCCACGCATCATTCCACACATCATTCCACACTTCATTCTATGCATCATTCCACACCTCATTCCACACCTCATTCAACACATGATTCCGCACATCATTCCACACCTCATTCCACAACTCATCCCACACATCATTCCACACCTCATTCCACACATGATTCCATACATCTTTCCTAACATTATTCCAATCATTTCACACTGCATTGCATACGTCATTCCACACGTCATTCCACACGTCATTCCTCACGTCATTCTACAGATCATTCCATACATCATTACACACATCAATCCACACATCATTCCACACATCATTCCACGCATCATTCCACAACTCATTCCACCGGTCATTCCACACATCATTCCACACATCATTCTAAACATCATTCCACACATCATTCCACTAATCATTCCACTTATCATTCCACACATAATTCCACAATTCATTCCACACATCAATCCACCCATCATTCGATGCATAATTCCACGCCTCATTTCACACATCATTCCACACATCATTCCACACATCATTCCACGCATCATTTCACACATCATTCGACACATTATTCCACGCATCATTCCACACCTCATTATAAACATCATTCCACTATTTATTCCACACATGATACCAAATCTCATTCCACCCGTCATTCCACACATCATTCCACACCACATTACACACCTCATGACACACATCATTCCACACATCATTCCACACCTCATGCCACACATGTTTCCACACATCATTCCAAACATCATTCCAAACATCATTCCACACATCATTTCACACAGCATTGCACAGAGCATTGCACACATCATTCCACACGTCATTCCACACGTCATTCTACAGATCATTCCATACATCATTACACACATCATTCCACACGTCATTCCACACATCATTCTAAACATCATTCCACACAACAGTCCACACAACATTTCACTTATCATTCCACACATCATTCCACAATTCATTCCACACATCAATCCACACATCATTCGATGCATCATTCCACGCATCATTTCACACGTCATTCTACACATCATTCCACACATCATTCCACGCATCATTTCACACATCATTCGTCACATCATTCCACACATCATTCCACACATCATTCCACGCAGCATTCCACTCCTCATTTTAAACATCATGCCACTATTTATTCCACACATCATACCACATCTTATTCCACACCTTATTCCACACATCATTCTACACATCATTCCACACATCATTCCACACATCATTCCAAAATTCATTCCAAACATCATTCCACACATCAT
Organism: Pristiophorus japonicus; assembly: GCF_044704955.1. Lineage (NCBI taxonomy): Eukaryota > Metazoa > Chordata > Chondrichthyes > Pristiophoridae > Pristiophorus > Pristiophorus japonicus. The sequence continues at coordinate 1,567,816 of NW_027254846.1, read as the reverse complement.
TCCATACATCATTCCACCCGTCATTCCACCCATCATTCCACACATCAGTCCACACCACATTCCACACTTCATGAACACATCATTCCAAACATCATTCCACACATCAATTCACACCTCATTCTAAACATTATTCCACACCTCATGCCACACATGATTCCACACATCATTCCAAACATCATTCCAAACATCATTCCACACATCATTCCACAGATCATTCCATACATCATTACACACATCATTGCACACATCATTCCACGCACCATTCCACAACTCATTCCACCGTTCACTCCACACATAATTCCACGCATCATTCTAATCATCATTCCACACATCAGTCCACACATCATTCCACTTATCATTCAACACATCATTCCACAATTCATTCCACACATCAATCCACACATCATTCGTTGCATCATTCCACGCATCATTCCACACATCATACTACACCTCATTCCACACATCACTCCACACCTCATTCCACATCTCATTTCACACTTTAGTCCACACATTATTCGACACGTCATTCTACACATCATTCCACACATCATTCAACACATCATTCCACACCTCATTCCACACATCATTCCACACATCACTCCACACATCATTCCACCCACTATTCCACACCTCATTCTACACGTCATTCCAACATCATTCCATACATCATTCCACACATCATTCCACACATCATTCCACACATAATTCCACACTTCATTCCAAATATCATTCCACACATCATTCCACACATCATTCCGCACATCATTCCACACATCATTCCAAACTCATTCGAAACGTCATTCCACACCTCATTCCACACCTCATTCGATACATCATTACAAACCTCATTCCACACATTATTCCACACATCATTCCAAACCTCATTTCACACATTATTCCACACGTCATTCCACACGTCATTCTACACATCATTCCACACCTCATTCCACACATCATTCCACACCTCAATCCACACATCATTCTACCCAACATTCCACGCCTCATTCTACACGTCATTCCACATATCATTCCACACTTTATTCCACACTTCATTCCACACATCATTCCACACATCATTACAGACATCATTCCTGACATCATTCCACACATCATTCCACACATCATGTTCCATCTCATTCCACACATCATTCCACCCCTCATTCTACACATCATTCCACACATCATTCCACACCTCAATCCACACATCATTCTACCCAACATTCCACACCTCATTCTACACGTCATTCCACATATCATTCCACACTTTATTCCACACATCTTTCCACACCTCATTCCACACATCATTCCACACATCATTCCAGACATCATTCCACACCTAATTCGACACATCATTCCACACATCATTCCAAACATCATTCCACACATCAATTCACATCTCATTCTAAACGTCATTCCACACATCATTGCACACAGCATTGCAGACATCATTCCACACGTCATTCCTCACGTCATTCCACAGATCATTCCATAAATCATTACACACATCTTTCCACACATCATTCCACACATCATTCCACGCATCATTCCACAGCTCATTCCACCGGTCATTACACACATCATTCCACACATCATTCCAATCATCATTCCAAGAATCATTCCACACATCATTCCACACAGCATTGGACATATCATTCAACACGTCATTCCACGCGGCATTCCACAGATCATTCCATACATCATCACACACATCATTCCACACATCATTCCACACATCATTCCACGCATCATTCCACACATCATTTTAAACATCATTCCACACATCAGTCCACACATCATTCCACACACCATTCCACATATCATCCTATCATCATACCACACCTCATTCCAGACATCATTCCAGACATCATTCCTCACATCATCGAACACATCATACCACACATCATTACGCACATCATTCCACACTTCATACCACACATCATTCCACACATCATTCCACTCATCATTCCAAACATCATTCCACAATTTATTCCACACATCAATCCACACATCCTTCCATGCATCATTCCACGTATTATTCCACGCATCATACCACACCTCAATCCACACCTCATTCAACACATGATTCCACACATCATTCCACACCTCATTCCACACATCATTCCACACATCATTCCACACCTCATTTTAAACATCATTCCACTTTTTATTCCACACATCAATCCACACATCTTTCCACGCATCATTCCACGCATCATTCCACGCATCATTCCACACCTCATTCCCCACCTCATTCCACAACACATTCCAGCCGATATTCCACACATCATTCCAAACATCATTCCACACATCATTCCACACCTCATTTTAAACATCATTCCACTATTTATTCCACACATCAACCCACACATCTTTCCACGCATCATTCCACATATCATTCCACGCATCATTCCACACCTCATTATAAACATAATTCCATTATTTATTCCACACATCAATCCACACATCATTCCACCCACCATTCCACACCTCATTCTACACGTCATTCGACACATCATTCCAAATATCATTCCACACATCATTCCACTAATCATTCCACACATCATTCCACGCATCATTCCACGCCTCATTCCACACCTCATTCGACACATCATTCCAAACATCATTCCGCACCTCATTCTACACATCATTCCTCACGTCATTCCACAGATCATTCCATACATCATCACACACATCATTCCACACATCATTCCACACATCATTCCACGCATCATTTCACACATCATTCCACACCTCATTCCACACATCATTTCACACACCATTCCATTCCTCATTCCACGGCTCATTCCACGCATCATTCCACACATCATTCCACATATCATTCCACAAATCATTCCATACAGCATTCCACACTTCATTCCACACATCATTCCAAACATCATTCCACACCTCATTCCACACATCATTCCACACATCATTCCACAATTTATTCCACACCTCATTCCACACATCATTCCACACATCATTCCACACATCATTCCACACCTCATTATAAACATAATTCCACTAGGTATTCCACACATCAATCCACACAGCATCCCACACATCATTTCAAAACTGATTTCAAACATCATCCAAACATCATTCCACACGTCATACCACACGTCATTCTTCACCTCATTCGACACCTCATTCCACACATCATTCCACAACTTATTTCCCACCTCATTCCACAACACATTCCACCCGTCATTCCACACAGCATTCCACATATCTTTTCAAACATCACTCCACACATCACTCCAAACATCATTCCACACGTTATTCCACACATCATTCCACCCATCGCTCCACACATCATTCCACACATCATTCCACACATCATTCCACACCTCATTCCACACCTCATTGCAAATATCATTTCACACATCATTCCACATCACATTCCACACCTCATTACACACATCATTCCAAACATCATTCTACACATCAATTCACATCTCATTCTAAACGTCATTCCACACATCATTGCACACAGCATTGCACACATCATTCCACACGTCATTCCTAACGTCATTCCACAGATCATTCCAAAAAACATTACACACATCATTCCACACATCATTCCACACATCATTGCTCACATCATTCCACAGCTCATTGCACCGGTCATTACACAAATCATTCCACACATCATTCCACATGTCATTCCACACATCATTCCACACATCATTCCACCCACCATTCCACACCTCATTCTACACGTCATTCGACACATCATTCCAAACATCATTCCACACATCATTCCACACATCATTCCACACCTCATTCCATGCATCATTCCACACCTCATTCCACACCTCATTCGACACATCATTCCAAACATCATTCCACACCTTATTCTACACATCATTCCTCACGTCATTCCACAGATCATTCCATACATCATCACACACAACATTCCAAACATCATTCCACACATCAGTCCATACATCATTCCACTTATCATTCCACACATCATTCCACAATTAATTCCACACATCAATCTACACATGATTCGATGCATCATTCCACGCATCATTTCACACATCATTCGACACATCATTCCACACATCATTCCACGCCTCATTCCACACCTCATTATAAACATCATTCCACTATTTATTCCACACATCAATCCACACATGATTCGATGCATCATTCCACGCATCATTCCACGCATCATTCCACGCATCATTCCACACCTCATTCCATACCTCATTCCACACATCATTCCACACGTCATACCACACCTCATTCCACACCTCATTCCACAGATCATTCCACACATCATTCCACACATCATTCCACACATCATTCCAAAACTCATTCCACACATCATTCTACACCACGTTCCACACCTCATTACACACATCATTCCAAACATCATTCCACACATCAATTCACACCTCATTCTAATCATTATTACACACATCAATCCACACATCATTCCACAACTCATCCCACACATCATTCCACACCTCATTCCACACATGATTCCACACATCATTCCAAACATCATTCCAAGCATATTCCACACATCATTCCACACAGCATTGCACACATCATTCCACACGTCATTCCACACGTCATACCACAGATCATTCCATACATCATTACACACATCATTCCACACATCATTCCACACACCATTCTACGCATCATTCCACAACTCATTCCACTGGTCACTCCACATATCATTCTACACATCATTCCAAACATCATTCCACACAAAATTCCAAACCTCATTCCACACATTATTCCACACATCATTCCAAACCTTATTCTACACATCATTGCACGCATCATTCCACACATCATTCCAAACCTATGCCACACAGCATTCCACACATCATTTCAAACATCATTCCATTCCTCATTCCACGCCTCATTCCACGCATCATTCCACACATCATTCCACACATCATTCCACATATCATTCCACACATCATTCCATACAGCATTCCACACCTCATTCCACACATCATTCCTCACATCATACCACACATCATTTCGCACATCATTCCACACCACATTCCACACATCATTCCACACATCATTCCACTCATCATTCCAAACATCATTCCACAATTTATTCCACACATCAATCCACACATCCTTCCACGCATCATTCCACGCATCATTCCACGCATCATTCTGCACCTCATTCCTAACCTCATTCCACATATTTTTCCACACATCATGCAAACATCATTCCACACATCATTCCACATCACATTCCACACCTCATTGCACACATCATTCCAAACATCATTCCACACATCAATTCACACCTCATTCTAAACATCATTCCACACATCATCCCACACATCATTCCACAAATCATCCCACACATCATTCCACAACTCATTCCACACATGATTCCGCACATCTTTCCAAACATCATTCCACACATCATTTCACACAGCATTGCACACATCATTCCACACGCCATTCCACACGTCATTCCACAGATCATACCATACATCATTACACACAACATTTCACACATCATTCCACGCATCATTCCACATCTCATTCCAGCGGTCATTCCACACATCATTCCACACATCATTCTAAACATCATTCCATACTACATTCCACAAATCATTCCACACATCAATCCACAAATCATTCGATGCATCATTCTACGCATCATTCCACACGTCATTCCACACATCAATCCACACATCATTCCACGCATCATTCCAAGCATTATACCACACATCATTCCACACATCATTCCACACACCATTCCACACGTCATTCGACACAACATTCCACACATCATTTCACACATCATACCACACATCATTCTACTCATCATTCCAAGCATCATTCCACACATCATTCCAAACATCATTCCGCACATCATTCCTCACCTCATTCCCACATCATTGCAAACCTCTTTCCACACATCATTCCACACATCATTCCACACATCATTCCACACCTCATTCCACAGCTCATTCCACACGTCATTCCACACGTCATTCCACACATCATTCCACACATCATTCCACACGTCATTGCACACATCATTCCACACATCATTCCAAACATCATTCCACACCTCATTCCACATCACATTCCAGAACACATTCCACACCTCATTCTAATCATCATTCCAGGCTTTATTCCACACATCATTCCACACATCATTCCACACATCATTCCAGACCTCATTCCACGCCTCATTCCACGCATCATTCCACACATCATTCCACACATCATTCCACATATCATTCCACACATCATTCCATACAACATTCCACACCTCATTCCACACATCATTCCACACATCATCCAACACATTCCACATATCATTCCACACATCATTCCACACCTCATTCCAAACATCATTCACACATCATTCCGCACATCATTCCACACCTCATTCCGCAGCTCAATCCACACCTCATTTCATACCTCATTCCACAACTCATTCCACACGTCATTTCACACATCATTCCACATATCATTCCACATATCATTCCAAACATTATTCCAAACCTCATTCAAAAAACCTTTCCACACCTCATTCCAAACATCATTCCACACATCATTCCACACATCATTCCACACATCATTCCACACATCATTCCACACATGATTCCACATATCATTCCACACATCATTCCACCCATCATTCCACCCATCACTCCACACATCATTCCACAGATTATTCCACACATCATTCCACACATCATTCCACACGTCATTCCACACTTCATTCCAAACTTCATTCCACACCTCATTTCACACCGCATTCCACAACTCATTCCACCTGTCATTCTACACATCATTCCACACATCATTCCAAACATCATTCCACACAACATTCCAAACCTCATTCTACACATCATTGCACATATCATTCCACACATCATTCCACACCACATTCCAAACCTCATTCCACTTATCATTCCAAACATCATTCCACACATCAATTCACACCTCATTCTAAACATCATTCTACACATCATTCCACACATCATTCTACACATCATTCCACACCTCATTCCAAACATCACTCCAAACAACATTCCAAACAACATTCCACACATCATTCCACACATCATTGCACACATCATTCCACACGTCATTTCACACGTCATTCCACACATCATTCCACATATCATTACACACATCATTCCACACATCATTCCAATCCTCATTCCACCCGTCATTCCACACATCATTCCACACATCATTCCAAACATCATTTCACACAACATTCCACACATCATTCCACACATCATTGCAAACATCATTCCACACATCATTCCACACCACGTTCCAAACCTCATTCCACACATCATTCCAAACATCATTCCACACATCAATTCACACCTCATTCTAAACATCATTCTACACATCATTCCACACATCATTCTACCCGTCATTGCACATCTCATTCCAAACATCATTCCAAACAACATTCCACAAATCATTCCACACAGCATTGCACACATCATTCCACACGTCATTCCACACGTCACTTCAAACCTCATTCGACACCTCATTCTACACATCATTCCTTACTTTATTCCACACATCATTGTACACATCATTCCACACATCATTCCACACCTCATTCCACGCCTCATTCCATGCATCATTCCACACATTCCACATATCATTCCACACATCATTCCTTACAAAATTCCACACTTCATTCCGCACATCATTCCACTCATCATCCAACACATTCCACATATCATTCCACACATCATTCCACACCTCATTCCACACATCATTCCACACATCATTCCACACATCATTCCACACCTCATTCCACAGCTCATTCCACACCTCATTTCATATCTCATTCCACAACACATTCCACACTTTATTTGACACATCATTCCACACATCATTCCAAACCTCATTCCACACATTATTCCAAACATCATTCCACCCATCGCTCCACACATCATTCCACACATCATTCCACACATCATTCCACACATCATTCCGCACATCATTCCACACATCATTCCACACCTCATTGCAAACATCATTCCACACATCATTCCACATCACATTCCACACCTCATTACACACATCATTCCAAACATCATTCCACACATCAATTCACATCTCATTCTAAATGTCATTCCACACATCATTGCACACAGCATTGCAGACATCATTCCACACATCATTCCACGCGGCATTCCACAGATCATTCCATACATCATTAAACACATCATTCCACACGTCATTCCACACATCATTCGACGCATCATTCCACAACTCATTCCACCGGTCACTCCACATATCATTCTACACATCATTCCACACACAATTCCACACATCATTCCACACCTCATTCCACATATCATTCCACACATCATTCCACACATAATTCCACCCACCATGCCACACCTCATTCTACACGTCATTTGACACATCATTCCAAACATCATTCCACACATTATTCCAAACATCATTCCCCACCTCATTCTACACATCATTCCTCACGTCATTCCACAGATCATTCCATACATCATCACACACATCATTCCACACATCATTCCACACATCATTGCACGCATCATTCCACACATCATTTTAAACATCATTCCACACATCAGTCCACATATCATTCCACACACCATTCCACATATCATCCTATCATCATTCCACACCTCATTCCAGACATCATTCCAGACAACATTCCTCACATCATCGAACACATCATACCACACATCATTACGCACATCATTCCACACTTCATACCACACATCATTCCACACATCATTCCACTCATCATTCCAAACATCATTCCACAATTTATTCCACACATCAATCCACACATCCTTCCATGCATCATTCCACGTATTATTCCACGCATCATTCCATACCTCAATCCACACCTCATTCAACACATGATTCCACACATCATTCCACACCTCATTCCACACATCATTCCACACATCATTCCACACCTCATTTTAAACATCATTCCACTTTTTATTCCACACAACAATCCACACATCTTTCCACGCATCATTCCACGCATCATTCCACGCATCATTCCACACCTCATTCCCCACCTCATTCCACAACAAATTCCAGCCGATATTCCACACATCATTCCACACATCATTCCAAACATCATTCCACACATCATTCCACACCTCATTTTAAACATCATTCCACAATTTATTCCACACATCAACCCACACATCTTTCCACGCATCATTACACATATCATTCCACGCATCATTCCACACCTCATTATAAACATAATTCCATTATTTATTCCACACATCAATCCACACATCATTCCACCCACCATTCCACACCTCATTCTACACGTCATTCGAAACATCATTCCAAACAGCATTCCACACATCATTCCACACATCATTCCACACATCATTCCACGCATCATTCCACACCTCATTCCACACCTCATTCGACACATCATTCCAAACATCATTCCACACCTCATTCTACACATCATTCCTCACGTCATTCCACAGATCATTCCATACATCATTCCACACATCATTCCACGCATCATTCCACACATCATTCCACACCTCATTCCACACAACATTTCACACATCATTCCATTCCTCATTCCACGCCTCATTCCACGCATCATTCCACACATCATTCCACATATCATTCCACAAATCATTCCATACAGCATTCCACACTTCATTCCAGACATCATTCCACACATCATACCACACATCATTCCGCACATCATTCCACACCTCATTCCACACATCATTCCACACATCATTCCACAATTTATTCCACACCTCATTCCACAAATCATTCCACACATCATTCCACACCTCATTATAAACATAATTCCACTATTTATTCCACACATCAATCCACACATCATTCCACACATCATTTCAAAACTGATTTCAAACATCATCCAATCATCATTCCACACGTCATACCACACGTCATTCTTCACCTCATTCGACACCTCATTCCACACATCATTCCACAACTTATTTCCCACCTCATTCCACAACACATTCCACCCGTCATTCCACACATCATTCCACATATCTTTTCAAACATCACTCCACACATCATTCCAAACATCATTCCACACATTATTCCACACATCATTCCACCCATCGCTCCACACTTCATTCCACACATCATTCCACACATCATTCCACACCTCATTCCACACCTCATTGCAAATATCATTCCACACATCATTCCACATCACATTCCACACCTCATTACACACATCATTCCAAACATCATTCCACACATCAATTCACATCTCATTCTAAACGTCATTCCACACATCATTCCACACAGCATTGCACACATCATTCCACATGTCATTCCACGCGTCATTCCACAGATAATTCCATGCCTCATTACACACATCATTCCACACATCATTCCACACATCATTCGACGCATCATTGCACAACTTATTCCACCGGTCACTCCACATATCATTCTACACATCATTTCACACACAATTCCACACATCATTCCACACCTCATTCCACATGTCATTCCACACATCATTCCACACATCATTCCACCCACCATTCCACACCTTATTCTACACGTCATTCGACACATCATTCCAAACATCATTCCACACATCATTCCACACATCATTCCACACCTCATTCCATGCATCATTCCACACCTCATTCCACACCTCATTCGACACATCATTCCAAACATCATTCCACACCTCATTCTACACAACATTCCTCACGTCATTCCACAGATCATTCCATACATCATCACACACATCATTCCAAACATCATTCCACACATCAGTCCATACATCATTCCACTTATCATTCCACACATCATTCCACAATTAATTCCACACATCAATCCACACATGATTCGATGCATCATTCCACGCATCATTTCACACATCATTCGACACATCATTCCACACATCATTCCACGCCTCAATCCACACCTCATTATAAACATCATTCCACTATTTATACACATCAATCCACACATCCTTCCACGCATCATTCCACGCATCATTCCACGCATCATTCCACACCTCATTCCATACCTCATTCCACACATCAATCCACACATCATAACACACCTCATTCCACACCTCATTCCACAGATCATTCCACACATCATTCCACAATTCATTCCACACATCATTCCAAAACTCATTCCACACATCATTCCACACCACTTTCCACACCTCATTACACACATCATTCCAAACATCATTCCACACATCAATTCACACCTCATTCCACAACTCATCCCACACATCATTCCACATCTCATTCCACACATGATTCCACACATCATTCCAAACATCATTCCAAGCATATTCCACACATCATTCCACACAGCATTGCACACATCATTCCACACGTCATTCCACACGTCATATCACAGATCATTCCATACATCATTACACACATCATTCCACATATCATTCCACACATCATTATACGCATCATTCCACAACTCATTCCACTGGTCACTCCACATATCATGCTGCACATCATTCCAAACATCATTCCACACATAATTCCAAACCTCATTCCACACATTATTCCACACATCATTCCAAACCTTATTCTACACATCATTGCACGCATCATTCCACACATCATTCCAAACCTATGCCACACAGCATTCCATACATCATTTCAAACATCATTCCATTCCTCATTCCACGCCTCATTCCACGCATCATTCCACACATCATTCCACACAACATTCCACACCACATTCTAAACCTCATTCCACACATCATTACAAACATCATTCCACACATCAATTCACACCTCATTCTAAACATTATTCTACACATCATTCCACACATCATTCTACCCATCATTCCACACCTCATTCCAAACATCATTCCAAACAACATTCCAAACAACATTCCACACATCATTCCACACAGCATTGCGCACATCATTCCACACGTCATTTCACACGTCATTCCACACATCATTCCACATATCATTACACACATCATTCCACACATCATTCCAATCCTCATTCCACCCGTCATTCCACACCACGTTCCAAACCTCATTCCACACATCATTCCAAACATCATTCCACACATCAATTCACACCTCATTCTGAACATCATTCTACACATCATTCCACACATCATTCTACCCATCATTGCACATCTCATTCCAAATATCATTCCAAACAACATTCCACAAATCATTCCACACAGCATTGCACACATCATTCCACACGTCATTCCACACGTCACTTCACACCTCATTCCACACCTCATTCTACACATCATTCCTTACTTTATTCCACACATCATTGTACACATCATTCCATACATCATTCCACACCTCATTCCACGCCTCATTCCATGCATCATTCCACACATTCCACATATCATTCCACAATTCATTCCATACAACATTCCACACTTCATTCCGCACATCATTCCACTCATCATCCAACACATTCCACATATCATTCCACACATCATTCCACACCTCATTCCACACATCATTCCACACATCATTCCACACATCATTCCACTCCTCATTCCACAGCTCATTCCACACCTCATTTCATATCTCATTCCAAAACACATTCCACACTTAATTTGAGACATCATTCCACACATCATTCCACACATCATTCCACACATCATTACAAACCTCATTCCACACAACATTCCACACATCATTCCACACAACATTCCACACATTATTCCACGCAACATTCCACACAGCATTGCACACATCATTCCACACGTCATTCCACACGGCACTTCACACCTCATTCCACACCTCATTCGACACATCATTCCATACTTTATTCCACACATCATTGTACACATCATTCCACACATCATTTCACACCTCATTCCACGCCTCATTCCATGCATCAGTCCACACATTCCACATATCATTCCACACATCATTCCATACAACATTCCACACTTCATTCCGCACATCATTCCACTCATCATCCAACACATTCCACATATCATTCCACACATCATTCCACACCTCATTCCACACATCATTCCACACATCATTCCACACATCATTCCACACCTCATTCCACAGCTCATTCCACACCTCATTTCATATCTCATTCCACAACTCATTCCACACTTCATTTGACACATCATTCCACACATCATTCCACGCCTCAATCCACACCTCATTATAAACATCATTCCACTATTTATTCCACACATCAATCCACACATCCTTCCACGCATCATTCCACGCATCATTCCACGCATCATTCCACACCTCATTCCATACCTCATTCCACACATCAATCCACACATCATAACACACCTCATTCCACACCTCATTCCACAGATCATTCCACACATCATTCCACAATTCATTCCACACATCATTCCAAAACTCATTCCACACATCATTCCACACCACTTTCCACACCTCATTACACACATCATTCCAAACATCATTCCACACATCAATTCACACCTCATTATAAAGATTATTACACACATCAATCCACACATCATTCCACAACTCATCCCACACATCATTCCACACCTCATTCCACACATGATTCCACACATCATTCCAAACATCATTCCAAGCATATTCCCCACATCATTCCACACAGCATTGCACACATCATTCCACACGTCATTCCACACGTCATATCACAGATCATTCCATACATCATTACACACATCATTCCACATATCATTCCACACATCATTATACGCATCATTCCACAACTCATTCCACTGGTCACTCCACATATCATGCTGCACATCATTCCAAACATCATTCCACACATAATTCCAAACCTCATTCCACACATTATTCCACACATCATTCCAAACCTTATTCTACACATCATTGCACGCATCATTCCACACATCATTCCAAACCTATGCCACACAGCATTCCATACATCATTTCAAACATCATTCCATTCCTCATTCCACGCCTCATTCCACGCATCATTCCACACATCATTCCACACAACATTCCACACCACATTCCAAACCTCATTCCACACATCATTACAAACATCATTCCACACATCAATTCACACCTCATTCTAAACATTATTCTACACATCATTCCACACATCATTCTACCCATCATTCCACACCTCATTCCAAACATCATTCCAAACAACATTCCAAACAACATTCCACACCTCATTCCACACAGCATTGCGCACATCATTCCACACGTCATTTCACACGTCATTCCACACATCATTCCACATATCATTACACACATCATTCCACACATCATTCCAATCCTCATTCCACCCGTCATTCCACACCACGTTCCAAACCTCATTCCACACATCATTCCAAACATCATTCCACACATCAATTCACACCTCATTCTGAACATCATTCTACACATAATTCCACACATCATTCTACCCATCATTGCACATCTCATTCCAAATATCATTCCAAACAACATTCCACAAATCATTCCACACAGCATTGCACACATCATTCCACACGTCATTCCACACGTCACTTCACACCTCATTCCACACCTCATTCTACACATCATTCCATACTTTATTCCACACATCATTGTACACATCATTCCATACATCATTCCACACCTCATTCCACGCCTCATTCCATGCATCATTCCACACATTCCACATATCATTCCACAATTCATTCCATACAACATTCCACACTTCATTCCGCACATCATTCCACTCATCATCCAACACATTCCACATATCATTCCACACATCATTCCACACCTCATTCCACACATCATTCCACACATCATTCCACACATCATTCCACTCCTCATTCCACAGCTCATTCCACACCTCATTTCATATCTCATTCCACAACACATTCCACACTTAATTTGAGACATCATTCCACACATCATTCCACACATCATTCCACACATCATTACAAACCTCATTCCACACAACATTCCACACATCATTCCACACATCATTCCACACATTATTCCACGCAACATTCCACACAGCATTGCACACATCATTCCACACGTCATTCCACACGGCACTTCACACCTCATTCCACACCTCATTCGACACATCATTCCATACTTTATTCCACACATCATTGTACACATCATTCCACACATCATTTCACACCTCATTCCACGCCTCATTCCATGCATCAGTCCACACATTCCACATATCATTCCACATATCATTCCATACAACATTCCACACTTCATTCCGCACATCATTCCACTCATCATCCAACACATTCCACATATCATTCCACACATCATTCCACACCTCATTCCACACATCATTCCACACATCATTCCACACATCATTCCACACCTCATTCCACAGCTCATTCCACACCTCATTTCATATCTCATTCCACAACTCATTCCACACTTCATTTGACACATCGTTCCACACATCATTCCACGCATCATTTCACACATCATTACAAACCTCATTCCACATAACATTCCACACATCATTCCACACATCATTCCACACATTATTCCACACAACATTCCACACATCTTTCCACACCTCAGTCCACACATCATTCCAC
This sequence comes from Pristiophorus japonicus, assembly GCF_044704955.1. Taxonomy (NCBI): domain Eukaryota; kingdom Metazoa; phylum Chordata; class Chondrichthyes; family Pristiophoridae; genus Pristiophorus; species Pristiophorus japonicus. The sequence goes on along the minus strand of NW_027254846.1, from coordinate 1,552,287 downwards.
ACATCGTTCCACACATCATTCCACACATCATTCCACACTGCATTCCCCAACTCATTTCACCCGTCATTGCACACATCATTACAAACAACATTCCACACAACATTCCACACATCATTCCACACCACATTCCAAAACGCATTCCACACATCCTTCCATACATCATTACAAACATCAATTCACACTTCATTCTAAACAACATTCCACAACATGATTCCATACAGCATTGCACACATAATTTCACACAACATTCCACACATCATTCCACACATCATTGCAAACATCATTCCACACATCATTGCACACCACATTCCAAACCATATTCCACACATCATTCCACACATCATTCCAAACAGCATTCCACACATCATTCCAAACCTTATTCTACACAACATTCCTCACATCATTCCACACATCATTCCACGCATCATTCCACCCATCATTCCACACCTCATTCCACAGCTCATTCCACACGTCAATCCACACGTCATTCCACACATCATTCCACACATTATTCCACACATCATTGAACACATCATTCCACACATCATTCCACATATCATTCCACACGTCATTCCATACAACATTCCACACCTCATTCCAAACATCATTCCACACATCATTCCACAAATCATTCCACACCTCATTCCGCAGCTCAATCCACACCTCATTTCATACCTCATTCCACAGATCATTCCACACCTTATTCCACAAATCATTCCCACATCATTCCACACAACATTCCACACACCATTCAACAATTCATTCCACACCTCATTCCACACATCATTCTAAGCATCATTCCACACATCATTCCATACATCATTCCACACAACATTCCACACATCATTCCACACATCATTCCACACATCATTCTAGACATCATTGTACACATCATTCCACACATCATTCCACACATCATTCCATACATCATTCCACTGATCATTCCACACCACATTCCAAACATCATCCCAAACATCATTCCACACATCATTCCACACATCATTCCACACATCATTCCACACATCATTCCATACATCATTCCACTGATCATTCCACACCACATTCCAAACATCATCCCAAACATCATTCCACACATCATTCCACACATCATTCCACACGTCATTCCATGCATCATTCCACACATCATTCCACACATCATTCCACACAACATTCCACACATCATTCCACACCGCATTCCACACATCATCCACAAATCATTCCAAATATTATTCCACACCTCATTCCACACATCATTCCAAACCGCATTCCAAACATCATTCCACACATCATTCCACCACATCATTCCATATATCATTACACACATCATTCCACAACTCATTCCACACATCATTCCACAACTCATTCCACACATCATTCAACAACTCATTTTATACATGATTCCACACATCATTCCAAGCATCATTCCACAGGACATTCCACACATCATTCCAAACATCATTCCACACGTCATTCCTCACATCATTTCAAACATCATTCCACATATCATTCCATACATCATTCCAGGCATTATTCCACAACTCGTTCCACCAGTCATTCCACACATCATTCCACACATCGTTCCAAACATCATTCCACACATCATTCCAATCCTCATTCTACACATTATTCCAAGCATCATTCCACACAACATTCCACACATCATTCCACACGCTATTCCACACATGGTTTCAAACCTCATTCGATACATTATTCCACATATAATTCCACACCTCATTCAACACATCATTCCACACATAATTTCAAACATCATTCCACACATCATTCCACACCTCATTCCACACATCATTCCACACCTCATTCCACACCTCATTCCACACATCATCCACACATCATTCCACATATTATTCCACACATCATTCCACACATCATTCCACACCTCATTCCACAAATCATTCCACACATCATTGCACACATCATTCTAAACATCATTCCACACATCATTCCATACATCATTCCACACATCATTCCACACATCATTCCACAATTTATTCCACACGTCATTCCACGCATCATTCCACGTATCATTCCACATATCATTCCACACATCATTCCAAACCTCATTCCACAACTCATTCAACCCGTCATTCAAAACATCATTCCACACACCATTCCAAACTTCATTCCACACATCATTCCAATCCTGATTCCACACATTATTCCACACATCAATCCACACCGCATTCCAAACATCATTCCACACATCATTCCACACATCATTCCACACATCATTTCAAACATCATTCCACACATCATTTCACACATCATTCCACACATCATTCCACACCACATTCCAAACATCATTGCACACATCATTCTACATATTATTCCACACATCATTCCATACATCATTCCACATATCATTCCACACGTCATTCCACACATCATTCCACACATCATTTCACACCTCATTCTAAACATAATTTCGCACATCATCCAGACATCATTATACTCATTATTCCAGACATCATTCCTCAATTCATTCCACACATCATTGCACGCATCATTCCACACATCATTCCACGCATCATTCCACATATCATTCCACATATCATTCAACACATCATTCCATACCTCATTCCACAAATCATTGCAAAAATCATCGCACGCATCATTCAAATTATCATTACAAACCTCATTCCACACATCCTTCCACACCCCATTCCACATATCATTCCACACATCATTCCACACCTCATTCCAGACATCATTCCAGACATCATTCCTCACACCATCGAACACATCATAACACACATCATTCCGCATATCATTCCACACCTCATTTCACACATCATTCCACACATCATTCCACATATTATTGCACACATCATTCCACGCATCATTCCACACATCATTCCAAATTCCATTCCAAACATCATTACACACATCATTCCACACATCATTCCACACATCATTCCACACGTCATTCCACACATCATTCCACACTTCATTCCATACTTCATTCCACTGATCATTCGACACCACATTCCAAACATCATTCCATACATCATTCCACACATCATTCCACACATCATTCCACACGTCATTCCATGCATCATTCCACGCATCATTCCAAACCTCATTCCACACATCATTACATGCCTCATTCCACACATCATTCCACACACCATTCCACACTTCATTCCACACATCATCCACACATCATTCCACATATTATTCCACACATCATTCCACACATCATTCCACACCTCATTCCACAAATCATTCCACACATCATTCCACACCTCATTCTAAACATCATTCCACACCTCATTCCACACATCATTCCAAACCTTGTTCCAAAAAACCTTCCACACATTATTAAACACCTCATTCTAAACATAATTCCACACATTATTCCACACAGAATTTACTCTTCATTCCACACAGCGTTCCACAATTCATTCCACACCTCATTCCTCACATCATTCCACACATCATTCCACACATCATTCCACCACATCATTCCACACATCATTCCACATATAATTTGACACGTCATTCCACACATCATTCCACATATTATTCCACACATCATTCCACACATCATTCCACACCTCATTCCACAAATCATTCCACACATCATTCCACACCTCATTCTAAACATCATTCCACACCTCATTCCACACATCATTCCACACCTTGTTCCACATATCCTTCCACACATCATTAAACATCTCATTCTAAACGTAATTCCACACATCATTTTACACAGCATTTACTCTTCATTCCACACAGCGTTCCACAATTCATTCCACACATCAATCCACACATCATTCCACACATCATTCCACACCTCATTCCGCACATCATTCCACACATCATTACACACATCATTCCACCACATCATTCCACACATCATTCCACATATAATTTGACACGTCATTCCACACATCATTCCACACATCATTCCACACATCATTCCACACATCATTCCACACCTCATTCCACACATCATTCCAAACCGCATTCAAAACATCATTGCACACATCATTCCACCACATCATTCCATATATCATGACACACATCATTCCACAACTCATTCCACACATCATTCCACAACTCATTCCACACATCATTCAACAACTCATTCCATACATCATTCCACACATCATTCAAAACATCATTCCACAGGACATTCCACACATCATTCCAAACATCATTCCACACGTCATTCCACACATCATTTTAAACATCATTCCACATATCATTCCACACATCATTCCACCCATTATTCCACAACTCATTCCACCAGTCATTCCACACATCATTCTGCATATCGTTCCAAAAATCATTCCACACATCATTCCAATCATCATTCCACACATTATTCCACGCATCATTCCACACAACATTCCACACATCATTCCACACACTATTCCACACATGGTTCCAAACCTCATTCGATACATCATTCCAAATATAATTCCAAACCTCATTCAACACATCATTCCACACATCATTTCAAACATCATTCCACACATCATTCCACACCTCATTCCACACATCATTCCACACCTCATTCCACACCTCATTCCACACATCATCCACACATCATTCCACATATTATTCCACACATCATTCCACACATCATTCCACACCTCATTCCACACCTCATTCCACACATCATCCACACATCATTCCACATATTATTCCACACATCATTCCACGCATCATTCCACGCATCATTCCACATATCATTCCACACATCATTCCAAACCTCATTCCACAACTCATTCCACACGTCATTCCAAACATCATTCCACACACCATTCCAAACTTCATTCCACACATCATTCCACACATCATTCCACACATCATTCCACAAATCATTTCAAACATCATTCCACACATCATTTCACACATCATTCCACATATCATTCCACACCACATTCCAAACATCATTGCACACATCATTCCACATATTATTCCACACATCATTCCACACATCATTCCACATATCATTCCACACATCATTCCACACATCATTCCACACGTCATTTCACACCTCATTCTAAACATAATTCCGCACATCATCCAGACATCGTTATACTCATTATTCCTGACATCATTCCTCAATTCATTCCACACACCATTGCACGCATCATTCCACACATCATTCCACGCATCATTCCACATATCATTCCACATATCATTCCAGACATCATTCCATACCTCATTCCACAAATCATTGCAAAAATCATCGCACGCATCATTCAAATTATCATTACAAACCTCATTCCACACATCCTTCCACACACCATTCCACATATCATTCCACACATAATTCCACACCTCATTCCACACATCATTCAAAATTTCATTCCACACATCATTCCACACATCATTCCACACGTCATTCCACACATCATTCCATACATCATTTCACACCTCTTTTTAAACATTATTCCACTATTTATTCCACACATCAATCCACACATCCTTCCACGCATCATTCCTGGCATCATTCCACGCATCATTACACACCTCATTCAACACGTCATTCCACACCTCATTTCCCACCTCAATCCACAACATATTCCACCCGTTATTCCACACATCATTACACCAATCATTCCACACATCGTTCCAAACCTCATTCCACACATCATTCCACACATCATTCCAATCATTTTTCCACCCCTCATTCTAAACATCATTCCACACAACATGCCAAACCTATGCCACTCAGCATTCCACGCATCATTCCACAACTCATTCCACACCTCATTCAACACATGATTCCACACATCATTCCACACCTCATTCCACACATCACTCTACACCTCATTCCAAACACCAGTCCACACATCATTCCACACATCATTCCACATATCATTCTGGACATCATTCCACACATCATTCAATACGTCATTCCACGCATTATTCCACACCTCATTCCACACCTCATTTCACACATCATTCCACACCTCATTCCACAAATCATTCCCACATCATTCCACACCTCATTTTAAACATCATTCCACACACCATTCCACAATTCATTCCACACATCATTCCACGCATCATTCTAAGCATCATTCCACACATCATTCCATACATCATTCCACACATCCTTCCACATTTCATTCCACACATCATTCCACACATCTTTCTAGACATCATTCCACACATCATTCCACACATCAGTCCACACATCATTCTACACATCATTCCACACATCATTCCACCCATCATTCCACACATCATTCCACACCTCATTCCACACATCATTCCAAATCTCATTCCAAACATCATTACACACATCATTCCACACACCATTCCACACATCATTCCACACATCATTCTACACATCATTCCACACATCATTCCACACATCATTCCATACATCATTCCACTGATCATTCCACACCACATTCCAAACATCATTCCAAATCTCATTCCAAACATCATTACACACATCATTCCACACATCATTCCACACATCATTCCACACGTCATTCCATGCATCATTCCACACATCATTCCACACATCATTCCACTCATCATTCCTCACCTCATTCCACATCTCATTCCACACCTCATTCCACACATCATTACACGCCTCATTCCAAACATCATTCCACACACCATTCCACACCTCATTCCACGCAATATTCACACATCATTCCACATATTATTCCACACATCATTCCATACATCATTCCACACCTCATTCCACAAATCATTCCACATTTCATTCCACACCTCATTCTAAACATCATTCCACACCTCATTCCACACATCATTCCACAACCTCATTCCACAAATCATTCCACACATCATTCCACACCTCATTCCGCACATCATTCCACACATCATTCCACACATCATTCCACTCATCATTCCTCACATCATTCCACACCTCATTCCGCACATCATTCCACACATCATTCCACACATCATTCCACCACATCATTCCACACATCATTCCACATATAATTTGACACGTCATTCCACACATCATTCCACACATCATTCCACACATCATTCCACACATCATTCCACACCTCATTCCACACATCATTCCAAACCGCATTCAAAACATCATTGCACACATCATTCCACCACATCATTCCATATATCATGACACACATCATTCCACAACTCATTCCACACATCATTCCACAACTCATTCCACACATCATTCAACAACTCATTCCATACATCATTCCACACATCATTCCAAACATCATTCCACAGGACATTCCACACATCATTCCAAACATCATTCCACACGTCATTCCACACGTCATTTCAAACATCATTCCACATATCATTCCACACATCATTCCACCCATTATTCCACAACTCATTCCACCAGTCATTCCACACATCATTCCACATATCGTTCCAAAAATCATTCCACACATCATTCCAATCATCATTCCACACATTATTCCACGCATCATTCCACACAACATTCCACACATCATTCCACACACTATTCCACACATGGTTCCAAACCTCATTCGATACATCATTCCACATATAATTCCAAACCTCATTCAACACATCATTCCACACATCATTTCAAACATCATTCCACACATCATTCCACACCTCATTCCACACATCATTCCACACCTCATTCCACACCTCATTCCACACATCATCCACACATCATTCCACATATTATTCCACACATCATTCCACACATCATTCCACACCTCATTCCACAAATCATTCCACACATCATTGCACACATCATTCTAAACATCATTCCACACACCATTCCATACATCATTCCACACATCATTCCACAATTTATTCCACACATCATTCCACGCATCATTCCACGCATCATTCCACATATCATTCCACACATCATTCCAAACCTCATTCCACAACTCATTCCACACGTCATTCCAAACATCATTCCACACACCATTGCACACATCATTCCAATCCTCATTCCACACATTATTCCACACATCATTGGACACATCATTCCACACATCATTCCACACATCATTTCAAACATCATTCCACACATCATTTCACACATCATTCCACATATCATTCCACACCACATTCCAAACATCATTGCACACATCATTCCACATATTATTCCACACATCATTCCACACATCATTCCACATATCATTCCACACATCATTCCACACATCATTCCACACGTCATTTCGCACCTCATTCTAAACATAATTCCGCACATCATCCAGACATCGTTATACTCATTATTCCTTACATCATTCCTCAATTCATTCCACACACCATTGCACGCATCATTCCACACATCATTCCACGCATCATTCCACATATCATTCCACATATCATTCCAGACATCATTCCATACCTCATTCCACAAATCATTGCAAAAATCATCGCACGCATCATTGAAATTATCATTACAAACCTCATTCCACACATCCTTCCAATCACCATTCCACATATCATTCCACACATAATTCCACAACTCATTCCACACGTCATTCAAAATTTCATTCCACACATCATTCCACACATCATTCCACACGTCATTCCACACATCATTCCATACATCATTTCACACCTCTTTTTAAACATTATTCCACTATTTATTCCACACATCAATCCACACATCCTTCCACGCATCATTCCTCGCATCATTCCACGCATCATTACACACCTCATTCAACACGTCATTCCACACCTCATTTCCCACCTCATTCCACAACATATTCAACCCGTTATTCCACACATCATTCCACACATCATTCCAAACATCATTTCACACATCATTCCAAACCTAATTCCACACATTATTCCACACATCATTACACCCATCATTCCACACATCGTTCCAAACCTCATTCCACACCTCATTCCACACCTCATTCCACAAATCATTCCCACATCATTCCACACCTCATTTTAAACATTATTCCACACACCATTCTCAATTAATTCCACACATCATTCCACGCATCATTCTAAGCATCATTCCACACATCATTCCACTCATCATTCCACACATCATTCTACACATCATTCCGCACATCATTCCACCCATCATTCCACATATCATTCCACACATCATTCCACACCTCATTCCACACATCATTCCACATATCATTCCACACATCATTCCATACCTCATTCTACAAATCATTCCACTAATCATCGCACACATCATTCAACTTATCATTACAATCCTCATTCCACACATCCTTCCACACACCATTCCACATATCATTCCACACATCATTCCACACCTCATTCCAGACATCATTCCAGACATCATTCCTCACACCATCGAACACAGCTGACCACACATCATTCCGCACATCATTCCACACCTCATACCACAACATCATTCCACACATCATTCCACTCATCATTCCAAACATCATTCCACAATTTATTCCACACATCATTCCACGCATCATTCTAAGCATCATTCCACACATCATTCCATACATCATTCCGCACATCATTCCACATTTCGTTCCACACATCATTCCACACATCTTTCTAGACATCATTCCACACATCATTCCACTCATCATTCCACACATCATTCTACACATCATTCCACACATCATTCCACCCATCATTCCACATATCATTCCACACATCATTCCACACCTCATTCCACACATCATTCCACATATCATTCCACACATCATTTCATACCTCATTCCACAAATCATTCCACTAATCATCGCACACATCATTCAACTTATCATTACAAACCTCATTCCACACATCCTTCCACACACCATTCCACATATCATTCCACACATCATTCCACACCTCATTCCAGACATTATTCCAGACATCATTCCACACATCATTCCACACATCATTCCACATATCATTCCACACTTCATTCCATAAAACATTCCACACCTCATTCCACATCTCATACCACACATCATTCCACACATGATTCCACTCATCATTCCAAACAACATACCACAATTTATTCCACACATCAATCCACACATCTTTCCATGCATCATTCCACGCATCATTCCACGCAACATTCCACACCTCATTCCACACCTCATTCAACACATGATTCCACACATCATTCCACACCTCATTCCACACATCATTCCACACCTCATTCCACAAATCATTCCCACATCATTTCACACCTCATTTTAAACATCATTCCATACAGCATTCCGCACATCATTTCACATTTCATTCCACACATCATTCCACAAATCTTTCTAGACATCATTCCACACATCATTCCACTCATCATTCCACACATCATTCGACACATCATTCCACACATCATTCCACCCATCATTCCACATATCATTCCACACATCATTCCACACCTCATTCCACACATCATTCCACATATCATTCCACACATCATTCCATACCTCATTCCACAAATCATTCCACTAATCATCGCACACGTCATTCAACTTATCATTACAAACCTCATTCTACACATCATTCCACGCATCTTTCCACACATCATTCCACACCTCATTCCACACTTCATTCCACACAACATTCCAAACCTATGCCACAAAGCATTCCACACATCATTTCACACATCATTCCATTCTTCATTCCACGCCTCATTCCACACATCATTCTACACATCATTCCACTCATCATTCCACACATCATTCTACACATCATTCCGCACATCATTCCACCCATCATTCCACATATCATTCCACACATCATTCCACACCTCATTCCACACATCATTCCACATATCATTCCACACATCATTCCATACCTCATTCCACAAATCATTCCAATAATCATCGCACACATCATTCAAATTATCATTACAATCCTCATTCCACACATCCTTCCACACACCATTCCACATATCATTCCACACATCATTCCACACCTCATTCCAGACATCATTCCAGACATCATTCCTCACACCATCGAACACAGCTGACCACACATCATTCCGCACATCATTCCACACCTCATTCCACACATCATTCCACACATCATTCCACTCATCATTCCAAACATCATTCCACAATTTATTCCACACATCACTCCACGCATCATTCTAAGCATCATTGCACACATCATTCCATACATCATTCCGCACATCATTCCACATTTCATTCCACACATCATTCCACACATCTTTCTAGACATCATTCCACACATCATTCCACTCATCATTCCACACATCATTCTACACATCATTCCACACGTCATTCCACCCATCATTCCACATATCATTCCACACATCATTCCACACCTCATTCCACACATCATTCCACATATCATTCCACACATCATTCCATACCTCATTCCACAAATCATTCCACTAATCATCGCACACATCATTCAACTTATCATTACAAACCTCATTCCACACATCCTTCCACACACCATTCCACATATCATTCCACACATCATTCCACACCTCATTCCAGACATTATTCCAGACATCATTCCACACATCATTCCACACATCATTCCACACATCATTCCACATATCATTCCACACTTCATTCCATAAAACATTCCACACCTCATTCCACATCTCATACCACACATCATTACACACATGATTCCACTCATCATTCCAAACAACATACCACAATTTATTCCACACAACAATCCACACATCTTTCCATGCATCATTCCACGCATCATTCCACGCAACATTCCACAACTCATTCCACACCTTATTCAACACATGATTCCACACATCATTCCACACCTCATTCCAGACATTATTCCACAACTCATTCCACACACCAGACCACACATCATTCCACACATCATTCCACACATCATTCGGGACATCATTCCACACATCATTCCATACGTCATTCCACTCATTATTCCACACCTCATTCCACACCTCATTCCACACATCATTCCACACCTCATTCCACAAATCATTCCCACATCATTCCACACCTCATTTTAAACATCATTCCACACACCATTCCACAATTCATTCCACACATCATTCCACGCATCATTCTAAGCATCATTCCACACATCATTCTATATAGCATTCCGCACATCATTCCACATTTCATTCCACACATCATTCCACACATCTTTCTAGACATCATTCCACACATCATTCCACACATCATTCCACACATCATTCGACACATCATTCCACACATCATTCCACCCATCATTCCACATATCATTCCACACATCATTCCACACCTCATTCCACACATCATTCCACATATCATTCCACACATCATTCCATACCTCATTCCACAAATCATTCCACTAATCATCGCACACGTCATTCAACTTATCATTAAAAACCTCATTCTACACATCATTCCATGCATCTTTCCACACATCATTCCACACCTCATTCCACACTTCATTCCACACAAAATTCCAAACCTATGCCACAAAGCATTCCACACATCATTTCACACATCATTCCATTCTTCATTCCACGCCTCATTCCACACATCATTCTACACATCATTCCACTCATCATTCCACACATCATTCTACACATCATTCCGCACATCATTCCACCCATCATTCCACATATCATTCCACACATCATTCCACACCTCATTCCACACATCATTCCACATATCATTCCACACATCATTCCATACCTCATTCCACAAACCATTCCAATAATCATCGCACACATCATTCAATTATCATTACAATCCTCATTCCACACATCCTTCCACACACCATTCCACATATCATTCCACACATCATTCCACACCTCATTCCAGACATCATTCCAGACATCATTCCTCACACCATCGAACACAGCTGACCACACATCATTCCGCACATCATTCCACACCTCATTCCACACATCATTCCACACATCATTCCACTCATCATTCCAAACATCATTCCACAATTTATTCCACACATCACTCCACGCATCATTCTAAGCATCATTGCACACATCATTCCATACATCATTCCGCACATCATTCCACATTTCATTCCACACATCATTCCACACATCTTTCTAGACATCATTCCACACATCATTCCACTCATCATTCCACACATCATTCTACACATCATTCCACACGTCATTCCACCCATCATTCCACATATCATTCCACACATCATTCCACACCTCATTCCACACATCATTGCACATATCATTCCACACATCATTCCATACCTCATTCCACAAATCATTCCACTAATCATCGCACACATCATTCAACTTATCATTACGAACCTCATTCCACACATCCTTCCACACACCATTCCACATATCATTCCACACATCATTCCACACCTCATTCCAGACATTATTCCAGACATCATTCCACACATCATTCCACTCATCATTCCAAATATCATTCCACAATTTATTCCACACATCAATCCACACATCCTTCCATGCATAATTCCACGCATCATTTCACACATCATTCCATACCTCATTCCACACCTCATTCAACACATCATTCCACACATCATTCCACACCTCATTCCACACATCATTCCACACATCATTCCTCACCACATTTTAAACATCATTCCACTATTTATTCCACACATCAATCCACACATCCTTCCACGCATCTTTCCACGCATCATTCCGCGCATCATTACACACCTCATTCCACACATCATTCCACACCTCATTTCCCACCTCATTCCACAACACATTCCACCCGTTATTCCACACATCATTCCACACATCATTCCAAACATCATTCCACTCATCATTTTCCACACATCATTCCACACATCATTCCACACATCATTCCACACATCATTCCACACATCATTCCATACATCATTCCACTGATCATTCCACACCACATTCCAAACTTCATTCCACACATCATTCCACACATCATTCCACACATCATTCCACACGTCATTCCATGCATCATTCCACACATCATTCCACACATCATTCCACTCATCATTCCTCACCTCATTCCACATCTCATTCCACACCTCATTCCACACATCATTACACGCCTCATTCCACACATTATTCCACACACCATTCCACACCTCATTCCACGCATCATCCACACATCATTTCACAACTCATTCCACAAATCATTCCACACCTCATTCCACAAATCATTCCACACATCATTAAACACCTCATTCTAAACATAATTCCACACATCAATCCACACATAATTCCACTCTTCATTCCACACAGCGTTCCACAATTCATTCTACATCAATCAAAAACATCATTCCACACATCATTCCACACCTCATTCCACAAATCATTCCACACATCATTCCACTCATCATTCCAAGCATCATTCCACAATTTATTCCACACATCAATCCACACATCCTTCCATGAATCATTCTAAACCTCATTCGACACATCATTCCACATATAATTCCACACCTCATTCAACAGATCATTCCACACATCATTCCACACATCATTCCAATCCTCATTCACACATTATTCCACACATCATTCCACACCTCATTCCACACATCATTCCACACATCATTCCACATATTATTCCAAACATCATTCCACACATCATTCCAAACATCATTCCACACATCATTCCACACATCATTCCACAACTCATTCGAAACATCATTACGCACATCATCCAGACATCATTAAACTCATCATTCCACACATCATTCCACACATCATTCCACACCTCATTCGAAACATCATTACGCACATCATCCAGACATCATTAAACTCATTATTCCACACATCATTCCTCAATTCATTCCACACATCATTCCACGCATCATTCCACGCATCATTTCAAACATCATTCCACACATCATTCCACACCTCATTCCACACATGATTCCACACCTCATTCCACACCTCATACCTCACATCATCCACACATCATTCCACATATTATTCCACACATCATTCCACACATCATTCCACACCTCATTCCACAAATCATTCCACACATCATTGCACAGCTCATTCTAAACATCATTCCACACATCATTACACACATCATTCTACACATCATTCCACAATTCATTCCACACATCATTCCAAACTTCATTGCACACATCATTCCAATCCTCTTTCCACACATTATTCCACACATCATTCGACACATCATTCCACACATCATTTCACACATCATTCCACACATCATTTTAAACATCATTCCACACATCATTTCACACCTCATTCCGCACATCATTCCACACCTCATTCCACACATCATTCCACACATCATTCTACATATTATTCCACACATCATTCCACACATCATTCCACACATCATTTCACACATCATTCCACACATCATTCCACACATCATTCCACACCTCATTCGAAACATCATTACGCACATCATCCAGACATCATTAAACTCATTATTCCACACATCATTCCTCAATTCATTCCACACATCATTCCACGCATCATTCCACGCATCATTTCAAACATCATTCCACACATCATTCCACACCTCATTCCACACATGATTCCACACCTCATACCACACATCATCCACACATCATTCCACATATTATTCCACACATCATTCCACACATCATTCCAGACCTCATTCCACAAATCATTCCACACATCATTGCACAGCTCATTCTAAACATCATTCCACACATCATTCCACACATCATTCCACAATTCATTCCACACATCATTCCAAACTTCATTCCACACATCATTCCAATCCTCATTCCACACATTATTCCACACATCATTCTACACATCATTCCACACATCATTCCACACATCATTCCACACGTCATTTTAAACATCATTCCACACGTCATTTCACACCTCATTCCACACATCATTCCACACCTCATTCCACACATCATTCCACACATCATTCTACATATTATTCCACAAATCATTCCACACATCATTCCACACATCATTTCACACATCATTCCACACATCATTCCACACATCATTCCACACCTCATTCGAAACATCATTACGCACATCAGCCAGACATCATTAAACTCATTATACCACGCATCATTCCTCAATTCATTGCACACATCATTCCACGCATCATTCCACACATCATTCCACGCATCATTCCCCATATCATTCCACACATCATTCCACATATCATTCCACACTTCATTCCATACCTCATTCCACAAATCATTCCACACATCATCGCAAACATCATTCAACTTATCATTACTAACCTCATTCCACACATCCTTCCACACACCATTCCACATATCATTCCACACATCATTTCACACCTCATTCCAGACATCATTCCAGACAGCATTCATCACACCATCGAACACATCATACCACACATCATTCCGCACATCATTGCACACCTCATACCACACATCATTCCACACATCATTCCACTCAACATTCCAAACATCATTCCACATTTTGTTCCACACATCAATCCACACATCCTTCCATGCATCATTCCACGCATCATTGCACGCATCATTTCACACCTCATTCCGCAGCTCATACAACACATGATTCCAAACATCATTCCACACCTCATTGCACACATCATTCCACACATCATTCCTCACCTCATTTTAAACATCATTCCACTATTTATTCCACACATCAATCCACACATCCTTCCACGATCATTCCACGCATCATTCCACACATCATTACACACCTCATTCCAGACATCATTCCACACCTCAGTTCCCATCTCATTCCACAACACATTCCACCCGTTATTCCACACATCATTCCACACATCATTACAAACATCATTCCACACATCATTCCAAACCTCATTCCACATATTATTTCACACATCATCACACCAATCGTCCACACATCGTTCCAAACCTCATTCTACACATCATTCCACGCATCTTTCCACACATCATTCCACCCCTCATTCCACACATCATTCCACACAACATTCCAAACCTATGCCACACAGCAGACCACACATCATTCCACACATCATTCCACACATCATTCGGGACATCATTCCACACATCATTCGGGACATCATTCCACACATCATTCCATACGTCATTCCACTCATTATTCCACACCTTATTCCATACCTCATTCCACACATCATTCCACACCTCATTCCACAAATCATTCCCACATCATTCCACACCTCATTTTAAACATCATTCCACACACCGTTCCACAATTCATTCCACACATCATTCCACGCATCATTCCAAGCATCATTCCACACATCATTCCGTACATCATTCCACACATCATTCTACATTTCATTCCACACATCATTCCACACATCTTTCTAGACATCATTCCACACATCATTCCACTCATCATTCCACACATCATTCTACACATCATTCCACACATCATTCCACCCATCATTCCACATATCATTCCACACATCATTCCACACCTCATTCCACACATCATTCCACATATCATTCCACACATCATTCCATACCTCATTCCACAAATCATTCCACTAATCATCGCACACATCATTCAACTTATCATTACAAACCTCATTCCACACATCCTTCCACACACCTTTCCACATATCAATCCACACATCATTCCACACCTCATTCCAGCCATCATTCCAGACATCATTCCTCACACCATCGAACACATTTTACCAAACATCATTCCAAACATCATTCCACACCTCATACCACACATCATTCCACACATCATTCCATTCATCATTCCAAACATCATTCCACAATTTATTCCACACATCAATCCACACATCCTTCCATGCATCATTCCACGCATCATTCCAAGCATCATTCCATACCTCATTCCACACCTCATTCAACACATGATTTCACATATCATTCCTCACCTCATTCCACATCTCATTCCACACCTCATTGCACACATCATTACACGCCTCATTCCACACCTCATTCCACACACCATTCCACACCTCATTCCACGCATCATCCACACATCATTCCACATATTATTCCACACATCATTCCACACATCATTCCACACCTCATTCCACAAATCATTCCATATTTCATTCCACACCTCATTCTAAACATCATTCCACACTTCATTCCACACATCATTCCACACCTCATCCACAAATCATTCCACACATCATTAAACAACTCATTCTAAACATAATTCCACACATCATTCCACACATATTTCCACCCTTCATTCCACACAGCGTTCCACAATTCATTTCACACATCAATCCACACATCAATCCACACATCATTCCACACATCATTCCACACCTCATTCAAAACATCATTCCCACATCATTCCACACATCATTCCACCACATCATTCCACACCTCATTCCACATATCATTTGACACATCATTCCACACATCATTCAACACATCATTCCACACATCATTCCACACATCATTCCAAACCTCATTCCACACATCATTCCAAACCTCATTGCAAACATCATTCCACACATCATTCCACCACATCATTCCACATATCATTACACACATCATTCCACAACTTATTCCACACATCATTCCACAACACATTCCACACATCATTTAACAACTCATTCCATACATCATTCCACACATCATTCCAAACATCTTTCCACACGTTATTCCACACATCATTCCAAACATCATTCCACACATCATTTCACACATCATTCCACACCTCATTCCACACATCATTCCACATATCATTCCAACCAACATTCCACACCTCATTCGAAACGTCATTCCACACATCATTCCAAACATCATTCCACACATCATTCCACACATCATTCCACACCATATTCGAAACCTCATTCCACACATCATTCCAAACATCATTTCACACCTCATTCCACACATCATTCCACACCTCATTCCACACATCATTCCACACATCATTCTACATATTATTCCACAAATCATTCCACACATCATTCCACACATCATTCTACATATTATTCCACACATCATTCCACACATCATTCCACACATCATTTCACACATCATTCCACACATCATTCCACACATCATTCCACACCTCATTCGAAACATCATTACGCACATCATCCAGACATCATTAAACTCATTATTCCACACATCATTCCTCAATTCATTCCACACATCATTCCACGCATCATTCCACGCATCATTTCAAACATCATTCCACACATCATTCCACACCTCATTCCACACATGATTCCACACCTCATACCACACATCATCCACACATCATTCCACATATTATTCCACACATCATTCCACACATCATTCCACACCTCATTCCACAAATCATTCCACACATCATTGCACAGCTCATTCTAAACATGATTCCACACATCATTCCACACATCATTCCACAATTCATTCCACACATCATTCAAACTTCATTCCACACATCATTCCAATCCTCATTCCACACATTATTCCACACATCATTCTACACATCATTCCACACATCATTCCACACATCATTCCAGACGTCATTTTAAACATCATTCCACACATCATTTCACACCTCATTCCACACATCATTCCACACCTCATTCCACACATCATTCCACACATCATTCTACATATTATTCCACAAATCATTCCACACATCATTCCACACATCATTTCACACATCATTCCACACATCATTCCACAAATCATTCCACACCTCATTCGAAACATCATTACGCACATCAGCCAGACATCATTAAACTCATTATACCACGCATCATTCCTCAATTCATTGCACACATCATTCCACGCATCATTCCACACATCATTCCACGCATCATTCCCCATATCATTCCACACATCATTCCACATATCATTCCACACTTCATTCCATACCTCATTCCACAAATCATTCCACACATCATCGCACACATCATTCAACTTATCATTACAAACCTCATTCCACACATCCTTCCACACACCGTTCCACATATCATTCCACAAATCATTTCACACCTCATTCCAGACATCATTCCAGACAGCATTCATCACACCATCGAACACATCATACCACACATCATTCCGCACATCATTCCACACCTCATACCACACATCATTCCACACATCATTCCACTCAACATTCCAAACATCATTCCACATTTTGTTCCACACATCAATCCACACATCCTTCCATGCATCATTCCACGCATCATTGCACGCATCATTTCACACCTCATTCCGCAGCTCATACAACACATGATTCCAAACATCATTCCACACCTCATTGCACACATCATTCCACACATCATTCCTCACCTCATTTTAAACAACATTCCACTATTTATTCCACACATCAATCCACACATCCTTCCACGCATCATTCCACGCATCATTCCACACATCATTACACACCTCATTCCAGACATCATTCCACACCTCATTTCCCATCTCATTCCACAACACATTCCACCCGTTATTCCACACATCATTCCACACATCATTCCAAACATCATTCCACACATCATTCCAAACCTCATTCCACATATTATTTCACACATCATTACACCAATCGTTCCACACATCGTTCCAAACCTCATTCTACACATCATTCCACGCATCTTTCCACACATCATTCCACCCCTCATTCCACACATCATTCCACACAACATTCCAAACCTATGCCACACAGCAGACCACACATTATTCCACACATCATTCCACACATCATTCGGGACATCATTCCACACATCATTCCATACGTCATTCTACTCATTATTCCACACCTTACTCCACACCTAATTCCACACATCATTCCACACCTCATTCCACAAATCATTCCCACATCATTCCACACCTCATTTTAAACATCATTCCACACACCGTTCCACAATTCATTCCACACATCATTCCACGCATCATTCTAAGCATCATTCCACATATCATTCCGTACATCATTCCACACATCATTCTACATTTCATTCCACACATCATTCCACACATCTTTCTAGACATCATTCCACACATCATTCCACTCATCATTCCACACATCATTCTACACATCATTCCACACATCATTCCACCCATCATTCCACATATCATTCCACACATCATTCCACACCTCATTCCACACATCATTCCACATATCATTCCACACATCATTCCACACATCCTTCCACACACCTTTCCACATATCAATCCACACATCATTCCACACCTCATTCCAGCCATCATTCCAGACATCATTCCTCACACCATCGAACACATTTTACCAAATATCATTCCTAACATCATTCCACACCTCATACCACACATCATTCCACACATCATTCCATTCATCATTCCAAACATCATTCCACAATTTATTCCACACATCAATCCACACATCCTTCCATGCATCATTCCACGCATCATTCCACGCATCATTCCATACCTCATTCCACACCTCATTCAACACATGATTTCACATATCATTCCTCACCTCATTCCACATCTCATTCCACACCTCATTGCACACATCATTACACGCCTCATTCCACACATCATTCCACACACCATTCCACACCTCATTCCACGCATCATCCACACATCATTCCACATATTATTCCACACATCATTCCACACATCATTCCACACCTCATTCCACAAATCATTCCATATTTCATTCCACACCTCATTCTAAACATCATTCCACACTTCATTCCACACATCATTCCACACCTCATCCACAAATCATTCCACACTTCATTAAACAACTCATTCTAAACATAATTCCACACATCATTCCACACATATTTCCACTCTTCATTCCACACAGCGTTCCACAATTCATTCCACACATCAATCCACACCTCATTCCAAACATCATTCCACACATCATTCCACACATCATTCCACCACATCATTCCACACCTCATTCCACATATCATTTGACACATCATTCCACACATCATTCAACACACCATTCCACACATCATTCCACACATCATTCCAAACCTCATTCCACACATCATTCAAACCTCATTGCAAACATCATTCCACACATCATTCCACCACATCATTCCACATATCATTACACACATCATTCCACAACTTATTCCACACATCATTCCACAACTCATTCCACACATCATTCAACAACTCATTCCATACATCATTCCACACATCATTCCAAACATCTTTCCACACGTTATTCCACACATCATTCCAAACATCATTCCACACATCATTTCACACATCATTCAACAACTCATTCCACACATCATTCCACATATCATTCCAACCAACATTCCACACCTCATTCGAAACGTCATTCCACACATCATTCCAAACATCATTCCATACATTATTCCACACATCATTCCACACCATATTCGAAACCTCATTCCACACATCATTCCAAACATCATTTCACACCTCATTCCACACATCATTCCACACCTCATTCCACACATCATTCCACACATCATTCTACATATTATTCCACAAATCATTCCACACATCATGCCACACATCATTTCACACGTCATTCCACACATCATTCCACACATCATTCCACACCTCATTCGAAACATCATTACGCACATCATCCAGACATGATTAAACTCATTATACCACGCATCATTCCTCAATTCATTGCACACATCATTCCACGCATCATTCCACACATCATTCCACGCATCATTCCCCATATCATTCCACACATCATTCCACATATCATTCCACACATCATCGCACACATCATTCAACTTATCATTACAAACCTCATTCCACACATCCTTCCACACACCATTCCACATATCATTCCACAAATCATTTCACACCTCATTCCAGACATCATTCCAGACAGCATTCATCACACCATCGAACACATCATACCACACATCATTCCGCACATCATTCCACACCTCATACCACACATCATTCCACACATCATTCCACTCAACATTCCAAACATCATTCCACATTTTGTTCCACACATCAATCCACACATCCTTCCATGCATCATTCCACGCATCATTGCACGCATCATTTCACACCTCATTCCGCAGCTCATACAACACATGATTCCAAACATCATTCCACACCTCATTGCACACATAATTCCACACATCATTCCTCACCTCATTTTAAACATCATTCCACTATTTATTCCACACATCAATCCACACATCCTTCCACGCATCATTCCACGCATCATTCCACACATCATTACACACCTCATTCCATACATCATTCCACACCTCATTTCCCATCTCATTCCACAACACATTCCACCCGTTATTCCACACATCATTCCACACATCATTCCAAACATCATTCCACACATCATTCCAAACCTCATTCCACATATTATTTCACACATCATTACACCAATCGTTCCACACATCGTTCCAAACCTCATTCTACACATCATTCCACGCATCTTTCCACACATCATTCCACCCCTCATTCCACACATCATTCCACACAACATTCCAAAACTATGCCACACAGCAGACCACACATCATTCCACACATCATTCCACACATCATTCGGGACATCATTCCACACATCATTCCATACGTCATTCCACTCATTATTCCACACCTTATTCCACACCTCATTCCACACATCATTCCACACCTTATTCCACAAATCATTCCCACATCATTCCACACCTCATTTTAAACATCATTCCACACACCGTTCCACAATTCATTCCACACATCATTCCACGCATCATTCTAAGCATCATTCCACACATCATTCCGTACATCATTCCACACATCATTCTACATTTCATTCCACACATCATTCCACACATCTTTCTAGACATCATTCCACACATCATTCCACTCATCATTCCACACATCATTCTACACATCATTCCACACATCATTCCACCCATCATTCCACATATCATTCCACACATCATTCCACACCTCATTCCACACATCATTCCACATATCATTCCACACATCATTCCATACCTCATTCCACAAATCATTCCACTAATCATCGCACACATCATTCAACTTATCATTACAAACCTCATTCCACACATCCTTCCACACACCTTTCCACATATCAATCCACACATCAATCCATACCTCATTCCAGCCATCATTCCAGACATCATTCCTCACACCATCGAACGCATTTTACCAAACATCATTCCAAACATCATTCCACACCTCATACCACACATCATTCCACACATCATTCCATTCATCATTCCAAACATCATTCCACAATTTATTCCACACATCAATCCACACATCCTTCCATGCATCATTCCACGCATCATTCCACGCATCATTCCATACCTCATTCCACACCTCATTCAACACATGATTTCACATATCATTCCTCACCTCATTCCACATCTCATTCCACACCTCATTGCACACATCATTACACGCCTCATTCCACAATCATTCCACACACCATTCCACACCTCATTCCACGCATCATCCACACATCATTCCACATATTATTCCACACATCATTCCACACATCATTCCACACCTCATTCCACAAATCATTCCATATTTCATTCCACACCTCATTCTAAACATCATTCCACACTTCATTCCACACATCATTCCACACCTCATCCACAAATCATTCCACACATCATTAAACAACTCATTCTAAACATAATTCCACACATCATTCCACACATATTTCCACTCTTCATTCCACACAGCGTTCCACAATTCATTCCACACATCAATCCACACATCAATCCACACATCATCCACACATCATTCCACACCTCATTCCAAACATCATTCCACACATCATTCCACACATCATTCCACCACATCATTCCACACCTCATTCCACATATCATTTGACACATCATTCCACACATCATTCAACACATCATTCCACACATCGTTCCACACATCATTCCAAACCTCATTCCACACATCATTCCAAACCTCATTGCAAACATCATTCCACACATCATTCCACCACATCATTCCACATATCATTACACACATCATTCCACAACTTATTCCACACATCATTCCACAACTCATTCCACACATCATTCAACAACTCATTCCATACATCATTCCACACATCATTCCAAACATCTTTCCACACGTTATTCCACACATCATTCCAAACATCATTCCACACATCATTTCACACATCATTCCACACCTCATTCCACACATCATTCCACATATCATTCCAACCAACATTCCACACCTCATTCGAAACGTTATTCCACACATCATTCCACACATCATTCCACACCATATTCGAAACCTCATTACACACATCATTCCAAACATCATTCCACACATCATTCCACACATCATTCCACACATCATTCCAGACATCATTCCACACATCATTCTACACATCATTCCACACATCATTCCAGATCTCATTCCACACATCATACCACCCCTCATTCTACACATCATTCCACACACCATTCCACACATCTTTCCACACCTCATTCCACACATCATTCCACACATCATTCCAAACATCACTCCACCCATTATTCCACACCTAATTCTACACATCATTCCACACACCATTCCACACATCTTTCCACGCCTCATTCCACACATCATTCCACACATCATTCCACACATCATTCCACATATCATTCCTCACTTCATTCCATAGTACATTCCACACCTCATTCCACACCTCATACCACACATCATTCCACACATGATTCCACTCATCATTCCAAACAACATACCACAATTTATTCCACACATCAATCCACACATCCTTCCATGCATCATTCCATGCATCATTCCACGCATCACTCCACACCTCATTCCACACCTCATTCAACACATGATTCCACACATCATTCCACACCTCATACCACACATCATTCCACACATCATTCCATTCATCATTCCAAACATCATTCCACAATTTATTCCACACATCATTCCACGCATCATTCTAAGCATCATTCCACACATCATTCCATACATCATTCCGCACATCATTCCACATTTAATTCCACACATCATTCCACACATCTTTCTAGACATCATTCCACACATCATTCCACTCATCATTCCACACATCATTCTACACATCATTTCAAACATCATTCCACCCATAATTCCACATATCATTCCACACATCATTCCACACCTCATTCCACACATCATTCCACATATCATTCCAAACGTCATTCCATACCTCATTCCACAAATCATTCCACTAATCATCGCACACATCATTCAACTTATCATTACAAACATCATTCCACACATCCTTCCACACACCATTCCACATATCATTCCACACATCATTCAACACCTCATTCCAGACATTATTCCAGACATCATTCCACACATCGTTCCACTCATCATTCCAAACATCATTCCACAATTTATTCCACACATCAATCCACACATCCTTCCATGCATAATTCCACGCATCATTGCACGCATCATTCCATACCTCATTCCACACCTCATTCAACACATGATTCCACACATCATTCCACACCTCATTCCACACATCATTCCACACTTCATTCCTCACCTCATTTTAAACATAATTCCAATATTTATTCCACACATCAATCCACACATCCTTCCACGCATCATTCCACGCATCATTCCACGCATCATTACACACCACATTCCACACTTCATTCCACACCTCATTTCCCACCTCATTCCACAACACATTCCACCCGTTATTCCACACATCATTCCACACATCATTCCAAACATCATTCCACTCATCATTTTCCACACATCATTCCACACATCATTCCACACATCCTTCCACACATCATTCCACACATCATTCCACACGTCATTCCACACATCATTCCACTCATCATTCGTCACCTCATTCCACATCTCATTCCACACCTCATTCCACACATCATTACACGCCTCATTCCACACATTATTCCACACACCATTCCACACCTCATTCCACGCATCATCCACACGTCATTTCACATATTATTCCACACATCATTCCACAACTCATTCCACAAATCATTCCACACCTCATTCCACAAATCATTCCACACGTCATTAAACACCTCATTCTAAACATAATTCCACACAGCATTCCACACATAATTCCACTCTTCATTCCACACAGCGTTCCACAATTCATTCTACATCAATCAAAAACATCATTCCACACATCATTCCACACCTCATTCCACACATCATTCCACACATCATTCCACTCATCATTCCAAGCATCATTCCACAATTTATTCCACACATCAATCCACATATCCTTCCATGCATCATTCCAAACCTCATTCGACACATCATTCCACATATAATTCCACACCTCATTCAACACATCATTCCACACATCATTCCACACATCATTCCAATCCTCATTCCACACATTATTCCACACATCATTCCACACATCATTCCACACATCATTCCACACGTCATTCCACACATCATTTTAAACATCATTCCACACATCATTTCACACATCATTCCACACATCATTCCACACCTCATTCCACACATCATTCCACATATCATTCCACATATTGTTCCACACATCATTCCACACATCATTCCACACATCATTCCAAACATCATTCCACACATCATTCCACACACCATTCCACACCTCATTCCACACATCATCCACACATCATTCCACATATTATTCCACTCATCATTCCTCACATCATTCCACACCTCATTCCAAAATACATTCCACACATCATTGCACAGCTCATTCTAAACGTCATTCCACACATCATTCCACACATCATTCCACACATCATTCCACAATTCATTCCACACATCATTCCAAACTTCATTCCACACATCATTCCAATCCTCATTCCACACATTATTCCACACATCATTCCACACATCATTCCACACATCATTCCACACATCATTCCACACATCATTTTAAACATCATTCCACACATCATATCACACCTCATTCCACACATCATTCCACACCTCATTCCACACATCATTCCACACCTCATACCACACATCATTCCACACATTATTCCACACATCATTCCACACATCATTTTAAATTCATTCCACACATCATTTCACACCTCATTCCACACATCATTCCACATCTTATTCCCCACCTCATTCCACACATCATTCCACACCTCATTCCACAAATCATTCCCACATCATTCCACACCTCATTTTAAACATCATTCCACACACCGTTCCACAATTCATTCCACACATCATTCCACGCATCATTCTAAGCATCATTCCACACATCATTCCACTCATCATTCCACACATCATTCTACACATCATTCCACACATCATTCCACCCATCATTCCACAAATCATTCCACACATCATTCTACAGCTCATTCCACACATCATTCCACATATCATTCCACACATCATTCCATACCTCATTCCACAAATCATTCCACTAATCATCGCACACATCATTCAACTTATCAGTACAAACCTCATTCCACACATCCTTCCACACACCATTCCACATATCAATCCACACATCATTCCACACCTCATTCCAGCCATCATTCCAGACATCATTCCTCACACCATCGAACACATTTTGCCAAACTTCATTCCAAACATCATTCCACACCTCATACCACACATCATTACACACATCATTCCACTCATCTTTCCAAACATCATTCCACAATTTATTCCACACATCAATCCACACACCCTTCCATGCATCATTCCACGCATCATTCCACGCATCATTCCATACCTCATTCCACACCTCATTCAACACATGATTTCACATATCATTCCTCACCTCATTCCACATCTCATTCCACACCTCATTGCACACATCATTACAAGCCTCATTCCACACATCATTCCACACACCATTCCACACCTCATTCCACGCATCATCCACACATCATTCCACATATTATTCCACAAATCATTCCACACATCATTCCACACCTCATTCCACAAATCATTCCACATTTCATTCCACACCTCATTCTAAACATCATTCCACACCTTATTCCACACATCATTCCACACCTCATTCCACTAATCATTCCACACATCATTAAAAAACTCATTCTAAACATAATTCCACTCATCATTCCACACATATTTCCACTCTTCATTCCACACAGTGTTCCACAATTCATTCCACACATCAATCCACACATCAATCCTCACATCATTCCACACATCATTCCACACATCATTTCACATATCATTCCATTCCTCATTCCACGCCTCATTCAACGCATCATTCCACACATCATTCCACACGTCATTCCACATATCATTCCTCACTTCATTCCTTAAAACATTCCACACCTCATTCCACACCTCATACCACACATCATTCCACACATCATTCCACTCATCATTCCAAACATCATTCCACAATTTATTCCACACATCAATCCAAACATCCTTCCATGCATCATTCCACGCATCATTCCACGCATCATTCCACACCTCATTCCACACCTCATTCCACACCTCTTTCAACACATGATTCCACACATCATTCCACACCTCATTCCACACATCCTTCCACACCTCATTCCACACACCAGTCCACACATCATTCCACACATCATTCCACACATCATTCGGGACATCCTTCCATGCATCATTCCACGCATCATTCCATGCATCATTCCACAGCTCAATCCGCACCTCATTCAACACATGATTCCACACATCATTCCACACCTCATTCCACACATCATTCCACACATCATTCCACACCTCATTTTAAACATCATTCCACTATTTATTCCACACATCAATCCACACATCCTTCCACGCATCATTACATGCATCATTCCACGCATCATTACACACCTCATTCCTAACATCATTCCACACCTCATTTCCCACCTCAACCCACAACACATTCCACCCGTTATTCCACACATCATTCCACACATCATTCCAAACATGATTCCACACATCATTCCAAACCTCATTCCAGACATTATTCCACACATCATTACACCCATCATTCCACATATCGTTTCAAACCCCATTCTGCACATCATTCCACGCATCTTTCCACACATCATTCCACAACTCATTTCACACATCATTCAACACATCATTCCACGCAATTTTCCACACCTCATTCTACACATCATTCCACACAACATTCCAAACCTATGCCACACAGCATTCCACACATCATTTCACATATCATTCCATTCCTCATTCCAAGCCTCATTCCACGCATCATTCCACACATCATTATACACATCATTCCACATATCATTCCTCACTTCATTCCATAAAACATTCCACACCTCATTCCACACCTCATACCACACATCATTCCACACATCATTCCACTCATCATTCCAAACATAATTCCACAATTTATTCCACACATCAATCCACACATCCTTCCATGCATCATTCCACGCATCATTCCACGCATCATTCCACACCTCATTCCACACCTCTTTCAACACATGATTCCACAATTCATTCCACACCTCATTCCACACATCATTCCACACCTCATTCCACACACCAGTCCACACATCATTCCACACATCATTCCACACATCATTCGGGATATCATTCCTCACATCATTCCATACGTCATTCCACTCATTATTCCACACCTCATTCCACACCTCATTCCACACATCATTCCACACACCATTCCACAATTCAATCCACACTTCATTCCACGCATCATTCTAAGCATCATTCCACACATCATTCCATACATCATTCCACACATCATTCCATATTTCATTCCACACATCATACCACACATCTTTCTACACATCATTCCACACATCATTCCACACATCATTCCACACATCACTCCACACATCATTCCACATATCATTCCACCCGTCATTCCACACATCATTCCACACCTCATTCCACACATCATTCCAAATCTCATTCCAAACATCATTCCACACATCATTCCACACATCATTCCACACATCATTCCACACATCATTCCACACATCATTCCACACATCATTCCATACATCATTCCACTGATCATTCCACACCAATTCCAAACATCATTACACACATCATTTCACACATCATTCCACAGATCATTCCACATGTCATTCCATGCATCATTCCACACATCATTCCACACATCATTCCACTCATCATTCCTCACCTCATTCCACATCTCATTCCACACCTCATTCCACACATCATTACACGCATCATTCCACACATCATTCCACACACCATTCCACACCTCATTCCACACATCATCCACACGTCATTCCACATATTATTTCACACACATTCCACACATCATTCCACACCTCATTCCACAAATCATTCCACACATCATTAAACACCTCATTCTAAACATAATTCCACACATCATTCCACACATAATTCCACTCTTCATTCCACACAGCGTTCCACAATTCATTCCACAAATCAATCAAAAACATAATTCCACACATCATTCCACACCTAATTCCACACATCATTCCACACATCATTCCACACCTCATTGCAGACATCATTCCAGACATCATTCCTCACACTATCGAAGACATCATACCACACAACATTCCACACATCATTCCACACCTCATACCACACATCATTCCACACATCATTCCACTCATCATTCCAAACATCATTCCACAATTTATTCCACACATCAATCCACACATCCTTCCATGCGTCATTCCACACCTCATTCGACACATCATTCCACATATAATTCCACACTTCATTCAACACATTCCACACATCATTCTACACATCATTCCACACTTCATTTCAAACATCATTCCACACATCATTCCACACCTCATTCCACACATGATTCCACACCTCATTCGACACCTCATTCAACACATCATCCACACATCATTCCACATATTATTCCACACATCATTCCACACATCATTCCACACCTCATTCCACAAATCTTTCCACGAATTATTCCACGCATCATTTCAAATATCATTCCACACATCTTTCCAAACCTCATTCCACACATCATTCCACGCATTATTCAACGCATCATTCCACACATCATTCCACACATCTTTCCAAACCTCATTCCACAACTCATTCAACCCGTCATTCCAAACATCATTCCACACACCATTCCAAACTTCATTCCACACATCATTCCAATCCTCATTCCACACATTATTCAACACATCATTCCACACATCATTCCACACATCATTCCACACGTTATTCCACACATCATTCCACACATCATTTTAAACATCATTCCACACATCATTTCACACATCATTCCACACATCATTCCACACATTATTCCACATATTATTCCACGCATCATTCCACACATCATTCCAATCCTCATTCCACACATTATTCAACACATCATTCCACACATCATTCCACACATCATTCCACACGTTATTCCACACATCATTCCACACATCATTTTAAACATCATTCCACACATCATTTCACACATCATTCCACACATCATCCACACATCATTTCACATATTATTCCACTCATCATTCCTCACATCATTCCACACCTCATTCCAAAATACATTCCACACATCATAGCACAGCTCATTCTAAACGTCATTCCACACATCATTCCACACATCATTCCACACATCATTCCACAATTCATTCCACACATCATTCCAAACTTCATTCCACACATCATTCCAATCCTCATTCCACACATTATTCAACACATCATTCCACACATCATTCCACACATCATTCCACACGTTATTCCACACATCATTCCACACATCATTTTAAACATCATTCCACACATCATTTCACACATCATTCCACACATCATTCCACACATTATTCCACATATTATTCCACGCATCATTCCACACATCATTCCACGTATCATTCCACATATCATTCCACACATCATTCCACATATCATTCCACACATCATTCCATACCTCATTCCACAAATCATCCCACAAATCATCGCACACATCTTTCAACTTATCATTACAAACCTCATTCCACACATCCTTCCACACATCATTCCTCACCTCATTTTAAACATCATTCCACTATTTATTCCACACATCAATCCACACATCCTTCCACGCATCTTTCCATGCATCATTCCACGCATCATTACACATCTCATTCCACTCATCATTCCACACCTCATTTCCCACCTCATTCCACAACACATTCCATCCGTTATTCCACACATCATTCGCAACATCATTCCAAACATCATTCCACACATTATTCCAAACCTCATTCCACATATTATTCCACACATCATTACACCCATCGTTCCACACATCGTTCCAAACCTCATTATACACATCATTCCACGCATCTTTCCACACATCATTCCACACCTCATTCCACACATCATTCCACACAACATTCCAAACCTATGCCACACAGCATTCCACACATCATTTCACACATCATTCCATTCCTCATTCCACGCCTCATTCCACACATCATTCCACACATCATTCCACACATCATTCCACATATCACTCCTCACTTCATTCCATAAAACATTCCACACCTCATTCCACACCTCATACCACAAATGATTCCACTCATCATTCCAAACATCATTCCACAATTTATTCCGCACATCAATCCACACATCCTTCCACGCATCATTCCACGCATCATTCCACACCTCATTCCACACCTCATTCAACACATGATTCCACACATCATTCCACACCTCATTCCACACATCATTCCACAACTCATTCCACACACCAGACCACACATCATTCCACAAATAATTCCACACATCATTCGGGACATCTTTCCAATCATCATTCCATACGTCATTCCACTCATTATTCTACACCTCATTCCACACCTCATTCCACACATCATTCCACACCTCATTCCGCAAATCATTCCCACATCATTCCACACCTCATTTTAAACATCATTCCACACACCATTCCACAATTCATTCCACACATCATTCTACGCATCATTCTAAGCATCATTCCACATATCATTCCATACATCATTCCACACATCATTCCACATTTCATTCCACACATCATTCCACACATCTTTCTAGACATCATTCCACACATCATTCCACTCATCATTCCACACATCATTCTACACATCATTCCACACAGCATTCCACCCATCATTCCACATATCATTCCACACATCATTCCACACCTCATTCCACACATCATTCCATATATTCCACACATCATTCCATATATCATTCCACACATCATTCTACACATCATTCCACACATCATTCCACAAATCATCGCACACATCATTCAATTTATCATTACAATCCTCATTCCACACATTCTTCCACACACCATTCCACATATCATTCCACACATCATTCCACACCTCATTCCAGACATCATTCCAGACATCATTCCTCACATCATCGAACACATCTTACCACACATCATTCCGCACATCATTCCACACCTCATACCACACATCATTCCAAACATCACTCCACAATTTATTCCACACATCAATCCACACATCCTTCCATGCATCATTCCACGCATCATTCCATGCATCATTCCACACCTCATTCCACACCTCATTCAACACATGATTCCACACATCATTCCACACCTCATTCCGCACATCATTCCGCGCATCATTCCTCACCTCATTTTAAACATCATTCCACTATTTATTCCACACATCAATCCACACATCCTTCCACGCATCATTCCACGCATCATTCCACGCATCATTACACACCTCATTCCACACATCATTCCACACCTCATTTCCTACCTCATTCCACAACACATTCCACCCGTTATTCCACACATCATTCCACACATCATTCCAAACATCATTCCACACATCATTCCAAACCTCATTCCACATATTATTCCACACATCATTACACCCATCATTCCACACATCGTTCCAAACCTCATTCTAAACATCATTCCACGCATCTTTCCACACATCAGTCCACACCTCATTCCACACATCATTCCACACATCATTCCACGCATTTTTCAACACCTCATTCTACACATCATTCCACACAACATTCCAAACCTATGCCACACAGCATTCCACATATCATTTCACACATCATTCAATTCCTCATTCCACGCCTCATTCCACGCATCATTCCACACATCATTCCACACATCATTCTACATATCATTCCTCACTTCATTCCATAAAACATTCCACACCTCATTCCACAGCTCATACCACACATCATTCCACACATCATTCCACTCATTATTCCAAACATCATTCCACAATTTATTCCACACATCAATCCACACATCCTTCCATGCATCATTCCACGCATTATTCCAAGTATCATTCCACACATCATTCCACACATCATTCCACACATCATTCCACACCTCATTCAACACATGATTCCACACATCATTCCACACCTCATTCCACACATCATTCCACAGCTCATTTCACACACCAGTTCACACATCATTCCACACATCATTCTACACATCATTCGGGACATCATTCCACACATCATTCCATACGTCATTCCACTAATCATTCCCACATCATTCCACACCTCATTTTAAACATCATTCCACACACCATTCCACAATTCATTCCACACATCATTCAATACATCATTCCACACATCATTCCACATTTCATTCCATACATTATTCCACACATCTTTCTAGACATCATTCCGCACATCATTCCACTCATCATTCCACACATCATTCTACACATCATTCCACACATCATTCCACCCATCATTCCACACATCATTCCACACCTAATTCCACACATCATACCAAATCTCATTCCAAACATCATTACACACATCATTCCACACATCATTCCACACATCATTCCACACATCATTCCACACATCATTCCACACATCATTCCATACATCATTCCACAGATCATTCCACACCACATTCCAAACATCATTCCACACATCATTCCACACATCATTCCACACATCATTCCACACGTCATTCCATGCATCATTCCACACATCATTCCACACATCATTCCACTCATCATTCCTCACCTCATTCAACATCTCATTCCAAACCTCATTCCACACAACATTACACGCCTCATTCCACACATCATTCCACACACCATTCCACACCTCATTCCACACATCATTACACGCCTCATTCCACACATCATTCCACACACCATTCCACACCTCATTCCCTGCATCATCCACACATTATTCCACATATTATTCCACACATCATTCCACACATCATTCCACACCTCATTCCACAAATCATTCCACACATCATTCCACACCTCATTCCAAACATCATTCCACACCTCATTCCAAACATCAT
This sequence comes from Pristiophorus japonicus, assembly GCF_044704955.1. NCBI lineage: Eukaryota > Metazoa > Chordata > Chondrichthyes > Pristiophoridae > Pristiophorus > Pristiophorus japonicus. The sequence continues at coordinate 1,516,229 of NW_027254846.1, read as the reverse complement.
TCCACACCTCATTCCACAAATCATTCCACACATCATTAAACACCTCATTCTAAACATAATTCCATACATCATTCCATTTATAATTCAACTCTTCATTTCACACAGCGTTCCACAATTCATTCCACACATCAATCCACACATCATTCCACAAATCATTCCACACATCATTCCACCACATCATTGTACACATCATTCCACACATCATTTGACACATCATTCCACACATAATTCCACATATCATTACACACATCATTCCACAACTCACTCCACACATCATTCCACAACTCATTCCACACATCATAGAACAACTCATTCCATACATCATTCCACACATCATTCCAAACATCATTCCACACGTCATTCCACACATCATTCCAAACATCATTCCACACGTCATTCCACACATCATTTCAAACATCATTCCACATATCATTCCACACATCATTCCACGCATTATTCCACAACTCATTCCACCAGTCATTCCACACATCATTTTAAACATCATTCCACACATCATTTCACACATCATTCCACACACCATTCCACACCTCATTCCACACATCATTCCACATATCATTCCACACATCATTCCACGCCTCATTCCACACATCATTCCACATGTCATTCCACACATCATTCCATACCTAATTTCAAAAATCATTACACAAATCATCGCACACATCATTCAACTTATCATTACAAACCGCATTCCACACATCCTTCCATTCATCATTCCTCGCCTCATTCCACATATCTTTCCACACCTCAATACACACATCATTACACGCCTTATTCCACACATCATTCCACACATCATTCCACACCTCATTCCACACATCATCCACACTTCATTCCACATGTTATTCCACACATCTTTCCACACATCATTCCACACCTCATTCCACAAATCATTCCACACATCATTCCACACCTCATTCGAAACATCATTCAACACTTCATTCCACACATCATTCCACACCTCATTCCACAAATCTTTCCACACATCATTAAACACCTCATTCTAAACATAATTTCACACATCATTCCACACATCATTCCACTCATCATTCCACACAGCGTTCCACAATTCATTCCACACATCAATCCACACATCATTCCACACATCATTCCACACCTCATTCCACACATCATTCCACTGATCATTCCACACATCATTCCACACATCATTCCACACGTCATTCCCTGCATCATTCCACACATCATTCCACACATCATTCCACTCATAATTCCTCACCTCATTCCACATCTCATTCCACACCTCAGTCCACACATCATTATACGCCTCATTCCACACATCATTCCACACATCATCCACACATCATTCCACATATTATTCCACACATCATTCCACACATCATTCCACACCTCATTCCACAAATCATTCCGCACTTCATTCCACACCTCATTCCACAAATCATTCCACACATCATTAAACACTTCATTCTAAAAATAATTCCACACATCATTCCATACATAATTCCACTCTTCATTCCACACAGCGTTCCACAATTCATTCCACACATCAATCCACACATCATTCCACACATCATTCCATACCTCATTCCACACACCATTCCACAAATCATTCCACACATCATTCCACCACATCATTCCACACATCATTCGACATATCATTTGACACATCATTCCACACATCATTCCACACATCATTCCACAAATCATTCCACACCTCATTCCACACATCATTCCAAACTTCATTCCAAACATCATTCTACACATCATTCCACCACATCATTCCACATATAATTACACACATCATTCCACAACTCATTCCACACATCATTCCATAACTCATTCCACACATCATTCAACAACTCATTCCACACATCATTCCTCAATTCATTCCACACATCATTCCACGCATCATTCCACGCATCATTCCACATATCATTCCACACATCATTCCACACCTCATTCCACATATCATTCCACATATCATTCCACACATCATTCCATACCTCATTCAACAAACCATTCCACAAATCATCGCACACATCATTCAACTTATCATTACAAACCGCATTCCACACGTCCTTCCACTCATCATTCCTCACCTCATTCCACATCTCATTCCACAACTAATTCCACACATCATTCCACACCTCATTCCACACACCATTCCACACCTCATTCCACCAATCATTCCCCACATCATTAAACACCTCATTCTAAACATAATTCCACATATCATTCCACACATCATTCCACTCATCATTACACACAGCGTTCCACAATGCATTCCACACATCAATCCACTCATCATTCCACACATCATTCCACACCTCATTCCACACATCATTCCACACATCATTCCACACATCATTCCACCACATCATTCCACACATCATTCCACATATCATTTGACACATCATTCCACACATCATTCCACACATCATTCCATACATAATTCCACTGATCATTCCACACCATATTCCAAACTTCATTCCACACATCATTCCACACATCATTCCACACATCATTCCACATGTCATTCCAGGCATCATTCCACACATCATTCTACACATCATTCCACTCATCATTCCTCACCTCATTCCACATCTCATTCCACACCTCATTCCACACATCATTACACGCCTCAATCCACACATCATTTCACACCATTCCACACCTCATTCCACACATCATCCACACATCATTCCACATATTATTCCACACATCATTCCACACATCATTCAACACCTCATTCCACAAATCATTCCACACCACATTCCAAATATCATTCCACACATCATTCCACACATCATTCCACCACATCATTCCACACCTCATTCCACAAATCATTCGACACATCATTCCACACCTCATTCTAAACATCATTCCACACCTCATTCCACACATCATTCCACAACTCATTAAACACCTCATTCTAAAAGAAATTCCACACATCATTCCACACATCATTCCACTGATCATTCCACACCACATTCCAAATATCATTCCACACATCATTCCACACATCATTCCACATATCATTCCACATGTCATTCCGTGCATCATCACACACATCATTCAACACATGATTCCACACATCATTCCACACCTCATTCCATGCATCATTCTAAGCATCATTCCACACATCATTCCATACATCATTCCACACATCATTCCACACATCATTCCACACATCATTCCAAACATCATTCCAATGATCATTCCACACATCATTCCACCCATCATTCCACACATCATTCCACACGTCATTCCACACATCATACCAAATCTCATTCCAACATCATTACACACGTCATTCCACACATCATTCCACACATCATTCCACACATCATTCCACACATCATTCCACACATCATTCCATACATCATTCCACTGATCATTCCACACCACATTCCAAACATCATTCCACACATCATTCCACACATCATTCCACACATCATTCCAAACGTCATTCCAAGCATCATTCCACACATCATTCCACACATCATTCCATTCATCATTCCTCACCTCATTCCACATCTCATTCCAAAACTCATTCCACACATCATTACACGCCTCATTCCACATATCATTCCACACACCATTCCACACCTCATTCCATGCATCATCCACACATCATTACACATATTATTCCACACATCATTCCACACATCATTCCACACCTCATTCCACAAATCATTCCACACATCATTCCACACCTCATTCTAAACATCATTCTACACCTCATTGCACACATCATTTCACACCTCATTCCACAAATCATTCCACACATCATTAAACACCTCATTATAAATATAATTCCACACATCATTCCACACATAATTCCACTCTTCATTCCACACAGCGTACCACAATTCATTCCACACATCAATCCACACTTCATTCCACACATCCTTCCACACCTCATTCCACACATCATTCCACAAATCATTCCACACATCATTCCACCACATCATTCTACACATCATTCCACACATCATTTGACACATCATTCCACACATCATTACACACATCATTCCACACATCATTTCACACATCATTCCACATCTCATGCCACACATCATTCCAAACCTCATTGCGAACATCATTCCACACATCACTCCAACACATCATTCCACATATCATTAGACACATCATTCCACAACACATTCCACACATCATTCCACAACTCATTCCACACATCATTCAACAACTCATTCCATACATCATTCCACACATCATTCCAAACATCATTCCACACTTCATTCGACACATCATTCCAAACATCATTCCACACGTCATTCCACACCTCATTCTAAACATCATTTCACACATCATTCCACACATCATTTCACACATCATTCCACAATTCATTCCACACATCATTCCACGCATCATTCCACGCATCATTCCACTCATTATTCCACCCATCATTCAACACCTCAAACTACACAGCGTTCTACACATCATTTCAAACCTCATTCCACATATCATTCCACACATCATTCCAAATATCAATCCACACAACATTCCACTCATCATTTCACACATCATTCGAAACATCATTCCACACACAATTCCAACCAACATTCCAAACCTCATTCCACACATTATTCCAAACCTCATTCCACACATCATTCCACACATCATTCCAAAAGTCATTCCGCAAATCATTCCACATATCATTCCACAAATCATTCCACGTATCATTTAAGACATCATTCCACACATCATTCCTTCTACACATCATTCCACAAAAAAGTCCACACATCATTTCATACCTCATTCCACACATGATTCCAAACCTCATTCCACACATCATTCCATGCATCATTCCACAACACATTCCATTCGTCATTCTACACATCATTCCACTCAGCATTCCAAACTTCATTCCACACACCATTCCAAACATCATTCCACACATTATTTTGCACATCATTCCACACTTCATTCCATACATCATTCCACACATCATTCCACGCATCATTCCATAACTCATTCCACCCGTCATTCTACACAGCTTTCTATACATCATTCCACACATCATTGCACACTTCATTCCACACATCATTCCACACAACTTTCCATACCTCATTCCACACATCATTCCACAAATCATTCCACACATCCTTCCACTCATCATTCCAAACCTAATTCCACACATCATTTCAAACATCATTCCATACATATTCCAAAACTCATTCCACACATTATTCCAAACATCATTCCACACATCATTCCACACATCATTCCACACCTCATTCTACACAACATTCCACACATCATTCCACACCTCATTCCTCACATCATTCAACACATCATTCCACACATCATTCCACACATCATTCCACCCATCATTCCACACCTCATTCTACACAGCTTTCGACACATCATTCCAAACCTCATTCCACATATCATTCCACACGTCATTCCAAACATCAATCCACACATTATTTCAAACCTCATTCCACACAACATTCCACACCTCATTCCACACATCATTCCAAACCTCATTCCACACGTCATTCCACGCATCATTCCACAACACATTCCACCTGTCATTCTACACATCATTCTACACATCATTCCAAACATCATTCCACACAACATTCAAAACCTCATTCCACACATTATTCCACACATCATTCCACACATCATTCCACACATCATTCCACACCTCATTCTACACATCAAACCACTCACCATTCCACACATCATTCCACACATCAGTCCACACATCATTCCACACGTCATTCCACCCACCATTCCACACAGCATTCGACACATCATTCCACACATCATTCCAAACGTCATTCCATACAACATTCCAGATATCATTCACACCTCATTCCACACATCATTCCAGACATTATTCCACGGATCATTCCACACTTCATCCCACACATCATTTCACACATCATTCCACACCTCATTCCACACATCATTCCAAACTTCATTTCACACCTCTTTCCACTCATCATTCCACATTTATTCCAAACATGATTCCACATATCATTCCACAAATCAATCCACGTAGCATTTAACACATCATTCCACACATCATTCCACGCATCATTTCACAACACATTCCGTCCGTCATTCTGCACAGCATTCCACACATCATTCCAAACATCATTCCACACATCATTCCAAATCTCATTCCACACATTATTCCACACATCATTCCACACATCATTCCACACATCATTCCACACCTCATTCTACACATCATCCACCCACCATTCCACACATCATTTCACTCATTATTCCACACATCATTCCACAATTTATTCCACACATAAACCCACACATCCTTCCACGCATCATTCCACACATCATTCCACGTATTATTCCACACCACATTCCACACCTCATTCCGCACATCATTCCAAACATCATTCCACATCTCATTCCACACATCATTCCACACATATTTCCATACCTCATTTTAAACCTCATCCCACAATTTATTCCACACATCAATCCACACAACCTTCCACGCATCATTACACGCTTCATTCCACGCATCATTCCACACCTCATTCCACACATCATTCCACACATCATTCCACACATCACTCCACACATCATTCCACACATCATTCCGCACATCATTCCACACCTCATTCTACACGTCATTCCAAACATCATTCCACACATCATTCCACACCTCATTCCACACATCATTCCACACATATTTCCACACGTCATTCCACACATCATTCCACACATCATTCCACCCATCATTCCAGACCTCATGCTACACATCATTCCACACATCATTCCAAACCTATTTTCACACATCATTTCACACTTCATTCCACACATCTTTCCAAACCTCATCCACACATCATTCCACACATCATTCCACACACCATTCCACACATCATTCCACACATCATTCCACACCTCATTCGACACGTCATTCCACACATCATTCCACACATCATTCCACACCTCTTTCCGATCATCATTTCACACATCATTCCACACATCATTCCACACATCATTCCATACATCATTCCAAACGTCATTCCACATATCATTCCACATATCATTTAACACATCATTCCACACATCATTCCACACATCATTCCACACGTCATTCCACACATCATTCCACACATCATTGCACACCACTTTTCACAGCTCATTCCACACCTCATTCCACACATCATTCCAAACATCCTTCCACTCATCATTCCAAACCAAATTCCACACATCATTCCAAACATCATTCCATACATTATTCCAAACCTCATTCCACACGTTATTCCACACATCATTCCACACATCATTCCACAATTCATTCCACACCTCATTATACACAACATTCCACACATCATTCCATACCTCATTCCTCACATCATTCCACACATCATTCCACACATCATTCAATCCATCATTCCACACCTCGTTCTACACAGCTTTCTACACATCATTCCAAACCTCATTCCACATATTATTCCACACATCATTCCAAACATCAATCCACACATCATTCCACACATCATTTCACACATCATTTGAAACATCATTCCACACAACATTCCAAACCTCATTCCACACATTATTCCAAACCTCATTCCACACATCATTCCACATCTCATTCCACACACCATTCAAAACCTCATTCCACACATCATTCCACGCATCATTCCACAACACATTCCATCTGTCATTCTACACATCATTCCACACATTATTCCAAACATCATTCCACACATCATTCCAAACCTCATTCTACACATCATTCCACACATTATTCCAAACATCATTCCACACATCATTCTAAACCTCATTCCACACATCATTCCACACACCATTCCACACATCATTCCACACATCATTCCACACCTCATTCGACACGTCATTCCACACATCATTCCACACATCATTCCACACCTCTTTCCGCTCATCATTTCACACATCATTCCACACATCATTCCACACATCATTCCATACATCATTCCAAACGTCATTCCACATATCATTCCACATATCATTTAACACATCATTCCACACATCATTCCACACATCATTCCACACGTCATTCCACACTTCATTCCACACATCATTCCACACATCATTGCACACCACTTTCCACACCTCATTCCACACCTCATTCCACACATCATTCCAAACATCCTTCCACTCATCATTCCAAACCAAATTCCACACATCATTCCAAACATCATTCCATACATTATTCCAAACCTCATTCCACACGTTATTCCACACATCATTCCACACATCATTCCACAATTCATTCCACACCTCATTATACACAACATTCCACACATCATTCCATACCTCATTCCTCACATCATTCCACACATCATTCCACACATCATTCCACACATCATTCAATCCATCATTCCACACCTCGTTCTACACAGCTTTCTACACATCATTCCAAACCTCATTCCACATATTATTCCACACATCATTCCAAACATCAATCCACACATCATTCCACACATCATTTCACACATCATTCGAAACATCATTCCACACAACATTCCAAACCTCATTCCACACATTATTCCAAACCTCATTCCACACATCATTCCACATCTCATTCCACACACCATTCAAAACCTCATTCCACACATCATTCCACGCATCATTCCACAACACATTCCATCTGTCATTCTACACATCATTCCACACATTATTCCAAACATCATTCCACACATCATTCCAAACCTCATTCCACACATTATTCCACACATCATTCCACACATCATTCCACACATCATTCCACACCTCATTCTACACATCATTCCACCCACCATTCCACACATCATTCCACACATCAGTCCACACATCATTCCACACGTCATTCCACCCACCATTCCACACAGCATTCGACACATCATTCCACACGTCATTCCAAACCTCATTCCATACAACATTCCACACATCATTCCACTCATTATTCCACACATCATTCCAGATATCATTCACACCTCATTCCACACATAATTCCAGACACCATCCAACGGATCATTCCACACTTCATCCCACACTTCATTTCACACATCATTCCACACCTCATTCCACACATCATTCCACACGTCATTCCACACATGATTCCACATATCATTCCACAAATCAATCCACGTATAATTTAACACATCATTCCACACATCATTCCACGCATCATTTCACAACACATTCCGTCCGTCATTCTGCACAGCATTCCACACATCATTCCAAACATCATTCCACACATCATTCCAAACCTCATTCCACACATTATTCCACATATCATTCCACACATCATTCCACACATCATTCCACACCTCATTCTACACATCATTCCACCCGCCATTCCACACATCATTTCACTCATTATTCCACACATCATTCCACAATTTATTCAGCACATAAACCCACACATCCTTCCACGCATCATTACATACATCATTCCACGTATTATTCCACACCTCATTCCACACCTCATTCCGCACATCATTCCACACATCATTCCACACATCATTCTACACGTCATTCCACACATCATTCCACACATCATTCCACACCTCATTCCACACATCATTCCACACATATTTCCACACGTCATTCCACACATCTTTCCACACATCATTCCACCCATCATTCCAGACCTCATGCTACACGTCATTCCACACATCATTCCAAACCTATTTTCACACATCATTCCACACATCTTTCCAAACCTCATCCACACATCATTCCACACATAATGCCAAACCTCATTCCACACATCATACCACTCCTCTTTCCGCTCATCATTTCACACTTCATTCCACACAACATTCCACACATCATTCCATACATCATTCCAAACATCATTACACATATCATTCCACATGTCATTTAACACTTCATTCCACACATCATTCCACACATCATTCCACACATCATTCCATCCGTCATTCTACACATCATTCCACACATCATTCCAAACTTCATTCCACACACCATTCCAAACCTCATTCCAGACGTTATTTCACACATCATTCCACACATCATTCCATACATCATTCCACACATCATTCCACACATCATTACACACCTCATTACAAACCTCATTACACACATCATTCCACACATCATTTCACATATTATTCCACACATCATTACACACCTCAATTCAACCCTCATTCCACAACTCATTTCTCACGAAATTTCACACATCATGCCACACATCATTCCAAACCTCATTCCATACAACATTCCACACATCATTTCACTCATTATTCCACACATCATTCCAGATATCATTCACACCTCATTCCACACATCATTCCAGACATCATTCCACGGATCATTCCACACTTCATCCCACACATCATTTCACACATCATTCCACACCTCATTCCACACATCATTTCAAACCTCATTTCACACCTCATTCCACACATCATTCCACACGTCATTCCACACATGATTCCACATATCATTCCACAAATCAATCCACGTATAATTTCACCCATTATTCCACACATCATTCAGCAATTTATTCCACACATACACCCACACATCTTTCCACGCATCATTCCACACCTCATTCCGCACATCATTCCACACATCATTCCACACATCATTCCATACCTCATTTTAAACGTCATTCCACAATTTATTCCACTCATCAATCCATAGAACCTTCCACGCATCATTACACGCTTCATTCCACGCATCATTCCATACCTCATTCCACACCTCATTCCACACATCATTCCACACATCATTCCGCATATCATTCTACACGTCATTCCACACAGCATTCCACACATCATTCCACACCTCATTCCACACACCATTCCACACATATTTCCACACGTCATTCCACACATCTTTCCACACATCATTCCACCCATCATTCCAGACCTCATGCGACACGTCATTCCACACATCATTCCAAACCTATTTTCACACATCATTCCACACATCTTTCCAAACCTCATCCACACATCATTCCACACATCATTCCAAACCTCATTCCACACATAATGCCAAACCTCATTCCACACATCATACCACTCCTCTTTCCGCTTATCATTTCACACATCATTCCACACATCATTCCACACATCATTCCATACATCATTCCAAACATCATTCCACATAACATTCCACATATCATTTAACACTTCATTCCACACATCATTCCACACATCATTCCACACATCATTCCATCCGTCATTCTACACATCATTTCACACATCATTCCAAACTTCATTCCACACACCATTCCAAACCTCATTCCAGACGTTATTTCACACATCATTCCACACATCATTCCATACATCTTTCCACACATCATTCCACGCATCATTTAACAAATCATTCCACCCGTCATTCAACACAGCTTTCTATAACATCATTCCACACCTCATTTCAAACCTCATTCCACACATCATTCCACACATCATTCCACACATCATTTCACATCTCATTCCACACATCATTGCACACCTCATTACAAACCTCATTACATACATCATTCCACACCTCATTTCACACCTAACTTCACACCTCAATTCAACCCTCATTCCACAACTCATTTCACACGAAATTTCACACATCATTCCACACATCATTCCACACATCATTCCACATTCATTCCACACATGATTTCACATATCATTCCACAAATCAATCCACGTAGCATTTAACACATCATTCCACACATCATTCCACGCATCATTTCACAACACATTCCGTCCGTCATTCTGCACAGCATTCCACACATCATTCCAAACATCATTCCACACATCATTCCAAACCTCATTCCACACATTATTCCACATATCATTCCACACATCATTCCACCCACCATTCCACACATCATTTCACTCATTATTCCACACATCATTCCACAATTTATTCCACACATAAACCCACACATCCTTCCACGCATCATTCCACACGTCATTCCACGTATTATTCCACACCTCATTCCACACCTCATTCCGCACATCATTCCACACATCATTCCACACATCATTCCTTACGTCATTTTAAACCTCATTCCACAATTTATGCCACTCATCAATCCATACAACCTTCCACGCTTCATTACACGCTTCATTCCACGCATCATTCCATACCTCATTCCACACCTCATTCCACACATCATTCTACACATCATTCCACACATCATTCTACACGTCATTCCACACATCATTCCACACATCATTCCACATCTCATTCCACACATCATTCCACACATATTTCCACACGTCATTCCACACATCTTACCACACATCATTCCACCCATCATTCCAGACCTCATGCTACACGTCATTCCACACATCATTCCAAACCTATTTTCACACATCTTCCACACATCTTTCCAAACCTCATCCACACATCATTCCACACATCATTCCAAACCTCATTCCACACATAATGCCAAACCTCATTCCACACATCATACCACTCCTCTTTCCGCTCATCATTTCACACATCATTCCACACATCATTCCACCCATCATTCCAGACCTCATGCTACACGTCATTCCACACATCATTCCAAACCTATTTTCACACATCTTTCACACATCTTTCCAAACCTCATCCACACATCATTCCACACATCATTCCAAACCTCATTCCACACATAATGCCAAACCTCATTCCACACATCATACCACTCCTCTTTCCGCTCATCATTTCACACATCATTCCACACATCATTCCACACATCATTCCATACATCATTCCACACATCATTCCACACATCATTCCATCCGTCATTCTACACATCATTCCACACATCATTCCAAACTTCATTCCACACACCATTCCAAACCTCATTTCGGACGTTATTTCACACATCATTCCACACATCATTCCATACACCATTCCACACATCATTCCACGCATCATTCCCCAACTCATTCCACCCGTCATTCTACCCAGCTTTCTATACATCATTCCACACCTCATTTCAAACCTCATTCCACACATCATTCCACACATCATTCCACACATCATTTCACATCTCATTCCACACATCATTGCACACCTCATTACAAACCTCATTACACACATCATTCCACACCTCATTTCACATCTAACTTCACACCTCAATTCAACTCTCATTCCACAACTCATTTCACACGAAATATCACACATCATTCCACACATCATTCCACACATCATTCCACACATCATTCTAAACTTCATTCCATACATCATTCCAGACATCATTCCACACCTCATTCCACACATCTTTCCACTCATCCTTCCACACATCATTCCACACATCATTCCACACATCATTCCCCACATCATTCCACACCTCATTCCACAAATTATTCCGCACATCATTCCACACCTCATTCCACACCTCATTCCAAACATCGTTCCACAAATCATTCCACACATCATTCCACCCATCATTCTACACGTCATTCCACACCTCATTCCACACATCATTCCACACATCATTCCACACCTCATTTCACACCTAACTTCACACCTCAATTCAACACTTATTCCACAACTCATTTCACACGGAATTTCACACATCATTCCACACATCATTCCACACATCATTCCACACCTCATTCCACACCGCATTCCACACATCGATCCACAAATCATTCCACACATCATTCCACCCATCATTCCACACATCATTCCACACCTCACTCCAAACTTCATTCCACACATCATTCCACACATCATTCCAAACATCAATCCACACATCATTCCATACATCATTCCACACATAATTCCACAACACTTTCGACACCTCATTCCACACATCATTCTACACATCATTCCACACATCATTCCACTCATCATTTCAAACCACATTCCACACATCATTCCAAACATCATTCGAAACTTCATTCCATACATCATTCCATACATCATTCCACACATCATTCCACCCATCATTCCACACCTCATTCTACACAGCTTTCTACACATAATTCCAAATATCATTCCACACATCATTCCAAACATCAATCCACACATCATTCCACACATCATTTCACATATCATTCGAAACATCATTAACACACCAATCCACACAACATTCCAAACCTCATTCCACACATTATTCCAAACCTCATTCCACACATCATTCCACACCTCATTCCACACATCATTCCAAACCTCATTCCACACATCATCCCGAAACTCATTCCACACATCATTCCACACATCATTCCAAACGTCATTCCGCAAATCATTCCACATACCATTCCACAAATCATTCCACGTATCATTTAACACATCATTCCACACATCATTCCACACATCATTCTACACATCATTCACAAATAATTCCACACATCATTTCACACCTCATTCCACACATCATTCCAAACCTCATTCCACACATCATTCCATGCATCATTCCACAACACATTCCTTCCTTCATTCTACACATCATTCCACTCATCATTCCATACTTCATTCCACACACCATTCCAAACCTCATTCCACACATTATTTCACACATCATTCCACACATCATTCCATACATCATTCCACACATCATTCCACGCATCATTCCACAACTCATTCCACCCGTCATTCTACACAGATTTTTATACATCATTCCACACCTCATTCCACACTTTATTCCGCACATCATTCCACACCTCATTCCACACCTCATTCCACACATCATTCCACACATCATTCCACACATCATTCCACCCATCATTACACACATCATTCCATACCTCATTCCACACATCATTCCACACATCATTCCACACATCATTCCATACATCATTCCACACTTCATTCCACACATCATTCCACACATCATTCCACACCACTTTCCACACCTCATTCCAAACCTCATTCCACACATTATTCCACAAATCATTCCACACATCATTCCACACATCATTCCACAACTCATTCTACACATCATTCCACCCACAATTCCACACCTCATTCTACACATCATTCCACACATCATTCAAAACAACATTTCACACATCATTTCACAGATCATTCCACACTTAATTCCACACATCATTTAATACATCATTCCAAACATCATTCCACATAACATTCCACATACCATTTAACACTTCATTCCACACATCATTCCACACCTCATTCCACACCTCATTCCACACATCATTCAAAACCTCATTCCAAACAACATTCCCCGCATTATTCTACACATCATTCCGCACATCATTCCACGCATCATTCCACACCTCATTCCACACATCATTTCAGACATCATTCCACACATCATTCCACACCTCATTTCGCACCTCATTCCACACCTCAATTCACACCTCAGTCCACAACTCATTACACACGAAATTTCATACATCATTCCAAATATCATTCCACACATCATTCCAAACATCATTCTAAACCTTTTTCCATACATCATTCCAAACATCATTCCACACCTCATTCGACATATCTTATCACACATCTTTCCACACATCATTCCACACATCTTTCCACACATCATTCAACACATTATTCCACACATCATTCTACACCTCATTCCACAGATCATTCCGCACATCATTCCACACCTCATTCCACATCTTATTCCACACATCATTCCACACTTCATTCCACACCTCATTCCACACATCATTCCACACTTCATCCCACACGACAATCCAAATTTCATTCAACATAACATTCCACACCGCATTCCAAACATCAATCCACACATCATTCCATACATCATATCACACATAATTCCACAACACTTTCGACACGTCATTCCACACATCATTCTACACATCATTCCACACATCATTCCACTCATCATTTCAAACCTCATTCCACACATCATTCCAAACATCATTCCAAACTTCATTGCACACATCATTCCACACACCATTTCACACATCATTCGACACATCATTCCACACCTCATTCTACGCATCATTCCACACATCATTCGACACATGATTCCAGAACTCATTCCACAAATCATTCCACACAATGTTCCACCCATCATACCACACCTCATTCTACACATCATTCTACACATCATTCCAAACCTCATTTCACACATCATTCCACACATCATTCCAAACATCATTTCACACCTTATTCCTCACCTCATTCCACACATCATTCCAAAACTCATTCCACACATCATTCCACACATCATTCAACACGTCATTCCACACATCATTCCACAAATCATTCCACACATCATTCCACGTATCATTTAACACATCATTCCACACATCATTCCACACATCATTCCATACAGCATTCCAAAGATCATTCCACACATCATTCCAGCCGTCATTCTACACATCATTCCACACATCATTCCACACCTCATTCTATACATCATTCCACACATCATTCCACACATGATTCCACACATGATTCCACAAATCATTCCACACATCATTCCACACATCATTCCACACCTCATTGTACACATCATTACACACATCATTCCACACATTCTTCCACCCATTATTCCACACCTCCTTCACACATCATTCTACACATCATTCCAAACCTCATTCCACACATCATTCCACACTTCATTCCAGACATCATTTCACAGATCATTCGACACATCATTCCATACATCATTCCACACATCATTCCAAACCTCAGTCCACACTTTATTCCAAACCTCATACCACACATCATTCCTCACCTCATTTGACACATCATTCCACACATCATTCCACCCGTCATTCTACACATCATTCCACACATCATTCCAAACATCATTCCACACATCATTCCAAACCTCATTCCACACATTATTCCACACAACATTCCAGACATCATTCCACACATCATCCCAAACCTCATTCCACACATCATTCCAAACGTCATTCCGCAAATCATTCCACATACCATTCCACAAATCATTCCACTTATCATGTAACACATCATTCCACACATCATTCCACACATCATTCTACACATCATTCACAAATAATTCGACACATCATTTCACACCTCATTCCACACATCATTCCAAACCTCATTCCACACATCATTCCATGCATCATTCCACAACACATTCCTTCCGTCATTCTACACATCATTCCACCCATCATTCCAAACTTCATTCCACACACCATTCCAAACCTCATTCCACACATTATTTCACACATCTTTCCACACATCATGCCATACATCATTCCACACATCATTCCACGCATCATTCCACAACTCATTCCACCGTCATTCTACACATATTTCTATACATCATTCCACACCTCATTCCACACTTTATTCCGCACAACATTCCACACCTCATTCCACACCTCATTCCACACATCATTCCACACTTCATTCCACACATCATTCCACCCATCATTACACACATCATTCCATACCTCATTCCACACATCATTCCACACATCATTCCACACATCATTCCATACATCATTCCACACTTCATTCCATACATCATTCCACATATCATTCCACACCACTTTCCACACCTCATTCCAAACCTCATTCCAAATATTATTCCACAAATCATTCCACACATCATTCCACACATCATTCCACACCTCATTCTACACATCATTCCACCCACAATTCCACACCTCATTCTACACATCATTCCACACATCATTCAAAACAACACTTCACACATCATTTCACAGATCATTCCACACTTCATTCCACACATCATTTAATACATCATTCCAAACATCATTCCACATAACATTCCGCATATCATTTAACACTTCATTCCACACATCATTCCACACCTCATTCCACACCTCATTCCACACCTCATTCCACACATCATTCAAAACCTCATTCCAAACATCATTCCCCGCATTATTCCACACTCATTCCGCACATCATTCCACGCATCATTCCACACCTCATTCCACACATCATTTCAGACATCATTCCACACATCATTCCACACCTCATTTCGCACCTCATTCCACACCTCAATTCACACCTCAGTCCACAACTCATTACACACGAAATTTCATACATCATTCCAAATATCATTCCACACATCATTCCAAAAATCATTCTAAACCTTTTTCCATACATCATTCCAAACATCATTCCACACCTCATTCGACATATCTTATCACACATCTTTCCACACTTCTTTCCTCACATCTTTCCACACATCATTCAACACATTATTCCACACATCATTCCACACCTCATTCCACAGATCATTCCGCACGTCATTCCACACCTCATTCCACATCTCATTCCACACATCATTCCACACTTCATCCCACACGACAATCCAAACTTCATTCAACATAACATTCCACATCGCATTCCAAACATCAATCCACACATCATTCCATACATCATTCCACACATAATACCACAACACTTTCGACACCTCATTCCACACATCAGTCTACACATCATTCCACACATCATTCCACTCATCATTTCAAACCTCATTCCACACATCATTCCAAACATCATTCGAAACCTCATTCCATACATCATTCCATACATCATTCCACACATCATTCCACACATCATGCCACACCTCATTCTACACATAATTCCACACATCATTCCACACAAGATTCCACACATCATTCCACAAATCATTCCACACATCATTCCACACATTATTCCACACCTCATTCTACACATCATTCCACACTTCATTCCACACATGATTCCACACATTATTCCACAACTCATTCTACACATCATTCCACATATCATTCCACACATTATTCCACCCATCAATCCACATCTCATTCTACACATCATTCCAAACATCATTCCACAAATCATTCCACACATCATTCCACACATCATTTCACAACTCATTCTACACAACATTCCACATATCATTCCACATATTATTCCATCCATCAATCCACATCTCATTCTACACATCATTCCAAACCTCATTGCACACATCATTCCACACACCATTTCACACATCATTCGATACATCATTCCACACCTTATTCTACGCATCATTCCACACATCATTCCACACATGATTCCAGAACTCATTCCACAAATCATTCCACACAATGTTCCACCCATCATTCCACACCTCATTCTACACATCATTCTACACATCATTCCAAACCTCATTCCACACATCATTCCACACATCATTCCAAACATCATTTCACACATTATTCCTCACCTCATTCCACACATCATTCCAAAACTCATTCCACACATCATTCCACACCTCATTCAACACGTCATTCCACACATCATTCCACAAATCATTCCACACATCATTCCACGTATCATTTAACACATCATTCCACACATCATTCCACACATCATTCCATACAGCATTCCAAACATCATTCCACACATCATTCAACCCGTCATTCTACACATCATTCCACACATCATTCCACACCTCATTCTATACATCATTCCACACATCATTCCACACATGATTCCACACATGATTCCACAAATCATTCCACACATCATTCCACACATCATTCCACACCTCATTCTACGCATCATTCCACACATCATTCCACACATTCTTCCAACCATCATTCTACACCTCATTCTACACATCATTCTACACATCATTCCAAACCTCATTCCACACATCATTCCACACTTCATTCCAAACATCATTTCACAGATCATTCGACACATCATTCCATACATCATTCCACACATCATTCCAAACCTCATTCCACACATTATTCCAAACCTCATACGACACATCATTCCTCACCTCATTTGACACATCATTCCACACATCATTCCACCCGTCATTCTACACGTCATTCCACACATCATTCCAAAGATCATTCCACACATCATTCCAAACCTCATTCCACACATTATTCCACACAACATTCCAGACATCATTCCACACATCATTCCACAAAACATTCCACACATCATTCCATACTTCAGTCCACAGAGCATTCCACACTTCATTCCACCCACCATTCCACACACCATTCGACACATCATTGCACACATCATTCCAAACATAATTCCAAACAACATTCCACACATCATTCCACACATCATTGCACACATCATTTAAGACAACATTCACACATCATTTCACACATCATTCCAGACATCATTCCACGGATCATTCCACACATCATCCCACACATCATTCCACACCTCATTCCAAACATTATTCCAAACATCAGACCACACATCATTTCACTCATCATTTCACACAACATTCCACACGTCATTCCACACATCATTCCACAAATCATTCCAAACATCATTCTACACATCATTCCAGATCTCATTCCAAACATTATTCCACAAATCATTCCAAACATCATTTCACACATCATTCGACACAACATTCCATACATCATTCCACACGTCATTCCAAACCTCATTCCACACATTATTCCAAACCTCATACCACACATCATTCCTCACCTCATTTGACACATCATTCCACACATCATTCCACCCGTCATTCTACACGTCATTCCACACATCATTCCAAAGATCATTCCACACATCATTCCAAACCTCATTCCACACATTATTCCACACAACATTCCAGACATCATTCCACACATCATTCCACAAAACATTCCACACATCATTACATACTTCAGTCCACAGAGCATTCCACACTTCATTCCACCCACCATTCCACACACCATTCGACACATCATTGCACACATCATTCCAAACATAATTCCAAACAACATTCCACACATCATTCCACACATCATTGCACACATCATTTAAGACAACATTCACACATCATTCCACACATCATTCCAGACATCATTCCACGGATCATTCCACACATCATCCCACACATCATTCCACACCTCATTCCAAACATTATTCCAAACATCAGACCACACATCATTTCACTCATCATTTCACACAACATTCCACACGTCATTCCACACATCATTCAACAAATCATTCCAAACATCATTCTACACATCATTCCAGATCTCATTCCAAACATTATTCCACAAATCATTCCAAACATCATTTCACACATCATTCGACACAACATTCCATACATCATTCCACACGTCATTCCAAACCTCATTCCACACATTATTCCAAACCTCATACCACACATCATTCCTCACCTCATTCCAAACCACATTCCACACATCATTCCACACATCATTCCACATGTCATTCGACACATCATTCCACTCATCATTACACAAACCATTCCACACATCATTCCACGTATCATTTAACACATCATTCAACACATCATTCCACACATCATTCCACACAACATTCCACGCATCATTGCACACCTCATTCCACACCTCATTTCACACATCATTCCACACCTCATTCTACACATCATTCCTCACATGATTTCACACATCATTCCACACCTCATTTCACACCTCATTCCACACATCATTCCACAGCATATTCCACACCTCATTCCAAACCTCATTCTACACATCAATCCAGACTTTATTCCACACATCATTACACACATCATTCCACACATCATTCCACACAACATTCCACACATCATTCCAAACCTCATTCCACGCCTCATTACACGCATCATTCCACACATCATTCCACACATCATTCCACCTATCATTCCACATATCATACCACACATCATTCCACACCTCATTTCTCACATCATTCCAAACATCATTCCACACATCATTCCACACATCATTCCACAACTCATTCCAAATATCATTTCACACATCATTTCACACATCATTCCACACATCATTTAACACATCATTCCACACATCATTCCGCACACAATTCCACACCTATTTCCACACATCATTCCACACATCATTCCAAACATCATTCCACAGCACATTCCACACCTCATTCCACACCTAATTCTACACATCAATCCAGACTTTATTTCACACATCATTCCACACATCATTCCATACCTCATTTCACACATCATTCCAAACTTCATTCCACACATCATTCCACACATCATTCCACAACTCATTCCAAACATCATTCCACAAATCATTTCACACATCATTCCAAACATCAGTCAACACATCATTCCACACATCATTCCGCACACAATTCCACACCTATTTCCACACATCATTCCACACATCATTCCAAACATCATTCCACAACTCATTCCACAACTCTTTCCACACCTCATTTCATACCATATTGCACAACTCATTCCACACGTCATTTCACACATCATTCCACACATCATTCCACACAACATTCCACACATCATTACAAACCTCATTCCACACTTCATTCCTCACATCATTCCACACAACATTCCTCATATATTTCCATACCTCATTCCACACATCATTCAACACATCATTCCAAACCTCATTCTACAAATCATTCCACACATCATTCCAAACATCATTCCACACATCATTCCACCCATCATTCCACACATCATTCCATACCTCATTCCACACATCATTCCACGCATCATTCCACACTTCATTCCACACATCAATCCAGACATCATTCCACACATTAATTCACACCTCATTCCACACATCATTCCACTCATCATTCCACACATCATTCCACACCACATTCCACATCTTATTCCACAAATCATTATACACATCAATCCACACATCATTCCACCCACCATTCCACACATTATTCCAAACCTCATTCCACACATCATTCCACACCTCATTCCAAACTTCATTCCACACATCATTCAACACATCATTCCACACATCATACAACACATCATTCCACAAATCATTCCGCACATCATTCCACACCTCATTCCAAACATAATTCCACACATCATTCCACACATCATTCCAAAACTCATTCCAAAACTCATTCGACACGTCACTTCACACAACATTCCACACATCATTCCACACATCATTCCACACATCATTCCAAACGTCATTCCACACATCATTCCACACAACATTCAACACATCATTCCACACATCATTCCAAATATCATTCCACACATCATTCCACACATCACTCCATAAACATGCCATACATCATTCAACACATCATTCCAAACCACAAGCCAAACCTCATTCCTCACATCATTCCACACATCATTTCATAATCATCCCACACATCATTCCACACCTCACTCTTAACATCATTCCAAAATGAATTCCACACATCAACCACACATCATTCCACGCACCATTCCACGCACCATAGCACACATCATTCCACACATCATTCCACACATCATTCCACACATCATTCCACGCATGATTTCACACATCATTCCACACATCATTCCACACATCATTCCACACATAATTCCACGCATCATTCCACACCTCATTCCACACCTCATTCCATACATCATTCCAAACACAATTCCACACATCATTCCACACATCATTCCACACGTCATTATACACATCATTCCACACACCATTCCACACACCAATCCACACATCATTCCACCCACCATTCCACACATTATTCCAAACCTCATTCCACACATCATTCCACACCTCATTCCAAACTTCATTCCACACATCATTCAACACATCATTCCACACATCATACAACACATCATTCCACAAATCATTCCGCACATCATTCCACACCTCATTCCAAACATAATTCCACACATCATTCCACACATCATTCCACAACTCATTCCAAAACTCATTCGACACGTCACTTCACACAACATTCCACACATCATTCCACACATCATTCCACACATCATTCCAAACGTCATTCCACACATCATTCCACACAACATTCAACACATCATTCCACACATCATTCCAAATATCATTCCACACATCATTCCACACATCACTCCATAAACATGCCATACATCATTCAACACATCATTCCAAACCACAAGCCAAACCTCATTCCTCACATCATTCCACACATCATTTCATAATAATCCCACACATCATTCCACACCTCACTCTTAACATCATTCCAAAATGAATTCCACACATCAACCACACATCATTCCACGCACCATTCCACGCACCATAGCACACATCATTCCACACATCATTCCACACATCATTCCACACATCATTCCACGCATGATTTCACACATCATTCCACACATCATTCCACACATCATTCCACACATAATTCCACGCATCATTCCACACCTCATTCCACACCTCATTCCATACATCATTCCAAACACAATTCCACACATCATTCCACACATCATTCCACACGTCATTATACACATCATTCCACACACCATTCCACACACCATTCCACACATCATTCCACACCTGATTCCACACTTCTGTCGACACATCATTCCACACATCATTCCACTCACCATTCCATACCTCATTCTACACATCATTCCACACATCATACGAAACATCATTCCACACATCATTACACACATCATTCCACAAATCATTCCACACATCATTCCACATATCATTTCACATAATCATTCCACACATCATTCCTCACATCATTCCAGACATCATTTCACACATCATTCCAAACCACATTCCACACATTATTCCAAACCTCATTCCACACATCATTCCACACCTCTTTTCACACTTCATTCCACACATCATTCCACACCTCATTCCACAACTCATTCCACACGTCATTCCACACGTCATTCCACACATCATTGCACACATCATTCTAAACATCATTCCAAACATCATTCCACACTTCATTCCACAAACACATGCCCGACCTCATTCCAAACCTCATTCTACACATCATTCCAGATGTCGTTCCTCGCATCATTCCTCACATCATTCCACACATTGTTCCACACCTCATTCCACGCCTCATTCCACGCATCATTCCACACATTATTACAAATATCATTCCACACATCATTTCACACATCATTCCACACCTCATTTCACACGTCATTTCACACATCATTCCACACATCATCCCAAACCTAATTTCTCACATCATTCGCACATCATTCCACATATCTTTCCACATATCGTTCCACACGTCATTCCACACATCATTCTACACATCATTCCACACATCAGTCCAAATATACATCCCACACATCATTCCACACATCATTCCAAATATCATTCCACAGCCTATTCCACACGTCATTCCAAACCTCATTGCACATATTATTGCAAACCTCTATCCACACATCATTCCATACCTCTTTCCACACATCATTCCACACATCATTCAACACCTCATTGCACAACTCATTCCACACCTCATTCCATACGTCATTCCACACATAATTGCACATGTCATTCTACACATCATTCCAAACATCATTCCACACTTCATTCCACAACTCATTCCACACATCATTCCAAACCTCATTCGACACATTACATACTTCATTCCACACATCATTCCACATATCATTCCACATTTCATCCCACACATCATTTCACACTTCATTCCACACCTCATTTCACACGTCATTCCACACATCATTCCACACATCATTGCAAACCAAATTTCACACATCATTCCACACGTTATTCCACATATCTTTCCACATATCATTCCACACCTCATTCCACACATCATTCCACACATCATTCCACGCATCATTCCACATATCAGTCCACATATCATACCACACATCATTCCACACATCATTCCAAATTTAATTCCACAGCTCATTCCACACATCATTCAACACATCATTGCACACATCATTCCACACATCATTACGTAGAACATTCCACACATCATTACATACCACATTCCTCATCTCATTCCACACATCATTGAACACATCATTCCACACATCATTTCACACATCATCCCACCCATCATTCCACCAATCAATCCACATATCATTCCACACATCATTCCACACATCATTCCACACATCATTCCACACCTCATTCCACACCTCATTCCACACATCATTCCACCCTTCATTCCACCCTTCACTCCACACATCATTCCACACATCATTCTACACATCATTCCAAACATCATTCCACACATCATTCCACACCACATTCCACATCTCACTCCACACATCATTATACACATCATTCCACACATCATTCCACCCATCATCCCTCACATCATTCCACACATCATTCCAAACCTCATTTCACACATCCTTTCACACAGCATTCCATACAACATTCCACATATCTTTCCACACATCGTTCCACACACAATCCACACATCATCCCACACATCATTCCACACCTCACTCGTAACATCATTCCACAGATCATTCCACACATCATTCCTCTCAACATTCCACACATCATTCCACAATTCATTACCACACATCAATCCACACATCATTCCATGCATCATTCCACGCATCATTTCACGCGTCATTCCACACAACATTCCACAAATCATTCCACACATCATTCCTCACCTCATTCCCACATCATTCCACAACTCACCCAACCCGTCATTCCACACAACATTCCACACAATATTCCAAATATCATTTCACACAACATTCCAAACCTCATTCCACACATCATTGAACACATCATTCCACACATCATTCCACACATCATTCCACACGTCATTCCACACCTCATTCTAAACATTATTCTACACATCACTCCAGACTTTTTTCTACACAGCATTCCACACCTCATTCCACGCCTCATTCCATGCATCATTCCACACATCATTCCACATACTATTCCACACATCATTCCATACAACATTCTACACGTCATTCCACACATCATTCCACACATCATTGCACATATCATTCCACACCTCATTCCAGGTAACATTCCAGACATCATTCCACACTCATCATCCACACATCATTCCACACATCATTCCGCACATCATTTCACGCCTCATTCCACTCATCATTCCACACATCATTCCACACATCATTCCACACCTCATTCCACAACTCATTCCACACCTCATTTCATACCTCATTCCACAACTCATTCCACACGTCATTTCACACATCATTCCACACATCATTCCAAAGCTCATTCCACACATCATTATAAACATCATTCCACACGTCATTCCTCCCATCATTCCATCCATCACTCAACACATCATTCCACACCTCATTCCACACTTCATTCCACACCTCAATCCACACCTCATTTTACACCGCATTCCACAACTTCATACGACCCGTCATTCCACACATCATTCCACACATCATTCCAAACATCATTCCACACAAAATTACAAACCTCATTCCACACATCATTGCACAAAATCATTCCACACATCATTACACACATCATTCCATACATCATTCCACACATCATTCCACACCACATTCCACACTTCATTCCAGACATCATTCCACACATCATTTCACACATCATTTCTCACCTCATTCCACACCTCATTTATCACCGCATTCCACAAATCATTCCACCCGTCATTCCACACACCATTACACACGACATTGCAAACCTCATTCCGCACATCATTGCACACATCATTCCACACATCATTCCACACATCATTCCAAACATAATTCCACACATCATTCCACACCTCATTCCACACATCATTCCAAACATCATTCCACACATCATACCAAACCTCATTCCACTCATTATTCCACATATCATTCCAAACATCATTCCACACATCATTCCACACCTCATTCCAGACATCATTCGACACACCATTCCACACATCATTCCACAGTTCATTCCACACCTCATTCCAGACATCATTCGACAAACCATTCCACACATCATTCCACAGCTCATTCCACACATCATTCCACACATCATTCCACACAGCATTCCACACATCATTGCACCCACCATTCCACACCTCATTCGACACATCCTTCCACACATTATTCCAAACAACATTCCACACTTCATTCTACACCTCATTCCACACATCATCCCACACATCATTCCACAACTCAATCTTTACATAATTCCACACATCAGTCCGCACATCATTCCATTCATCATTCCACACAACATTCCACAATTTATTCCACACATCAATCCACACATCATTCCATGCATCATTCCACGGATCATTCCACGCATCATTCCACACACTATTCCACACATCATTCCACACCTCATTCCACACATTATTCCACACCTCATTCCACACGGCATTTTAAACAAGATTCCACTATTTATTCCACACATCAATCCACAAATCCTTCCACGCATCATTCCACGCTTCATTCCACGCATCATTCCACACCTCATTGCACAACTCATTCCACACATCATTTCACACATCATTCAACACATCATTCCACACATCATTACGCACCGCATTCCACACATCATTCCACACATCATTCCACACATCATTCCGAACATCGTTCCAAATCTCATTCCACACATCATTCCACACATCATTCCACACATAACTCCAAACCTCATTTCACACCTCATTCCAAAACACATTCCACCCGTCATTCCACACAGCATTCCACACAAATTATTCGAAACATCATTCCACACATCATTCCAAAGCTCACTCTACACATCATTCCACGCAACATTCCACACATCATTCCACACGTCATTCCACACATCTTTCCCCCCATTTTAGCACACCTCATTCTGCGCATCTTTCCACAACATTCGAAACCTATTCCACACATTATTCCACACATCATTCCACACATCATTCCACACATCATTCCACATAACTTTCAACACATCATTCCATGCAACATTCCACGCCTCATTCCACACATCATTCCACACATCATTCCCCACATCATTCCACATATCATTCCATACTTCATTCCAAACCGCATTGCAGACATCATTCCACACATCATTCCTCACATCATCCAACACATCATTCGACACATCATTCCGCACATCGTTCCACACCTCATTCCACACATCATTCCACACATCATTCCAAACATCATTCCACACATTATTCCACACATCATTCCACCCATCATTCCACACATCATTCCAAACCTCATTCTACACATCATTCCACGCATCATTCCACACCTCATTCCAAAACTCATTTCACAGCGCATTCCACAATTCATTCCATCCGTCATTCCACAATCATTCCACACATCATTCCAAACATCATTCCATACAACATTCCAAACCTCATTGCACACATCATTGCACACACAATTCCACACATCATTCCACACAGCATTGCACTCATCATTTCACACGTCATTCCACACGTCATTCCACACATCATTCCACACCTCATTTCCCACCTCATTCCACAACACATTCCACCCGTTATTCCATACATCATTCTAAACATCATTCTACACATCATTCCACACGTCATTCCACACGTCATTCCACACATCATTCCACACCTCATTTCCCACCTCATTCCACAACACATTCCACCCGTTATTCCACACATCATTCCACACATCATTCCACACCTCATTCCAAACCTCAATCCACAAATTATTCCACACATCATTCCACCCATCATTCCACACATCATTCCAAACCTCATTCTACACATCATTCCACGCATCATTCCACACCTCATTCCAAAACTCATTTCACAGCGCATTCCACAACTCATTCCACCCGTCATTTCACAATCATTCCACACATCATTCCAAACATCATTCCATACAACATTCCAAATCTCATTGCACACATCATTGCACACATCAATCCGCACATCATTCCACACATCATTCCACACATCATTCCACACATCATTACACACATCATTGCAAACATCATTCCACACATCATTACACACATCATTGCAAACATCATTCCACACATCATTCCACACCACATTCCACACCTCATTACACACATCATTCCAAACATCAGTCCACACATGAATTCACACCTCATTCTAAACATCATTCCACAATCATTCCACACATCATTCGAAACATCATTCCACACAACATTCCAAACCTCATTGCACACATCAATCCGCACATCATTCCACACATCATTCCACACATCATTCCACACATCATTACACACATCATTGCAAACATCATTCCACACATCATTACACACATCATTGCAAACATCATTCCACACATCATTCCACACCACATTCCACACCTCATTACACACATCATTCCAAACATCAGTCCACACATGAATTCACACCTCATTCTAAACATCATTCCACAATCATTCCACACATCATTCGAAACATCATTCCACACAACATTCCAAACCTCATTGCACACATCATTGCACACATCATTCCACACATAATTCCACACATCATTCCACACATCATTCCACACATCATTCCACATATCATTCCACACATCATTCCACACAGCATTGCACTCATCATTCCACATGTCATTCCACACGTCATTCCACACATCATTCCACTCCTCATTTCCCACCTAATTCCACAACACATTCCACCCGTTATTCCATACATCATTCCACACATCATTCTAAACATCATTCCACACATCATTCCAAACGTCATTCCATACGTCATTCCACACATCATTCCACAACTCATTTTCCACCTCATTCCACAACACATTCCACCCGTTATTCCACACATCATTCCAAACATCATTCCACACATCATTCCAAACCTCTTTCCGCACTTCATTCCACACATCATTCCACACATCATTCCATCCAGCATTCCACACCTCATTCCACACATCATTCCAAACATCATGCCACACATCATTCCACATATCATTCCACACATCATTCCACACCTCATACCAGACAACATTCCAGACATCATTCCTCACATCATCCAACACATCATACCACACATCATTCCGCAAATCATTCCACACCTCATTCCACAATTTATTCCACACATCAACCCACACATCCTTCCTTGCATCATTCCACGCATCTTCCCACGCATCATTACACACCTCATTCCAGACCTCATTCCACTCATCATTCCACACATCATTCCACACCTTATTCCACACAACATTCCACACATCATTCCACACCTCATTATAAACATCATTCCACTATTTATTTCACACATCAATCCACACATCCTTCCACGCATCATTCCATGCATCATTCCACGCATCAGTCTACACCTCATTCCACACCTCATTCCACATATTATTCCACACATCATTCCACACATCATTCCACACATCATTCCACACATCATTCCAAAACTTATTCCAAACATCATTCCACACATCATTCCACACGTCATACCACACGTCATTCTTCACATCATTCGACACCTCATTCCACACATCATTCCACAACTCATTTCCCACCTCATTCCACAACACATTCCACCCGTCATTCCAAACATCATTCCACATATCTTTCCGAACATTATTCCGCACATCATTCCAAATCTCATTCCACACATTATTCCACACATCATTCCACCCATCACTCCACAAATCATTCTTCACATCATTCCAAACATCATTCCACACATTTTTCCACACATCATGCAAACATCATTCCACACATCATTCCACACATCATTCCACATCACACCCCACACTTCATTACACACATCATTCCACACATCATTCCAAACATCATTCCAAACAATATTCCATATATCATTTCACACAGCATTGCACACATAATTCCAGACGTCATTCCACACGTCATTCCACAGATTATTCCATACATCATTACACACATCATTCCACACATCATTCCACACATCATTCCACACATCATTCCACACATCATTCCACACATCATTCCAAAATTCATTCCACACATCATTCCACACATCATTCCACACAACATTCCAAAACTCATTACAAATATCATTCCACACATCATTCCAAACATCATTCCACACCACATTCCACACCTCATGACACACATCATTCCAAACATCATTCCACACATCAATTCACACCTCATTCTACACATCATTCCGCACAACATTCCAAACCTATGCCACACAGCATTCCACACATCATTTCACACATCATTCCTTTCCTCATTCCACGCTTCATTCCACGCATCATTGCACACATCATTCCACACATCATTCCACATATCATTCCACACATCATTCCATACAGCATTCCACACCTCATTCCACACATCATTCCACGCATCATTCCACACATACTTCCACACCTCATTCCACACATCATTCCACACATCATTCCACACATCATTCCAAAACTCATTCCAAACATCATTCCACACATCATTCCACCCGTCATTCCACACATCATTCCACATATCTTTCCAAACATCATTCCACACATCATTCGAAACCTCATTCCATACATTATTCCACACATCATTCCACCCATCACTCCACACATCATTCCATACATCATTCCACACATCATTCCACACATCATTCCAAACATCATTCCATTCCACATTCCAAACCTCATTCCACACATCATTGCACACATCATTCCACACAACACTCCACACATTTTTCCACACATCGTGCAAACATCATTCCACACATTATTCCACATCACATTCTTAACCTCATTACACACATCATTCCAAACATCATCCACACATCAATACACACCTCATTCTAAACAACATTCCACACATCATTCCACACATCATTCCACAACTCATCCCACACACCATTCCACACCTCATTCCACACATCTTTCCAAACATTATTCCAAACATAATTTCACACATCATTCCACACATCATTCCACACATCATTCCACGCATCATTCCACAGCTCATTCCACCGTTCATTCCACACATCATTCCACACATCATTCTAAACATCATTCCACACATCATTCCACACATCATTCCACTTATCATTCCACACATCATTCCACAATTCATTCCACGCATCAATCCACACATCATTCGATGCATCATTCCACGCATCATTTCACACGTCATTCGACACATTATTCCACACATCATTCCACACATCATTCCACACATCATTCCACACCTCATTCCAGATATCATTCCAGACATCATTCCTCACATCATCGAACACACCACACCACACATCATTCCGCACATCATTCCACACCTCATACCACACATCATTCCACACATCATTCCACTCATCATTCCAAACATCATTCCACAATTTATTCCACACATCAATCCACTCATCCTTCCATGCATCATTCCACACATCATTCCACGCATCATTCCACACCTCATTCCACACCTCATTCCACGCATCATTCCACGCATCATTCCACACCTCATTCCACAAATCATTCCCACATCATTCCACACATCATTCTACACATCATTCCACACATCATTACATAACTCATTCCAAACATCATTCCACACATCATTCCACATGTCATACCACACGACATTCTACACCTCATTCAACACCTCAGTCCACACATCATTCCACAACTGATTTCCCACCTCATTCCACACATTATTCCACACAATATTCCATCCATCACTCAACACATCATTCCGCACATCATTCCACAAATCATTCCACACATCATTCCACACCTCATTCCACACCTCATTCCAAAACTCATTTCACAGCGCATTCCACAATTCATTCCATCCGTCATTCCACAATCATTCCACACATCATTCCAAACATCATTCCATACAACATTCCAAACCTCATTGCACACATCATTGCACACACAATTCCACACATCATTCCACACAGCATTGCACTCATCATTCCACACGTCATTCCTCACGTCATTCCACACATCATTCCACACCTCATTTCCCACCTCATTCCACAACACATTCCACCCGTTATTCCATACATCATTCTAAACATCATTCCACACATCATTCCACACGTCATTCCACACGTCATTCCACACATCATTCCACACCTCATTTCTCACCTCATTCCACAACACATTCCACCCGTTATTCCAAACATCTTTCCACACATCATTCTACACCTCATTCCAAACCTCATTTCACAGCGCATTCCACAACTCATTCCACCCGTCATTTCACAATCATTCCACACATCATTCCAAACATCATTCCATACAACATTCCAAATCTCATTGCACACATCATTGCACACATCAATCCGCACATCATTCCACACATCATTCAACTCATCATTCCAAACATCATTCCACAATTTATTCCACACATCAATCCACTCATCCTTCCATGCATCATTCCACACATCATTCCACGCATCATTCCACACCTCATTCCACACCTCATTCCACACATGATTCCACACATCATTCCAGACCTCATTCCACACATCATTCCACACATCATTCCACATCTCATTTTAAACATCATTCCACTATTTATTCCGCACATCAATCCACACATCCTTCCACGCATCATTCCACGCATCATTCCACGCATCATTCCACACCTCATTCCACAAATCATTCCGACATCATTCCACACATCATTCTACACATCATTCCACACATCATTACATAACTCATTCCAAACATCATTCCACACATCATTCCACATGTCATACCACACGACATTCTGCACCTCATTCAACACCTCAGTCCACACATCATTCCACAACTCATTTCCCAACTCATTCCACACATTATTCCACACAATATACCATCCATCACTCAACACATCATTCCGCACATCATTCCACACATCATTCCACACATCATTCCACACATCATTCCACACATCATTCCACACATCATTCCACACAACATTGCATTCATCATTCCACATGTCATTCCACACGTCATTCCACACATCATTCCACTCCTCATTTCCCACCTAATTCCACAACACATTCCACCCGTTATTCCATACATTATTCCACACATCATTCTAAAAATCATTCCACACATCATTCCAAACGTCATTCCATACGTCATTCCACACATCATTCCACAAATCATTTTCCACCTCATTCCACAACACATTCCACCCGTTATTCCACACATCATTCCAAACATCATTCCACACATCATTCCAAACCTCTTTCCACACTTCATTCCACACATCATTCCACACATCATTCCACGCATTTTTCCACACCTCATTCGACACATCATTCCACATAACATTTCAAACCTATTCCACAAAGCATTCCACACATCATTGCAAACATCATTCCATTCCGCATTCCACGCCTCATTCCACGCATCATGCCACACATCATTCCACACATCATTCCACATATCATTCCACACATCATTCCATCCAGCATTCCACACCTCATTCCACACATCATTCCAAACATCATGCCACACATCATTCCACATATCATTCCACACATCATTCCACACCTCATACCAGACAACATTCCAGACATCATTCCTCACATCATCCAACACATCATACCACACATCATTCCGCAAATCATTCCACACCTCATTCCACAATTTATTCCACACATCAACCCACACATCCTTCCTTGCATCATTCCACGCATCTTCCCACGCATCATTGCACACCTCATTCCAGACCTCATTCCACTCATCATTCCACACATCATTCCACAACTTATTCCACACAACATTCCACACATCATTCCACACCTCATTATAAACATCATTCCACTATTTATTTCACACATCAATCCACACATCCTTCCACGCATCATTCCATGCATCATTCCACGCATCAGTCTACACCTCATTCCACACCTCATTCCACACATTATTCCACACATCATTCCACACATCATTCCACACATCATTCCACACATCATTCCAAAACGTATTCCAAAAATCATTCCACACATCATTCCACACGTCATACCACACGTCATTCTTCACATCATTCGACACCTCATTCCACACATCATTCCACAACTCATTTCCCACCTCTTTCCACAACACATTCCACCCGTCATTCCAAACATCATTCCACATATCTTTCCAAACATTATTCCGCACATCATTCCAAATCTCATTCCACACATTATTCCACACATCATTCCACCCAATACTCCACAAATCATTCTTCACATCATTCCAAACATCATTCCACACATTTTTCCACACATCATGCAAACATCATTCCACACATCATTCCACACATCATTCCACATCACACCCCACACTTCATTACACACATTTTTCCACACATCATTCCAAACATCATTCCAAACAATATTCCATACATCATTTCACACAGCATTGCACACATCATTCCAGACGTCATTCCACACGTCATTCCACAGATTATTCCATACATCATTACACACATCATTCCACACATCATTCCACACATCATTCCACACATCATTCCAAAACTCATTCCACACGTCATTCCACACATCATTCCACACAACATTCCAAAACTCATTCCAAACATCATTCCACACATCATTCCAAACATCATTCCACACCACATTCCACACCTCATGACACACATCATTCCAAACATCATTCCACACATCAATTCACACCTCATTCTAAACATCATTCCGCACAACATTCCAAACCTATGCCACACAGCATTCCACACATCATTTCAGACATCATTCCTTTCCTCATTCCACGCTTCATTCCACGCATCATTGCACACATCATTCCACACATCATTCCATATATCATTCCACACATCATTCCATACAGCATTCCACACCTCATTCCACACATCATTCCACGCATCATTCCACACATTCTTCCACACCTCATTCCACACATCTTTCCACACATCATTCCACACATCATTCCAAAACTCATTCCAAACATCATTCCACACATCATTCCACCCGTCATTCCACACATCATTCCACATATCTTTCCAAACATCATTCCACACATCATTCGAAACCTCATTCCATACATTATTCCACACATCATTCCTCCCATCACTCCACACATCATTCCATACATCATTCCACAAATCATTCCACACATCATTCCAAACATCATTCCATACCACATTCCAAACCTCATTCCACACATCATTCCACACATTATTCCACATCACATTCTTCACCTCATTACACACATCATTCCAAATATCATTCACACATCAATTCACACCTCATTCTAAACAACATTCCACACATCATTCCACATATCATTCCACAACTCATCCCACACATCATTCCACACCTCATTCCACACATGATTCCACACATCTTTCCAAACATTATTCCAAACATCATTTCACACATCATTCCACACATCATTCCACACATCATTCCACGCATCATTCCACAGCTCATTCCACCGGTCATTCCACACATCATTCCACACATCATTCTAAACATCATTCCACACATCATTCCACACATCATTCCACTTATCATTCCACACATCATTCAACAATTCATTCCACGCATCAATCCACACATCATTCGATGCATCATTCCACGCATCATTCCACACATCATTCCACACATCATTCCACGCATCATTCCACACCTCATTATAAACATCATTCCACTTTTTATTCCACACATGATGCCACATCTCATTCCACACCTCATTCCACACATCATTCCAAACATCATTCCACACATCATTCCAAAACTCATTCCACCCTTCATTCCACACATAATTCCACACCACATTACACACCTCATGACACACATCATTTAAAACAACATTCCACACATCAATTCACACCTCATTCTAAACATCATTCCAGACATCAATCCACACATCATTCCACAACTAATCCCACACATGATTCCACACCTCATGCCACACATGATTCCACACATCATTCCAAACATCATTCCACACGTCATTTCACAGAGCATTGCACACAGCATTGCACACATCATTCCACACGTCATTCCAGACGTCATTCTAGAGATCATTCCATACATCATTACACACATCATTCCACACGTCATTCCACACATCATTCCACGCAACATTCCACAGCTCATTCCACCGGTCATTACACACATCATTCCACACATCATTCTAAACATCATTCCACACATCAGTCCACACAACATTCCACTTATCATTCCACACATCATTCCACAATTCATTCCACACATCAATCAACACATCATTCGATGCATCATTCCACGTATCATTTCACACGTCATTCCACACATCATTCCACACATCATTCCACACATCATTTCACACATCATTCGACACATCATTCCACACATCATTCCACACATCATTCCATGCATCATTCCCACCTCATTATAAACATCATGCCACTATTTATTACACACATCATTCCACATCGCATTCCACACCTCATTCCATACATCATTCCACACATCATTCCACACATCATTCCACACATCATTCCAAAACTCATTCCAAACATCATTCCACACATCATTCCACCCGTCATTCCACCGGTCACTCCACACATCATTTCACACATCATTCTATACATCATTCCACACATCAGTCCACACATCAATCCACTTATCATTCAACACATCATTCCACAATTCATTCCATATATCAATCCACACATCATTCGTTGCATCATTCCACGCATCATTCCACACATCATTCCACACCTCATTCCACACATCATTCCACACCTCATTCAACACCTCATTCCACACCTCATTCCACACATCATTCCACACATCATTCCACACATCATTCCACACATCATTCCACACATCATTCCACACATCATTCCACCCACTATTCCACACCTCATTCTATACGTCATTCCACACATCATTCCACACCTCATTCCACACCTAATTCCTTACATCATTACAAACCTCATTCCACACATCATTCCACACATCATTCCAAACCTCATTTGACAAATTATTCCACACGTCATTCCACACGTCATTCTACACATCATTCCACACCTCATTCCACACATCATTCCACACCTCAATCCACACATCATTCCACCCAACATTCCACACCTCATTCTACACGTCATTCCACACATCATTCCACACTTCTTTCCACACTTCATTCCACTCATCATTCCACACATCATTCCAGACATCATTCCAGACATCATTCCGCACATCATTCCACACATCATTCCACCCCTCATTCTACACATCATTCCACACACCATTCCACACATCTTTCCACACCTAATTCCACACATCATTCCAGACATCATTCCACACCGAATTCGACACATCATTCCACACGTCATTCCAAACATCATTCCACACATCAATTCACACCTCATTCCACACATCATTCCACAAATCATTCCATTCAACATTCCACACACCATTCCACATATCATCCCATCATCATTCCACACCTCATTCCAGACATCATTCCAGACATCATTCCTCATATCATCGAACATATCATACCACATATCATTCCGCACATCATTCCACACCTCATACCACACATCATTCCACACATCATTCCACAATTTATTCGACACATCAATCCACACATCCTTCCATGCATCATTCCACGTATCATTCCACGCATCATTCCACACCTCATTCCACACCTCATTCAACACATGATTCCACACATCATTCCACACCTCATTCCACACATTATTCCACACAGTATTCCACCCATCATTCCACACATTATTCCAAACCTCATTCTACACGTCATTCCACGCATCATTCCACACATCATTCCACACTTCATTCTACGCATCATTCCACACCACATTCCACACTTCATTCAACACATGTTTCCACACATCATTCCACACCTCATTACACAACTCATCCCACACATCATTCCACACCTCATTCCACACATGCTTCCACACATTTTTCCAAACATTATTCCAAACATCATTTCACACAGCATTGCACACATCATTCCACACGTCAATCCTCACGTCATTCTACAGATCATTCCATTCTTCATTACACACATCATTCCACACATCATTCCACACATCATTCCACGCATCATTCCACAGCACATTCCACCGGTCATTCCACACATCATTCCACACATCATTCTAAACATAATTCCACACATCATTCCACTCATCATTCCACAATTCATTCCACACATCAATCCACACATCATTCGATGCATCATTCCACGCATCATTTCACACGTCATTCCACACATCATTCCACACATCATTCCACGCATCATTTCCCACATCATTCGACACATTATTCCACACATCATTCCACGTATCATTCCACGCATCATTCCACACCTCATTATAAACATCATTCCACTATTTATTCCACACATGATACCACATCTCATTCCACACCTCATTCCACACATCATTCCACACATCATTCCACATATCATTCCACACATCGTTCCAAATCTCATTCCACAACTCATTCCACCCGTCATTCACACATCATTCCACACCACATTACACACCTCATGACACACATCATTCCAAACATCATTCCACACATCAATTCACACCTCATTCTAAACATCATTCCACACATCAATCCACACATCATTCCACAACTCATCCCGCACATCATTCCACACCTCATGCCACACATGATTCCACACATCATTCCAAACATCATTCCAAACATCATACCACACATTATTTCACACAGCATTGCACACAGCATTGCACACATCATTCCACACGTCATTCCACTCGTCATTCTGCAGATCATTCCACACATCATTACACACATCATTCCACACATCATTCCACACATCATTCCACGCATCATTCCACAGCTCATTCCTCCGGTCATTCCACACATCATTCCACACATCATTCTAAACATCATTCCACACATCAGTCCACACAACATTCCAATTATCATTCCACACATCATTCCACAATTCATTCAACACATCAATCAACACATCATTCGATGCATCATTCCACGCATCATTTCACACGTCATTCCACACATCATTTCACACATCATTCCACGCATCATTTCACACATCATTCGACACATCATTCCACACATCATTCCACACATCATTCCACGCATCATTCCACACCTCATTATAAACATCATACCACTATTTATTCCACACATCATACCACATCGCATTCCACACCTCATTCCACACATCATTCCACACATCATTCCACTCATCATTCCACGCATCATTCCAAAACTCATTCCAAACATCATTCCACACATCATTCCACACAGCATTGCACACATCATTCCACAAGTCACTCCACACATCATTCCACACATCATTCTAAACATCATACCACACATAATTTCAAACGTCATTCCACACCTCATTCCACACATCATTCCACACCTCATTCCACACCTCATTCCATACATCATTCCACACAGCATTCCACACATCATTCCACACATCATTCCACACATCATTCCAAACCTCATTTCACACATTATTCCACACATCATTCCACATGTCATTCTACACATCATTCCACACATCATTCCACACAACATTCCACACCACATTCCACACATCATTCCACACATCATTCCACACATCATTCCACACATCATTCCACCCACTATTCCACACCTCATTCTACACGTCATTCCAAACATCATTCCAAACATCATTCCACACATCATTCCACACATCATTCCACACATCATTCCATACATCATTCCACACATCATTCCAAACCTCATTTCACACATTATTCCACACATCATTCCACATGTCATTCTACACATCATTCCACACATCATTCCACACAACATTCCACACCACATTCCACACATCATTCCACACATCATTCCACACATCATTCCACACATCATTCCACCCACTATTCCACACCTCATTCTACACGTCATTCCAAACATCATTCCAAACATCATTCCACACATCATTCCACACATCATTCCACACATCATTCCACACTTCATTCCAAACATCATTCCACACATCATTCCACACATCATTCCACCCACCATTCCATACCTCATTCTTCACGTCATTCCACTCAACATTCCACACCTCATTTCACACCTCATTCCATACATCATTACAAACCTCATTCCCACATCATTACACACATCATTCCAAACCTCATTTCACACATTATTCCACACGTCATTCCACACGTTATTCTACACATCATTCCACACTTCATTCCACACACCATTCTACACGTCATTCCACACACCATTCCACACTTCATTCCACACTTCATTCCACACAACATTCCACACATCATTGCAGACTTCATTCCACACATCATTCCACACATCATTCCACACATCATTTTCCATCTCATTCCACACATCATTCCACCCCTTATTCTACACATTATTCCACCCACCATTCCACACATCTTTCCACACCTCATTCCACACATCATTCCACACATCATTCCAGACATCATTCCAACCGAATTCGACACATCATTCCACACATCATTCCAAACATCATTCCACACATCAATTCACACCTCATTCCACACCTCATTCCACAAATCATTCCACGCAACATTCCACACACCATTCCCCATATCATCCCATCATCATTCCACACCTCATTCCAGACATCATTCCAGACATCATTCCTCACATCATCGAACACATCATACCACACATCATTCCGCACATCATTCCGCACCTCATACCACACATCATTCCACACATCATTCCACTCATCATTCCAAACATCATTCCACAACTTATTCCACACATCAATCCACACATCCTTCCATGCATCATTCCACGTATCATTCCACGCATTATTCCACACCTCATTCCACACCTCATTTAACACATGATTCCACACATCATTCCACACCTCATTCCACACATCATTCCACACATCATTCCACACCTCATTCCACACATCATTCCACACCTCATTCCACACATCATTCCACACATCATTCCACACCTCATTCCACACATTATTCCACACATTATTCCACCCATCATTCCACACATTATTGCAAACCTCTATCTACACATCATTCCACGCATCATTCCACACATCATTCCACACTTCATTCTATGCATCATTCCACACCTCATTCCACACCTCATTCAACACATGATTCCGCACATCATTGCACACCTCATTCCACAACTCATTCCACACGTGATTCCATACATCTTTCCTAACATTATTCCAATCATTTCACACAGCATTGCACACATCATTCCACACGTCATTCCTCACGTCA
The DNA here is from genome assembly GCF_044704955.1 of Pristiophorus japonicus. NCBI lineage: Eukaryota > Metazoa > Chordata > Chondrichthyes > Pristiophoridae > Pristiophorus > Pristiophorus japonicus. The sequence goes on along the minus strand of NW_027254846.1, from coordinate 1,473,498 downwards.
TTCTACAGATCATGCCATACATCATTACACACATCAATCCACACATCATTCCACACATCATTCCATGGATCATTCCACAGCTCATTCCACCGTTCATTCCACACATCATTCCACACATCATTCTAAACATCATTCCACACATCATTCCACTCATCATTCCACTTATCATTCCACACATAATTCCACAATTCATTCCACACATCAATCCACCCATCATTCGATGCATCATTCCACTCCTCATTTCACACATCATTCCACACATCATTCCACACATCATTCCACGCATCATTCCACACCTCATTATAAACATCATTCCACTATTTATTCCACACATGATACCACATCTCATTCCACCCGTCATTCCACACATCATTCCACACCACATTACACACCTCATGACACACATCATTCCACACATCATTCCACACCTCATGCCACACATGTTTCCACACATCATTCCAAACATCATTCCAAATATCATTCCACACATCATTTCACACAGCATTTCACACAGCATTGCACACATCATTCCACACGTCATTCCACACGTCATTCTACAGATCATTCCACACATCATTACACACATCATTCCACACGTCATTCCACACATCATTCCACGCATCATTCCACAGCTCATTCCACCGGTCATTACACACATCATTCCACACATCATTCTAAACATCATTCCACACAACAGTCCACACAACATTCCACTTATCATTCCACACATCATTCCACAATTCATTCCACACATCAATCCACACATCATTCGATGCATCATTCCACGCATCATTTCACACGTCATTCTACACATCATTCCACACATCATTCCACGCATTATTTCACACATCATTCGTCACATCATTCCACATATCATTCCACACATCATTCCACGCAGCATTCCACACCTCATTTTAAACATCATGCCACTATTTATTCCACACATCATACCACATCTTATTCCACACCTCATTCCACACATCATTCTACACATCATTCCACACATCATTCCACACATCATTCCAAAATTCATTCCAAACATCATTCCACACATCATTCCATGCATCATTCCACCCGTCATTCCACCTGTCATTCCACACATCAGTCCACACCACATTCCACACTTCATGAACACATCATTCCAAACATCATTCCACACATCAATTCACACCTCATTCTAAACATTATTCCACACCTAATGCCACACATGATTCCACACATCATTCCAAACATCATTCCAAACATCATTCCACACATCATTCCATAGATCATTCCATACATCATGACACACATCATTGCAAACATCATTCCACACATCATTCCAAACATCATTCCACGCATCATTCTACACATCATTCCACACATCAGTCCACACGTCATTCCATTTATCATTCAACACATCATTCCACAATTCATTCCACACATCAATCCACACATCATTCGTTGCATCATTCCACGCATCATTCCACACATCATACTACACCTCATTCCACACATCACTCCACACCTCATTCCACATCTCATTTCACACTTTAGTCCACACATTATTCGACACGTCATTCTATACATCATTCCACACATCATTCAACACATCATTCCACACCTCATTCCACACACCATTCCACACATCATTACAGACATCATTCCTGACATTATTCCACACATCATTCCACACATCATTTTCCATCTCATTCCACACATCATTCCACCCCTCATTCTACACATCATTCCACACACCATTCCACACATCTTTCCACACCTCATTCCACACATCATTCCACACATCATTCCAGACATCATTCCACACCTAATTCGACACATCATTCCACACATCATTCAAAACATCATTCCACACATCAATTCACACCTCATTCCACACCTCATTCCACAAATCATTCCACACAACATTCCACACACCATTCCACATATCATCCATTCATCATTCCACACCTCATTCCAGACATCATTCCAGACATCATTCCTCACATCATCGAACACATCATACCACACATCATTCTGCACATCATTCCACACCTCATACCACACATCATTCCACACATCATTCCACTCATCATTCCAAACATCATTCCACAATTTATTCCACACATCAATCCACACATCCTTCCATGCATCATTCCACGTATCATTCCACGCATCATTCCACACCTCATTCCACACCTCATTCAACACATGATTCCACACATCATTGCACACCTCATTCCACACATCATTCCACACATCATTCCACACCTCATTCCACACATTATTCCACACATCATTCCACCCATCATTCCACACATTATTCCAAACCTCATTCTACACATCATTCCACGCATCATTCCACACATCATTCCACACTTCATTCTACGCATCATTCCAAACCTCATACCACACCTCATTCAACACATGATTCCACACATCATTCCACACGTCATTTTAAACATCATTCAACTATTTATTCCACACATCAATCCACACATCCTTCCATGCATCATTCCACGCATCATTCCACGCATCATTTCACACCTCATTCCACACCTCATTCCACACGTCATTTCCCACCTCATTCCACAACACATTCCACCCGATATTCCACACATCATTCCACACATCATTCCAAACATCATTCCACACATCATTCCAAACCTCATTCAACACATTATACCACACATCATTCCAGCCATCATTCCACACATCGTTCCAAATCTCATTCTACACATCATTCCACGCATCATTCCACAAATCATTCCACAGCTCATTCCACACATCATTCCACGCATGGTTCCACACCTCATTATAAACATCATTCCACTATTTATTCCACACATCATACCACATCTCATTCCACACCTCATTCCACACATCATTCCACACATCATTCCAAAACTCATTCCAAACATCATTCCACACATCATTCCACACATCATTCCACAACTCATTCCACCCGTCATTCCACACATCATTCCACACCACATTCTACACGTCATGACACACATCATTTCAAACATTATTCCACACTTCAATTCACACCTCATTCTACACATAATTCCACACAACTTTCCAGACATCATTCCACACATCATTCCACGCATCATTCCACACATCAATTCTCACCTCATTCCACACATCATACCACACATCATTCCACACACCATTCCACATATCCTATCATCATTCCACACCTCATTCCAGACATCATTCCAGACATCATTCCTCACATCATCGAACACATCATACCACACATCATTACGCACATCATTCCACACCTCATACCACAAATCATTCCACACATCATTCCACTCATCCTTCCAAACATCATTCCACAATTTATTCAACACATCAATCCACACATCCTTCCATGCATCATTCCACGTATCATTCCACGCATCATTTCCCACCTCATTCCACAACACATTCCACCCGATATTCCACACATCATTCCACACATCATTCCAAACATTATTCCACACATCATTCCAACCCTCATTCAACACATTATTCCACAAATCATTCCACCCATCATTCCACACATCGTTGCAAACCTCATTCTACACATCATTCCACGCATCATTCCACAAATCATTCCACACCTCATTCCACACATCATTCCACACATCATTCCACGCATTTTTCCACACCTCATTCTACACATCATTCCGCACAACATTCCAAACCTATGCCACACAGCATTCCACACATCATTTCACAATTCATTCCACTCCTCATTCCACGCCTCATCCCACGCATCATTCCAAACATCATTCCACACATCATTCCACACATCATTCCACATATCATTGCACACATCATTCCACACCTCATTCCAGTCATCATTCCATACATCATTCCTCACATCATCGAACACAACATACCACACATCATTCCACACATCATTCCACTCATTCCAAACATCATTCCACATTTTATTCCACACATCAATCCACACATCGTTCCATGCATCATTCCACGCATCATTCCATGCATCATTCCACACATCATTCCACACCTCATTCCACATATTATTCCACACATCATTCCACACCTCATTCCACACATCATTCCACACATCATTCCACACCTCATTTTAAACATCATTCCACTATTTATTCCACACATAAATCCTCACATCCTTCCACGCATCATTCCACGCATCATCCCAAACATCATTCCAAACATCATTCAACATATCATTCCACACATCATTCCATACATCATTCCACTCGTCATTCCAAACATCATTCCACAATTTATTCAACACATGAACCCACACAACCTTCCACGCATCATTCCACATATCATTCGAAGCATCATTCCACACCTCATTATAAACATCATTCCACTATTTATTCCACACATAAATCCACACAACCTTCCACGCATCATTCCACGCATCATTCCAAACATCATTCAACACATCATTCCACACAGCATTGCACACATCATTCCACACCTCATTTCCCACATCATTCCACAACACATTCCACCCGTTATTCACCACATCATGCCACACATCATTCCAAACCTCATTCCACACATTATTCCACACATCATTCCAAACCTTATTCTACACATCATTCCACGCATCATTCCACACATCATTCCACACCTCATTCCACACATCATTGCAAACATCATTCAACACATCATTCCACGCCTAATTTCACGCATCATTCCACGTATCATTCTACACATCATTCCATACAGCATTCCAACCTCATTCCACACATAATTCCACACATCATACCACACATCATTCCGCACATCATTCCACACCTCATTCCAGACATCATTCCACACATCATTCCACAATTTATTCCCCACATCAATCCACACATCCTTCCATGCATCATTCCACAAATCATTCCAGACCTCATTCCACACATCATTCCACACATCGGTCCACAACTCGTTCCACACATCATTCCACACATCATTCCACACCTCATTATGAACATCATTCCACTATTTATTGCACACATCAATCCACACATCCTTCCACGCAACATTCCATGCATCATTCCACGCATCCTTCCACACATCATTCCACACATCATTCCAAAACTCATTCCAAACATCATTCCAAACATCATTCCACACGTCATACCACACGTCATTCTTCACCTCATTCGACACCTCATTCCACACATCATTCCACAACTGATTTCCCACCTCATTCCACAAGACATTCCACCCGTCATTCCACACATCATTCCACATATATTTCCAAACATAATTCCACCCTTCATTGCAAACCTCATTCCACACATTATTCCACACATCATTCCACCCATCGCTCCACACATCATTCCACACATCATTCCACACATCATTCCACACATCATTCCGCACATCATTCCACACATCATTCCACACCTCATTGCAAACATCATTCCACACATCATTCCACATCACATTCCACACCTCATTACACACATCATTCCAAACATCATTCCACACATCAATTCACATCTCATTCTAAACCTCATTCCACACATCATTGCACACAGCATTGCAGACATCATTCCACACGTCATTCCTCACGTCATTCCACAGATCATTCCATACATCATTACACACATCTTTCCAAACATCATTCCACACATCATTCCACAGCTCATTCCACCGGTCATTACACACATCATTCCACACATCATTCCAATCATCATTCCAAGAATCATTCCACACATCATTCCACACAGCATTGGACACATCATTCAACACGTCATTCCACGCGGCATTCCACAGATCATTCCATACATCATTAAACACATCATTCCACACGTCATTCCACACATCATTCGACGCATCATTCCACAACTCATTCCACCGGTCACTCCACATATCATTCTACACATCATTCCACACACAATTCCACACATCATTCCACACCTCATTCCACATATCATTCCACACATCATTCCACACATCATTCCACCCACCATGCCACACCTCATTCTACACGTAATTTGACACATCATTCCAAACATCATTCCACACATCATTCCACACCTCATTCCACACATCATTCCAAACATCATTCCCCACCTCATTCTACACATCATTCCTCACGTCATTCCACAGATCATTCCATACATCATCACACACATCATTCCACACATCATTCCACACATCATTCCACGCATCATTCCACACATCATTTTAAACATCATTCCACATATCAGTCCACACATCATTCCACACACCATTCCACATATCATCCTATCATCATTCCACACCTCATTCCAGACATCATTCCAGACATCATTCCTCACATCATCGAACACATCATACCACACATCATTACGCACATCATTCCGCACTTCATACCACACATCATTCCACACATCATTCCACTCATCATTCCAAACATCATTCCACAATTTATTCCACACATCAATCCACACATCCTTCCATGCATCATTCCACGTATTATTCCACGCATCATTCCACACCTCAATCCACACCTCATTCAACACATGATTCCACACATCATTCCACACCTCATTCCACACATCATTCCACACATCATTCCACACCTCATTTTAAACATCATTCCACTTTTTATTCCACACATCAATCCACACATCTTTCCACGCATCATTCCACGCATCATTCCACGCATCATTCCACACCTCATTCCCCACCTCATTCCACAACACATTCCAGCCGATATTCCACACATCATTCAACACATCATTCCAAACATCATTCCACACATCATTCCACACCTCATTTTAAACATCATTCCACTATTTATTCCACACATCAACCCACACATCTTTCCACGCATCATTCCACATATCATTCCACGCATCATTCCACACCTCATTATAAACATAATTCCATTATTTATTCCACACATCAATCCACACATCATTCCACCCAACATTCCACACCTCATTCTACACGTAATTCGACACATCATTCCAAATATCATTCCACACATCATTCCACACATCATTCCACACATCATTCCACGCATCATTCCACACCTCATTCCACACCTCATTCGACACATCATTCCAAACATCATTCCACACCTCATTCTACACATCATTCCTCACGTCATTCCACAGATCATTCCATACATCATCACACACATCATTCCACACATCATTCCACACATCATTCCACGCATCATTCCACACATCATTCCACACCTCATTCCACACATCATTTCACACACCATTCCATTCCTCATTCCACGCCTCATTCCACGCATCATTCCACACATCATTCCACATATCATTCCACAAATCATTCCATACAGCATTCCACACTTCATTCCACACATCATTCCAAACATCATACCACACATCATTCCGCACATCATTCCACACCTCATTCCACACATCATTCCACACATCATTCCACAATTTATTCCACACCTCATTCCACACATCATTCCACACCTCATTATAAACATAATTCCACTATTTATTCCACACATCAATCCACACATCATTCCACACATCATTTCAAAACTGATTTCAAACATCATCCAAACATCATTCCACACGTCATACCACACGTCATTCTTCACCTCATTCGACACCTCATTCCACACATCATTCCACAACTTATTTCCCACCTCATTCCACAACACATTCCACCCGTCATTCCACACAACATTCCACATATCTTTTCAAACATCACTCCACACATCATTCCAAACATCATTCCACACGTTATTCCACACATCATTCCACCCATCGCTCCACACATCATTCCACACATCATTCCACACATCATTCCACACCTCATTCCACACCTCATTGCAAATATCATTTCACACATCATTCCACATCACATTCCACACCTCATTACACACATCATTCCAAACATCATTCCACACATCAATTCACATCTCATTCTAAACGTCATTCCACACATCATTGCACACAGCATTGCACACATCATTCCACACGTCATTCCTAACGTCATTCCACAGATCATTCCAAACAACATTACACACATCATTCCACACATCATTCCATACATCATTTCTCACATCATTCCTCCGCTCATTCCACCGGTCATTACACAAATCATTCCACACATCATTCCAAACATCATTCCAAGAATCATTCCACACATCATTCCACACAGCATTGCACACATCATTACACATGTCATTCCACGCGTCATTCCACAGATCATTCCATGCCTCATTACACACATCATTCCACACGTCATTCCACACATCATTCGACGCATCATTGCACAACTCATTCCACCGGTCACTCCACATATCATTCGACACGTCATTTCACACACAATCCACACATCATTCCACACCTCATTCCACATGTCATTCCACACATCATTCCACACATCATTCCACCCACCATTCCACACCTCATTCTACACGTCATTCGACACATCATTCCAAACAACATTCCACACATCATTCCACACATCATTCCACACCGCATTCCATGCATCATTCCACACCTCATTCCACACCTCATTCGACACATCATTCCAAACATCATTCCACGCATCATTCTACACATCATTCCTCACGTCATTCCACAGATCATTCCATACATCATCACACACAACATTCCAAACATCATTCCACACATCAGTCCATACATCATTCCACTTATCATTCCACACATCAGTCCATACATCATTCCACTTATCATTCCACACATCATTCCACAATTAATTCCACACATCAATCCACACATGATTCGATGCATCATTCCACGCATCATTTCACACATCATTCGACACATCATTCCACACATCATTCCACGCCTCATTCCACACCTCATTATAAACATCATTCCACTATTTATTGCACACATCAATCCACACATCCTTCCACGCATCATTCCACGCATCATTCCACGCATCATTCCACACCTCATTCCATACCTCATTCCACACATTATTCCACACGTCATACCACACCTCATTCCACACCTCATTCCACAGATCATTCCACACATCATTCCACACATCATTCCACGCATCATTCCAAAACTCATTCCACACATCATTCTACACCACTTTCCACACCTCATTACACACATCATTCCAAACATCATTCCACACATCAATTCACACCTCATTCTAAACATTATTACACACATCAATCCACACATCATTCCACAACTCATCCCACACATCATTCCACACCTCATTCCACACATGATTCCACATATCATTCCAAACATCATTCCAAGCATATTCCACGCATCATTCCACACAGCATTGCACACATCATTCCACACGTCATTCCACACGTCATACCACAGATCATTCCATACATCATTACACACATCATTCCACACATCATTCCACACACCATTCTACGCATCATTCCACAACTCATTCCACTGGTCACTCCACATATCATTCTACACATCATTCCAAACATCATTCCACACATAATTCCAAACCTCATTCCACACATTATTCCACACATCATTCCAAACCTTATTCTACACATCATTGCACGCATCATTCCACACATCCTTCCAAACCTATGCCACACAGCATTCCACACATCATTTCAAACATCATTCCATTCCTCATTCCACGCCTCATTCCACGCATCATTCCACACATCATTCCACACATCATTCCACATATCATTCCACACATCATTCCATACACCATTCCACACCTCATTCCACACATCATTCCTCACATCATACCACACATCATTCCGCACATCATTCCACACCACATTCCACACATCATTCCACACTTCATTCCACTCATCATTCCAAACATCATTCCACAATTTATTCCACACATCAATCCACACATCCTTCCACGCATCATTCCACGCATCATTCCACGCATCATTCTTCACCTCATTCCTAACCTCATTCCACACATTTTTCCACACATCATGCAAACATCATTCCACACATCATTCCACATCACATTCCAATCCTCATTGCACACATCATTCCAAACATCATTCCACACATCAATTCACACCTCATTCTAAACATCATTCCACACATCATCCCACACATCATTCCACAAATCATCCCACACATCATTCCACAACTCATTCCACACATGATTCCGCACATCATTCCAAACATCATTCCACACATCATTTCACACAGCATTGCACACATCATTCCACACGCCATTCCACACGTCATTTCACAGATCATACCATACATCATTACACACAACATTTCACACATCATTCCACGCATCATTCCACATCTCATTCCACCGGTCATTCCACACATCATTCCACACATCATTCTAAACATCATTCCATACTACATTCCACAAATCAATCCACACATCAATCCACAAATCATTCGATGCATCATTCTACGCATCATTCCACACGTCATTCCACACATCAATCCACACATCATTCCACGCATCATTCCAAGCATTATACCACACATCATTCCACACATCATTCCACACACCATTCCACACGTCATTCGACACAACATTCCACGCATCATTTCACACATCATACCACACATTATTCTACTCATCATTCCAAGCATCATTCCACACATCATTCCAAACATCATTCCGCACATCATTCCTCACCTCATTCCCACATCATTGCAAACCTCATTCCACACATCATTCCACACATCATTCCACACATCATTCCACACCTCATTCCACAGCTCATTCCACACGTCATTCCACACGTCATTCCACACATCATTCCACACATAATTCCACACATCATTGCACACATCATTCCACACATCATTCCAAACATCATTCCACACCTCATTCCACATCACATTCCAGAACACATTCCACACCTCATTCTAATCATCATTCCAGGCTTTATTCCACACATCATTCCACACATCATTCCACACATCATTCCAGACCTCATTCCACGCCTCATTCCACGCATCATTCCACACATCATTCCACACATCATTCCACATATCATTCCACACGCCATTCCATACAACATTCCACACCTCATTCCACACATCATTCCACACATCATCCAACACATTCCATATATCATTCCACACATCATTCCACACCTCATTCCAAACATCATTCCACACATCATTCCGCACATCATTCCACACCTCATTCCGCAGCTCAATCCACACCTCATTTCATACCTCATTCCACACCTCATTCCACACATCATTCCACACATCATTCCACACCTCATTTTAAACATCATTCCACTATTTATTCCACACATAAATCCTCACATCCTTCCACGCATCATTCCACGCATCATCCCAAACATCATTCCAAACATCATTCAACATATCATTCCACACATCATTCCATACATCATTCCACTCGTCATTCCAAACATCATTCCACAATTTATTCAACACATGAACCCACACAACCTTCCACGCATCATTCCACATATCATTCGAAGCATCATTCCACACCTCATTATAAACATCATTCCACTATTTATTCCACACATAAATCCACACAACCTTCCACGCATCATTCCACGCATCATTCCAAACATCATTCAACACATCATTCCACACAGCATTGCACACATCATTCCACACCTCATTTCCCACATCATTCCACAACACATTCCACCCGTTATTCACCACATCATGCCACACATCATTCCAAACCTCATTCCACACATTATTCCACACATCATTCCAAACCTTATTCTACACATCATTCCACGCATCATTCCACACATCATTCCACACCTCATTCCACACATCATTGCAAACATCATTCAACACATCATTCCACGCCTAATTTCACGCATCATTCCACGTATCATTCTACACATCATTCCATACAGCATTCCCACCTCATTCCACACATAATTCCACACATCATACCACACATCATTCCGCACATCATTCCACACCTCATTCCAGACATCATTCCACACATCATTCCACAATTTATTCCCCACATCAATCCACACATCCTTCCATGCATCATTCCACAAATCATTCCAGACCTCATTCCACACATCATTCCACACATCGGTCCACAACTCGTTCCACACATCATTCCACACATCATTCCACACCTCATTATAAACATCATTCCACTATTTATTGCACACATCAATCCACACATCCTTCCACGCAACATTCCATGCATCATTCCACGCATCCTTCCACACATCATTCCACACATCATTCCACAACTGATTTCCCACCTCATTCCACAAGACATTCCACCCGTCATTCCACACATCATTCCACATATATTTCCAAACATAATTCCACCCTTCATTGCAAACCTCATTCCACACATTATTCCACACATCATTCCACCCATCGCTCCACACATCATTCCACACATCATTCCACACATCATTCCACACATCATTCCGCACATCATTCCACACATCATTCCACACCTCATTGCAAACATCATTCCACACATCATTCCACATCACATTCCACACCTCATTACACACATCATTCCAAACATCATTCCACACATCAATTCACATCTCATTCTAAACCTCATTCCACACATCATTGCACACAGCATTGCAGACATCATTCCACACGTCATTCCTCACGTCATTCCACAGATCATTCCATACATCATTACACACATCTTTCCAAACATCATTCCACACATCATTCCACAGCTCATTCCACCGGTCATTACACACATCATTCCACACATCATTCCAATCATCATTCCAAGAATCATTCCACACATCATTCCACACAGCATTGGACACATCATTCAACACGTCATTCCACGCGGCATTCCACAGATCATTCCATACATCATTAAACACATCATTCCACACGTCATTCCACACATCATTCGACGCATCATTCCACAACTCATTCCACCGGTCACTCCACATATCATTCTACACATCATTCCACACACAATTCCACACATCATTCCACACCTCATTCCACATATCATTCCACACATCATTCCACACATCATTCCACCCACCATGCCACACCTCATTCTACACGTAATTTGACACATCATTCCAAACATCATTCCACACATCATTCCACACCTCATTCCACACATCATTCCAAACATCATTCCCCAGCTCATTCTACACATCATTCCTCACGTCATTCCACAGATCATTCCATACATCATCACACACATCATTCCACACATCATTCCACACATCATTCCACGCATCATTCCACACATCATTTTAAACATCATTCCACATATCAGTCCACACATCATTCCACACACCATTCCACATATCATCCTATCATCATTCCACACCTCATTCCAGACATCATTCCAGACATCATTCCTCACATCATCGAACACATCATACCACACATCATTACGCACATCATTCCACACTTCATACCACACATCATTCCACACATCATTCCACTCATCATTCCAAACATCATTCCACAATTTATTCCACACATCAATCCACACATCCTTCCATGCATCATTCCACGTATTATTCCACGCATCATTCCACACCTCAATCCACACCTCATTCAACACATGATTCCACACATCATTCCACACCTCATTCCACACATCATTCCACACATCATTCCACACCTCATTTTAAACATCATTCCACTTTTTATTCCACACATCAATCCACACATCTTTCCACGCATCATTCCACGCATCATTCCACGCATCATTCCACACCTCATTCCCCACCTCATTCCACAACACATTCCAGCCGATATTCCACACATCATTCAACACATCATTCCAAACATCATTCCACACATCATTCCACACCTCATTTTAAACATCATTCCACTATTTATTCCACACATCAACCCACACATCTTTCCACGCAACATTCCACATATCATTCCACGCATCATTCCACACCTCATTATAAACATAATTCCATTATTTATTCCACACATCAATCCACACATCATTCCACCCAACATTCCACACCTCATTCTACACGTAATTCGACACATCATTCCAAATATCATTCCACACATCATTCCACACATCATTCCACACATCATTCCACGCATCATTCCACACCTCATTCCACACCTCATTCGACACATCATTCCAAACATCATTCCACACCTCATTCTACACATCATTCCTCACGTCATTCCACAGATCATTCCATACATCATCACACACATCATTCCACACATCATTCCACACATCATTCCACGCATCATTCCACACATCATTCCACACCTCATTCCACACATCATTTCACACACCATTCCATTCCTCATCCAACGCCTCATTCCACGCATCATTCCACACATCATTCCACATATCATTCCACAAATCATTCCATACAGCATTCCACACTTCATTCCACACATCATTCCAAACATCATACCACACATCATTCCGCACATCATTCCACACCTCATTCCACACATCATTCCACACAACATTCCACAATTTATTCCACACCTCATTCCACACATCATTCCACACCTCATTATAAACATAATTCCACTATTTATTCCACACATCAATCCACACATCATTCAACACATGATTCCACACATCATTCCACACCTCATTCCACACATCATTCCACACATCATTCCACACCTCATTTTAAACATCATTCCACTTTTTATTCCACACATCAATCCACACATCTTTCCACGCATCATTCCACGCATCATTCCACGCATCATTCCACACCTCATTCCCCACCTCATTCCACAACACATTCCAGCCGATATTCCACACATCATTCAACACATCATTCCAAACATCATTCCACACATCATTCCACACCTCATTTTAAACATCATTCCACTATTTATTCCACACATCAACCCACACATCTTTCCACGCAACATTCCACATATCATTCCACGCATCATTCCACACCTCATTATAAACATAATTCCATTATTTATTCCACACATCAATCCACACATCATTCCACCCAACATTCCACACCTCATTCTACACGTAATTCGACACATCATTCCAAATATCATTCCACACATCATTCCACACATCATTCCACACATCATTCCACGCATCATTCCACACCTCATTCCACACCTCATTCGACACATCATTCCAAACATCATTCCACACCTCATTCTACACATCATTCCTCACGTCATTCCACAGATCATTCCATACATCATCACACACATCATTCCACACATCATTCCACACATCATTCCACGCATCATTCCACACATCATTCCACACCTCATTCCACACATCATTTCACACACCATTCCATTCCTCATCCAACGCCTCATTCCACGCATCATTCCACACATCATTCCACATATCATTCCACAAATCATTCCATACAGCATTCCACACTTCATTCCACACATCATTCCAAACATCATACCACACATCATTCCGCACATCATTCCACACCTCATTCCACACATCATTCCACACAACATTCCACAATTTATTCCACACCTCATTCCACACATCATTCCACACCTCATTATAAACATAATTCCACTATTTATTCCACACATCAATCCACACATCATTCCACACATCATTTCAAAACTGATTTCAAACATCATCCAAACATCATTCCACACGTCATACCACACGTCATTCTTCACCTCATTCGACACCTCATTCCACACATCATTCCACAACTTATTTCCCACCTCATTCCACAACACATTCCACCCGTCATTCCACACAACATTCCACATATCTTTTCAAACATCACTCCACACATCATTCCAAACATCATTCCACACGTTATTCCACACATCATTCCACCCATCGCTCCACACATCATTCCACACATCATTCCACACATCATTCCACACCTCATTCCACACCTCATTGCAAATATCATTTCACACATCATTCCACATCACATTCCACACCTCATTACACACATCATTCCAAACATCATTCCACACATCAATTCACATCTCATTCTAAACGTCATTCCACACATCATTGCACACAGCATTGCACACATCATTCCACACGTCATTCCTAACGTCATTCCACAGATCATTCCAAACAGCATTACACACATCATTCCACACATCATTCCACACCTCATTCCACACATCATTGCAAACATCATTCAACACATCATTCCACGCCTAATTTCACGCATCATTCCACGTATCATTCTACACATCATTCCATACAGCATTCCAACCTCATTCCACACATAATTCCACACATCATACCACACATCATTCCGCACATCATTCCACACCTCATTCCAGACATCATTCCACACATCATTCCACAATTTATTCCCCACATCAATCCACACATCCTTCCATGCATCATTCCACAAATCATTCCAGACCTCATTCCACACATCATTCCACACATCGGTCCACAACTCGTTCCACACATCATTCCACACATCATTCCACACCTCATTATAAACATCATTCCACTATTTATTGCACACATCAATCCACACATCCTTCCACGCAACATTCCATGCATCATTCCACGCATCCTTCCACACATCATTCCACACATCATTCCAAAACTCATTCCAAACATCATTCCAAACATCATTCCACACGTCATACCACACGTCATTCTTCACCTCATTCGACACCTCATTCCACACATCATTCCACAACTGATTTCCCACCTCATTCCACAAGACATTCCACCCGTCATTCCACACATCATTCCACATATATTTCCAAACATAATTCCACCCTTCATTGCAAACCTCATTCCACACATTATTCCACACATCATTCCACCCATCGCTCCACACATCATTCCACACATCATTCCACACATCATTCCACACATCATTCCGCACATCATTCCACACATCATTCCACACCTCATTGCAAACATCATTCCACACATCATTCCACATCACATTCCACACCTCATTACACACATCATTCCAAACATCATTCCACACATCAATTCACATCTCATTCTAAACCTCATTCCACACATCATTGCACACAGCATTGCAGACATCATTCCACACGTCATTCCTCACGTCATTCCACAGATCATTCCATACATCATTACACACATCTTTCCAAACATCATTCCACACATCATTCCACAGCTCATTCCACCGGTCATTACACACATCATTCCACACATCATTCCAATCATCATTCCAAGAATCATTCCACACATCATTCCACACAGCATTGGACACATCATTCAACACGTCATTCCACGCGGCATTCCACAGATCATTCCATACATCATTAAACACATCATTCCACACGTCATTCCACACATCATTCGACGCATCATTCCACAACTCATTCCACCGGTCACTCCACATATCATTCTACACATCATTCCACACACAATTCCACACATCATTCCACACCTCATTCCACATATCATTCCACACATCATTCCACACATCATTCCACCCACCATGCCACACCTCATTCTACACGTAATTTGACACATCATTCCAAACATCATTCCACACATCATTCCACACCTCATTCCACACATCATTCCAAACATCATTCCCCACCTCATTCTACACATCATTCCTCACGTCATTCCACAGATCATTCCATACATCATCACACACATCATTCCACACATCATTCCACACATCATTCCACGCATCATTCCACACATCATTTTAAACATCATTCCACATATCAGTCCACACATCATTCCACACACCATTCCACATATCATCCTATCATCATTCCACACCTCATTCCAGACATCATTCCAGACATCATTCCTCACATCATCGAACACATCATACCACACATCATTACGCACATCATTCCGCACTTCATACCACACATCATTCCACACATCATTCCACTCATCATTCCAAACATCATTCCACAATTTATTCCACACATCAATCCACACATCCTTCCATGCATCATTCCACGTATTATTCCACGCATCATTCCACACCTCAATCCACACCTCATTCAACACATGATTCCACACATCATTCCACACCTCATTCCACACATCATTCCACACATCATTCCACACCTCATTTTAAACATCATTCCACTTTTTATTCCACACATCAATCCACACATCTTTCCACGCATCATTCCACGCATCATTCCACGCATCATTCCACACCTCATTCCCCACCTCATTCCACAACACATTCCAGCCGATATTCCACACATCATTCAACACATCATTCCAAACATCATTCCACACATCATTCCACACCTCATTTTAAACATCATTCCACTATTTATTCCACACATCAACCCACACATCTTTCCACGCATCATTCCACATATCATTCCACGCATCATTCCACACCTCATTATAAACATAATTCCATTATTTATTCCACACATCAATCCACACATCATTCCACCCAACATTCCACACCTCATTCTACACGTAATTCGACACATCATTCCAAATATCATTCCACACATCATTCCACACATCATTCCACACATCATTCCACGCATCATTCCACACCTCATTCCACACCTCATTCGACACATCATTCCAAACATCATTCCACACCTCATTCTACACATCATTCCTCACGTCATTCCACAGATCATTCCATACATCATCACACACATCATTCCACACATCATTCCACACATCATTCCACGCATCATTCCACACATCATTCCACACCTCATTCCACACATCATTTCACACACCATTCCATTCCTCATTCCACGCCTCATTCCACGCATCATTCCACACATCATTCCACATATCATTCCACAAATCATTCCATACAGCATTCCACACTTCATTCCACACATCATTCCAAACATCATACCACACATCATTCCGCACATCATTCCACACCTCATTCCACACATCATTCCACACATCATTCCACAATTTATTCCACACCTCATTCCACACATCATTCCACACCTCATTATAAACATAATTCCACTATTTATTCCACACATCAATCCACACATCATTCCACACATCATTTCAAAACTGATTTCAAACATCATCCAAACATCATTCCACACGTCATACCACACGTCATTCTTCACCTCATTCGACACCTCATTCCACACATCATTCCACAACTTATTTCCCACCTCATTCCACAACACATTCCACCCGTCATTCCACACAACATTCCACATATCTTTTCAAACATCACTCCACACATCATTCCAAACATCATTCCACACGTTATTCCACACATCATTCCACCCATCGCTCCACACATCATTCCACACATCATTCCACACATCATTCCACACCTCATTCCACACCTCATTGCAAATATCATTTCACACATCATTCCACATCACATTCCACACCTCATTACACACATCATTCCAAACATCATTCCACACATCAATTCACATCTCATTCTAAACGTCATTCCACACATCATTGCACACAGCATTGCACACATCATTCCACACGTCATTCCTAACGTCATTCCACAGATCATTCCAAACAACATTACACACATCATTCCACACATCATTCCATACATCATTTCTCACATCATTCCTCCGCTCATTCCACCGGTCATTACACAAATCATTCCACACATCATTCCAAACATCATTCCAAGAATCATTCCACACATCATTCCACACAGCATTGCACACATCATTACACATGTCATTCCACGCGTCATTCCACAGATCATTCCATGCCTCATTACACACATCATTCCACACGTCATTCCACACATCATTCGACGCATCATTGCACAACTCATTCCACCGGTCACTCCACATATCATTCGACACGTCATTTCACACACAATCCACACATCATTCCACACCTCATTCCACATGTCATTCCACACATCATTCCACACATCATTCCACCCACCATTCCACACCTCATTCTACACGTCATTCGACACATCATTCCAAACAACATTCCACACATCATTCCACACATCATTCCACACCGCATTCCATGCATCATTCCACACCTCATTCCACACCTCATTCGACACATCATTCCAAACATCATTCCACGCATCATTCTACACATCATTCCTCACGTCATTCCACAGATCATTCCATACATCATCACACACAACATTCCAAACATCATTCCACACATCAGTCCATACATCATTCCACTTATCATTCCACACATCAGTCCATACATCATTCCACTTATCATTCCACACATCATTCCACAATTAATTCCACACATCAATCCACACATGATTCGATGCATCATTCCACGCATCATTTCACACATCATTCGACACATCATTCCACACATCATTCCACGCCTCATTCCACACCTCATTATAAACATCATTCCACTATTTATTGCACACATCAATCCACACATCCTTCCACGCATCATTCCACGCATCATTCCACGCATCATTCCACACCTCATTCCATACCTCATTCCACACATTATTCCACACGTCATACCACACCTCATTCCACACCTCATTCCACAGATCATTCCACACATCATTCCACACATCATTCCACGCATCATTCCAAAACTCATTCCACACATCATTCTACACCACTTTCCACACCTCATTACACACATCATTCCAAACATCATTCCACACATCAATTCACACCTCATTCTAAACATTATTACACACATCAATCCACACATCATTCCACAACTCATCCCACACATCATTCCACACCTCATTCCACACATGATTCCACATATCATTCCAAACATCATTCCAAGCATATTCCACGCATCATTCCACACAGCATTGCACACATCATTCCACACGTCATTCCACACGTCATACCACAGATCATTCCATACATCATTACACACATCATTCCACACATCATTCCACACACCATTCTACGCATCATTCCACAACTCATTCCACTGGTCACTCCACATATCATTCTACACATCATTCCAAACATCATTCCACACATAATTCCAAACCTCATTCCACACATTATTCCACACATCATTCCAAACCTTATTCTACACATCATTGCACGCATCATTCCACACATCCTTCCAAACCTATGCCACACAGCATTCCACACATCATTTCAAACATCATTCCATTCCTCATTCCACGCCTCATTCCACGCATCATTCCACACATCATTCCACACATCATTCCACATATCATTCCACACATCATTCCATACACCATTCCACACCTCATTCCACACATCATTCCTCACATCATACCACACATCATTCCGCACATCATTCCACACCACATTCCACACATCATTCCACACTTCATTCCACTCATCATTCCAAACATCATTCCACAATTTATTCCACACATCAATCCACACATCCTTCCACGCATCATTCCACGCATCATTCCACGCATCATTCTTCACCTCATTCCTAACCTCATTCCACACATTTTTCCACACATCATGCAAACATCATTCCACACATCATTCCACATCACATTCCAATCCTCATTGCACACATCATTCCAAACATCATTCCACACATCAATTCACACCTCATTCTAAACATCATTCCACACATCATCCAACACATCATTCCACAAATCATCCCACACATCATTCCACAACTCATTCCACACATGATTCCGCACATCATTCCAAACATCATTCCACACATCATTTCACACAGCATTGCACACATCATTCCACACGCCATTCCACACGTCATTTCACAGATCATACCATACATCATTACACACAACATTTCACACATCATTCCACGCATCATTCCACATCTCATTCCACCGGTCATTCCACACATCATTCCACACATCATTCTAAACATCATTCCATACTACATTCCACAAATCAATCCACACATCAATCCACAAATCATTCGATGCATCATTCTACGCATCATTCCACACGTCATTCCACACATCAATCCACACATCATTCCACGCATCATTCCAAGCATTATACCACACATCATTCCACACATCATTCCACACACCATTCCACACGTCATTCGACACAACATTCCACGCATCATTTCACACATCATACCACACATTATTCTACTCATCATTCCAAGCATCATTCCACACATCATTCCAAACATCATTCCGCACATCATTCCTCACCTCATTCCCACATCATTGCAAACCTCATTCCACACATCATTCCACACATCATTCCACACATCATTCCACACCTCATTCCACAGCTCATTCCACACGTCATTCCACACGTCATTCCACACATCATTCCACACATAATTCCACACATCATTGCACACATCATTCCACACATCATTCCAAACATCATTCCACACCTCATTCCACATCACATTCCAGAACACATTCCACACCTCATTCTAATCATCATTCCAGGCTTTATTCCACACATCATTCCACACATCATTCCACACATCATTCCAGACCTCATTCCACGCCTCATTCCACGCATCATTCCACACATCATTCCACACATCATTCCACATATCATTCCACACGCCATTCCATACAACATTCCACACCTCATTCCACACATCATTCCACACATCATCCAACACATTCCATATATCATTCCACACATCATTCCACACCTCATTCCAAACATCATTCCACACATCATTCCGCACATCATTCCACACCTCATTCCGCAGCTCAATCCACACCTCATTTCATACCTCATTCCACACCTCATTCCACACATCATTCCACACATCATTCCACACCTCATTTTAAACATCATTCCACTATTTATTCCACACATAAATCCTCACATCCTTCCACGCATCATTCCACGCATCATCCCAAACATCATTCCAAACATCATTCAACATATCATTCCACACATCATTCCATACATCATTCCACTCGTCATTCCAAACATCATTCCACAATTTATTCAACACATGAACCCACACAACCTTCCACGCATCATTCCACATATCATTCGAAGCATCATTCCACACCTCATTATAAACATCATTCCACTATTTATTCCACACATAAATCCACACAACCTTCCACGCATCATTCCACGCATCATTCCAAACATCATTCAACACATCATTCCACACAGCATTGCACACATCATTCCACACCTCATTTCCCACATCATTCCACAACACATTCCACCCGTTATTCACCACATCATGCCACACATCATTCCAAACCTCATTCCACACATTATTCCACACATCATTCCAAACCTTATTCTACACATCATTCCACGCATCATTCCACACATCATTTCACACCTCATTCCACACATCATTGCAAACATCATTCAACACATCATTCCACGCCTAATTTCACGCATCATTCCACGTATCATTCTACACATCATTCCATACAGCATTCCCACCTCATTCCACACATAATTCCACACATCATACCACACATCATTCCGCACATCATTCCACACCTCATTCCACACATCATTCCACACATCATTCCACAATTTATTCCCCACATCAATCCACACATCCTTCCATGCATCATTCCACAAATCATTCCAGACCTCATTCCACACATCATTCCACACATCGGTCCACAACTCGTTCCACACATCATTCCACACATCATTCCACACCTCATTATAAACATCATTCCACTATTTATTGCACACATCAATCCACACATCCTTCCACGCAACATTCCATGCATCATTCCACGCATCCTTCCACACATCATTCCACACATCATTCCAAAACTCATTCCAAACATCATTCCAAACATCATTCCACACGTCATACCACACGTCATTCTTCACCTCATTCGACACCTCATTCCACACATCATTCCACAACTGATTTCCCACCTCATTCCACAAGACATTCCACCCGTCATTCCACACATCATTCCACATATATTTCCAAACATAATTCCACCCTTCATTGCAAACCTCATTCCACACATTATTCCACACATCATTCCACCCATCGCTCCACACATCATTCCACACATCATTCCACACATCATTCCACACATCATTCCGCACATCATTCCACACATCATTCCACACCTCATTGCAAACATCATTCCACACATCATTCCACATCACTTTCCACACCTCATTACACACATCATTCCAAACATCATTCCACACATCAATTCACATCTCATTCTAAACCTCATTCCACACATCATTGCACACAGCATTGCAGACATCATTCCACACGTCATTCCTCACGTCATTCCACAGATCATTCCATACATCATTACACACATCTTTCCAAACATCATTCCACACATCATTCCACAGCTCATTCCACCGGTCATTACACACATCATTCCACACATCATTCCAATCATCATTCCAAGAATCATTCCACACATCATTCCACACAGCATTGGACACATCATTCAACACGTCATTCCACGCGGCATTCCACAGATCATTCCATACATCATTAAACACATCATTCCACACGTCATTCCACACATCATTCGACGCATCATTCCACAACTCATTCCACCGGTCACTCCACATATCATTCTACACATCATTCCACACACAATTCCACACATCATTCCACACCTCATTCCACATATCATTCCACACATCATTCCACACATCATTCCACCCACCATGCCACACCTCATTCTACACGTAATTTGACACATCATTCCAAACATCATTCCACACATCATTCCACACCTCATTCCACACATCATTCCAAACATCATTCCCCAGCTCATTCTACACATCATTCCTCACGTCATTCCACAGATCATTCCATACATCATCACACACATCATTCCACACATCATTCCACACATCATTCCACGCATCATTCCACACATCATTTTAAACATCATTCCACATATCAGTCCACACATCATTCCACACACCATTCCACATATCATCCTATCATCATTCCACACCTCATTCCAGACATCATTCCAGACATCATTCCTCACATCATCGAACACATCATACCACACATCATTACGCACATCATTCCACACTTCATACCACACATCATTCCACACATCATTCCACTCATCATTCCAAACATCATTCCACAATTTATTCCACACATCAATCCACACATCCTTCCATGCATCATTCCACGTATTATTCCACGCATCATTCCACACCTCAATCCACACCTCATTCAACACATGATTCCACACATCATTCCACACCTCATTCCACACATCATTCCACACATCATTCCACACCTCATTTTAAACATCATTCCACTTTTTATTCCACACATCAATCCACACATCTTTCCACGCATCATTCCACGCATCATTCCACGCATCATTCCACACCTCATTCCCCACCTCATTCCACAACACATTCCAGCCGATATTCCACACATCATTCAACACATCATTCCAAACATCATTCCACACATCATTCCACACCTCATTTTAAACATCATTCCACTATTTATTCCACACATCAACCCACACATCTTTCCACGCAACATTCCACATATCATTCCACGCATCATTCCACACCTCATTATAAACATAATTCCATTATTTATTCCACACATCAATCCACACATCATTCCACCCAACATTCCACACCTCATTCTACACGTAATTCGACACATCATTCCAAATATCATTCCACACATCATTCCACACATCATTCCACACATCATTCCACGCATCATTCCACACCTCATTCCACACCTCATTCGACACATCATTCCAAACATCATTCCACACCTCATTCTACACATCATTCCTCACGTCATTCCACAGATCATTCCATACATCATCACACACATCATTCCACACATCATTCCACACATCATTCCACGCATCATTCCACACATCATTCCACACCTCATTCCACACATCATTTCACACACCATTCCATTCCTCATCCAACGCCTCATTCCACGCATCATTCCACACATCATTCCACATATCATTCCACAAATCATTCCATACAGCATTCCACACTTCATTCCACACATCATTCCAAACATCATACCACACATCATTCCGCACATCATTCCACACCTCATTCCACACATCATTCCACACAACATTCCACAATTTATTCCACACCTCATTCCACACATCATTCCACACCTCATTATAAACATAATTCCACTATTTATTCCACACATCAATCCACACATCATTCAACACATGATTCCACACATCATTCCACACCTCATTCCACACATCATTCCACACATCATTCCACACCTCATTTTAAACATCATTCCACTTTTTATTCCACACATCAATCCACACATCTTTCCACGCATCATTCCACGCATCATTCCACGCATCATTCCACACCTCATTCCCCACCTCATTCCACAACACATTCCAGCCGATATTCCACACATCATTCAACACATCATTCCAAACATCATTCCACACATCATTCCACACCTCATTTTAAACATCATTCCACTATTTATTCCACACATCAACCCACACATCTTTCCACGCAACATTCCACATATCATTCCACGCATCATTCCACACCTCATTATAAACATAATTCCATTATTTATTCCACACATCAATCCACACATCATTCCACCCAACATTCCACACCTCATTCTACACGTAATTCGACACATCATTCCAAATATCATTCCACACATCATTCCACACATCATTCCACACATCATTCCACGCATCATTCCACACCTCATTCCACACCTCATTCGACACATCATTCCAAACATCATTCCACACCTCATTCTACACATCATTCCTCACGTCATTCCACAGATCATTCCATACATCATCACACACATCATTCCACACATCATTCCACACATCATTCCACGCATCATTCCACACATCATTCCACACCTCATTCCACACATCATTTCACACACCATTCCATTCCTCATCCAACGCCTCATTCCACGCATCATTCCACACATCATTCCACATATCATTCCACAAATCATTCCATACAGCATTCCACACTTCATTCCACACATCATTCCAAACATCATACCACACATCATTCCGCACATCATTCCACACCTCATTCCACACATCATTCCACACAACATTCCACAATTTATTCCACACCTCATTCCACACATCATTCCACACCTCATTATAAACATAATTCCACTATTTATTCCACACATCAATCCACACATCATTCCACACATCATTTCAAAACTGATTTCAAACATCATCCAAACATCATTCCACACGTCATACCACACGTCATTCTTCACCTCATTCGACACCTCATTCCACACATCATTCCACAACTTATTTCCCACCTCATTCCACAACACATTCCACCCGTCATTCCACACAACATTCCACATATCTTTTCAAACATCACTCCACACATCATTCCAAACATCATTCCACACGTTATTCCACACATCATTCCACCCATCGCTCCACACATCATTCCACACATCATTCCACACATCATTCCACACCTCATTCCACACCTCATTGCAAATATCATTTCACACATCATTCCACATCACATTCCACACCTCATTACACACATCATTCCAAACATCATTCCACACATCAATTCACATCTCATTCTAAACGTCATTCCACACATCATTGCACACAGCATTGCACACATCATTCCACACGTCATTCCTAACGTCATTCCACAGATCATTCCAAACAGCATTACACACATCATTCCACACATCATTCCATACATCATTTCTCACATCATTCCTCCGCTCATTCCACCGGTCATTACACAAATCATTCCACACATCATTCCAAACATCATTCCAAGAATCATTCCACACATCATTCCACACAGCATTGCACACATCATTACACATGTCATTCCACGCGTCATTCCACAGATCATTCCATGCCTCATTACACACATCATTCCACACGTCATTCCACACATCATTCGACGCATCATTGCACAACTCATTCCACCGGTCACTCCACATATCATTCGACACGTCATTTCACACACAATCCACACATCATTCCACACCTCATTCCACATGTCATTCCACACATCATTCCACACATCATTCCACCCACCATTCCACACCTCATTCTACACGTCATTCGACACATCATTCCAAACAACATTCCACACATCATTCCACACATCATTCCACACCGCATTCCATGCATCATTCCACACCTCATTCCACACCTCATTCGACACATCATTCCAAACATCATTCCACACCTCATTCTACACATCATTCCTCACGTCATTCCACAGATCATTCCATACATCATCACACACAACATTCCAAACATCATTCCACACATCATTCCATACATCATTCCACTTATCATTCCACACATCAGTCCATACATCATTCCACTTATCATTCCACACATCATTCCACAATTAATTCCACACATCAATCCACACATGATTCGATGCATCATTCCACGCATCATTTCACACATCATTCGACACATCATTCCACACATCATTCCACGCCTCATTCCACACCTCATTATAAACATCATTCCACTATTTATTCCACACATCAATCCACACATCCTTCCACGCATCATTCCACGCATCATTCCACGCATCATTCCACACCTCATTCCATACCTCATTCCACACATTATTCCACACGTCATACCACATCTCATTCCACACCTCATTCCACAGATCATTCCACACATCATTCCACACATCATTCCACGCATCATTCCAAAACTCATTCCACACATCATTCTACACCACTTTCCACACCTCATTACACACATCATTCCAAACATCATTCCACACATCAATTCACACCTCATTCTAAACATTATTACACACATCAATCCACACATCATTCCACAACTCATCCCACACATCATTCCACACCTCATTCCACACATGATTCCACACATCATTCCAAACATCATTCCAAGCATATTCCACACATCATTCCACACAGCATTGCACACATCATTCCACACGTCATTCCACACGTCATACCACAGATCATTCCATACATCATTACACACATCATTCCACACATCATTCCACACACCATTCTACGCATCATTCCACAACTCATTCCACTGGTCACTCCACATATCATTCTACACATCATTCCAAACATCATTCCACACATAATTCCAAACCTCATTCCACACATTATTCCACACATCATTCCAAACCTTATTCTACACATCATTGCACGCATCATTCCACACATCCTTCCAAACCTATGCCACACAGCATTCCACACATCATTTCAAACATCATTCCATTCCTCATTCCACGCCTCATTCCACGCATCATTCCACACATCATTCCACACATCATTCCACATATCATTCCACACATCATTCCATACACCATTCCACACCTCATTCCACACATCATTCCTCACATCATACCACACATCATTCCGCACATCATTCCACACCACATTCCACACATCATTCCACACTTCATTCCACTCATCATTCCAAACATCATTCCACAATTTATTCCACACATCAATCCACACATCCTTCCACGCATCATTCCACGCATCATTCCACGCATCATTCTTCACCTCATTCCTAACCTCATTCCACACATTTTTCCACACATCATGCAAACATCATTCCACACATCATTCCACATCACATTCCAATCCTCATTGCACACATCATTCCAAACATCATTCCACACATCAATTCACACCTCATTCTAAACATCATTCCACACATCATCCCACACATCATTCCACAAATCATCCCACACATCATTCCACAACTCATTCCACACATGATTCCGCACATCATTCCAAACATCATTCCACACATCATTTCACACAGCATTGCACACATCATTCCACACGCCATTCCACACGTCATTTCACAGATCATACCATACATCATTACACACAACATTTCACACATCATTCCACGCATCATTCCACATCTCATTCCACCGGTCATTCCACACATCATTCCACACATCATTCTAAACATCATTCCATACTACATTCCACAAATCAATCCACACATCAATCCACAAATCATTCGATGCATCATTCTACGCATCATTCCACACGTCATTCCACACATCAATCCACACATCATTCCACGCATCATTCCAAGCATTATACCACACATCATTCCACACATCATTCCACACACCATTCCACACGTCATTCGACACAACATTCCACACATCATTTCACACATCATACCACACATTATTCTACTCATCATTCCAAGCATCATTCCACACATCATTCCAAACATCATTCCGCACATCATTCCTCACATCATTCCCACATCATTGCAAACCTCATTCCACACATCATTCCACACATCATTCCACACATCATTCCACACCTCATTCCACAGCTCATTCCACACGTCATTCCACACGTCATTCCACACATCATTCCACACATAATTCCACACATCATTGCACACATCATTCCACACATCATTCCAAACATCATTCCACACCTCATTCCACATCACATTCCAGAACACATTCCACACCTCATTCTAATCATCATTCCAGGCTTTATTCCACACATCATTCCACACATCATTCCACACATCATTCCAGACCTCATTCCACGCCTCATTCCACGCATCATTCCACACATCATTCCACACATCATTCCACATATCATTCCACACGCCATTCCATACAACATTCCACACCTCATTCCACACATCATTCCACACATCATCCAACACATTCCACATATCATTCCACACATCATTCCACACCTCATTCCAAACATCATTCCACACATCATTCCGCACATCATTCCACACCTCATTCCGCAGCTCAATCCACACCTCATTTCATACCTCATTCCACAACTCATTCCACACGTCATTTCACACATCATTCCACACATCATTCCAAACCTCATTCAACAAACCTTTCCACACCTCATTCCAAACATCATTCCACACATCATTCCACACATCATTCCACACATCATTCCACACATGATTCCACATATCATTCCACACATCATTCCACCCATCATTCCACCCATCACTCCACACATCATTCCACAGATTATTCCACACATCATTCCACACATCATTCCACACGTCATTCCACACTTCATTCCAAACTTCATTCCACACCTCATTTCACACCGCATTCCACAACTCATTCCACCCGTCATTCTACACATCATTCCACACATCATTCCAAACATCATTCCACACAACATTCCAAATCTCATTCTACACATCATTGCACATATCATTCCACACATCATTCCACACCACATTCCAAACCTCATTCCACTTATCATTCCAAACATCATTCCACACATCAATTCACACCTCATTCTAAACATAATTCCACACATCATTCCACACATGATTCTACACATCATTCCACACCTCATTCCAAACATCACTCCAAACAACATTCCAAACAACATTCCACACATCATTCCACACAGCATTGCACACATCATTCCACACGTCATTTCACACGTCATTCCACACATCATTCCACATATCATTACACACATCATTTCACACATCATTCCAATCCTCATTCCACCCGTCATTCCACACATCATTCCACACATCATTCCAAACATCATTTCACACAACATTCCACACATCATTCCACACATCATTGCAAACATCATTCCACACCTCATTCCACACCACGTTCCAAACCTCATTCCACACATCATTCCAAACATCATTCCACACATCAATTCACACCTCATTCTAAACATCATTCTACACATCATTCCACACATCATTCTACCCATCATTGCACATCTCATTCCAAACATCATTCCAAACAACATTCCACAAATCATTCCACACAGCATTGCACACATCATTCCACACGTCATTCCACACGTCACTTCAAACCTCATTCCACACCTCATTCCACACATCATTCCTTACTTTATTCCACACAACATTGTACACATCATTCCACACATCATTCCACACCTCATTTCACGCCTCATTCCATGCATCATTCCACACATTCCACATATCATTCCACACATCATTCCATACAAAATTCCACACTTCATTCCGCACATCATTCCACTCATCATCCAACACATTCCACATATCATTCCACACATCATTCCACACCTCATTCCACACATCATTCCACACATCATTCCACACATCATTCCACACCTCATTCCACAGCTCATTCCACACCTCATTTCATATCTCATTCCACAACACATTCCACACTTCATTTGACACATCATTCCACACATCATTCCAAACCTCATTCCACACATTATTCCACACATCATTCCACCCATCGCTCCACACATCATTCCACACATCATTCCACACATCATTCCACACATCATTCCGCACATCATTCCGCACATCATTCCACACCTCATTGCAAACATCATTCCACACATCATTCCACATCACATTCCACACCTCATATTACACACATCATTCCAAACATCATTCCACACATCAATTCACATCTCATTCTAAACGTCATTCCACACATCATTGCACACAGCATTGCAGACATCATTCCACACATCATTCCTCGCGTCATTCCACAGATCATTCCATACATCATTAAACACATCATTCCACACGTCATTCTACACATCATTCGACGCATCATTCCATAACTCATTCCACCGGTCACTCCACATATCATTCTACACATCATTCCACACACAATTCCACACATCATTCCACACCTCATTCCACATATCATTCCACACATCATTCCACAAATAATTCCACCCACCATGCCACACCTCATTCTACACGTCATTTGACACATCATTCCAAACATCATTCCACACATCATTCCACACATCATTCCCCACCTCATTCTACACATCATTCCTCACGTCATTCCACAGATCATTCCATACATCATCACACACATCATTCCACACATCATTCCACACATCATTGCACGCATCATTCCACACATCATTTTAAACCTCATTCCACACATCAGTCCACACATCATTCCACACACCATTCCACATATCATCCTATCATCATTCCACACCTCATTCCAGACATCATTCCAGACATCATTCCTCACATCATCGAACACATCATACCACACATCATTCCACACATCATTCCACTCAACATTCCAAACATCATTCCACAATTTATTCCACACATCAATCCACACATCCTTCCATGCATCATTCCACGTATTATTCCACGCATCATTCCACACCTCAATCCACACCTCATTCAACACATGATTCCACACATCATTCCACACCTCATTCCACACATCATTCCACACATCATTCAACACCTCATTTTAAACATCATTCCACTTTTTATTCCACACAACAATCCACACATCTTTCCACGCATCATTCCACGCATCATTCTACGCATCATTCCACACCTCATTCCCCACCTCATTCCACAACACATTCCAGCCGATATTCCACACATCATTCCACACATCATTCCAAACATCATTCCACACATCATTCCACACCTCATTTTAAACATCATTCCACTATTTATTCCACACATCAACCCACACATCTTTCCACGCATCATTACACATATCATTCCACGCATCATTCCACACCTCATTATAAACATAATTCCATTATTTATTCCACACATCAATCCACACATCATTCCACCCACCATTCCACACCTCATTCTACACGTCATTCGAAACATCATTCCAAACATCATTCCACACATCATTCCACACATCATTCCACACATCATTCCACGCATCATTCCACACCTCATTCCATACCTCATTCGACACATCATTCCAAACATTATTCCACACCTCATTCTACACATCATTCCTCACGTCATTCCACAGATCATTCAATACATCATCACACACATCATTCCACACATCATTCCACACATCATTCCACGCATCATTCCACACATCATTCCACACCTCATTCCACACAACATTTCACACATCATTCCATTCCTCATTACACGCCTCATTTCACGCATCATTTCACACATCATTCCACATATCATTCCACAAATCATTCCATACAGCATTCCACACTTCATTCCAGACATTATTCCACACATCATACCACACATTTCTCCGCACATCATTCCACACCTCAGTACACACATCATTCCACACATCATTCCACAATTTATTCCACACCTCATTCCACACATCATTCCACACATCATTCCACACCTCATTATAAACATAATTCCACTATTTATTCCACACATCAATCCACACATCATTCCACACATCATTTCAAAACTGATTTCAAACATAATCCAATCATCATTCAACACGTCATACGACACGTCATTCTTCACCTCATTCGACACCTCATTCCACACATCATTCCACAACTTATTTCCCACCTCATTCCACAACATATTCCACCCGTCATTCCACACATCATTCCACATATCTTTTCAAACATCACTCCACACATCATTCCAAACATCATTCCACACATTATTCCACACATCATTCCACCCATCGCTCCACACTTCATTCCACACATCATTCCACACACCATTCCACACCTCATTCCACACCTCATTGCAAATATCATTCCACAAATCATTCCACATCACATTCCACACCTCATTACACACATCATTCCAAACATCATTCCACACATCAATTCACATCTCATTCTAAACGTCATTCCACACATCATTGCACACAGCATTGCACACATCATTCCACACGTCATTCCTCACGTCATTCCACAGATCATTCCAAACAACATTACACACATCATTCCACACATCATTCCACACATCATTTCTCACATCATTCCACAGCTCATTCCACCGGTCATTACACAAATCATTCCACACATCATTCCAAACATCATTCCAAGAATCATTCCACACATCATTCCACACAGCATTGCACACATCATTCCACATGTCATTCCACGCGTCATTCCACAGATCATTCCATGCCTCATTACACACATCATTCCACACTTCATTCCACACATCATTCGACGCATCATTGCACAACTCATTCCACCGGTCACTCCACATATCATTCTACACATCATTTCACACACAATTCCACACATCATTCCACACCTCATTCCACATGTCATTCCACACATCATTCCACACATCATTCCACCCACCATTCCACACCTTATTCTACACGTCATTCGACACATCATTCCAAACATCATTCCACACATCATTCCACACATCATTCCACACCTCATTCCATGCATCATTCCACACCTCATTGCACACCTCATTCGACACATGATTCCAAACATCATTCCACACCTCATTCTACACATCATTCCTCACGTCATTCCACAGATCATTCCATACATCATCACACACATCATTCCAAACATCATTCCACACATCAGTCCATACATCATTCCACTTATCATTCCACACATCATTCCACAATTAATTCCACACATCAATCTACACATGATTCGATGCATCATTCCACGCATCATTTCACACATCATTCCACACATCATTCCAGGCCTCATTCCACACCTCATTATAAACATCATTCCACTATTTATTCCACACATCGATCCACACATCCTTCCACGCATCATTCCACGCATCATTCCACGCATCATTCCACACCTCATTCCTTACCTCATTCCACACATCAATCCACACATCATACCACACCTCATTCCACACCTCATTCCACAGATCATTCCACACATCATTCCACAATTCATTCCACACATCATTCCAAAACTCATTCCACACATCATTCCACACCACTTTCCACACCTCATTACACACATCATTCCAAACATCATTCCACACATCAATTCACACCTCATTATAAAGATTATTACACACATCAATCCACACATCATTCCACAACTCATCCCACACATCATTCCACACCTCATTCCACACATGATACCACACATCATTCCAAACATCATTCCAAGCATATTCCACACATCATTCCACACAGCATTGCACACATCATTCCACACGTCATTCCACACGTCATATCACAGATCATTCCATACATCATTACACACATCATTCCACATATCATTCCACACATCATTCTACGCATCATTCCACAACTCATTCCACTGGTCACTCCACATATCATTCTACACATAATTCCAAACCTCATTCCACGCATCATTCCACACATCATTCCAAACCTATGCCACACAGCATTCCATACATCATTTCAAACATCATTCCATTCCTCATTCCACGCCTCATTCCACGCATCATTCCACACATCATTCCACACAACATTCCACACCACATTCTAAACCTCATTCCACACATCATTACAAACATCATTCCACACATCAATTCACACCTCATTCTAAACATTATTCTACACATCATTCCACACATCATTCTACCCATCATTCCACACCTCATTCCAAACATCATTCCAAACAACATTCCAAACAACATTCCACACATCATTCCACACAGCATTGCGCACATCATTCCACACGTCATTTCACACGTCATTCCACACATCATTCCACATATCATTACACACATCATTCCACACATCATTCCAATCCTCATTCCACCCGTCATTCCACACCACGTTCCAAACCTCATTCCACACATCATTCCAAACATCATTCCATTCCTCATTCCACGCCTCATTCCACGCATCATTCCACACATCATTCCACACATCATTCCACACCACATTCCAAACCTCATTCTACACATCATTACAAACATCATTCCACACATCAATTCACACCTCATTCTAAACATCATTCTACACATCATTCCACACATCATTCTACCCATCATTCCACACCTCATTCCAAACATCATTCCAAACAACATTCCAAACAACATTCCACACATCATTCCACACAGCATTCCACATATCATCCTATCATCATTCCACACCTCATTCCAGACATCATTCCAGACATCATTCCTCACATCATCGAACACATCATACCACACATCATTCCACACATCATTCCACTCATCATTCCAAACATCATTCCACAATTTATTCCACACATCAATCCACACGTCCTTCCATGCATCATCTCTCACGTATTATTCCACGCATCATTCCACACCTCAATCCACACCTCATTTCATACCTCATTCCACAGATCATTCCACACCTTATTCCACAAATCATTCCCACATCATTCCACACATCATTCCACACACCATTCCACAATTCATTCCACACCTCATTCCACACATCATTCTAAGCATCATTCCACACATCATTCCATACATCATTCCACACAACATTCCACACATCATTCCACACATCATTCCACACATCATTCTAGACATCATTATACACATCATTCCACACATCATTCCACACATCATTCCATACATCATTCCACTGATCATTCCACACCACATTCCAAACATCATGCCACACATCATTCCACACATCATTCCACACATCATTCCACACGTCATTCCATGCATCATTCCACGCATCATTCCACACATCATTCCACACAACATTCCACACATCATTCCACACCGCATTCCACACATCATCCACACATCATTCCACATATTATTCCACACATCATTCCACACATCATTCCACACTTCATTCCACAAATCCTTCCACACATCATTCCACACCTAATTCTAAACTTCATTCCATACCGCATTCCACTCATCGTTCCGCGCCTCATTCCACAAATCATTCCACACTTCATTAAACACCTCATTCTAAATATAATTCCACTCATCATTCCTAACATCATTCCACAATTTATTCCACAAATCAATGGACACATCCTTCCATGCATCATTCCATGCAACATTCCACGGATAATTCCACACATCATTCCACAGCTCATTCCACACATCATTCCGCAGCTCATTCCACACCTCATTTTAAACATCATTCCATTATTTATTCCACACACCAATCCACACATCATTCCACGCACCATTCCACGCATCATTGCACGCATCATTCCACACCTCATTCCACAACTCATTCTACACATCATGTCACACATCATTCCACACTTCATTGCATACCTCATTCCACACCTCATTTCACACCACATTCCACAACTCATTCCACCCGTCATTCCACACATCATTCCACACATCATTCCAAACATCATTCACACATCATTCCAAATCTCATTCCACACATCATTGCACACATCATTCCACACATCATTCCACACCACATTCTAAACATTATTCCAAACATCATTCCACACATCATTCCACACATCATTCCACCCACCATTCCACACCTCATTCCACACCTCATTCCACAACTCATTCTACACATCATGTCACACATCATTCCACACTTCATTGCATACCTCATTCCACACCTCATTTCACACCGCATTCCACAACTCATTCCACCCGTCATTCCACACATCATTCCACACATCATTCCAAACATCATTCCACACATCATTCCAAACCTCATTCCACACCTCATTGCACACATCATTCCACACATCATTCCACACCTCATTCTAAACATTATTCCACACATCATTCCACACATCATTCCACACATCATTCCACCCACCATTCCACACCTCATTCTATACATCATTCCACACATCATTCGAACATCATTCCACACATCATTCCACACATCATTCCACACATCATTCCACACATCATTCCAGATATCATTCCACACATCATTCCACACATCATTCCACATATCATTCCACACATCATTCCACACATCATTCCACACATCATTCCAGATATCATTCCACACATAATTCCACACATCATTCCACATATCATTCCACACCTCATTCCGCACATCATTCCACACTTAATTCCAAACATCATTACTCACATCATCCCGCACATCATTCCACACATCATTCCACATATCGTTCCACACCTCAATCCATACATCATTCTATACATCATTCAACGCATCATTTCACACAACATTCGCCACATCATTCCGCACAACATTCCACACATCGTTCCACGCATCATTCCACACCTCATTCTAAACATTATTCCACACATCATTCCACACATCATTCCACACATCATTCCACCCACCATTCCACACCTCATTCTATACATCATTCCACACATCATTCGAACATCATTCCACACATCATTCCACACATCATTCCACACATCATTCCACACGTCATTCCAGATATCATTCCACACATCATTCCACACATCATTCCTCACATCATTCCTCACCTCATTTTAAACATCATTCCACTATTTATTCCAGACATCAATCCACACATCCTTCCACGCATCATTCCACGCATCATTCCACACATCATTACACACCTCATTCCACACATCATTCCACACCTCATTTCCCATCTCATTCCACAACACATTCCACCCTTTATTCCACACATCATTCCAAACATCATTCCACACATCATTCCATACATAATTCCAAAACTCATTCCAAACATCATTCCACACATCAGTCCACACATTATTCCAAACATCATTCCACACATCATTCGGGACATCATTCCACACATCATTCCATACGTCATTCCACATATTATTCCACACCTCATTCCACACCTCATTCCACACATCATTCCACACCTTATTCCACTCATCATTCCCACATCATTCCACACCTCATTTTAAACAACATTCCATACACCATTCCACAATTCATTCCACCATCATTCCACGCATCATTCTAAGCATCATTCCATACATCATTCCTCACATCATTCCACATATCATTCCACACATCATTCTAGACATCATTCCACACATCATTCCACACATCATTCCACACATCATTCTACACATCATTAAACACATCATTCCACCCATCATTCCACACATCATTCCACACCTCATTCCATACATCATTCCAAATCTCATTCCAAACATCATTCTACACATCATTCCACACATCATTCCACACATCATTCCACACCTCATTCCACACATCATTCCACACATCATTCCACCCACTATTCCACACCTCATTCTACACGACATTCCACACATCATTCCAAACATCATTCCACACATCATTCCACTCATCATTCCACACATCATTCCACACCTCATTCCAAACATGATTCTACACATCATGCCAGACATCCTTCCACCCAGCATTCCACACCTCATTCTACACGTCATTCCACACATCATTCCACACCTCATTCCACACCTCATTCCATACATCATTCGACACATCATTCCAAACCACATTTCTCACATTTATCCACACATCATTCCACACGTCATTCGACACATCATTCCACACATCATTTCACACATCATTCCACACCTCATTCCACACATCATTCCACACTTCATTCCACCCAACATTCCACACCTCATTCGAAGCGTCATTCCACACATCATTCCAAACATCATTCCACACATCATTCCACACATCATTCCACACATCTTTCCAGACATCATTCCACACATCATTCCACACATCATTCCACACATGATTCCAGACCTCATTCCACATATCGTTCCACCCCTCATTCTACGCATCATTCCACACACCATTCCAAACACCTTTCCACACCTCATTCCACACATCATTCCACACATCATTCCACACATCATTCCACCCCCCATTTCACACCTAATTCAACACATCATTCCACACATCATTCCAATCATCATTCCACACATCAATTCAAACCTCATTCCACACATCATTCCACACATCATTCCACACACCATTCCACATTTCATTCCACAAATCATTACACACCTCATTCCAGACATCATTCCAGACATCATTCCTCACACCATCGAACACATCATACCACACCCACACATCATTCCATACCTCATACCACACATCATTCCACACATCATTCCACTCATCATTCCAAACATCATTCCACAATTTATTCCACACATCAATCCACACATCCTTCCATGCATCATTCCACGCATCAATCCACGCATCATTCCACACCTCATTCCACACTTCATTCAACACATGATTCCACACATCATTCCACACCTCATTCCACACATCATTCCACACCTCATTTTAAACAGCTTTCCACTATTTATTCCACAAATCAATCCACACATCCTTCCACACATCATTCCAATCATCATTCCACACATCAATTCACACCTCATTCCACACGTCATTCCACACATCATTCCCCACACCATTCCACATATCATTCCACACATCATTCCACACCTCATTCCAGACATCATTCCACAATTTATTCCACACATCAATCCACACATCCTTCCATGCATTATTTCACGCATCATTCCACGCATCATTCCACACCTCATTCCACACCTCATTCAACACATGATTCCACACATCATTCCACACCTCATTCCACATATCTTTCCACACATCATTCCACACCTCATTTTAAACATCATTCGACTATTTATTCCACACATCAATCCACACATCCTTCCACGCATCATTCCACACATCATTCCAAACATCATTCCACACATCATTCCAAACCTCATTCTACACATTATTCCACACATCATTACACCCATCATTCCACACATCATTCCACACATCATTCCAAATATCGTTCCTCACTTCATTCCATAAAACATTCCAAACCTCATTCCACACCTCATACCACACCTCATTCCACACATCATTCCAAACATCATTCCATACATCATTCCACACATCATTCCACATTTCATTCCACATATCATTCCACACATCTTTCTAGACATCATTCCACATATCATTCCACACATCATTCCACACATCATTCTACACATCATTCCACACATCATTCCTCCCATCATTCCACACATCATTCCACACCTCATTCCACACATCATTCCAAATCTCATTCCAAACATCATTACACACATCATTCCACACATCATTCCACACATCATTCCACACATCATTCCACACATCCTTCCACACATCATTCCACACATCATTCCACACATCATTCTATACATCATTCCACTGATCATTCCACACCACATTCCAAACATCATTCCAAATCTCATTCCAATCATCATT
Source organism: Pristiophorus japonicus (assembly GCF_044704955.1). Classification (NCBI taxonomy): domain Eukaryota; kingdom Metazoa; phylum Chordata; class Chondrichthyes; family Pristiophoridae; genus Pristiophorus; species Pristiophorus japonicus. Next base: position 1,431,838 of record NW_027254846.1, on the reverse strand, counting down.
ACACACATCATTCAACACATCATTCGACACATCATTCCACACATCATACCACGCATCATTCCACACCTCATTATAAACATCATTCTACTATTTATTACACACATCATGCCACATCTCATTCCAAACCTCATTCCACACATCATTCCACACATCATTCCTCACATCATTCCATACATAATTCCAAAACTTATTCCAAACATCATTCGACACATCATTCCACACATCATTCCACAATTCATTCCACCCTTCATTCCACACATCATTCCACACCACTTTTCACACCTCATGACACACATCATTCCAAACATCATTCGACACATCAATTCACACCTCATTCTAAACATCATTCCACACATCAATCCACACATCATTCCACAACTCATCCCACACATCATTCCACACATCATTCCACACATAATTTCACACATCATTACACACGTCAATCCACACGTCATTCCACAGATAATTCCATACATAATTACACACATCATTCTACACATCATTCCACACATCAATCCACACATCATTCCACAATTCATTACAAACATCATCCACACAACATTCGTTGCATCATTCCACGCATCATTCCACACGTCATTCCACACGTCATTCCACACCTCATTCCACACCTCCTTCCATACATCATTCCACACAGCATTTCACACATCATTCCACACATCATTCCACTCATCATTCCAAACCTCATTTCACACATTATTCCAAACATCATTCCACACGTCATTCTACACATCATTCCACACATCATTCCACACATCATTCCACACCTCATTCCACACATCATTCCACACATCATTCCACCCACTATTCCACACCTCATTCTACACGACATTCCACACATCATTCCAAACATCATTCCACACATCATTCCACAAATCATTCCACACATCATTCCACACCTCATTCCAAACATGATTCCACACATCATTCCACACATCCTTCCACCCAGCATTCCACACCTCATTCTACACGTCATTCCACACATCATTCCACATCTCATTCCACACCTCATTCCATACATCATTCCAAACCTCATTCCACACGTCATTCTACACATCATTCTAAACCTCATTTCTCACATTTATCCACACATCATTCCACACATCATTCTACACATTATTCCACACATCATTTCACACATCATTCCACACCTCATTCCACACATCATTCCACACTTCATTCCATCCAACATTCCACACCTCATTCGAAACGTCATTCCACACATCATTCCAAACATCATTCCACACATCATTCCACACATCATTCCACACATCTTTCCAGAAATCATTCCACACATCATTCCACACATCATTCCACACATCATTCCAGACCTCATTCCACACATCATTCCACCCCTCATTCTACGCATCATTCCACACACCGGTCCAAACATCTTTCCACACCTTATTCCACACATCATTCCACACATCATTCCACACATCATTCCACCCACCATTCCACACCTAATTCCACACATCATTCCACACATCATTCCAATCATCATTCCACACATCAATTCACACCTCATTCCACACATCATTCCACACATCATTCCACACACCATTCCACATATCATTCCACACATAATTCCACACATCATTCCACACATCATTCCACACGTCATTAGACACATCATTCCACACATCATTCCATACTTCATACCACTGATCATTCGACACCACATTCCAAACATCATTCCATACATCATTCCACACATCATTCCACACATCATTCCACACGTCATTCCATGCATCATTCCACGCATCATTGCAAAACTCATTCCACACATCATTACACGCCTCATTCCACACATCATTCCACACACCATTCCACACTTCATTCCACACATCATCCACACATCATTCCACATATTATTCCACACATCATTCCACACATCATTCCACACGTCATTCCACAAATCATTCCACACATCATTCCACACCTCATTCCATACATAATTCCAAAACTTATTCCAAACATCATTCGACACATCATTCCACACATCATTCCACAATTCATTCCACCCTTCATTCCACACATCATTCCACACCACTTTTCACACCTCATGACACACATCATTCCAAACATCATTCGACACATCAATTCACACCTCATTCTAAACATCATTCCACACATCAATCCACACATCATTCCACAACTCATCCCACACATCATTCCACACATCATTCCACACATAATTTCACACATCATTACACACGTCAATCCACACGTCATTCCACAGATAATTCCATACATAATTACACACATCATTCTACACATCATTCCACACATCAATCCACACATCATTCCACAATTCATTACAAACATCATCCACACAACATTCGTTGCATCATTCCACGCATCATTCCACACGTCATTCCACACGTCATTCCACACCTCATTCCACACCTCCTTCCATACATCATTCCACACAGCATTTCACACATCATTCCACACATCATTCCACTCATCATTCCAAACCTCATTTCACACATTATTCCAAACATCATTCCACACGTCATTCTACACATCATTCCACACATCATTCCACACATCATTCCACACCTCATTCCACACATCATTCCACACATCATTCCACCCACTATTCCACACCTCATTCTACACGACATTCCACACATGATTCCAAACATCATTCCACACATCATTCCACAAATCATTCCACACATCATTCCACACCTCATTCCAAACATGATTCCACACATCATTCCACACATCCTTCCACCCAGCATTCCACACCTCATTCTACACGTCATTCCACACATCATTCCACATCTCTTTCCACACCTCATTCCATACATCATTCCAAACCTCATTCCACACGTCATTCTACACATCATTCTAAATCTCATTTCTCACATTTATCCACACATCATTCCACACGTCATTCTACACATCATTCCACACATCATTTCACACATCATTCCACACCTCATTCCACACATCATTCCACACTTCATTCCATCCAACATTCCACACCTCATTCGAAACGTCATTCCACACATCATTCCAAACATCATTGCACACATCATTCCACACATCATTCCACACATCTTTCCAGAAATCATTCCACACATCATTCCACACATCATTCCACACATCATTCCAGACCTCATTCCACACATCATTCCACACATCATTCCACACATCATTCCACCCACCATTCCACACCTAATTCCACACATCATTCCACACATCATTCCAATCATCATTCCACACATCAATTCACACCTCATTCCACACATCATTCCACACATCATTCCACACACCATTCCACATATCATTCCACACATAATTCCACACATCATTCCACACATCATTCCACACGTCATTAGACACATCATTCCACACATCATTCCATACTTCATTCCACTGGTCATTCGACACCACATTCCAAACATCATTCCATACATCATTCCACACATCATTCCACACATCATTCCACACGTCATTCCATGCATCATTCCACGCATCATTGCAAAACTCATTCCACACATCATTACACGCCTCATTCCACACATCATTCCACACACCATTCCACACTTCATTCCACACATCATCCACACATCATTCCACATATTATTCCACACATCATTCCACACATCATTCCACACGTCATTCCACAAATCATTCCACACATCATTCCACACCTCATTCTAAACATCATTCCACACCTCATTCCACACATCATTCCACACCTCATTTTAAACAGCTTTCCACTATTTATTCCACACATCAATCCACACATCCTTCCACACATCATTCCAATCATCATTCCACACATCAATTCTCACCTCATTCCACACATCATTCCACACATCATTCCCCACACCATTCCACATATCATTCCACACATCATTCCACACCTCATTCCAGACATCATTCCACATTTTATTCCACACATCAATACACATCCTTCCATGCATCATTTCACGCATCATTCCACGCATCATTCCACACCTCATTCCACACCTCATTCAACACATGCTTCCACACATCATTCCACACCTCATTCCACATATCTTTCCACACATCATTCCACACCTCATTTTAAACATCATTCCACTATTTATTCCACACATCAATCCACACATCCTTCCACGCATCATTCGACACATCATTCCAAACATCATTCCACACATCATTCCAAACCTCATTCTACACATTATTCCACACATCATTACACCCATCATTCTACACATCATTCCACACATCATTCCACATAACATTCCTCACTTCATTCCATACAACATTCCAAACCTCATTCCACACCTCATACCACACATTATTCCACACATCATTCCACTCATCATTCCAAACATCATTCCACAATTTATTCCACACATCAATCCACACACCCTTCCATGCATCATTCCACGCATCATTCCACGCATCATTCCACACCTCATTCCACACCTCATTCAACACATGATTCCACACATCATTCCACAGCTCATTCCACACAACACTCCACACCTCATTCCACACACCAGTCCACATATCATTCCACACATCATTCCACACATCATTCGGGACATCATTCCACACATCATTCCCACATCATTCCACACCTCATTTTAAACATCATTCCACACACCATTCCACAATTCATTCCACACATCATTCCACGCAACATTCTAAGCATCATTCCACACATCATTCCATACATCATTCCACACATCATTCCACATTTCATTCCACACATCATTCCACACATCTTTCTAGACATCATTCCACATATCATTCCACACATCATTCCACACATCATTCAAAATTTCATTCCAAACATCATTCCACACATCATTCCACACATCATTCCACACATCATTCCACACGTCATTCCACACATCTTTCCACACATCATTCCATACTTCATTCCACTGATCATTCGACACCACATTCCAAACATCATTCCATACATCATTCCGCACATCATTCCACACATCATTCCACACGTCATTCCATGCATCATTCCACGCATCATTCCAAACCTCATTCCACACATCATTACACGCCTCATTCCACACATCATTCCACACACCATTCCACACTTCATTCCACACATCATCCACACATCATTCCACACATCATTCCACACCTCATTCCACAAATCATTCCACACATCATTCCACACCTCATTCTAAACATCATTCCACACCTCATTCCACACATCATTCCACACGTTGTTCCACAAATCCTTCCACACATCATTAAACATCTCATTCTAAACATAATTCCACACATCATCCCACACAGAATATACTCTTCATTCCACACAGCGTTCCACAATTCATTCCACACGTCAATCCACAAATCATTCCACACATCATTCCACACCTCATTCCGCACATCATTCCAGACTTCATTCCACACATCATTCCACCACATCTTTCCACACATCCTTCCACATATAATTTGACACATCATTCCACACATCATTCCACACATCATTCCACACATCATTCCACACATCATTCCACACCTCATTCCACACATCATTCCAAACCGCATTCCAAACATCATTCCACACATCATTCCACCACATCATTCCATATATCATTACACACATCATTCCACAACTCATTCCACACATCATTCCACAACTCATTCCACACATCATTCAACAACTCATTTCATACATCATTCCACACATCATTCCAAACATCATTCCACACGACATTCCACACATCATTCCAAACATCATTCCACACGTCATTCCTCACATCATTTCAAACATCATTCCACATATCATTCCACACATCATTCCAGGCATTATTCCACAACTCATTCCACCAGTCATTCCACACATCATTCCACACATCGTTCCAAACATCATTCCACACATCATTCCAATCCTCATTCCAAACATTATTCCAAGCATCATTCCACACAACATTCCACACATCATTCCACACGCTATTCCACACATGGTTTCAAATCTCATTCGATACATTATTCCACATATAATTCCACACCTCATTCAACACATCATTCCACACATCATTTCAAACATCATTCCACACATCATTCCACACCTCATTCCACACATCATTCCACACCTCATTCCACACCTCATTCCACACATCATCCACACATCATTCCACATATTATTCCACACATCATTCCACACATCATTCCACACCTCATTCCACAAATCATTCCACACATCATTGCACACATCATTCTAAACATCATTCCACACATCATTCCATACATCATTCCACACATCATTCCACACATCATTCCACAATTTATTCCACACGTCATTCCACGCATCATTCCACTTATCATTCCACATATCATTCCACACATCATTCCAAACCTCATTCCACAACTCATTCAACCCGTCATTCCAAACATCATTCCACACACCATTCCAAACTTCATTCCACACATCATTCCAATCCTGATTCCACACATTATTCCACACATCATTCCACACCACATTCCAAACATCATTCCACACATCATTCCACACATCATTCCACACATCATTTCAAACATCATTCCACACATCATTTCACACATCATTCCACACATCATTCCACACCACATTCCAAACATCATTGCACACATCATTCTACATATTATTCCACACATCATTCCATACATCATTCCACATATCATTCCACACATCATTCCACACATCATTCCACACATCATTTCACACCTCATTCTAAACATAATTTCGCTCATCATCCAGACATCATTATACTCATTATTCCAGACATCATTCCTCAATTCATTCCACACATCATTCCACGCATCATTCCACATATCATTCCACATATCATTCAACACATCATTCCATACCTCATTCCACAAATCATTGCAAAAATCATCGCACGCATCATTCAAATTATCATTACAAACCTCATTCCACACATCCTTCCACACCCCATTCCACATATCATTCCACACATCATTCCACACCTCATTCCAGACATCATTCCAGACATCATTCCTCACACCATCGAACACATAACACACATCATTCCGCACATCATTCCACACCTCAATTCACACATCATTCCACACATCATTCCACACATCATTCCACACATTTCTCCACACCTCATTCCGCACATCATTCCACACCTCATTTCGCACATCATTCCACAAATTATTCCAAACATCATACCTCACATCATCCCACACATCATTCCACACATCATTCCACACATCATCCCACACATCATTCCACATATCATTCCACACCTCAATCCATACATCATTCCACACATCATTCCACACTTCATTCCACATATCATTCCACACATCATTCCACACATCATACCACACATTATTCCACACATCATTCCACACCTCATTCCACATATCATTCCACACATCATTCCGCACCTCATTTAAAACATCATTCCACACATCATTCCACACATCATTCCACACATGATTCCATGCATCATTCTACGCATCATTTCACACATCATTCCACACATCATTCCACACAGCATTCCAGACACCATTCCACACATCATTTCACACATCTTTCCACGCATCATTCTAAGCATCATTCCACAAATCATTCCATACATCATTCCACACATCATTCCATACATCAGTCCACACATCATTCCAAACATCATTCCACACATCATTCTACACGTCATTCCACACATCATTCCACAGCTCATTCCACACATCATTCCAAACCTCATTCCACAACTCATTCCACCCGTCATTCCACACATCATTACACACATCATTTTAAACATCATTCCATACATCATTTCACACATCATTCCACACATCATTCCACACTTCATTCCACACATCATTCCACACATCATTCCACATATTATTCCACACATCATTCCACATATTATTCCACACAGCATTCCACACATCATTCCACACATCATTCCAAACATCATTCCGCACATCATCCAGACATCATTACACTCATTATTCCACACATCATTCCTCAATTCATTCCACACATCTTTCCACGCATCATTCCACACATCATTCCAAGCATCATTCCACATATCATTCCACACATCATTCCCCACCTCATTCCACACATCATTCCACATATCATTCCACACATCATTACATACCTCATTCCACAAATTATTCCACAAATCATCGCACACATCATTCTACTTAACATTACAAACCTCATTCCACACATCCTTCCACACATCATTCCACACATCATTCCACACATCATTCCACACATCATTCCACACATCATTCCACACATCATTCCACACGTCATTCCATGCATCATTCCACACATCATTGCACGCATCATTCCACACATCATTCCACACATCATTCCGCACATCATTCCACAGCGCATTCCAAAATTATTCCACAACTCATTCCACACGTCATTCCACACGTCATTCAACATATCATTCCACACATCATTCCAAACCTCATGTCACTATCATTCCAGAAGTCATTCCACACATCATTCCACACATCATTCCACACATCATTCCAGACATCATAACACACATCAATCCAAACCTCATTCCACACGTCATTCCACACATCATTCCACCACATCATTCCACAAATCATTGCACACATCATTCCACGCATCGTTCCACAACACATTCCACCCGTCATTCTACACATCATTCCACACATCATTCCAAACTTCATTCCAAACCTCATTCTACACATCATTCCACACACCATTCCACACATCATTGCACACCTCATTCCACACATCATTCCGCACATCATTCCACACATCATTCCACACATCATTCCACACATCATCCCACACATCATTCCACATATCATTCCACACCTCAATCCATACATCATTCCACACATCATTCCACACTTCATTCCACATATCATTCCACACATCATTCCACACATCATACCACACATTATTCCACACATCATTCCACACCTAATTCCACATATCATTCCACACATCATTCCGCACCTCATTTTAAACATCATTCCACACATCATTCCACACATCATTCCACACATGATTCCATGCATAATTCTACGCATCATTTCACACATCATACCACACATCATTCCACACAGCATTCCAGACACCATTCCACACATCATTCCACACATCATTCCACACATCATTCCACAACTCATTCCACACACCAGTCCACACATCATTCCGCACATCATTCCACACATCATTCCATACATCATTCCACACATCATTCCACGCATCATTCCACACATCATTCCACACATCTTTCCACACCTCATTCCGCACATCATTCCACACCTCATTTCGCACATCATTCCACACATTATTCCAAACATCATACCTCACATCATCCCACACATCATTCCAGATATCATTCCACACCTCAATCCATACATCATTCCACACATCATTCCACACATCATTCCACACATCATTCCACACATCATTCCACACATCATACCATACATCATTCCACACATCATTCCACACACCATTCCACAATTCATTTCACACATCTTTCCACGCATCATTCTAAGCATCATTCCACAAATCATTCCATACATCATTCCACACATCATTCCATACATCATTCCACACATCATTCTACACGTCATTCCACACATCATTCCACAGCTCATTCCACACATCATTCCAAACCTAATTCCACAACTCATTCCACCCGTCATTCCACACATCATTCCACACATCATTTTAAACATCATTCCATACATCATTTCACACATCATTCCACACATCATTCCACACTTCATTCCACACATCATTCCACACATCATTCCACATATTATTCCACACAGTATTCCACACATCATTCCACACATCATTCTAAACATCATTCCGCACATCATCCAGACATCATTACACTCATTATTCCACACATCATTCCTCAATTCATTCCACACATCTTTCCACGCATCATTCCACACATCATTCCAAGCATCATTCCACATATCATTCCACACATCATTCCCCACCTCATTCCACACATCATTCCACATATCATTCCACACATCATTACATACCTCTTTCCACAAATTATTCCACAAATCATCGCACACATCATTCTACTTAACATTACAAACCTCATTCCACACATCATTCCACACATCATTCCACACATCATTCCACACATCATTCCACATATCATTCCACAAATCATTCCACACATTTTTCCACACCTCATTCTAAAAATCATTCCACACATCATTCCACACATCAATCCACTCATCATTCCACACATCATTCCACACCTCATTCCACACATCATTCCACACATCATTCCACATACCATTCCACACACCATTCCAAACCTCATTCCACACATCATTCCACAACTCATTCCACACGTCATTCCACTTATTATTCCACATATCATTCCACACACCATTCCAAACCTCATTCCACACATCATTCCACACATCATTCCACACAACATTCCACACATCATTCTACACATCATTCCACCCATCATTCCACCCATCATTCCACACATCATTCCACACCTCATTCCACACAACATTCCAAACCTCATTCCAAACATCATTGCACACATCATTCCACACATCATTCCACACATCATTCCACACATCATTCTGCACATCATTCCACCCATCATTCCACCCATCATTCCACACATCATTCCACACCTCATTCCACACATCATTCCAAACCTCATTCCAAACATCATTACACACATCATTCCACACATCATTCCACACATCATTCCACACATCATTGCACACAACGTTCCACACATCATTCCAGACATCATTCTACACATCATTCCACACATCATTCCACACATCATTCCACACATCATTCCACATATCATTCCACACATCATTCCAAACATCATACCTCACATCATCCCACACATCATTCCACATATCATTCCACACCTCAATCCATACATCATTCCACACATCATTCCACACATCATTCCACATATCATTCCACAAATCATTCCACACATTTTTCCACACCTCATTCTAAAAATCATTCCACACTTCATTCCACACATCAATCCACTCATCATTCCACACATCATTCCACACCTCATTCCACACATCATTCCACACATCATTCCACATACCATTCCACACACCATTCCAAACCTCATTCCACACATCATTCCACAACTCATTCCACACGTCATTCCACTTATTATTCCACATATCATTCCACACACCATTCCAAACCTCATTCCACACATCATTCCACACATCATTCCAAACGGCATTCGACACATCATTCCACACATCATTCCAAACTTCATTCCAAACCTCATTCTACACATCATTCCACACACCATTCCACACATCATTGCACACCTCATTCCACACATCATTCCGCACATCATTCCACACATCATTCCACACATCATTCCACACATCATTCCACACATCAGTCCACACATCATTCCACACATCATTCCACACCTCATTCCGCACATCATTCCACACCTCAGTCCGCACATCATTCCACACATCATTCCAAACATCATACCTCACATCATCCCACACATCATTCCACATATCATTCCACACCTCAATCCATACATCATTCCACACATCATTCCACACATCATTCCACACATCATTCCACACATCATTCCACACCTCATTCCACATATCATTCCACACATCATTCCACACCTCATTTTAAACATCATTCCACACATCATTCCACACAACATTCCAGACACCATTCCACACATCATTCCACACATCATTCCACAACTCATTCCACACACCAGTCCACACATCATTCCACACATCATTCCACACATCATTCCAGACATCATTCCACACATCATTCCATACGTCATTCCACTCATTTTTCCACACCTCATTCCACACCTCATTCCACACATCATTCCACACCTCATTCCACAAATCATTCCCACATCATTCCACACCTCATTTTAAACATCATTCCACACACCATTCCACAATTCATTTCACACATCTTTCCACGCATCATTCTAAGCATCATTCCACAAATCATTCCATACATCATTCCACACATCATTCCATACATCATTCCACACATCATTCCACACATCATTCCACACATCATTCTACACATCATTCCACACATCATTCCACACAACATTCCACACATCATTCAACACATCATTCCACCCATCATTCCACCCATCATTCCACACGTCATTCCACACCTCATTCCACACATCATTCCAAACCTCATTCCAAACATCATTGCACACATCATTCCACACATCATTCCACACATCATTCCACACATCATTCTACACATCATTCCACCCATCATTCCACCCATCATTCCACACATCATTCCACACCTCATTCCACACATCATTCCAAACCTCATTCCAAACATCATTACACACATCATTCCACACATCATTCCACACATCATTCCACACATCATTGCACACAACGTTCCACACATCATTCCAGACATCATTCTACACATCATTCCACACATCATTCCACACATCATTCCACACGTCATTCCATGCATCACTCCACACGTCATTCCACACACCATTCCACCCATCATTCCACACATCATTCCACACCTCATTCCACACATCATTCCAAACCTCATTCCAAATATCATTACACACATCATTCCACACATCATTGCACACAACATTCCACACATCATTCCACACATCATTCCACACATCATTCCACACGTCATTCCACACGTCATCCCACTCCTCATTCCTCCCATCATTCCACACATCATTCCACACATCATTCCACTCATCATTCCTCACATCATTCCACACATCATTCCACACATCATTCCACACATCATTCCACACATCATTCCACACGTCAATCCACTCATCATTCCACACATCATTCCCCTCATCATTCCTCACATTATTCCTCACATCATTCCACACATCATTCCACACATCATTCCACACATCATTCCACTCATCATTCCTCACATCATTCCACACATCATTCCACACATCATTCCACACGTCATTCCACACATCATTCCACTCATCATTCCTCACATCATTCCACACATCATTCCACTCATCATTCCTCACATCATTCCACACATTATTCCTCACATCATTCCTCACATCATTCCACACATCATTCCACACATCATTCCACTCATCATTCCTCACATCATTCCACACATCATTCCACTCATCATTCCTCACATCATTCCACACATCATTCCACACATCATTCCACACATCATTCCACACATCATTTTCACGTCATTCCATGCATCATTCCACACGTCATTCCACACATCATTCCTCACATCATTCCACACATCATTCCACACATCATTCCACACGTCATTCCATGCATCATTCCACACATCATTCCACACATCATTCCACACACCATTGAACCAGCGGTACTAAATTAGTTGAAACATTTCTCATGTCTTTCCGTAAAAATTTGGCACAACTAAGTGAACGCCTTTGTCATTGATGCTTGATCTACAATTCTAGTTTTCAAATCGTGTGTTCAACCGCCAGTTACTTGTCGAAATCAGCAGAGGAGAAATCAGTTTTCTTGTCTAATGATGCCTTTGCCTGCAAAATGTGTGTTGTATTTTTCCGTGCAATATTAATTCAGCAGGTTGAATATGAGAAACGCCTTTTGGAATGCAGGCACTGCATGTTTTGCACTCAACAAAACGTTACATTTTGTTGTTATGCCAGGCATTTTACATTAATGCATTGTATTGCGAACTCACCATTTCCCCGAAACGTATGAGAAATGTTTCAACCGATACATTGCATCGTTGGTTTGATGGTGTAATGGTATAATGGTGAGCACTCTGGAATTTGAATTCAGCGATCCGAGTTCAATTCATGGTAAAAGCTCAATTTTTGTTGTACCAGCTGCTGCAAATTTGGGACAACCAAGTGAAATCCACCTGGTGCTGGTGTGCAGTTTTGATACCTTTGTTATTAAAGCTTGATCTACAAGTCTAGTTTTCAAATCGTGTGTTTAACCGGCAGTTACCTGTTACAAATCTGCGTAGGTGAAATCAATTTGTTGTCCAACAGAATTTCCTTCCTGATAAGGATATCCTTCAGTTCCTCCTTCTCACTGGACCTTCGGACCCGTAGTACATCGGGAAGGTTATTTGTGTCTTCCTTTGAGAAGACAGAACCAAAGTACTTGTTCAATTTGTGTGCCATTTCTTTGTTCCCCATTATAAATTCACGCGAATCCAACGGCAAGAAACCAACGTTTGTCTTCACTAATCTTTTTCTCTTGACATATCTATAGAAGCTTCTGCAGTCTTTTTTGTTGTTTCCGGCAAGCTTCCACTCGTACTTTATTTTCCCCCTCTTAATTAAACCCTTTGTCCTCCTCTGCTTCATTATAAATTTCTTCCACTCCTCCGGCTTCCTACTTTATCTGGGTAATTTGTATGCCTCTTCCTTCGATTGAACACTATCCTTAATTTCCCTTGTTAGCCACGGTTGAGCGACCTTACTCGTTTTATTTTTACTGCAGAAGGGATGTACATTTGTTGAAGATCGTCCATATGATCTTGGCAATAGGTTTGCCATTGCATATCCACCGCCAACCCTTTAAGTATCATTTACCAATCTAATCTAGCTACTTCGCGCCTCATAACATCACTCTCACCCAAGGTGCCTCGCACATTATTGCGTATTAGTCGCTTCTCATTACACATCACCCAGTCCATGATGGCCAGCTCTTGGGTGGTTCCTCGAAATATTGGTCTCGAAATCTATCCCAAATACATTCCAGGAAATCCTCCTCCAACGCATTGCTCATCCACCATATTACACATCCATCATATTACACATCCATCAGATTACACATCCATCCTATTACACATGCAAACGCTTACACATCCATCATATTACACATCCATCCTGTTACACATCCATCATATTACACATCCTTCCTGTTATAAATCAATCATATTATGCATACATCACATTACACAAACATCCTATTGCAAATCCATCGTCTTAACATCCAACATATTACACATTCATCATATTACAGATTCATCATATTACACATCTATCCTATTACACATCCATCCTAATACACATCCATCATATCACACAACCATCATATTATACATCAATCATATTACACATCCATCATATTACACATCAATCATATTACACATCCATATTATTACACATCCATCATATTATACATCCATCATATTACACATCAATCATATTACACATCCATCCTATTATACATCCATCCTATTACACATCCATCATATTACACATCCGTCCTATTCTACATCCATTATATTAAACATCCATCCTTTTATACATCCATCCTATTACACATCCATCCCATTACACATCCGTAATATTACACATCTATCATATTAAATATCCATCTTATTGCACATCCATCATATTACACATCCATCCTATTACACTTACCTCCGATTACACACCCATCGTATTTCACATTCATCATATTACACATCGACCCTATTACACATCCATCATGTTACGCATTCATACTATTACACATCCATCCTATTACGCATCCATCATATTAAACATCCATCATATTGCACATCCTTCCTATTACACATCCATCATTATACACATCCGTATTTTTATACATTCATCCTATTACACATTCATCCTATTACACCTCCATCATATTACACATCCATCCTATTACACATCCATCATATTACACATCTAGCCTATTACACATCCATCATATTACACATCAGTTAAATTACACAACAATCCTATTATATATCTATCCTATTATACATCCATCCTATTACACATCCATCATACTACACATCCATCCTGTTACATATCCATCATATTACACATAAATCAGAATACACATCCCTCCTATTACACATCCATCCAATTACACATCCATCATATTACACACCTATTATATTACAAATCCATTATATTACACATCCATCCATATCAACATCCATCCTATCACACATCCATCAATATCAACATCCATTCTATTGCACATCCAACCTATTACACATTCATCATATTGCACATCCATCCTGTTATACATCCATCCTATTACACATCCATCCTATTACACATCCATCATATTACACATCATTCAGAATACACATCCATCCTATTACACATCCATCATATTACACATCTGTCCATTATACTTCCATCATATGACAAATCTATCGTATTACGTATCCATCATATTACACAACGATCATATTACACATCTATCCTATTACACGTCCATCATGTTAACCATTCATCCTATTGCACCTCCATCATATTACACATCCATCATATTACACATCAATCATACCACACATCCATCATATTACACATCCACCATATTACACAACCATCCTATGATACATCCATCCTATTACACATCCATCCTATTACACATATAACCTATTACACATCCATCATATTACACAACCATCATATTACACATCAATCTTATTACACAACCATCCTATTACACATCCAACCTATTACGCATCCATCATATTGCACATCCATCGTAGTATACATCCATCCTATTACACATCCATCATATTACATATCCATCCTATTACACATCCATCATATTACACATCAATCATATTATACATCCATCATATTACACATCCATCCTATTACACATCCATCATATTACACATCCATCCTATTACAAATCCATCATATTTCATATCCATCCTATTACGCATACATCATATTACACATCCTTCCTATTATACTTCCATCATATTACTCATCCATCGTTTTACGCATCCATCATATTGCACATCGATCATATTACACATCTATCCTATTACACATCCACCATGTTCCACATCCATCATATTATACATCCATAATTTTAGACATCAATCAGTTTACACATCCATCCTATTACACATCCATCCTGTTGCACATCCAACCTATTACACATCCATCATATTGCACATCCATCATATTACACATCAATCATATTACACATCCATTTTATTACACATCCATCCAATAACACACCTATCACATTACACATCCAGCCTATTACACATTCATCATATCATATATCAATCCTATTACACATCCATCCTATTGTGCATCCATCATATTGCTCAGCCATCATATTACACATCCTTCATATTACATATCCATCCTATTATGCATCCACCCTATTACACATCCATCCTATTTCACCTCCAACCTAATACACAATCATCATATAGCACATCCATCCTGTTATACATCCATCCTATTACACAACCATCCTATTACAGACCCGTCATATTACACGTCACTCATATTACACATCCATTCTGTTACACATCCATCCTCTTACACATCCATAATATTACACTTCTATCATATTACATATCGATCTTATTGCACATCCATCATATTACACATCCATCCTATTACACTTACATCCTATTACACATCTGTCCCATTATACTTCCATCATATGACAAATCTATCGTATTACGTATCCATCATATTACACAACGATCCTATTACACATCTATCCTATTACACGTCCATCATGTTAACCATTCATCCTATTGCACCTCCATCATATTACACATCCATCATATTACACATCAATCATACTACACATCCATCATATTACACATCCATCATATTACACAACCATCCTATGGTACATCCATCCTATTACACATCCATCCTATTACATATCTAACCTATTACACATCCATCATATTGCACATCCATCCTATTGTACATCCATCCTATTACACTTCCATATTTTACACATCCATCCTATTAAACATCCATCATATTACACATCAATCAGATTGCACATCCATCCTATTACACAACCATCATATTACACATCAATCTTATTACACATCCATCCTATTACACATCCATCATATTACACATCCATCCTATTACACATCCATCATATTACACATCCATCCTATTACAAATCCATCATATTTCATATCCATCCTATTACACATCCATCATATTACACATCCTTCCGATTATACTTCCATCATATTACTCATCCATCGTATTACGCATCCATCATATTACAGATCCATCCTGTTACACATCCAACCTATTACACATCCATCATATTGCACATCCATCATATTACACATCAATCATATTACACATCAATCTTATTACACATCCATCCAATTACACACCTATCACATTACACGTCCAGCCTATTACACATTCATCATATCATATATCAATCCTATTACAATCCATCCTATTGTGCATCCATCATATTGCTCAACCATCATATTAGACATCCTTCATATTACATATCCATCCTATTATACATCCATCCTATACACATCCATCCTATTTCACCTCCAACCTATTACACAATCATCATATAGCACATCCATCCTGTTATACATCCATCCTATTACACAACCATCCTATTACAGACCCATCATATTACACGTCACTCATATTACACATCAATTCTGTTACACATCCATCCTTACACATCCATAATATTACACATCTATCATATTACATATCGATCTTATTGCACATCCATCATATTACACATCCATCCTATTACACTTACAACCGATTTCACACCGATCGTATTTCACATTAATCATATTACACATCGATCATATTACACATCTATCCTTTTACACATCCATCCTGTTACACATTCATACTATTACACATCCATCATATTACACATCCATCATATTACACATCCATCATATTACACATACGTCCTATTATACATTCATCTTATTACACATCCATCCTATTACACATCCATCCTATTACACATCTGTCCCATTATACTTCCATCATATGACAAATCTATCGTATTACGTATCCATCATATTACACAACGATCATATTACACATCTATCCTATTACACATCCATCACGTTAACCATTCATCCTATTGCACCTCGATCATGTTACACATCCATCATATTACACATCAATCATACGACACATCCATCATATTACACATCCATCATATTACACAACCATCCTATGATGCATCCATCCTATTACACATCCATCCTATTACACATCTAACCTATTACACATCCATCATATTGCACATCCATCCTATTGTACATCCATCCTATTACACTTCCATATTTTACACATCCATCCTATTAAACATCCATCATATTACACATCAATCAGATTACACATAAATCTTATTACACATCCATCCTATTACACATCTAACCTATTACACATCCATCATATTGCACATCCATCCTATTGTACATCCATCCTATTACACTTCCATATTTTACACATCCATCCTATTAAACATCCATCATATTACACATCAATCAGATTACACATAAATCTTATTACACATCCATCCTATTACACATCCAACCTATTACACATCCATCATATTGCACATCCATCGTATTATACATCCATCCTATTACACATCCATCATATTACATATCCATTCTATTACACATCCATCCTATTACACATCCATCATATTACACAACCTTCCTATTATACTTCCATCATATTACTCATCCATCGTATTATGCATCCATCATATTACACATCGATCATATTACACATCTTTCCTATTACACATCCATCATGTTCCACATCCATCATATTACACATCCATCATTTTAGACATCAATCAGTTTACACATCCATCCTATTACACATCCATCCTGTTACACATCCAACCTATTACACATCCATCATATTGCACATCCATCATATTACACATCAATCATATTACACATCCATCTTATTACACATCCATCCAATTACACACCTATCACATTACACATCCAGCATATTACACATTCATCATATCATATATCAATCCTATTACACATCCATCCTATTGTGCATCCATCATATTGCTCAGCCATCATATTACACATCCTTCATATTACATATCCATCCTATTATACATCCATCCTATTACACATCCATCCTATTTCACCTCCAACCTAATACACAATCATCATATAGCACATCCATCCTGTTATACATCCATCCTATTACACAACCATCCTATTACAGACCGGTCACATTACACATCACTCATATTACACATCCATTCTGTTACACATCCATCCTCTTACACATCCATAATATTACACATCTATCATATTACATATCGATCTTATTGCACATCCATCATATTACACATCCATCATATTACACTTACATCCGATTACACACCCATCGTATTTCACATTCATCATATTACACATCGATCATATTACACATCCATCATATTACACATCCATCATATTACACATTCATCTTATTACACATCCATCCTATTAGACATCCATCTATTACACCTCCATCATATTAGAAATCCATCATATGACATATCCATCCTATTAGTAATACTTCATATCACCCATTCATCCTATTAAACATCCATCCTATTACACATCCATCATATTACACATCAATCTTATTACACATCAATCCTGTTACACATTCATACTATTACACATCCATCATATTACACATCCATCATATTACACATCCATCATATTACACATACGTTCTATTATACATTCATCTTATTACACATCCATCCTATTACACATCCATCCTATTACACCTCCATCATATTAGACATCCATCATATAACATATCCATCCTGTTAGTCATGCTTCATATTACACATCCATCCTATTAAACATCCATCCTATTACACATCCATCATATTACACATCCATCATATTACACCTACATCCTATTACACATCCATCATATTACACATCAATCATATTACACATCCAACCGATTACACATCTATCATATTACACATCCATCCATTTGGGACAACCAAGTGAAAGGCACCTGTTTCTGGTGAGCCGTTTTTTTTGCCTTTGTCATTGATGCTTGACCGACAAGTCTCGTTTTCAAATCGTGTGTTCAACTGGCAGTTACCTGTTATAAATCAGCGAAGGAGAAATCAGTTTGTTGTCTAATGATGCCTTTGCCTACCCAATGTGTGCTGTAATTATCTGTGCAATATGCTTTCAGCAGGATGAATAAAAGCAACGCCTTTTTAAATGCAGGCACTGTATGTTTTGCACTCAACGCATCCCATGGCCAACAAATGGTCTAATGGATATCAACTCAGGTGATATTGTATCATGATGTGCATCGCAAAGTGCTACATGTAATATTGAATCTGACCAAAGTGGGACTACGTGGGTTGTGCAAGCCTAAAACAGCACGGCTACTTGGGAGAATGAACAACTGATTTTGGCAGAGGGCTAATACAACCTGCACTGAGTTCAAGGAAAGTGATGTGCTTGATCGGACCTTGACAAGAATGATGTCGAGACCAGTCGGGAGAATCAACACAGAAGGCAGTTAGGCCTTATTAATATGTTGCAACTGGATTAATGCTAAAAGAGGGTAAACAAGATTATTGAAGGGGAACAAATCGTCTTCAACGAAACGGATTGAAGTAATGTGTTGATCTTGGTTAGTGGAACAAGCCCAACTAAACCTGCAGCATATTGCAGTAAGAAAACTTTCCTTCTGGGTAACTGATGGAGACCTTGGGCAATGTTCACTTATCAACTTACTATGATTCAGAAGGTTGTTAAAAGTGTACCCGGTGGCATGAGTATCAGTTGCAGGAACAGAATGACATCACCTTGTTAGAGATAGTAGGATATTACTCAAGCATGCCTGAGAAATATTTAGTAGAATGCAACGAACATAAGAAATTAACCGGGATGGATGGGATAACATGGAATTGCACCATGAAGGTAATTGCGGGATAGCATTTTCCTGTACGATCTGTATAAAGAGGGAAGGGTGAATATTGTTTCAGCACAATGCACCTGAAAGACCAGTATGGTACCAACCTGACTTGTCTCATTGCGAAAGGAACCTTTTGTATTACCCCACTCCAAACTGTGAAACTTGTGGCGGGAAACTATTTGCGTAGGCAATAAATATCACGATGAGGAAGGAGTTATAAGTGCAACTGCCAAAGGGAAGATATAATTAATTTGGATAGTTAATTGGGCCAATTGAAGACCAAGTGAAATGGGCATTAAGCGAAATGGGCAACAGAGGGTAACACCGGCTAGAGGCTGATGTGATATTAACAGGATATATGATCGAAATAGTCCGACAATGAACCAAGAGACTATGTGTGGTTTTTATGTTCCCTTTTATCTAACAACAGAAACACACTATCGGTATGTGGCGAGGGTTGCAGCTGTTAACACATTTGACATAGTCAGTATTGACCAAGAAGTTGAAGATGTTGCCCAAAGATTTAAAATCCTTTTGCAAAAGAGAAACGGTCGGACTTCGCGGACTTGTCAGAAACGGGGGACGAGATCGCCAGATAAATGCTGCAAGTCGAGTAAATCGGAGAGCCTAATGCCCATAAAATCAGTACGATAAATAAGCGACTAAATCATCAAACCCAAGAAAAACATAAAGAAATTGTATCTACAATGTATGGCTCATGGTAACTGGGGAACAGTTGGCGCAATATAAACCAGATGAAACAAGTCAATACTCGATTGGATAACAAAGAAACCTAGAAAATAGGTGCAGGATTAGGCCATTCGGCCCTTCGAGCCTGCATCACCATTAAATATGATCATGGCTGTTCATGTAACATCAGTACTCCATTCCTGCTTTCTCACCATACCTTGATCCCATAAACCGCAAGGGCCACTTCCAACTCACTTTGAATATATTTAATGAACTGAACATATTCTGTGGCAGAGAATTCCGCAGGGTCACAATTCTTCACTCAGACAACTGTGAACCTGTGGAATTCTCGACCACAGTTTCTCCTCATCTCGGTCTTAAATGGCTTGCACCTTATCCTTAGACTGTGACCCCTGGTTCTGAAATCCCCAACATCCGGAACATTCGTCCTGCATCTCACCTGTCAAATTTCGTCAGAATTTTATATGTTTCTATGAGATCACCTCTCATTCTTCTAAACTCCAATGAATATAATCGTAGTCGATCCAGTCTTTCTTCATATATCAGTCGTACCATCCCGGGAATCAGTCTCGTGAATCTTTGCTGCATTCCCTCAATAGCAAGAATGTCCTTCCTCAGATTAGAAGATCAACATTGCACACAATACTCAAAGTGAGGTCTCACCAAGACTCTGTACAACTGCAGTAAGACATCACTGCTCCTATACTCAAATCCCCTCGCTATGAAGACCAGCATGCCATTTGCTTTCTTTACTGCCTGCTGCACCTGCATGCATATCTTCAATGACTGATGTACCATGACATCCAGGTCTCTTTGCAGCTCCCCTTTTATTAATCTGTCACTATTCTGATAATAACCTTGCTTCCACGTCTTGCCACCAAACTGAATAACCTCAGAATTATCCACATTCTACTGCTTCTGCCATGCATTTGCCCATTCACCTAACCTGTCCAAGTTCCCCTGCAGCCTCCTGGCATCCTCCTCGCAGCTCGCACTGCCACCCAGTTTAGTGGCATCTGCAAACTTGGAGATATTACGTTCAATTCCTTCGTCTAAGTCATTAATTTATATTGTAAATAGCTGGGGCCCCAGCATTGAAACCTGCGGCACCCCACTAGTCACTGCCTGCCATTCTGAAAATGACCCTTTAATTCCCACTATTTGCTTCCTGTCTGCCAACCAGTTCTCTATCCACATCAATGCTTCACCACTAATACCATGTGCATTAATTTTGCACAACAATCTCTTGTGTGGGACCTTGTCAAAAGCCTTGTGAAAGTACAAATATACCACACCCACTGGTTCTCCCTTATTCTTACACTAGTTAGATCCTCAAAAAACTCGAGAAAATTTGTCAAGCATGATTTGCTTTCCATAGATCCATGCAGATTTGGAGTGATCCTGTCACTGCTTTTCAAATGCACTGCTATTACATCTTTAATAACTGATTCCAGCATTTGCCCGAGCACCGATATCAGGCTAACCGGTCCATAATGCACTGTTTTCTCTCTCACTCCTTTTTTAAAAAGTGGGGTTACATTAGCTGCCCTCCAATCCATAGGATTGAACCAGAGTCCATGGAATGTTGGCAAATAACCACCAATGCATCTGCCACTTCCTTAAGTACTCTGGGATACAGACTATCATGTCATTGGGATTTATCATCCTTCAGTCCCTTCAATTTCCCTGACACCATTTCCTGACTAATAAGGATTTCCGTCAATTCCCCCTTCTTGCTATACCCTCGGTCCCCTAATATTTTCAGGAGGTTATTCGTGACTTCCTTAGTGAAGACTGAACCAAAGTATTCTTTCAATTGTTCTCCCATTAACTTGTTCCCAATTAAGAATTCACCTGATTCTGAATGCTAGGGACCTTCATTCGTCTTCACTAATCGTTTTCACTTCACATATCTATTGAAGGTTTTGCAGTCAGTTTTTATGTTACTTGCAAGCTTACTCTCATACTCTACTTCCCCCCTCTTCATTAAAACCTTCGTCCTCCTCGGCTGAATTCTAAATGTCTCCCAGTCTTCAGGTTTGCTGCTTTTTCTGGCCACTTTCCCTTTTAATTCTTATGCCACACAGGGATGCACAATTGTTGTTGTTCATCTATGTGACATTTAAATGTCTGCCATTGCCTATCCACTGTCAAACCTGTTAGTATGGTTCTCCAGTCTATCCTTGCCAATTCACTTCTCATACTGTCGAAGTTTCCTTTCTTTAAATTCAGGACACCAGTCTCTGAATTAATTGTGTCGCTTTCCATCTTAATGTAGAATTCTACCATATTACTGTAACTCTTCCACAAGGGGCCCCGCAAGAACAGATTGCTCAGTAATCCTCTCACATTACACAAGACCCAGTCCAGGATGGCCTGCACTCTAGTTGGTTACTCGACTTATTAGTCCAGAAAAGCATCCATTATACACACCAGGAATTCCTCCTCCACAGTATTGCTACCAGTTTGGTTAGCCCAATCAATATGCAGTTTAAAGTTACCTATGTTAACTGCTGTACCCTTAACGCACCCCTTCCGCAGTGCCTGTACCCAGCTCTACCCTAGTGTCTGCACCTACCCTTGCACCAGTGCCTGCATCCTTCCCTCCCCCAGTGTCTGCACCACCCCCTCCCCCGTGTCTGCACCCACCCCAACCCCCGTGTCTGCACCCATCCCTTCCCCCAGTCTCTGCACCCATCCCTCCCCCAGTGTCTGCAACCACCACTCCCCTCCAGTGTCTGCACCCATCCCTCCCCCAGTGTCTGCACCGACCCCTCCATCAGTGTCTGCACCCACCCCTCCCCCAGTGTCTGCACCGACCCCTCCATCAGTGTCTGCACCCACCCCTCCCCCAGTGTCTGCACCGACCCCTCCATCAGTGTCTGTACCCACCCCTCCCCTAGTGCCTGCACCGACCCCTCCATCAGTGTCTGCACCCACCCCTCGCCCAGTGTGTGCTTCCAACCTCCCACAATGTCTGCAGTAAAACAAAGAGAGAATGGGATATTCGACCCGGGCCTCGCTGTAACTGGGGTTTGTGTTAGGCAACAGTCTCAGTTCCTGGTCATTATCATTTCAAAGATTCAGGAGGAGAGTCGCACTTAGATGGTGGTAGTTCCGGCGATACCCCGCCTCACAACACAAATCCCAAACACCAGATTCTCCAAATCAGCTGGAATAAGGTGTGTGCAAACTGCTTAACCCGTCTGTGAGAGGATATGGAATAAGGTCTGAGATTGACAGGAATGGTACTATATACGCTGGAATATTCATGATTGTTAATTGTACCGGGGCCTTATTTAAAAGCTTTTGGTTCCTGGAAGCCTTGGGAAAGTGTCATGTATGTACATTCTGTTTGGAGCCACCAGATGGCATCATTGCTGGAGGCCACTGAGCAGCACGCAATGGTGCTGCTCAGGGATAAAAGGCCAGCCATTTTGAGAGTCAGGCATTTTGGGCCTAAATAATGCAGAGCCAATGTTGTAGCTTGCTTCGTTAAACAGTACTCAGTTTGACACTTTATTGCATACATAAGATATGGCCAGGACAACACAACAACCTTTGCTTGCAAAATGAGCACGATTGGATTTTTAGAGCGTGTCGTGAAGGGAGATGATTGGGCAGACGTTGTATCAATTGAACAAGTTTTTCATGGCCAACAAAATGAGGCGGTCGACTGTGTGCAGCTCAAGATCTAAAGTCTGACAAGAATCGACTCATGCCGAGTGATCCAACAGAGAAAACGCATGAGGAGTTGTGTACTTTGGTACGGGAGAACCTCAAGCCAGACGATGGCATCTTCATTTCGAGATAAAGATTTTATACGCACATTCAATCAGAGGGCCAGTGTGTGGTGGAATTGTTTGCCGACCTGAGACGTCTAGCCAGACCGTGCAAGTTCGGGACGGTGTTGGCAGACATGCTGCAGGACTTCTTTGTTATCAGTATAAATCACGAGGTGATCCTGCGCAAACTTCTGGCAGTGGAGGAGTTGGATTTAAAATGGCCCCTCCAGATCGCTCAGTCATGTATGATGACAGACAGGAGTCAAAAGCAAATAGCGGTGAAGAACCGAACCTCGGCAAGTACTGTAAATGCAATTGATTCAGTGTTTGGCAGAGTGGCACATGGCAGGGCCTCTCCGGTTGCATTCGCGAAACCTGTGGCTGCCCATTGTCCGCCAGTGGGAATGTATCCGACTTGTCTGTGTTGGCATTGTGGAGGAAATAATCGGCACCAGCAGTGCCGATTTAAGCAATATATTTGCAAAAGATTGTTTGAGATTGAGGCATCTCCAGCGCAAGTGTTCGCAGATGAGCAAGCGAGCTGCGACACATCAAGTGGAGGATGAGAATCAGACTAGTGTGGATCGGGATACGCAATCCGAGATGACGCAGGAGGAAGTCTATGGATTATACTCCTTCATAACCAAGGGTAAGCCTATTTTGACTTACGTAAATTTTAATGGGATACTGGTATCGGTGGAAATAGACACGGGGGCGAGTCAATCGATCATGAACTAGAGGGCATTTAATAAGCTGTGTGATACTCAGATTGAGAGGTTCAGGCTGAGCCTGGTAATGCCAAGCAGCGCACGTACACCAAAGAACTGATAAAGGTGATTGGCAGAGCACAAATTAAAGTGTCATATAATGGTGCAGTTCACGAGTTAGCGCTGTGGGTTGCTCGGCAGGAGCTGGTTGGAGAAAATCAGACATGACTGGAACGACATAAAGTCTTTGTCATCGGAGGAAGATACATGTGCCCAAGAATTGAGCAAGTTCCCCTCGCTGTTCGAACCGGGTATCATAACTTCACGGGAGACAAAGTGCAGATCCATCTGGACTCAGCTGCAAGACAGTCCATCGTAAAGCTCGGGTAGCGCCGTATATGATGAGGGAGAAGGTCAAAATTGAACTGGACAGACTGCAGGGTGAAGGAATCATATCACCGGTCGAATTTAATGAATGGGTCAGCTCCATTGTTCCTGTGCTGAAAAGTGATGGCACAGTCAGAATCTATGGATACTACAAGGCTCCGATAAACAGGGTTTTGAAACAAGATCAGTACCCGGTACCGAAGGCTGATGACTTCTTTGTGACGCTAGCAGGAGGGAAGTCGTTCACAAAACTGGACTTGACATCGGCCTATATGACATAGGAGTTGGTCGAGACATCGAAGAGAATTACGTGCATTAACAGACATAAAGGACTGTTTATTCACCACAGATGCCCTTTCGGAATTTGCTCGGCTGCAGCAATATTGCAGCGGAATATGGAATGTCTACTGAAATCCATTCTGAGAACAGGCGTGTTCCACGATGACATCCTGATCACCAGTTGTGCCTCCAAGAAACATCTGAACTACCTGGAAAAGATTCCACTGCCTTTGGATAGGATGGGACTCAGACTGAAACGCTCGAAGTGAGTCTTCATCGCACCGGAGGTCGTATTCCTGAGGAGGAAAATCGGCGCTAATGGCATCAGACCGACTGACATGAAAACCAAGGCCATTAAGAATGCAGCCAAGCTGTGGAATGTGATGGAGCTGCGTTCGTTCCTGGGCTTACTCAACTACTTTGGTAACTTCCTACCTAAATTGAGCAGCTTACTAGAACCACTGCACATTCATTGAGAAAAGGGGACAACCTGCTTTGGGGCGCATCACAAGATCGAGCTTTCGAGAAAGCCACCAACCTGCTTTGCTCGAACAAGCTTCTGTTACATTATGATCCATGTAAACGTTTAGTTTTGGCCTGTTATGCATCGTCATATGGAAGTTATTGCATACTCCAACAAGCCAATGAACCAGGGAAACTTCAATCTGTCACCTATCCAAAAGATTGTCGAAAGCGGAAAGATCCTTCAGCATGGTTGAAAAAGAAGTTTTACCATGTGTGTATGGTGTTAAAATGATGCATCAATACCTGTTCGGTCTGAAGTTCAAATTAGAGACTGATCACAAGCCGCTCATTTCATTGTTTTCTGAGAGCAAATTTATCAATACCATTGCTTCATCCCTCAACCAAAGGTGGGCGCTGACATTATCTGCCTATGATTATGTCATTCGCTGCAGACCTGGCGTAGATAATTGTGCTGATGCTTTGAGCTGGTTGCCGTTGCCCACACCGGAGGTTGAATCGCCACAACCGGCTAATCTAATGTTAATCATGAATGCTTTTGAGAGTGAAGGAACCCCTGTCATGGCGCAACAAGTTAAGACGTGAACCAGCCAGTACCCAATTGTATCGGTAGTAAAGGTTTGCACCTTCAAAGGGGATTGGTCTGCCATACTTACGCAAATGTGCGAGGATGCCAAACAATACATTCGTCGCAAGAACGAACGATCTATTCAAGCAGATTGCATATTATGGGGCAATCGCGTTGTAATGTCCAAGAAAGGGAGAGAGAAGTTCGTGCATGAGTTACACAGCATACATCCTGGTATAGTGATGATGAAGGCCCTCACCAGGTACCACATTTGGTGGCCAGGAATTGATTCTGAGCTGGAAGCATGCGAGCATCAGTGCAACACTTGTCTGCAGCTCAGCAAAGCACCAGCGGAATCGCCACTCAGTCGGTTTTCATGGCCATCCAAAACTTGATCCAGGATACATGTAGATTTTGCAGGTCCCTTTCTGGGCAAGGTGCTTTTAGTGGTGGTAGACGCTAATTCAAATAGAATGCATAATCATGACCGCTTTTTCGAAGTGAATAGAAAGCATAATCATGTCATCCAGTACCTCCACGGCAACTATAGAGAATCTCAATGCCATATTCGCCACACATGGTTTTACTAACATAGTGGTGAGCGACAATGGGTTGTGATTCACCAGTCAAGAGTTTCAGGAGTTTGTGAAACTTAGTGGCATAAACCATGTAAGGTCAGCACCGTTCAAGCTAGCGTCCAAAGGGCAAGCTGAACGTGCAGTACAAATTATCAAGCAAAGCATGAGGAGAGTAACTCAAGGGTCACTAAAGACCCGCTTGTCCTGCATACTGCTGTGTTACAGGAAAAGACCCCACACACTCATAGGGGTCTCGGCTGCTGAAATCATGATGAAAAGAGCTCTTAAGACCAAGCTCTCTCTGGTACACCATATTTAAATAATCGTGCTGAATGCAGAAGAAAAAGTCAACAGCGGTACCACGATCGCGCAACTGTGCCACGTGAGAGTTATATTAATGATCTGCACATGTGTTGACCTATGTTCAGGGTCTCAAATGTCCTGCTGGTACGGTCATGCCAAGAAGGGCAACAGAGTATTCATTATTAAGCTCAAGGATAGGAAAACTTGCAGGAAACACATGGATCAGACAAAGCTGAGGCACAGAGATGAGCCAGAACAGTCGGACGAAGAAACCGTCGATGACCAACCACCCTAACAGCAGCCTTCAGAGAACCCGGAATTTCCATCATGGACCTGTTCAACAAAAATGGAACTGCAATTCCTGACATGGCCACGGCCACCCCCAACAAGTCAGGCATCCAGACACCAGCCAGAACAGACTCCGCGCGTTCACCCAAGGCTGGAATCGAAATAAGAGGGTCAGCCCGGAAGAGCAAAGCACCGGACTGTCTCAGCCTGTGAAATACTGTGATACGATTGCACGGGGGTGTATTTTCATGTCTGTACATTCTGTTTGTAGCCACCAGATGGTGTGATTGTTGGAGGCCACTGAGCAGTACGCACGCAAAGGCCAGCCATTTTGTGTGTCACGCACTTTGGGACCAAATAAAGCAGAGCCAAGTGTGTACCTTGCTTAGTTAAACATTCCTCAGTTTGAATCTTTATTGCATACATAACAATATGAATTCTGAGTCTGTAAGGATTTGCGGGGAGCGCTGAGCATCGCTTCTATTGTTGATAAAACAATTTGAAATTGGCGGTTGCAGAAAGCTGGAGCTGTAGCTGGAAGATCAGCGCTCTGCTCTCTGTCTCAATTTTGATTCTGTTGCATCCCCTGCCGCACTCTCTGTTGAATCTCTCATTCTGTCTCCTCCACTTCCCGCCTCTTTCAATCTGGACTTTTTCAGTCAGGTCGGGGCTAGCTCAATAAAACCGAGCTAGGAGCAGTTCGTTTCTCATTCATGTCTGGCCGAGGTAAATGAGACAATGGAATGGGCAAAAGCAGAGTCAAATGGCACCGTAAAGTGCTCCGTGATGACATCCGGGGCATCACCAAACCTGCCATCCGCCACCTGGCTCGCCGTGGCAGTGTCAAGCGGTTCTCGGGCCTGGTCTACCAGGAGATGCGCGGGGTGCTGAAGATTTTCCTGGAGAATGTGATCAGGAACGCAGTCACCTACATCGAACATGTGAAGCACAGGCCGTCACTGCCATGGATGTGGAGTGCGCTCTGAAACGGCAGGGCCGCACTCTCAATGGATTCGACGGCTGAACAACTCGACCCTTTCCCCCGGACATAACACAAAGGCTCTTCTGAGAGACACCCAACGCCTCACACGGAGAGAGCAGCGACCTGGGGATGGGAGTGTGGACAATTAGATTGGGATATTAATTCAGCTATTTCATTAATGGAAAGAGAAAAAAGTCTCGAATTTATATAGCCCTTACAAGACCACTGGATGTCTCAAAGAAAATGACTGTTGCCGCTGTAGGAATAAGGGAATTATTAAATCTTTGAGAACAATATTTTAATATGAGAGATCAGAAATTCGATCACGATCAAAATGAGAGGGCGGGGATACAGAGTCTCCTTTACCCAGACATTACAGTTTCCCCTGACAGGTAATCCTGTCATATTGTGAGGTTTCTGTGTGAGAACCGGTTAAACGAAACGGCACTGGCGGGATTGATGCGGGAATTTGTGTTTACAGGTTGCAGTGACCGGGGAAGTATTCTCGCCCGGTACAGACCTATCAGGGAATCGGACAGAATTCAAACCGGAATGTTAAAGAGAATGGGATTGGTGACTGATAATGGAGCAGCAGCGAGGTTATAAAGAAGGAGATTCTTAAACTGCTGGCGGGAAATTAGAGTTTATTTAATCTGTTTGTTGATACTCTGAAATTGGCCGGCTGTTTGAAATTGACAAACTGTCAGTTTCATTTCAGTCAATCATGGCCCAGTAATCCCCGCCCTTGCTTTTCACTCTCGGTGATTGGTTCAAATTTGATTGGCAGTCGAACTGCGACCAATCACAGCCCCGGGGCGGACACTCCCAGACACTTTCAAAGGAAGCTCCGCATTCATCATCATCGACATTCCAGTGGGATTGAGGAAGACTTGCTTCCACTCTAAAAATGAGTACTTAGGTGGCTGTACCATCCAATATGAGAACCACAGTCCATGTCACATGTGGGCAGATAATCATTGAGGGTAAGGGATGAAGGGACAGCTTTGCCGCACGCCCTGTCCTCTGCCTGCGCTTGGTTTCTGCATTTCTCGGCGATGGACTGGAGGTGATCAGCGCCATCCCGGATGCACTTCCTCCACTTAGGTTGGTCTTTGGCCAGGTAATGCCAGGGGTCATTAGGGATGTTGCATTTTATCAGGGAGGCTTTGCGGGTATCCTTGTAAAGTTTCCTCTGCTCAAATACATCCAGGTGGCCCGACGCTTCAGTCGGGAGCGCGCTGAGACTCCCCCTGCCCGGGCTCGAAGCTTCAGCACCAAATGCAACAACAGCTCTTTTCATAGCCACCAAATCAGCATAGGAAAGAGCTGTGACTGGCGCCAGCCAAACGAGCCTGTGCACACATCGTGCAGGTCTTGTAGTGTTACTGTCACTCGGTTTACACAGGGCAGGCGGAGAATAACAGATGGTGCGGTATTGATCAAGGTTTAAAAGTGAATGAGATGCCCAGTATATCGAAAGCGCCCGCCCAATGTGGGTCAGTAAGTATAAGTGAGAGCTCTGATAGTGAATTGGTCCCTGTGCACAAACCGGGATAGATTCCAGGGAGAGGACGAGGTGTCTACAACCTGTATCTCAACTTTAAACCAGCTTTTAATGCGGGGATATTACTTGGAATATTTTTAATTAACCGGAGATGCAATTTTGGTCCAGAACTTAAAGAAGGGTGATTTTGAAGGCATGAGGCGTGAATTCGCTAGCATTGATTGGCGAATCATACTTAAGGGGTTGACAGTGGATGCGCAATGGCAGACATTTAGAGACCGCATGTATGAACGACAACAATTGTACATCCCTGTATGGCATAAAAATAAATAAAAGATGGTGGCTCAACCGTGGCTATCAAGGGAAATCAGGGATACTATAAACGCCAAGGAAGTGGTAAACAAATTGCCAGAAATCGCAGCGAACCCGGGGACTGGGAGAAATTTAGAACTCAGCAGAAGAGGCCAAATGGTTTGATTAGGGCAGGGAATATAGAGTACGAGAGGAAGCTTGCAAGGAACATTAAAATGGACTACAAAAACTTCTATCGATATGTAAAGAGAAAAAAGTATGTCCCCTGCAGTCAGAATCAGGGGAAGTCATAACTGGGAACAAAGAAATGGCAGACCAATTGAACAAGTACTTTGTTTCGGTATTCACTACGGAGGAAACAAACAACATTCGGATAAAAAAGGGGTCAGAGGGTCCAGGAAGAAGGAGGAACTGAGGGAAGTCCTTATTAGTCTGAAATTTGTGTTGGGAAAATCGATGGTATTGAAGACCGATAAATCCCCAGGGCCTGATAGTCTGCATCCCAAAGAACTTAATGAGGTGGCCTTGGAAATAGCGGAGGCATTGACAGTCATTTTCCAACATTCCATAGATTCTGGATCAGTTCCTATGGAGTGGAGGGTAGCCAATGTAGCCCGCTTTAAAAAAAAAGAGGGAGAGAGAAAACAGTTAATTATAAACCGGTCAGACTGATATCGGTAGTGGGTAAAATGATGGAATCAATTATTACGGATGTCACAGCAGCGCATTTGGAAAGAGGTGACATGATAGTTCCAAGTCAGCCTGGATTTGTGAAAGGAAAAGCATGTTTGACAAATCTTCTGGAATTTTATGAGAATGTTTCCAGTAGAGGCGACAAGAGATAACCAGTTGATATGGTGTATTTGGACTTTCAGAAGACTTTCGACAAGGTACCACAAAAGAGATTAATATGCAAAGTTAAAGCACATGGGATTGTGGGTCGTGTGCTGACATTGAGAACTGGTTGGCAGACAGGAAGCAAAGAGGAGGAGTAAATGCGTACTTTTCAGAATGGCAGCCAGTGACTAGTGGTGTACCGCAAGGATCTGTGCTGCGGCTCCAGCTGTTTACATTGTACATTAATGATTTAGACGAGGGGATTAAATGTAGTATCACCAAATTTGCGGATGACACTAAGTTGGGTGGCAGTGTGAGCTGCGAGGAGGATGCTATGAGGCTGCAGAGCGACTTGGATAGGATAGGTGAGTGGGCAAATGCATGGCAGATGAAGTATAATGTGGATAAATGTGAGGTTATCCACTTTGGTTGTAAAAACAGAGAGACAGATTATTATCTGAATGGTGACAGATTAGGATAAGTGGAGGTGCAACGAGATCTGGGTGTCATGGTACATCAGTCATTGAAGGTTGGCACGCTGTTACAGCAGGCAGTTAAGAAGGCAAACGGCATGTTGGCCTTCATAGCGAGGGGATTTGAGTACAGAGGTAGGGATGTGTTACTACAGTTGTACAGGGCTTTGGTGAGGCCACACCTGGAGTATTGTGCACAGTTTTGGTCTCCTAACTTGAGGAAGGACATTCTTGCTTTTGAGGGAGTGCAGCGAAGGTTCACCAGACTGATTCCCGGGATGGCGGGACTGACATACCAAGAATGCCTGGAGCAACTGGGCTTGTATTCACTGGAGTTCAGAGAAATGAGAGGGTATCTCATAGAAACGTTTAAAATTCTGACGGATTTAGACAGGTTAGATGCAGGAAAAATGTTCCCAATGTTGGGGAAGTCCAGAACTAGGGGTCACAGTCTAACGGGTCAGCCATTAAGGATGGAGATCAGGAGAAACTTCTTCACCCAGACAGTGGTGAACCTGTGGAATTCTCTACCACAGAAAGATGTTGAGACCAATTCACTAAATATATTCATAAACGAGTTAGATGTAGTCCTTACTACAAGGTGAAGCAAGGGGTCTGGCGAGAAACAGGAATGGGGTTACATGTTTAGCCATGAACTAATTGAATGGCGGTGCAGGCTCGAAGGGCCGAATGTCCCACTCCTGCACCTATTTTCTATGTTTCAATGTTTCTATCCTGTATAAAAATGAAAAGGGGAAAAATCTGCATGGAACAATGTGTTCAGGATGTTTCAACCTCTTCCTATGGAATTATTGTCCCAATAAGATACGGTGAGCCCATCAACCGTTCATTTCCTTTATACTCGGCTCTTATCATCCGTTCATATTCAACTCTCCCAACAACGTTTTGAATGATTGGTGGTCTCACGTTCAGGTTCCACCTGATTTGTATTTTTCTGAAGCCAGTCCCTATCCACATTGATTCACTGATCTGAATATTGGCTAACAGCATACATGCGGCACTGGTTGGTGATCTGGACTTCGAGATGTTCATGCTCTTAACTGAGAATGTCTGAGGCTCGTTTTTGATCAGCAAACTCCC
Organism: Pristiophorus japonicus; assembly: GCF_044704955.1. NCBI lineage: Eukaryota > Metazoa > Chordata > Chondrichthyes > Pristiophoridae > Pristiophorus > Pristiophorus japonicus. Next base: position 1,396,791 of record NW_027254846.1, on the reverse strand, counting down.
AGCTTAATTACAGACATTTAATATTAAATTAGAACCGGGAAACTGCGACCCATAGAACTGTAATCAGCCCTTTCATAGATAATGTGTGTGTCTCTGAAAAGATCCTTTGGGTTAATAGATTCAACCCTGTCCGCTTTACATGCACTTGGTTTTCTTGGGCAGCAGCACAGCCTGGATATTAGGCAGCATCCTGCCCTGAGCGATGGCCACCTTTCCCAGCTGCTTTTTGAGCTCCTGGTCGTTGCGGATGGCCAGCTGCAGGTGTCTGGGTATGATATGAGTCTTCGTGTTGTCGCGGGCCGGGTTGCTGGCCAGCTCCAGGATTTCAGCGGTCAGATTCTCGAGCACAGCAACCATGTAGACCGTGGCTCCGGCAACCACATGCTCTGCGTAGTTCCCCTTCTGCAGGAGCATTTGAACACGGCTCACAGGGAACTGCAGTCCGGCCCGGGAGGAGCGAGACTTGGCCTTGGCCCGAGCTTTACCGCCGCTTTTTTCCTCTTCCAGACATTTACTTAATCCACACGTTCAGAGAAAGAATGAGAAACTGTTTCCACATCTGCCCTTCTTATACTATCTCGAGGAATGCAGAGAGCGACATTGTGATTGGTTGCTCTGTGAGGAATTTCTTTGTTCTTTCTAATGACCAATCGCAGCCTGTTTAGCCCGCCAATGAAACCTGGGTGGAAATGACTGTTCTCAACAGTCAGTCCTCTAACGATTTCGAAATTGATAAAATACAGCAAATAATTGTTAAAATTGCGGATTATGAAAATAACTTCACCATTACCCAAATATATCCAAACATTTTTTGTTTCCTTTCGTCTTAATCCATATTTCCATTGCAAGTTCCAGGCTTTTACAATCAGGATTAAATTCCGGTTCATTTTTAACTATCTGTAATGTGCGAGAATCATTCCCCACTGATTCTGTAAAGGGATACATTCCAGCTCAATCTTTGTAAAACTCGGGATTCATAGATTATCGATCGATCCAGCGCAAAGGCGGCAGTGAGACCAGAACTGGGAGTCCCTTTGTGAAAAGTGAAGAGGGACAGAGTGTTCAAACTTTCCCGTTTGTTACGCTCGGACTCCAAGTTTTAACTGGGTTATTACGCTCGGACTCCAGGGTTAATAAACTGTTTGACTCCTAACTAGAATTTTCTTTTAAATTGAAAAGGGCTTGAGAGAGAATGAGGTGGCCAAAGTCTGAGTCTCACCCTAAAACAAGCTTCAAATTCGTCATCAGGCGGTGTAAAAGAGTAATGGGAAAGAGCGACCAGGGACCGTGTTTGTAGTTTACGTCAAAGCAGACAGTACAATCGGTTATCTGAGAATTTAAAACTAAATCTGTAGCTGGGACTGCAAAGGTTCGCACAAAGTTATTCAAAAAATAATTGCAGTAAATTGAGTCCAAATGCAGATGCGTTTGTGCAGCGTGTTCAGAGAGGTTGTGGGTGGCTCTTAAAAGAGCCGTTGTGTTTGGGTTTGATCTCTCAGGACAGCGCGCAGTTATACTTGGAGCTGGTGGACATGGTCACCGCCTTTGCCCCTTCCGACACTGCGTGCTTGGCCAGCTCCCCGGGTAGCAGCAGGCGCATGGTGGTCCGGATCACCCGGGAGCTGATGGTATGGCGCTTGTTGTATTGGGCCAGGCGGGAAGCCTCACCCGCAATGCGATCCAAAATATCGTTCACAACCGAGTTCATGATATCCATGGCTTTGAAGCCCACTCTCTGAGAAAACTCACTGAACCCACTCACTGATCCCACTCACTGAGCCATCTCACTGACCACCCTCACAGAGCCTTCTCACTGATTATGCTTGTTGAGCCCAATCACTGAGCCCACTCACTGAGCTCACTCACTGATCCCACTCACTGAGCCATGACCCCACTCACTGAGCCCAATCACTGACCCCAATCACTGACCTCACTCATTGACACCTGACCCCACTCACTGAGCCCATTCAATGATCCCACTCACTGAGCCTGACCCCAGTCACTGAACCCACACAGTGAGCGAACCACAAGTAGGAAAATTCGGAACCATATATATCGGCAAACTACTAGACTCGTCAAAAAGACAATTATGTGCTTCATAAACCGCACAATGTGGAGCTCCAGAAAAATGGAATTCTGGAGCTTCACAGGAATTTTTCCCAGAAAAAAGGTATTAGCTCGGGAAACCGTTGAATTACAAACAGCAAGAGGGGGGTTACCTCCAAAAACAGATGCATTGGGAGATCCACAATCTGGGATATTAGTATATCAAAAAAAAACATCAGCACCAGAAAAGGGGAATTAGCTCCAGGAATAGGGGAATTGGGAGCTGCAGAGAGGGGAATTAGGCTCAAGAAACAGGTAAACTAGCTATTTCTATAGCAGGGGAATTAGGAGAGCGCACCATAAGTAGAATAATTCAAAGCTAAATATATCCTGGAAATCGTAGCAACATAAAAGGCACAATTACGTACTTCATAAACAGCGCACTGTGGAGCTCCAGAAAAAGGACAATTATGAGCTCCACAAACAACTCAATATCTGCAGAAAGAGGTGAACTAGGACTTCCAAAAACTGTGTAATTTTCTCCACAACTAAAGGTTTTAGCTCCAGAAACAGGGGAAGTTAGCCAAAAACTAGAATTGGGTCCTGAAAGATGAAAAGTAGGAGTTACAGAAACTGGTAAATTTGCAGCTCCAGAAACAGTGGAAATCGCTACAGAAACAGGGCAATGGGGAGCTGCAGAAACAGGGGAAGTGAGTTCCAGGAACACCACAGGAATGATCATAGTACCGCAATTATCTCCAGAAATAGAGAAACTGCGCTTAGAAAGAGGATAGTTACCTTCAGGAAACGTGAATTTTCCGTTCATATTGCAGGGTAATTATGAGAGCGCACCATAAACAGAACAATGCGTAACCATACATATCAGCAAACTGCTCGACATGTACAATTATGTGCTTTATAAACCGCACAATTTGGAGCTCCCGAAAAAGGGAAATTAGGAGGTCCAGAGGAATTTTCCCAAGAAAAAAAGGTTAGCTCCAGAAAATGTTGAATTAACAACAGAAATAGGGGAGTTACCTCCAGAAATAGATACATTAGGGGATCCACAATCTGTGATGTGAAAAACATGAGCTCCAGAAACAGTGGAATTAGCTCCAGGAACAGGGGAACTCGGAGCTGCAGAGAAGGTGATTAACAGTACGAGGAATACCTGAAATAGTTCAGAAACAAGGGCATTAGCTTCAGAAATAGGGGGATTAGGTCTAGAAAGATGAGAATTATAGTTACAGAAACTGCCGAATTAGGCGCTGGAGAAACTGGGGAATTAGGAGCTCCAGAAACAGGGGAATTTGTTTAGAATAAAGGAAGTAGCTCTAGAAACAAAGGAATTACATTTTGAAAGAGAAGAGTTGGCTCAGGAAACAGGAAAACTAACTATTCATGGTGCAGGGGAATTAGGAGAGTGCACCATAAGCAGAATAATTCAGAGCTAAATATATCGGGGAAATGGGAGCCACATAAAAAGCACAATTAAGTCTTTCATGAACAGCGCAATTTCAAGCTCCAGAAACAGGAGAACTGAATTCGCTCCAGAAACAGGGAAACTCGGACCTGCTTAACCTGGGGTAGTCGGAGCTCCAGCAACAGCGGCATTGGGAGCTCCCATAAGATGGGATTTAGCAGCTCCAAGAAAACTGAATCCAATCGCGGAACAAGAGAAATAGCTGCAGAAACAGGGGTGTTGGGATATCCTTACTTATACTAAAGAATTCCAGAAACGGAGGAATTAGCTCCAGAAATAGTGGAGTTAACTCTACAAATTGGGGAATGAATTGCTCTAGAATCAACGGAATTAAGAGCTCTAGAAAGAGAGGGATTGTGTCCAGAAATATGGTGATTATCCCCAGAAAGATCGAAAATACGGCGCTCCAGAAACAGAGGACTTTTCAGCTACAGATACAAGGTGATTAGCTCCCGGAACAGGGGACGTTGCTTCAACAACAGCGCAATTTGGAGCTCCAGAAAAAGGACAATTAGGAGCTCCACAGCCAACTCAGAATCTCCAGAAAATGGAGAACTAGGAATTCCAAACACTGTCGAATTTTCTCCGGAAACATAGATATTAGCTCCAGAAACAGCTGAATTATCTATATGAACAGGATAATTCCCTCCAGGAACAGGGAAATTAGGAGTCGCAGAAAGTGGGAACGTAGGAGCTCCAGGACACGGGAATTAACGCAAAAACAAGGGAAATAGCGACAGAAAGAGTGCAATTAAGTTTAGACACTGTGGAATTAGGTCTTGAAAGAAGAAAAGTAGGAGTTACAGACACTGGTAAAGTAGACGCTCCAGAATCTGTGGAATTCGCTCCAGAAGCAGGGAAATTAGGAATCGCAGAAAGAGGGAAATAGTAGCTCCAGGAACACGGGAATTAGCGTAGAAACAGGGGAATTATCTCCAGGAACAGGGGAATTAGGAGCTGCAGAGAGGGGAATTACGAGCTCGAGGAATACTGGAATTAGTTCAGAAACAAGGGCATCAGCTCCAGATAGGGGGGAATTAGATCGAGAAAGATGAGAATTAGGAGTTACAGAAACTGCCGAATTGGGCACTGGAGAAACTTGGGAATTAGGAGCTCCAGAAACACGGAAATTTGATGAGTACAACGGAAGTAGCTCCAGAAAAAAGAGATTTACATTTGGAAAGAGAAGCTTTGGCTCAAGAAACAGGCACCTAGCTACTCCAGTCGCAAGGGAATTAGGATAACGCACGGTAAGCAGAATAATGCGGAGCTAAATATATCGGGAGATGGTAACCACATAAAAAGCACAATTAGGTGATTCATTAAAAGCGCAATTTGAAACCCCAGAAACAGAGGAATTAGGATCTCCTCAAATAAGTGAATTAGCTCCAGAAAGAGGGGAACCATGACCTGCATAACCTGGGGTAGTAGGAGCTCCAGCAACAGCGGCATTCGGAGCTACCACAAGATGGGATCTAGCATCTCCAAGAACATTGAAACTAACCCCTGAACAAGGGAAATAGCTGCAAAAACAGGGGTAATGGGTTATCCTTAAATTACAGGAATTAATTCCATAAATCAGTGAATTAGATCCAGAAATATTGGAGTTAACTCCACAAACTGGGAAATTAAGTGCTTCAGAAACACCAGAATTAGGAGCTCCAAAGAGAGTGGAGTTATGTCCAGAAGTATCGCGATTATATACAGAAAGAGACAGAATTAATTTCTCCAGAAAGAGAGGACATTTCAGCTACAGTTGCAAGGTAATTTGCTACAGGAACAGGGAAAGTTGCTGCAGTAACACAGGAATTAGGAGCTCCACAGATTGGGAAATTAGCAGTCTCAGGAATATTAGAATTAGCTCCAGAAACAGCGAAATTAGCTCCAGAAACAGGGGCGTGGGGTTAGAAAGAGCAGAGTAAGCTCTAGGAAGAATAACCTTAGCTGTCCCTGCAGCAGAGGATTTAGAACAGCGCAACATAAACTGGACAAATCGGAGCTATATCGGCAAACGAGTAGACAGGTAACAAGGACAATTAGTTGCTTCATAAACAGTGCAAACTGGAGCTCCAGTAACAGGGGAATTAGGAGCACCACAAACAGCTGAAATATCTCCAGAAAGAGGACCTCCAGAAACTATGGAAAATTCTCCAGAAACAAAGGTATTTACTCCAGAAACAGCTGAATTCGCTCCAGAAAGAGGGGAATTCCATCCAGGAAGAGGGAATTTGGAGTCCCATAAAAAGGAAAAGTAGGAGCTACAGGAACACGGGAATTAGCACACAAACAAAATAATTAGCGCCAGAAACAGGGGAATTAGGTCTAGAAACTGTGGAAATAGGTCTGGAAAGATGAATAGTAGGAGTTATAGAAACGGTTAAATTAGAAACTCCAGAAACAGTGGAATTCGCTCCAGAAACAGGGCAATGTGGAGGTGCAGAAACAGGGGAAATGTGCTCCAGGAAAACATCAATAATCAAAGTACAGTCCAATTAGCTCCAGAGACGGGGGAATTACTTTTAGAAAGAGGAGAGTTATTTCCACAAAAGATGAATTTACATTTCATGTTGCAGGGTAATTAGGAGAGCGCACCATAAACAGGACACTTCCTAGCCATATATATCGGCAAACTACTAGACACTAAAAGGAACGGATAATAATGTGCTTCATAAACTGCACAATTTGGAGCTTCAGAAAAAGGGAAATTAAGAACTCCAGAATAAGTTTCCCCAGAAACAAAGGTTATCTCCAGAAACAGTTGAGTTAGCAACAGAAACCGGGGAATTATCTCCAGAAACAGATGCATTAGTAGATCACAATCTGGATATCAGGAGCTCCAGAAAGACATGAGCTCCTGAAACAGCTGAATTATCTCCAGGAACAGGGAATTAGGAGCTGCAGAGAGGGGAATTAGGAGCTCCTGTATGACTGGATTTTAGTTCGGGAACATGGGTATTAGCTCCAGAAACAGGGGAATAAGGTTTTCAAAAGAGGAGAATTAGGAGTTACACAAACTGCCAAATTAGGCACTGGAGAAACTGGTGAATTAGGAGCTCCAGAAACATGGAATTTTATTCAGTACAGCGAAAGTTGCTCCAGTAAAAAGCAATTACATTTAGAAAGAGAAGCATTGGCTCATGAAACAGGTAAACTATCTATTTCTGTAGCGGGGGAATTAGGAGAGCGCAGCAAAAGCAGAATAATTCGAAGCTAAATATATCAGGGAAATGGTAGCCACATAAAAAGCCCAATTCGGTATTTCATATACAGCGCAATTTGAAGCTCCAGAAACAGGGGAATTAGCGTCTCCACAATTAAGTGAATTAGCTCCAGAAAAAGGGAAACTCGGACCTGCATAACCTGGGGTAGTAGGTGCTCCAGCTGCAGCGGCATTGGCAGCTCCCATAAGATGGGATTTAGCAGCTCCAAGATAATTGAATCTAAACCCGGAACAAGTGAAAAAGCTCCCGAAATGGCAAATGGAATATGCTTAGTTACCAGAATTAATTCCAGAAACCGGGGAATTAGCTCCAGAAATATTGGAGTTAACTCCACAAACTGGGGAATTAAGGGCTACAGAAACCGCGGAATTAGGAGCTCCAGAGAGAGGGGAATTATGTCCAGGAATATCGCGATGATATACAGAAACAGAGAGAATTAGATGCTCCAGAAGCAGAGGACATTTCAGCTTCATGTAAAAGGTGATTTGCTGCAGGAATAGGGTAATTTGCTCCAGCAACAGAGGAATTATGAGCTCCACGGACTGGGAAATTAGCAGCCACACAAACCTTGGAATTAGCTCCAGAAACAGTGCAATTAGCTCCAGAAACAGAGGGATTGGGGTTAGAAAGAGCAGATTAAGCTCCAGAAAGATGTGACAGCAGACGATTTAGGGGAGCGCACTTAAACAGGACACTTCAAATATATATATATATATATGTATATATATATATATATATACATATATATAACTAGTAGACAGATAAATAGGACAATTAGATGCTTCATTATCAGCGCAACTTGGAGCTGCAGAAAAAGGACAATGAGGAGATCCACAAACAACTCAGAATCTCCAGAAAGAGGGGAACTATGACTTCCAGAAACTATATTTTTCTCCAGAAGCTAAAGGTATTAGGTCCAGAAATAGGTTATTTGCGGCAGAAAAATGGGAATTCCCTCCGGAAACAGGAAAATTAGGACTCGCAGTAAGAATGTAAGTAGAAGGTCCAGAAACACGGGATTTAGCGCAGAAACAAGGGCATTAGCGACAGAAACTGGAGACATACCGACGGAAACAGGGAACATAAATCTAGAAATTGTTGAATTAGGTCTTGAAAGACGAAAAGAAGTAATTACAGAAACTGGTAAATTAGCAGCTCCAGAAACAGAGGAATTTGCTCCGGAAACAGGGGAAGCCAACTCCAGGAACACAGGAATATTCACAGTACAGTGCAATTAGCTCCAGAAACAGGGGAATTACATTTAAAAACAGGAGAGTTAGCTCCAGAAAAGTTGCATTTTCGTGTTCATGTTGCGGGGTAATTAGGAGAGCGCACCATAAACAGGATTTCGGAGCCATTTATATCGTCGTCTACTAGACAGGTAAAAAGCACAATTATATATTTCAAAACCGCGCAATTTAGAGCTCCAGATAAAGTGAAATTAGGAGCTCCATATGAATTTTCCGCAGGAAAAAAGGTATTAGCTCCAGAAAGAGTAGAATTAACAACAGAAACTGGGCAGTTACCTCCAGAAACAGATGCATTAGGAGATCCACAATCTGGGATATTAGGAACTCCAGAAAAACATGAGCTTCAGAAACAGGGGAAATAGCTCTAGGAGCAGGGGAATTAGCAGCTTCAGAAACAGAGGAATTAGCTCTAGGAGCAGGGGAATTAGCAGCTGCAGAAACAGGTGAATTAGCTCCAGAAACTCGGGAATTGGGAGTTACAGGAACTGCCGAATTGGGCGGTGCAGAAACTGGGCAATTAGGAACTCCATAGAGACGAAAATCAGTACAGGGGAAGTTGCTCCAGAACCAAGAGATTTACATTTATTAAAGAGAATAGTTGGCTCAAGAAACAGGAAAGCTAGCTATGCCTGTAGCAGGGGCGTTAGCAGAGCTCACCATAAGCGAAATAATTCGGAGCTAAATATACTGGTTGAAATGTTCGCTACATAAAAATCACAATTAGGTGCTTCATTATCAGCGCAAAGTTTAGCCACAGAGACAGGGGAACTAGGATCGCCACAAACAACTGAAAGAGCTCAAGAAACTTAGGAACTAGGATCTGCATAACCTGGGGAATTAGGAGCTCCAGCAACAGCGTCATTGGGAGCTCCCATACGATCGGTTTTTGCAGCTCCAAGAACATTGCAATTAACCCCAGAACAAGGGAAATAGCTCCAAGAACAGGGGAAATTGGATATCCTTAATTACAGGAATTAATTCCATAAACCGGGGAAATAGCTGCAGAAATATTGCGATACACTCCACAGAGTGGGGAATTAAGTGCTTCAGAAATACCGGAATTAGGAGCTCCAGAAAGAGGGGGATTATGTCCAGAAGAATCGCGATTAGCTCCATAAAGAGGGAGAATCTTGTGCTCAAGAATCAGAGGACTTTTCAGCGGCAGATAAAAGGAGATTAGCTCCAGGAACAGGGGAGATTGTTCCCGAAATAGAGGAATTGGAGCTCCACAGATTGGGAAATTAGCCGCTCCATGAACATTGGAATTAGCTCCAGAGCAGGGGAATTGCGGTTAGAAAGAGCAGAGTTAGCTCTAGAAAGAGGTGACTTATCTGTCGCTGCAGCAGGGGATGTAGGAGAGCGCACCATTAACAGGACATTTCGCAGATATATATACAAACCTAATAGACACTTAAATAGAACAATTAGGTGCTTCATCAACATCGCAATTTGGAGCTCCGGAAAAAGGACAATTCGGAGCGCCACAAACATCTCAGAATCTCCAGAAAGAGGGGAAATAGGACTTCTAGAAGCTATGGATTTTTGTCCTGAAACAAAGGTATTAAAATCAAAGAAACATAGAAAATAGGTGCAGGAGTTGGTCATTCGGCTCGTCGAGCATGCACCACCATTCAATAAGATCATGGCTAATCTTTTACCTAAGTTGCCCTTTCCTGCTTTCTCTCCATACGCCGTAAGGGCCGTATCAAACTCCCTCTTGAATATATGCAATTAACTGGCTTCAACAACTCTCTGTGCTGGAGAATTACACAGTTTAACAACGCTCTGAGTGAAGACGTTTCTCCTCATTTCAGTCCTAAATGGCGTACCCCTTACCCTTCGACTCTGTCTCCTGCTTCTAGACTTTGCCAACATCGGGAACATTCTTCCTGCATCTAACCAGTCCAGTCCAGTCAGAATTGTATATGTTTGTTTGAGATCCCATCTCATGCTTCTAAATTCTAGTGAATATAAGTCTTGTCGATCTAGTCTCTCCTTATATGTCAGTCCTGCCATCGCGGGAATCAGTCTGGTGAACCTTCACTGCACTCCCTCAATAGCAAGAATGTCCTTCCTCTGATCAGGAATAAAATTGAACACAATATTCCAGGTGAGGCCTCAACAAGGCCCTGTACAACTGCAGTAAGACCTCCCTGCTCCTATACACAAATCGCCTAGCTATGAAGGCCAACATACCATTTGCATTATTCACAGCCAGCTGTATCTGCATGTCAATTTTCAATGATTGATGTACCATCTCACCCAGGTCTCGTTGCACCTTCTCTTTTCCTAAACTGCCGCCATTCAAATAATATCCTGCCTTTGTGCTTTTGCCAGCAAGGTGGATAATCTCACATTTATCCACTTTATACTGCATCTGCCATGCATTTGCCCACTCATCTAACCTGTTTAAGTCACCCTACAGCCTCTTAGCGTCCTCCTCACAGTTCACACCGTCACCCAGTTTAGTTTCATGTGCAAACTTGGAAGTATTTCACTCAATTCCTTCATCTAAATCATGAATGTATGATGTAAAGAGCTGTGGTACCAGCACTGAGCCCTGCGGCAAGCCACTAGTCACTGCCTGCCATTTGAAAAAGACCTGTTTGTCCCGATTCTCTGATTTTTGTCTGCCAACCAGTTCTCTATCCACGTCAGTACATTACCCCCAATATCATGTGCCTTAATTTTGCACACCAACCTCTTGTGTGAGACCTTGTCAAAAGCCTTTTTTAAATCCCAAATACAGCACATCCACTGGTTCTCCCTTGTCCACTCTACTAGTTACAACCTCAAATAATTCTAGAAGATTTGTCGAGAGTGATTTCCCCTTCATAAATACATGCTTACTTGGACCGATCCAGTCACTGCTTTCCAAATGTGCTGCTATTTCATTTTTAAGAATTGATTCCAACATTTTCCCCACCACTGATGTCAGGCTAAGCGGGCTATAATTTCCGGTATTCTCTCCCTCCTTTTTTTAGTTCCATAAACAGTTCAATTAGTTACAGAAACAGGGGAATTCCCTCCAGGTACTGGGAAATTAGGAGTCGCAGAAAGAGGGAAAGTTCGAGCTCCAGGAACACGGGAGTTAGCGCTGAAACAAGGGAATGACCGCCAGAAACACAGGAATTAGATCTAGAAACTGGTGAATTAGGTCTTGAAAAATCAACAGTAGGATTTACAGAAACTGGTAAATTAGAAGCTCCAGAAACAGTGGAATTCAAACCAGAAACAGGGCAATGCTGAGCTGCAGAAACAGGGGAAGTGAGCTCCGGGAACACATGAATAATATTAGTCCATCGCAATTAGATCCAGAAACAGGGGAATTACGTTTAAAAAGAGGAGAGTTACCTCCAGAAAATTTGCATTTTCGTGTTCATGTTGCGGGGTATTTAGGAGAGCGCACCATAATCAGGTCGTTTCGGAGCCATATATATCGGCAAACTAATAGATTCGTAAAAAGTACAATTATGTGCTTCATAAACAGCACAATTTGGAGCTTCGGAAAAAGGGAAATTAGGAACTGCACAGGAATTTTTCCCAGAAAAAATGTATTAGCTCAGAAACTGTTCAAGTAGCAACAGAATCAGGGGTGATCCCTCCAGAAACAGATGCATTACGAGATCCACAAGCTGGGACATGAGGTACTCCAGATGAGCTCCAGAAACAAGAGAATTATCTCCAGGAACAGAGTAATTAAGAGCTGCTGAGAGGGAAATTAGGAGATCCATGAAAGCTAGAATTATTTCAGGAACAAAGGGATTAGCTCCAGAAACAGGGTGAAAGGGATATCCTCAATTGCAGGAATGAATTCCAGAAACTGGGGAATTAGCTCCAGAAATGTTGGAGTTAACTCCATAAACTAGGGACTTAAGTGCTCCAGAAACTTCGGAATTTGGAGCTCCAGAAAGTAGTGAATTATGTCCAGAAAAATGTTGATTAGCTCCAGAAAGAGGGAGAATCAGATGCTCCAGAAACAGAGGACATTCCAGCTAGAGAAACAAGGTGATTAACTTCAGGGGAAGTTGCTCGAAACAGAGCAATTAGAAGCACCACAGACTGGGCAATTAGCAGCGAAATGAACAGTGGAATTAGCTCCGGAAACTAAAGTATTAGCTCCCGAAACAGCGGATGTAGCTCCAGAAACAGAAGGATTAGGATTAACAAGATACGATTTGCCATACACACAGGCACATTAGCTGTTCCTGTGGCAGGGAAAGAAGAAGAGCGCATCATAAGTGAAATAGCCCCAGAACAATGGGATTAGCTCCAGAAACAGTATGAATGGGATCACCATAAATACAGGAATGAATTCCAGAAACAGGGGAACTAGCTCCAAAATCATTGGAATTAACTCGACAAACATGGATGTTCGGTGCTCCAGTAACATCTCCTCTGGAGCCTACTTTGATTATTTATTGCCCGATTAGCACCCACCTCCATTTTCCCATTTATTATTCAATCAATCCTGCATTCCACTGCATCACAGACCAACAACTTTGTCCTTTGTCGCTGTCTATTCTTTTCAGGTCCTGTCCTTGTTGATGAAGTCTGTAATCTTAAACATTTTCCTACAAGATCGGATTGATCATCCGACTGTTCGTAAAATTGAGTTGTTCATCCAAGGAATCTGCACGACCTGCTGAGTTTGACAGAATTTTGTGTTTTTATTAATTTTGCCTCCGTATCCCTTTTAACGGGCTGTTCTGTTTGTCTGGGAGCAATCTCTGCCTGTTTAAAATGGTGTGTTATCAGAACCTGGGCATTCTGTGTCTGTTTAAAAGGGATGCGCTGTCTGTTGCGTTACTCAAATTTCAAATTTAACAAACTGCCATTGGAGGAATCCAGAATTTTAATTTGTTTGAGACAAAGAAAATCTCTTTTGCCTGTGTCTTGCTCCTGATCAGTGATGCTGGTATATATTGGGGAAATTCCCTGGGTCCTGCTCCTGATCAGTGATGCTGGTATACATTTGGGCAATCCCCTGTGTCCTGCTAATGATCAGTGAGGCTGGAAAATATTGGGACAATCAACTGGGTCCTGCTCCTGATCAGTGATGCTGGGATATATTGGGGAAATCCCCTGGGTCCTGATCCTGATCAGTGATGTTGCTTTATTTTGGGGCAACCCCCTGGGTCCTGCTCTGATAATTGATGCTGGGAAATGTTAGGGAAATCCCCTGGGTCCTGCTCCTGTTCAGTGATGTTGTGATGTATTGGGGCAATCTCCAGTTCCTGATCAGTTACGGAGGAAAATATTGCGGCTAATCTCCTGTTTCCTGGTCCTGATCAGAGATGCGGGGTTATATTGGGGTAATCGTCTGGAGGCTGATGCTGATCAGTGTGAAAAGTATTCAGCTGGAATGTTTTTGAATGATCGAGGAGAAAAATGTTGGTCAGCCAGGTTAAGTGCCAGGATTTGTGGATATGGACACCAAGATCTCTCTGCTCATCCACAATTTTCTAATTCGTGCCATTTATACTATACTGACTTTCCATATTAGTGCTCCAAAGGGGTATCGCTTCATACTCCTCTCCGATGAACTCCATCTGCCATGCTTCTGCCTAGTTCAACATCCTGTCTCAATCAGCTCAAAGCCTATAACTATCCACATCACTACCTACTACTGTGCCAAATTTTGTATTATCTGTAAAGTTTTGAATTCCGCTCTTTACAACTTATTCCAGGTGTTTATAATAATTGCATGGAGTAATGGAGCCAAAATTGGCACCTGGGTATCAGCACGGCAAACCCCCTCACAATCTGAAAAACATCCACCCAACACCATGCTTTGATGTTGTTACTGAGCTAATTTTGCACATCCCACTTTCCATTTAATTTCCCTGAAATTCCATCTTTGTAATGACTACTTGTGTGTGACTGTGTCCAATACGTTCACAGTGTAGCTAGATACAAAATGAACGCCATAAGGTCAAATAATGGAAAGAAAACGTTCTGCTGATTAGCAATTACCGCCTTCCCTCAGGTGAAGAATTTGCTCTTCTTCATGTTGAACACCACTTGGAAGAAGCAGGGCACAGAACGTAATCTGGGAATGGGACATGAATGACCATCAACAAGAGTGGCTCAATCGCACCACCATTGACCGTGCTGGCCGAGATCTACATGGTCATAGCTGCCAGACTGGCCTTTCGCATCACATAAGTGGCAGGCAATGTCAACCTCCAACAATCGAGATTCTAACCACCTTCCCTTGATAATCAACAGCATTACCATCGCCGAATCCCCGACTAACAAATCCTGGGGTCACCATTGACTAGAAAATTAACCTGGCCAGCTCATAAATAATGTGGCAACAAGAGCAGGTCGGAGTCCGGGTAATCTCGGCGAGTGTCTCAACTCCACACTCAGATTTTCAACCATCTACAATGCACATGTCAGGATGATGATGGAGTACTCTCCACTTGCCTGACTGAGTGCACCTTCAACAACACTCAAAAAGCTCGGCACGATCCAGTACAAAGCAGCCCGCTTGATGAACAAAGCATCCACCAGCTGAAAGATTCACTCCCTGCAACATGAGTGCACCGTGGCTGCAGTGTGTACCATCTGCAAGATTTACTGCAGCAACTCGCCAAGGATTCTTCAGCAGCACCACCGAAACCATGAAACCTCGACCAGCGAGATGGTCAAGGGCAGCAGGCGCATGGGAACAGCATCACTTGGAAAAGCCACACGAGGCTACACATCAACCTGACATGGTAATATTTTGCCGATGCTCCATCGTTGCTGAGTAAACATTCTGTAAATCCCTCTCAAACAGTACTGTTACCACAAGGATTGCCGCAATTAATGAAGGCATTTCACCACCACATTCTCAAGGGTAATTAGGCGATGGACGATGGATGCTGGATTTGCCAGCGATAACCACATCCTGGAATGAATTAAAAAATCTAGGGAATACCCACTTATATCCGCTGATATGTATTACACGTCGTAGCACCCGAAATTCTCGACACAGAGGTCGCTAGATACTTGTGGCCAGTGCTGAACGCTTTGCATTGCCACCAACGTTAAATTCCAGGGGAATAATTGGCATATAATTAGTGTGAACGGTATAGAGGGCGCGTTATTCATAAAATATATTGAGCTCAGCATTTTGAGCCTGTACTTAGCAAGACAAACAACAGAGGGTGAAATCCTGATCTTAGGTTTAATGAATTAAGTTGTCTAGGTGGGTGAGAATATGTTGGTGGCATTGATCATAATTCAGTAAAATTTATTGTATTTATCTTAAAGGAGACAGATAGACTAGGATTTACAAGTTTCAATTGGGGAAAGGCCAATTTTAATTTGGTGAGCTGTGATTTATCGAATGTGGACTGGAAACAACTACTGAAGGTAAATCAGTGCCGGAGTAGTGTGAGGCATTCAAGGAAGAGATAGAGAGGTTTCAGAGCAAATATGTTTCTTTCAAGATAAAGTGTGGACCTCAACATCAAGAGCCTCCTGGACGTCAATTAATAAAATGAGACAAAAAAGGGAAGCTTAAGTCAGATACAGAAATCTAAATACAACAGAAAGCCAAGCGGTAAATGGAATTAAAAACGAAATTACAGAACTATGACAAAATATTGGCAAGTGAAATCAAGGAAAACAGAAAGATATTTTATAAATACATGAAGGGCAAAGGCCTAACTACAGAAAATGTATGGCCTATTAGAGACCAAAAAAGTAACATGTGTATTGATTTGGAAGAAGTGGGAATGTTCCTCAAAGAAAAATGTGTATCTGCCTTCACAAGGGACACGATGCAGAAATTGTAGTTAAGGGTTGGTGTGTGAATTATTAGATTAGATAAATGTAGTGAGAGTGGAAATGTTAAGTTTTTTTTAGCATTTTTGAAAGAAGAGACTTCACTGGGCTCGAAAGAAATGTAACCGAGGCTATTAAGATAATCAATGGAGAAAATAGCGGAGGCTGTGGCCATCACTTTCCAATCCGCTATGGAATAAAGTGTGGTGCCAGAGGACTGGCGGTTTGCTAACACTGGACCATTGTTTAAAATGAAGAAAGGGGTTCACCGAGTAATTCAAGCTGTGTGACCCTGAAGTAGACCGTGGGGAAATTATTGGAAAAAGTCTGAGCGACAGTATTAATCATCATATGTAATGGCACGGATTAATCAAGGACAGACAGCATGGATTTGTTAAGGGAAACTCATGTCGAACTAACATGATTGCATTTTTTGAGGTGGTAACAAGGAGGTTCGGGGAAGACAGTTTGTTTGATGTAGTCTGCATGGATTTGAATCATTGCTTGCAGCAAACTCCCACATGGAAGAAAAATAAAAATCATCGGATCCAAGGGAAAGTGTCAAGTTGGACCCATAATTGTCCCAGTGGCAGGACGCAAAGGCAAATGATTGGTGTGTTTTTGTGACTGGAAGATTGTTTCCAGTGGGGTTCGGCAGGGCTCAGTACTAGGTCCCTTGCTGTTTGTTTAATATATCAATGCTAGAATTTCCATTAGTTTCTCCCTGCTACCGATCATTTACCACCCATTTAAACGCTGAGATGTTATAACACCCGGTTATCTCCCATTTACCCAGAAATGAAAACTAACGTCCATCTATCGCCTATTTATTACCCATTTATCGCCAGCATTAGTTTTAGAATCAAGTTAACGCCGACATTTAATTTAACCACTCGTCCATATGTTTATGACGTCAACATCCAGAAAACAGATTTTAATGGAAACTAACGCCCATAAACCGCCCAGCCTAACGTTAGCCCAAAAAAACGCTGAAAAAAAGCTGCATTCACCTGATCTTAACCCAGCGGCATGGAATCCATTTCGTAAATGGAAGGACTTTTCGACAAAAGGCTGCTTCAATTTCTGGAGAGCATTGATTTAATCTGTGAGTTATTTTAAGGTGAATATCAAAATTTAGGAAACATCTTATAATACTGTGGACGAATTTACAATAATTTATGAAATTTCGGATGAAAATGTATTATTTCTGAAGAATAGTCTAATAGTAATTGTAATGGGGCCTGAAATTTCTCAGCCTGTATTGATGACTACTCACATGCTGCAGACTAGAGGTGAAAGAAGGGATATTGAAGAGCA
The DNA here is from genome assembly GCF_044704955.1 of Pristiophorus japonicus. Classification (NCBI taxonomy): domain Eukaryota; kingdom Metazoa; phylum Chordata; class Chondrichthyes; family Pristiophoridae; genus Pristiophorus; species Pristiophorus japonicus. The sequence continues at coordinate 1,379,695 of NW_027254846.1, read as the reverse complement.
TTATTTGCCCAATTAAGGATGTGGCAGGAGGAGGAGGAGAACGTGCACCCGTCGCACTTCCAGAGAGAAACGGTCTTACCTGAACGTGTCGGTGAACACGTGCCTTAGGAGAGTATGATTCCAAAAGAGGTCATCGCTGGGATATGCCAGATCATCAAGGAGATCTGCAGCCTAACACCACCATCATGACCGTGCTGCCCTTTGAGGTCATGGTTACTGCGGCACTTTCCTACTATGCATCTGGCTCCTTTCAGGCATCAGCAGGCGAAATTTGCGATATCTCTCAGTATGCCACGCATTGCTGCTTTCGATAGGTTACTGAAGCCCTTTACGCTCAAAGGATGGACCTGATAAGCTTCTTTTTGACCAGGGTGGCACAGACTGAGGGGCTTTGGATTTCTCCAGAATAGCAAACTTCCCCAAGTTACAGGGAGGAATACACAGCCCGCACATGGCTATGCGAGCACCCTTTCAGGATGCAGAGGTGTTTCTGAACACAAAGGGAGCCCACTCCCTGAATGTGCATCTCGTTGTTGACCACAAGGAAATAATCCTGGCATTCAATGCAACATTTCCAGGCAGCATCCCCGATGCACTCATCTTGCGTGAGAGTACTTTGCCTGACCTGATTATGAGTCAGCCATAAGTCACGGTTGGATGCTGGTGATAAAGGATATGGCCTTACCAGCCGACTGATGGACTCCCCTGCGTAAGCGGCAGAGAGAAGCCGAGAGGTGATAACATGAAAGCGACATCGCCACACAAAATGTCGTCGAAAAGACAAGTGGAATGCTAAAGCAACACTCCAGATGCCTGGACTATTCAGGAGACGAATTGCAATAATACTCTGAGTAGTTTGCTCAATTAATTGTGGTGTGCTGCATGCTGCATAATTTGGCTACCAGGTAGGGATAAGAATTGCTAAATGGGACTGCCGATCCACCTCGGGAGAGAAGAGAAGATGATGAAGATGAGGTGGACGATGACCTCGGGGAAGACACTCAGGCTGATGTTGAAACCATGCCCTCACTCTCCTCTGGAACGTGGGAAAGGGCCCGTTGTGACTACACAGCTGAACGTGTTATGTCTGCAGCGCATAAATGAAAGTTTTGCGTTAAGTTTGTGACACGTACCGTTACGTTTGATGTTAACCTTTCATGGTAAGGAATCGCCGGAGTTTAACGCTACAAGTAGCTGAATACAATGCACAACAATGTTAAGTTAAGTTTTTATAAATACGTTTAACGATATATTTTTTTTAATAAAACATAACACAATACAACACAACACAACAGTACCCACTCCCCCACCTCAAACCAAACTTTCAACATTTTAACGTTTTAGCAATACAGTAACAAAAGATTTTAATAAAAAAAGCCTTCTTAACCCACTCTCTCTCAAACCATCCCAACAATGAAACATTTAAAAACAGGAACAATTTAATCAACTAAAAGTAAACCGAACCAGACACCCCACCTCACAGACAACAATATTTACGTATAACAAAACATATTCCCTCCATCCTTACGGCCACGCCCCTCCTTCACTTTCCGCGTCTGATCAGCACCTCTTTCCTTTCACCTACCAACACCAAGGTGATGATGGTGGAGAGGACATTTCTGTGGAAATATCCTCCGAGCCAGATGCAACAACTTCCTCTGGCTCGCATGAGTCTCTGGCAATGGGGGTGCGGCACCTTGGGGAGCAGTGCCGGATTCCGGGACCAATGATAGCACTCTGGCACCAGTGTCCCTGGCTATTATCTCCAGGGCCACCGCTGTCTGTGTAATTTTATCGTTCACTTTCGTGGATAGGGTGGCCATCTGCTGAGATATTCCACCCATTGCCTGGAGGAGCTCTTAACACAACTCAACGCTTCTCCAGGACAAGTTAACCCTGTACACGCAAGATCTCCTGTTCGTGGAGCAGTTTGACTGCGCTGAACCAACCGCCGCGTGCTCATCACCGGCCGTGAATCACTGGAGGCACCCTTTGGCAAAGCACTTGGCGCCGCTAACTCCTCGTTCGAGGAGTACGTGGCCGCAGGAACACTGGAAGCTACGGCTGCTGCAGGCTCCTCCTTGACCTCCTCACTTTCCTCAGTGGAGAGTAGGACCCGCAGCAGAACGGGGGGGATTCAGGGCTCCACGAACCCAGAAATAAGTTAGACCGGCTCCATTGTTTGAAGTGGTGGTTCGATTTCCAAGGCCGACACCCTTGGTTGAACTAGAAGACAAAAAAGAGGTAATTAGAGGAGAAGGCGGTGCTTGGGTCACATCAGAATCCAAACGCTACACAGCCATGTGCATGAGAGCAACTCTAATGTTGTAAGAATGATGACAGACTTCACGTTTGATGAACATCATGATCGTACAAAATTAGCATTACAATAACTTTCATGATCCCATCATTAATTACATAACAGTACATTACATAACATAATATTACATGACATTGCATCGATAAATCATCAATGATATATTTTATGGATATATGAGGCATCAATTGACTTTACATCACCCAATGGTTTATAGTTTACTCACGTGGCCTGACGACAGGTTCTGAAGCAGCACAGGTGGGCAAACGATTGTGGAACTCCAGAAGTGCCAGCACCGGCTCCTCGAGATCGGTGAGGGGACATAGATCTGCTGGGCCGTCACCCGTGCTCCGCTGCTCATCCCTGTTCTATGAAATTTTTTTCTGAAAAAGGTGACAACGGCATGTCATGGCGTAAGATCATTGTCAGGTATTGTTACAGATAGAGATACATAGATTACTGACATATATTTTATTATTATCATTAATGTTATTAATACGCAACACAACACAACATACATGACTATCCACCGTAAAAGATATGCATACTGCATGCATGGTTACATCTGCCGTCTGCAAAAAAATTGCTAGATCGACATTTGTATTAAATGCTGAATGAGAGGTGATCTTATCGAAACGTATAAGATTATGAGTGCGATTGACAAGGTGGATGCAGAGAGGATGTTTCTACTGATAGTGGAAACTAGAACAAGGGGGCATAATCTTAGAATACGGGGCCAACCATTCACGGCTGAGATGAGGACAATTTTCTTCTTGCAGAAGGTTGTAAATTTGTAGAATTCGCTGCCTCAGAGAGCTGTGGAAGCTGGGTCATTGAATAAATGTAAGACAGAGATAGACAGTTTCTTAAACGTTAAGTGAATAAGGGGTTATGGGGAGCGGGCAGGGACTGGTGCTGATCCATGATCGGAACAGCCATGATCATATTAAACGGCGGCGCAGGCTCCAGGGGCTGTATGGCCTACTCCTGTTCCAATTTCTTATGTTCCTTTGTTCTTAATTCTAATTAAACACTCACTGTGTTCTCCCAAATTTCCCAGTCCTCTAATTCAAATGTAACTCTCACTGTGTTCCCCTAAATTCTCCAGACCTCTATTTCTACTTAAACATGCACTATGTTCTCCGAAATTCACCGGCCCTCTAATTCTCATTAAACACTCACAGTTTTCCCTAAATTCCTCAGTCCTCTATTTCTAATTAAAAACTTACTATGTTGCCCTTAATTCCCCAGTCCTCCCATTCTATTTAAACTCTCACAGTTTTCCGCTAAATTCCCCAGTCCTCTATTTCTAATTAGACAATGACTCTATTTCTCTGCAATTACCTTTATATGATTTATAACTGAACAGTTGTTCTATTGCCCTAAATGCACCAGATCTCTGTTTCAGATTAAACTGTGACTGCATCCCTCCACATTCACCTGACCTATATATGTATTTTAACAGTAAATTTATTACCATGAATACCCTGATGATTCCCATTTCCTGTCGTGTTGGCGACGAGCTCATTCTGACCGCGTGATCCACATCCTGTTACATATAAACATAGAAACATAGGAAATATGTGCAGGAGTAGGCCATTCGGTCCTTCGAGCCTGCACCGCCATTCAATAAGATCATGGCTGATCAATCCTTCAGTAGCCATTTCCTGATTTATCTCCATACATCTTGATCCCCTTAACCGTAAGAGCCATATCTAAATCCCTTTTGAATATATCCAGTGAATTGGCATCAACAACGCTCTGCGGCAGGGAATTCCACAGGTTAACAACTCTCTGAGTGAAGAAGGTTCTCCTCGTCTCAGTCCTAAATGGTCTACCCCTTATCCTAATACTATGTTCCCTGTTTCTGGACTTCCCCAACATCGGGAACATTCTTCCCGCATCAAACCTGTCCAGTCCCGTCAGAATCTTATATGTTTCTATGAGATCTTCTCTCATCCTTCTAAACTCCAGTGACTAAAGGCCCAGTTGATCCAGTCTCTCCTCATATGACAGTCCAGCCATCCCTGGAATCAGTCTGCTGAACGTACGCTGCATTCCCTCAAGAGGAAGAACATCATTCCTCAGACACTAAACACAAGATGAGGCCTCACTAAGGCCCTGGACAACTGCAGTAAGACCTCCCAGCATCTATTTTTAAATCCCCCAGCTATGAATGCCGACATACCATTTGCATTCTTTATCGCCTGCTGTACCTGCGTGCACACTTTCAGTGACTGATGAACCATGACATGAGACGTTGCACCTTTCCTTTTCCGAGTGTGCCGCCATTCAGATAAAATTCTGCCTTCGTGTTTTTGCCCAAAAATGGATAACCTCAATTTTATCCACATTATACTGCATCTGCCATGCATTTGAACACTAACTTAACCTGTCCAAGTCACCCTGCAGTGTCTTAGCGTCCTACGCACTGCTCACACCGCCACCCAGTTTAATGTCATCTGCAAACTTGGAGATATTACACTCTATTCCTTCATCCAAATCGGTAATGTATATTGCAAAGAGCTGGGGTCCGAGCACTGAGCCCTGCGGCATTCCAGTGGTCACTGCCTGCCATTCTGAAAAGGACTCGTTTATCCCGCTCTCTGCTTCCTGTCTGCCAACCAATTCCATATCCACCTCTGTATATTACCTCCAATACAATGTGCTTTGATTTTGCACAACAATCTCTCGTGCCGGACCTTGGCAAAAGCTTTCTGAAAGTCCAAATACACCACATCCATTGGTTCTCTCTTGCCCACTCTACTAGTTGCATCCTCACAAATTTCGAGAAGATTCGTCAATCACGCTATCCCTTTCATAAATCAATGCTGACCTGATCCGATCCTGTCACCGCTTTCCAAATGCGTTGCTATTTCATCCTTCATGATCGATTCCAACATTTTCCCCACTACTGATGTCAAGTGAACCGGTCTATAATTACCTGTTTTCTCTCTCCCTCCTTTGTTAAAAAGTGATGGTAAATTACCTACCCTCCAGTCCATAGGAGCTGTACCAGAGTCGATCGACTGTTGTAAAATGATGACCAATGCATTCATTATTTCTTGAATAACATCCTTGAGCATTCTGGAATGCAGACGACAGGCCCATCGGAATTACCGACCTTCAATCGCATGAATTTTCAGAACACAATTTCCCGCCCAATAAGGATATCCTTCAGTTCCTCCTTCTCACTAGACCCACTGTCCCTAGTACCTTCAGACGGTTATTTGTTTCTTCCTTCGTGAAGAAAGAATCGAAGTATTTGTTCAATTGGTCCTCCATTTCTTTGTTCCCCATTATAAATTCAACTGAATCCGACTGCAAGGATCCTACGTTTGGCTTTACTAATCTTATTTTTTTTCACATATTTAGAGAAGCTTTTGCAGTCAGTTTTTATATTCCCTGCAAGCTTCCTCTCGAAGTGTTTGTTCCCCCTCTTAATTAAACCCTAAGTCCTCCTCTGTCGAATTCTAAACTTCTCCAGTCCTCAGGTTTGTTGCTTTTTCTAGCCAATTTACATGCCTCTTTCTTGGCTTTAACACTATCCTTAATTTCCATTGTTAGCTATGGTTGAGCCACCTTCCCAGTTTTATTTTTACTCCAGACAGGGATTTACATTTGCTGAAGTTCATCCATGTGATCTTTAAATCTTTACCATTGCTTATCCAGCGTCTCCCCTTTGAGTGTCGTTTGCCAGTCTATTCTAGCCAATTCACGCCTCATACCGTCGAAGTTACCTTTCCTTAAGTTCAGGACCTTAGTTTACGAATTAATTTTGTCACTCTCCGTCTTAATAACGAATTCTACCAAATTATGTTCACTTTTCACCAAGGGGCCTCGCACAACAAGTTTAGTCCCTTCTCATTACACATCACCCAGTCTAGGATGCCTAGCTCCCTGGTTGGTTCCTCGACATATTGATCTCATAAACCATCCCTAATACACTCGAGGAAATGCTCCTCCACCGCATTGCTACCAGTTAGCTTAGCCCAAGTAATATGTTGATTAAAGTCGCCATGATTACTGCCATACCTATATTGCACACATCCCTTATTTCTTATTTGATGCTGTCCCCAACCTCACTACTATCATTTGGTGGTTTATACACTACTCCTACTAGCGTTTTCTGCCCTTTAAATTCCGCAGCTCGAACCATACCGATTCCACATCATCCAGGCTGTTGGAGCGGATTTTTGGACATATACTTGCCAACATTTTTTTAATTTTCCCCTTTAAATGAATTTTGTAAGAGATAATACTGATGCATTGTGCTTTCAACAGTTAAACTTCAAGGTATAATGGCCTTGAGTTAATGGAGATAGGAAAGTGAGATAAAAAACACTGAAGAGTTAAGTGCTGAGTATGTTTGATTATACCGGTGTCAAAAGCCTGCACTTGTTTATACTGCCCTGTCACAATGCAGGATGTGTTATATCAAAAGCTTAGCCTTCGATAGTCAAAGCTTTGCAGTGCTAAAGCATGTGTTGTAAAGTGACGTAATTTGTAAGATAAAAGAACTTCACTGCAGATACCAATTTGAGTCGTGGTTCAGAGACAGGAGTCTCTAACACTTCTCCCAAAGCTTTGTCTCCGATTTAATAAACCTCTCTTTATATATTATACAGTCTCGGAAATATTTTTCCACAACAAAATGGCGTCATTACTGGATACTCTCTGATCAGACGTGATCGTTTAAGACAGTATCTGGAATCTGGTGTTAGAGACTGAAAAGAGAGGTGTACGGGCACGACGGGATAGTGTATAAGATACGAGTAAGTAGATAGCGGGAAGAGGCAGACTAACAGTTTGATTTTTCCCTTTGGTTAATAAGGTCGGTGCGGAAGGGAACTGATCACTCCAACCTAGAGCCGAAAAACTCCTGTGATAAGGAAACACGCTAGCTTTGTTGCGAAGACAAAGAGTCCCCACAGAGTAGTCGTGGTCGTGAGTAATCCAGGAACAAAGGGAAACGTCCGAGCCTGGCGAAGATGGAAGGTAAGGAAGGGAATGTAAAACGCGGGCCGCCCGGGTCGTTAATTAATTCCTATATGACCGATCGACAGATCTTAATCAAGAAAATGCAAAAGGACGGTTGGGATGTATCCCAGACGTTAGAACAACAGCGAAGTTGGATAGTTAAACAAAAGAAAGATAAAACTAAAAAAGCCGGAGTATTATTGGTGCATCAGTTAGCAGGACTAATGGAACAGGTTAATGAGTTTAAAGAGAAAATGGATGAAAAAAGTAAAGAATTAAACCAGGCACAAAGGAAAAATATAGAGTGGGAAAAGATATGCCTGGCGCTGGAACAACAGATCCAGGGTTGATCTCAATGCGAGGGATCGCTGCCGCCTCACGAGAAGCAACTGCCCCGGGTCAGGATGATTTAGAAACCCTCCCGGTGGCGCCGGTAACAAGAGGGTGGACGGCTGCAAATCCCATTGCGAAAGTAAGCCCTTTACCCCCGGCGAAAGACAGCAGATAATGGCATCCCTGGGTAAATTACAGCCCCGGTGTGCGCATATTAAATGTTGGGCAGAGCTGGATACAGTTTGTTGGGCCACCAACTACACCTCAGAGATATCCACCAACTAGTCCGAGCGGCTTGCCCGGCAGATCGGTGGAGAGTAGTGGCCGGAGGAGCCGCGGTAGCAGCCAACGTGGACTTTTCAGGGGAACGTTGGACACACGCGGTACCTTTAACCACCGAAGTAGATGGTCAACTGGCAGCCTTTGTCCCTTTTAAAACCGAGATCCAACGGGTTTTAGGTAACGCCCCTACTAATTGGGTTAAAATTACTACAACCAAACAGCAAAAAGGGGAAGGAGCCTCAGAGTATGGGGAACGATTGTTCCCGATATATCAAGAATGCTCTGGACAGGGAAACCCAGGCCGCGGTGACCGAGCATTTATTCAGGCATTCAAGGACGGACTATCCGCTGCACACCAGACCATTATAAAAATGGGAGTAATTGTAACCCAGGATTATGATGAACTGGTCGAGTGGGCTAGTGGCGTCCAGGGAGGGGGCGATGAAAAATCTCAGACAAAGATAAAGCAGGAAAAGGTCTCTGTCACGGGAACAGGAGGAGGGCAGAAAAGGGGGACTTGACATAATTGTGGAAAACCGGGCCATTTTGCCAGGGAATGCAAAGGGAAAGACAGTGAAAAGCACGTATTGTGGTAAGAAAGGGCACCTGGAAGTGACATGCTATGGTAAAAATGAATATGCTAAAAAGGCAAGGACCCTGTCACAATAGGAATACCAGCAGTGGCAGGCGTACAAAGCCACTCTGTGATGTCCGGCGGCCGCTGTACAACGTAAAAAGGAGGGAAGGATATATGTGTCTGAACGAGTATGGGGCCGACAGTGTGAGATGCAAGTGGACTCGGGAGCCTCAATATCCATTACCAATTTGCCCCTTCCCGTCACCGACAAAAAGGCTCTGATAAACGGAATAGATGGACGGCCCACACTGGCAACCTGAGCAGCACCCAATTGGTGGAAATTGATAACTTATATAAACTAATGAGATTTTACGTATGCAAGAATCGTGAGAGAACAATATTGGGGAATGATGTAATGAGGGAATTTAAGGCCCTGATTGATTGCGGCAAGGGGAAACTGACATTGCTAAAGGCGGATGGAAGTAAGGGAGATATAGGACAAATAGCCCACCATGTGGAAAGTATAGGTTTAGCTACAGCCACAAAAACTGACTGGCTTATCAGGACTGGAGGGTATGGAGGCATATGTGCCTCTGTGCCCGGGGTCTGGGCACAGACAACATTGTATACTGGAAAGGCGAAGATGGATCCTATTAAATTCCCTGGACCACCTCATAAACCACATCGACAATATCCTATAAGACCTGAAGCTAGAACAGCGGTTGTACAAATAGTAAAAGGGCTAGTGGAAAAGGGTTTCTTAAATAGAAACATTTAGCACCACTAACTCTCCAACATGGCCGGTGGGGAAACCAGATGGGAGTTATAGACTCACTATCGACGACAATACCCTTAACAAGGTCACCCCCAAATTACACCCGATACTGGCCAGCCACTCCACAATCGTTAATGGATTATCCCCTGGACAGAAGATCTTTACAGTCCTCGACATAGCCAATGGGTTTTGGGCCCTTCCACTCGACCCAGAATCACAAGAAAAATTTGCCTTCTAGGTGGAGGATAAACAATATACTTGGACCCGATTACCACAAGGATTCCATAATAGTCCTGCCATATTCCATCGAGTCATGAGGGATATACTAAAACAAATAGAGGTACCGGCAGGAAATATATTTTACAATATGTCGACGACATATTAATAGCCTCAGAAACCAAGGAAGGACATCAGGCAACACTATACTTAGTATTAAGGGCTCTGGAAACGGCGGGCCTTAAGATTAACACCAAAAAGGCCCAGGTAGGGAAATCCCAGGTCCTGTACCTAGGGTACTGCCTCTCAAAGGAGCTGAAAGAAATGCCCTCGGATAGGAAAAAGGCTGTCAAGGTCAAGCCTCGACCAGTAACGGTAAGGGGGGTGAGGAAGGCACTGGGCCTCCTTAATTACAGACGGAACTTTATCACTGATTGTGCAGAAATTGCTGAGCCAATACAAAGATTAGTGAAAGGGGGGAAACCGGACCTAGACCTCATAGAATGGGGCCCTGAACAAGAACAGGTGTATAGTAAACTCATGTCAGAACTAGTCTCCGCATTGGGACAGCCTGACATGAGTAAGTATTTCCACATCCACTGTAATAATGAAGGTGGGTTCTATATGGCCGTGGTCACCCAAGATCGCGGGGATAAAAGGAGACCTATAGCCTACTACTGTACCACCGAAAGCCCGGTGATGACTGGGTTGTCCAGATGTATAGCCGCGCTAGATTTCGCAGCCTGGGCGGTAAAAGTAAGCGAGCCTGTGGAGATGACTGGAAACATCATTCTCCACACTAAACACACATTGGTAGAAATGTTAAACACAGGAAAACTGAGAACCGTATCTAATATGAGACGTGGGAAGCAGTCCACTTACCACCCAACAAAGCGGTAACCATAATTAGAGATGTCGGGAACAACCCCGCAGAAGGTATGATGGGTGAAGGGGAACGCCACTTTTGTGAAGAGGTATGTGAGGATATGGAAGAGGATAGAATAAAAGACACCCCACTTCAAACCGCAGAACAAACCTTGTTTGTGGACGGCTCACGAAAATACGTAGAGTGACTACCTCGTACCGGATGGGCCAGAGTTAACCAGGATCTAGAGACAGTTGAATCAGGGCGAATTAATGGGGTGTCGTCAGCTCAAGTGGCAGAACTGGTAGCCCTCACCCGGGCACTGGAATTATCGGAAAATAAGATTGTTAATATCTATACGGACAGTAGATATGCATTCGGGGTAGTAACGATTATATGACAGCATGGGGGACAAGGGGTTTTATCACAACTAGCGGACATCCCATAAAGCATCAGCTGAGAATAGAAGCACTTTTAGCAGCCAGTAATAAACCAAAACATGTAGCGGTCATTAAAATTAAAGCCCACAGTTGGGAGCCGGACCGAACCAGTCCAGATTGGCTGAGTCACCAGGGAAATAGAGCTGCAGACGTAGCTGCACAGAAGGCATTAGAACAGGAAGAGTGTGAGGAAGCTTCAGTCAGTGCCGCCGGGGTCCGAGACGAACATTTAAGTATTGAGAAACTACCCCAGGACACTTCTGAGGAGGAAATAAGTATGTGGACAAAGCAGGGCGCAACGCAAGGGAAGGTTAACGTTTGGAGACGAAACGACAACGTAACGGCGCCTGAATGCATACAGAATACCTTATTGGAGTTGCATCATGGCCTGTCTCAATCAGGACGAGAGGCCTTGACCGGGAGTCTTGGAAGAGATTCGTGGTGGAAAGGGATGGGGAGAGATATCGCCAAATATGCCATCGAGGCGTTACGTGTGCAAAATATAATCCAGGCAGGCCCATTAAAATTAAAATGGGACACCAGCCCCGTCCACGGGGGCCATGGGAACACGTAAAAATTGATTTCACAGGTCCTTTGCCCCCATCCCATGCAAAAAGATATTGCCTAGTGATTATATATCAATTTACCCGGTGGGTGGAAGCTTTCATCACACGTGATTGCACTGCCTCACAGTGGCAAGGATATTCTGACCAAGGTACCCACTTCACCGGAAAAATTTTTTAAAAATATATGCCAGCTGATGGGCTTAAAACAATAATTCCACATCCCCTACCACCCGCAGAGTTCTGGGATGGTAGAGCGCATGAACCATACCCATTCGGGATAGGACGCACCATAGATGAATTACGTAACCTAGAGAGGGTACTGGAACAGATAGTTAACGACAGTGCTGAAGCAATAGAGGGCATAACGGCTGAAATGGTAGTCATACGCACAATGGTACTCCAGAACCGAATGGCCCTAGATACTAGCACAAAGTGTGGGCACATGTGCCTTTATTGGAGCTGAATGTTGCACTTACATTCCCGATAATTCAGAAAACATAACCAACCTCGCTGATCACGTAAGAGGGATGTAAATAGGTTATCCACGAGAGCAGGAGGATCTGGCTGGTTTGATTGGCTGTTAGGGGCATCCTGTGGGTCCTATCTTATGCATGGAGTAATTATTCTGGTTGTAATAATAATTACTTGCTGTCTGATTATCGGGTGTTTTAATATCTGCTGTAAAGTTATGATGGCTCGACTGATGCCAGTAGCCAGTGTAATCGCCGAAGGAGAAGCAGACCTGATGGAAATACCTGAAGGCACCAAGGATGAAGAAACAGACGATGATGACACCGACTACTATCTTTGAAGGGTAGCCCAGAGCTACAGGCAAGGTGGACATACGGAACATCAGGGAAGTAACATACCCCAAAGGACGAATATATGACACCATGCTATTATCATTGTGGTCATTTGGATTTCGTGAACATCCTCCACGACCAAGACGTGAATATTGTTAGAGCGGATTTTTGAACATATACTTGACTAGTATACGGGACTAAACATTTGTTTTTATTTTCCCCTTTAATAAATTTTGTAAGTGACAATACTGATGCATTATGCTTTATATAAGAAAAAACACTGTTAGACTACAAGGTATGCTGGGCTTGAGTTATGGAGATTGGAAAGTGAGATAATGAACGACTGGAGAGATAAGTGGGCGTATGTTTGTCTATACCGGTGCCAAAAAGCCTGCACTTGTTTATAATGCCCTGTCACAATGCGAGGATGGTTTATATCAAGAGCTCAGCCTTGGATAGTAATTGTATCAAAAGCTTTGTAAACCTTGTAATGCGATGATTAGACTGAAGGACTAGTGCTAAAGCATGTGATGTAAAGTGACCTAATTTGTAAGATAAAAGAACCTCACTGGAGATATCAAATTGAGAAGCTGGTTCAGAGACAGTGGTCTCTAACACTTCTCACAGAGCTTTGTCTCCGATTTAATAAACCTCTCTTTATATATTATACAATCTTGGAAATATTTTTCCACAACATGTCTGTGGGAAAATATTTCAGACATCAGTGTGACTGGAAAAGCACACACACAGCCGTGTGAGAGTATACCAGTGCACTGACTGTGGAAAGAGCTTCAATCTGTTACACAGCTGAAAAAATATTGCACCATTCACAGCGGGGAGAAACTACGCATGTTCTGTGTGTGGACAAAACTTCAACAGATCATCCAACCTGGAGAGACACAAAGACACCTGCATCATGGAGAAATCGTGGGAATGTGGAGACTGTGAGAAGGGATTCAGTTCCCCGTCTGATCTAGAAATTCATTGTCACAGTCACACCGAAGAAAGGCCGTTCACCTGCTCTGTGTGTGGGCAGGGGTTCACTCAGTCATCCAACTTGCTGAAACTCCAGCGAGTTCATACTGGGGAAGTGTGTGAAGGGATTCACTCAGTCATCTGAATTGCGTGTTCACAAGTGACTGCAGGGGTTATGTTCTACTGTTATTACTGCTGTTAATAGCATCCTGACTGAATCGTGTTCGTTCTGTCAGTTGGGATTTGTTTCTGGAGATATTACTAACCCCGAAAACTGGGATGGAGTTTAATATTTTGAAATTTCAAATAATACAATGTGTCGATATTTGAAATATCCATGATAAGAGGAGACTAATTGAGGTCCTGTTATATTTTGGTCCTTTTCTCCTTTCTATCTCTAGATTGTTTCAGTTCTCATGTCTTTGGTTACTCTCAGGGAGAAATCCCAGTTACTTATACATTCCAGTGTGCCTCTCTTTGCCTTGTAGGGATAGCGATCACGCCTGGGATCACTAAACACAAAACACAGTCTGTTAATCCCTTTCAGCTGCAGGACTTAGCTCGTTCCTGGCAGCATCTCTCTCACTTTCGATGTGTGAATAGAGAATCGTGCAAATCTGGTTTCGAGTTAAATTTGAATCCACTCAGTAAATGTATTTAAAGAAAAATGTACAAGTAAACCCATCACATCAAGTAATTGGCAAAGGTTTACAGTCAACAAGATGAACAAGTAAAAATATCACGGCCCAGTAACCCAGCTCTATATTCACAGGAGAAAGTCTGTTATCTAAGTCCTCGAATGTCAGTTGGTGAGATGAGAGACTGAATCACTTTTCACATTCAGCTGGTAAACGGTCTCTCCCTGATGTCTTTCCACCCAACGTGCATCTGCATCCATTCCCACTGTCCCAACATTCACAGTTATGAGTCAGCTGGCCACACGAGTCTCACAGGCCAGACGATTGTTTGAAGGTGCATCCACACACAGAACATGTGTCCTGTTTCTCACCGCTGTGATTGGTGTTTTTCCAAAGGCTGATGATAGGTTGATCCTGATCAATCCGGTGAATCTCTCAAATCTTGACGTGATGTTTGGTTTCAGTTTCCCAGCTGTAGACCGTCACCTTCTGATACCCTGCAAATTGAGGTTGCAAACGTTGTTACTTTAAGTACAGGATAGACATTTCCATTGTGGTAGGCATCAGAGTCGAATGCATTCCTGCCCTCAAATTGCAACCACACACTTCCCAGTTGAGGTCATTTCCCAGTTGAGGTCATTTCCAAGTTGACGTCATTGGATCGGTATCAAGAGCATGGGCACTGACTAATTTTTAATCATATTTAGCCCACTGGTACCGAGGACAATTATAACCCCTGAACTGCTGCCTTGGCTAAGATCAACTAACAGCACCGATCAAGGAACGAACTTGAGAACTTCCCAGTCAATATTGCAGATTGTTCTAAAATTTGGGGGGTGGGGGAGGGTTAGAAATAATATTTTGAAAGACATTTTACTCCAGCTTTAAACGAAACTTTCGTCACACTGCACCATTCTGAAGTCTTTCCAAATTCAGTCCAATGGATCATCAAAAAGAGTGTGACATTTTAGAAAGGCGCAAGTTACTGAAATCAACAGCTTTTCAATCACTGCACAGTACAGAAGGGAACAACTGTTAATGGGAGGTCGGTGCGTGAAGTCCTCCGACACTCCGAGATAAACTGCACTGTTCCTTTAAGTATAAATAGGCAGTAAAAAGCGAGTCCGGGTCCCTTTAAATATCTGCTCCATTCAACCAGGTTTGGGAGGAGCAAACGCGCGTGGTCTCCTTATATCCTCACACAGCAAGCACCGCCAGTGGGCTCCCGCAAGGTCTTAAAGGCCAAAAAAATAGACGCATCTGGTTCAGCACAACAACTGAAAAGTTCACACACAAAGTCTTTGCTATATATGCGTGGGTGTGTGCGTTTGTGTAACCAAAACACATCATTCTTAATGTTTGACATTGAATTCCACAGAGATAAGCTGTTATCTTCGCCAGTTATTTTCCAGCATTTCATTTGCTCTTATTTACAATGTAATTGCAGAGTGTTTAATCCCTTTACCATTTATTGATGACCCATTGTCCTGTGTGCCCTTGTTTAGAAAGTGATGTCACAATGACCATTCCGTTACCAATGTGACCACTTGTCGGCAGTATACTGTGGGAAAGGGGAGTAAATCTAACCGAGGGTAATAAGCAGCCTCCCACCAGTCTCTGCACTTTATTGCCCAGTGATCACCTCACCATCGCACAGAAGGTCCTGAGATTTACCTCCAGTGTGGCTGACTTGTGTAAGTATTGTTAAACATTAAATTGTAGGTTAAAAGAGGAGTTGGGTGAGGAGAGTTTAGAGATTAGGCGTAAAAGAGTAGTTGGGGTGAGGGTTTGAGAGAAATGCGGTGATTGACGAGTTGGGGTGAGGGGTTGGGGAGTTGGGTTGAAAGAGTAGTTGGGGAGGGGGAGGTGGAGTGTAGGTGTGAAGAGGGTGTATGAGTGAGTGGGATTTACAGCCCTTTAATTGCCTTTGTTGAACTATCATGGGGTTTATTTTTCCTTTAAAATGTTTTGTATTGTGTATTTCACTGAAGTTAGACGTGGGGTTGCAGTTCCTTGCATGCACTGGACTATTTCTGGTGAATTAATGTGGGAAGGGTTAATTGGGAAGAGACTTGTGTGGGATCATTTTGTGCTGAATGCGTGGCTGGGCGGCGGGTTTGCCCTCAGTCCCAGTGATGAGGTGTTGTTGACAGCAAATCCAGTGACCACATACGTGGTGACTCCAAATCCATGGACAACTTACACTGAGGCATCAAGTCCAGGGACCCCTTACACTGAGGCAACAAATAAAGGGGCCATTTACAATGAGACATCAAATCCACGATGAATTACATCGTGACACCAAATTGAGGGATTACTAATACCGTGACAACAAATCCAGAGACTAATAACACTGAGGCACCAAATCCTTGGACCACTTACACTGAGACTATAGAATTACATCAGATAAATGGGACAGAAATGGGCCATTCGGACTAACCAGTCTGTGCCGGTGTTCATGCTCTGCTCGGTAATTAGAGAGCCGCAGTATGGGGAATGGCCATGCCGCTGAAAGCAGCTCTAGTTAGGGGGAAAGGTGTGGTAATGAATGAAGATATGATGGTGGAATCAGACGGTGACTGGTGAGGCCTGGTGACAGATTATTGTCAGAAGCCCTTGTCAAGCAGGCTGATGATTAAATGTAACCAGCACAACAACTGTATCCGTCTGTTATTGTCCCAAAATCCCCAAATCTAATGTCACTAATTGATTTTTCTGTGAGAAATGTAGAGATGTAAAAGAAGGGAGGAAATGAGGCTTGCGCAGAAACGAAGGTTCCTTGAATTAACACATTGTGAGGCTGTTTTGTGACTCGTCTGTGAGAGGTTAAAAACATGAAATGGAAAAGGGCAAGTTCAGTGACACTTATATTGCCAATAGTGCTTTCTACTTTAATCACTATATCCTAAGCCGAATATCATATTGACTATCCCAATCACTAATCCCAATCCTAACACATAGCCACAAACCACACCCACTAAACCCTAAACCTACATCTAACCCAGCCCCTAATCAATGCTAAGAACATAAGAAATAGGAGCAGAAGTCGGCCATCTAGACCCTTGAGCCCGCTCTGCCATTCAATAATATCATGGCTGATCTGATCTGGGCCTCAATTCCACTTCCCTGCCCAATCCGCATAAAGCTTGACTTCCCTATCTTTCAAAAATCAGTCTATCTGCAACTTAAATATATTCAATGGCCCAGCGTCCATTGCTCTCTGGGATAGAGAATTTCAAAGATTCACGACTCTCTGAGAGAAGAAATTCATCCTCATTTCCGTTTTAAATGGGCGACCCCTTATGCTCAGACTTTGCCACCTCGTTCTCGATTCCCCCCCACAAGAGGAAACAGAGATCAGTGGGGAAGCTAAAGACCCGACAAAGGAAGTGTTAAACAATTATTTTGATGCAAAAAATTTCTGCAACGTATGTTAGTAACAAGTAATTATAATCAACTAACCCATCAAAATGAGCAAAGACAATTACAAAGACCAGAACATTTCAAAGGCAATCACATGCAGTATGTGTGGAGATGTATTAACCGCATTCGTTAAACAATATGGAAAATAAGCGTTCCAGTCTTCAGCAAGATAGTTCTTTCAAGGAACGTCAAATGAGTGTAAAGTGAGACACGCCGGTTCAGTGTATGACATCCACAAGCCGTATACTCAAACGTTACAAGCTTGGGATTTGATGTGGCAAAATATGAACTGCGTGAGAAGTGAAATAATTTAGAGTAAGAAAAGGCCCAAAATGGAAGGGAAGGGAACATGAATTAGTCTCCCGTGCAGCGGCATGGTCCCGGCCTGCATGACCATCAGCAGGTCGGGGCCATCAGAGGGAGCACTGTGCGGCGGTGGCATTCCATTGTAGGATGGTGACGGCTGCAAATTCACGTCGCTAATGTCAGTGCAGGCAGGCACAGCAGGAGGGGCGAAGGAGCGGCAAGAGATTATATAAGGAACTGACCGGGGCCCAGGAGAGGCATGAGTCTGGGGCCCAGAAGGGGCAAGGGCCTAGGGGCAGCATGGGCCAGCCCAGACTGCAAAATTTGTGTGCTCAGTCCGTGCAGCACAGCTGGTCTCCAGTCGTCTGGGGCAATGTTTGCCACTGGACCAAGACCGAGCTCTGTCAAGCCAGTGTGGTGGCTGATGTGCAACGGCCACCACACGTTAAAAAAATCCAAACACGGACAGCTTCCACCCTTCAAGATGTAGCTCAGGATCTGGAATATTAGGTCCTTCATTACAACACCTGTGAACTCATTCCTTTTTGGCGTGGAAAGAAGTTATCCTCGCTTCCAGGGACTGCCTATGATGATGATGGTTATGGAGAAATGAAATATTGGACACCCGGTGTTTGAAACAATATTGAGACAGAACACTAATCTCCAGCTCAGGTACAGGATTATTCAGAGCATCAGAAACAAAGTCTCAGTGCCAGAATGAACATGGTTCAGTGTCCAATGGGAGCCCAGTAAATCCTGCTCCATTCACTGATTGGCTGTTCCTATTTACCCAGAATTCCCCGCGATGAAGAATGCGCCGACCCCAGACTTCAGTCACACCGACGAGAGGCCGGTCACCTACTCTGTGTGTTGGCAGGTGTTCACTCAGTCATCCAACCTGCTGAAACTCCAGCGAGTTCACACTGGGGAAGTGTGGGAAGGGATTCACTCAGTCATCTGAATTGCGTGTTCACAAGTGACTGCACGGGTTATGTTCTACTGTTATTACTGCTGTTAATCGCATCCTGACTGAATCGTGTTCGTTCTGTCAGTTGGGATTTGTTTCTGCTGATATTACTCACCCCGAAAACTGGGATGGAGTTTAATATTTTGATATTTCAAATAATACAATGTGTCGATATTTGAAATATCCTTGATAAGAGGAGACTAATTGATGTCCTGTTATATTTTGGTCCTTTTCTCCTTTCTATCTCTAGATTGTTTCTGTTCTCATGCCTTTGGTTACTCTCAGGGAGAAGTCCCAGTTAATTATACCTTCCAGAGTGCCTTGGTGTCCAGAGTAGGGATAGCTATCACGCCTGGGATCACTAAACACAAAACACAGTCTGTTAATCCATTTCTGCTACAGGACTTAGCGCGTTCCTGGCAGCATCTCTCTCACCTTCGATGTGTGAATAGAGAATCGTGCAAATCTGGTTTCAATTTAAATTTGAATCCACTCAGTAAATGTATTTAAAGAAAAAATGTACAAGTAAACCCATCACGTCAAGTAATTGGCAAAGGTTTACACTCAACAAGTAAAAATATCACGGCCCAGTAACCCAGCTCTATATTCACAGGAGAAAGTCTGTTATCTACGTCCTCGAATGTCAGTTGGTGAGATGAGAGACTGAATCACTTTCCACATTCAGCTGGTAAACGGTCTCTCCCTGATGTCATTCCACCCAACGTGCATCTGCATCCATTCCCACTGTCCCTACATTCACAGTGTTGAGTCAGCTGGCCTCACGAGTCTCACAGGCTAGACGATTGGTTGAAGGTGCAACCACGCACAGAACATGTGTCCTGTTTCTCACCGCTGTGATTGGTGCTTTTCCAAAGGCTGATGATAGGGTGCTCCTGATCAATCCGGTGAATCTCTCAAATCTTGCCATGATGTTTGGTTTCAGCTTCCCAGCTGTAGACCCTCACCTTCTAATACCCTGCAAATTGAGGTTACAAACGTTGTTACTTTAATCACAGGATACACATTTCCACTGTGGTAGGCATCAGAGTCGAGTCCAGTCCTGCCCTCAAGTTACAACCACACACTTCCCAGTTGAGGTCATTTCCCAGTTGAGGTCATTGGATCGGTATCAAGAGCAGGGGCACTGGCTAATTTTTAATCATATTTAGCCAACTGGTACCGAGGACAATTATAACCCCTGAACTGCTGCCTTGGCTGAGATCAACCAACAGCCCAGATCAAGGAACGAACTTGGGAACTTCCCAGTCAATATTGCAGAGTGTTCTAAAATTTGGGGGATGGGGGGGAGGGTTAGAAATTATATTTTGAAACACATTTTATTCCAGCTTTAAACGAAACCTTCGTCACACTGCACAATTCTGAAGTCTTTCCAAATTCAAGTCAAATGGATCATCAAAAAGTGTGTGACATTTTAGAAAGGCGCAAGTCACTGAAATAGACAGCTTTTCAATCACTGCACAGTACAGAAGGGAACAACTGTTAATGTGAGGTCGGTTCGTGAAGTCCCCCGACACTCCGAGATAAACTGCACTGTTCCTTTAAGTATAAATAGGCAGTGAAAAGGGAGTCCGAGTCCCTTTAAATATCTGCTCCATTCCCCCAGGTTTGGGAGGAGCAAACGCGCGGGGTCTCCTTCTATCCTCACACAGCAAGCACCGCCGGTGGGCTCCCGCAAGGTCCTAAAGACCGAAAAATAATTTCGCATCTGGTTAAGCACAACAACTGAAAAGTGCACACACAAAGTCTTTGCTATATATGCGTGTGTGTGTGTGCGCGTGTATGTAAACAAAACACATCATTCTTAATGTTTGACAATGAATTCCACAGAGATAAGCGATTGTCTTCGCCAGTTATTTTCCAGCATTTTATTTGCTCTTATTTACAATGTAATTGCAGAGTGTTCAATCTCTTTCCCATTTATTGATGACCCATTTCTTGTGTGCTCTTGATTCGAAAGTGATGTCACACTGACCATTCCGTCCAACTGTAGCAACACCTCCTGAAACCTCGAATCAATTATTAAGGATGTCATAGCAGTGCATCTGGAAAATGGTGACATGATAGGTCCAAGTCAGCATGGATTTGTGAAAGGGAAATCATGCTTGACAAATCTTCTGGAATTTTTTGAGGATGTTTCCAGTAAAGTGGACAAAGGAGAACCAGTTGATGTGGTATATTTGGACTTTCAGAAGGCTTTCGACAAGGTCCCACACAAGAGATTAATGTGCAAAGTTAAAGCACATGGGATTGGGAGTCGTGTGCTGGCGTGGATTGAGAACTGGTTGTCAGACAGGAAGCAAAGAGTAGGAGTAAACGGGTACTTTTCAGAATGGCAGGCAGTGACTAGTGGGGTGCCGCAAGGTTCTGTGCTGGGGCCCCAGCTGTTTACATTGTACATTAATGATTTAGACGAGGGGATTAAATGCAGTATCTCCAAATTTGCGGATGACACTAAGTTGGGTGGCATTGTGAGCTTCGAGGAGGATGCTATGAGGCTGCAGAATGACTTGGTAGGTTAGGTGAGTGGGCAAATGCATGGCAGATGAAGTATAATGTGGATAAATGTGAGGTTATCCACTTTGGTGGTAAAAACAGAGAGACAGACTATTATCTGAATGGTGACAGATTAGGAAAAGGGAAGGTGCAACGAGACCTGGGTGTCATGGTACATCAGTCATTGAAGGTTAGCATGCAGGTACAGCAGGCGGTTAAGAAAGCAAATGGCATTTTGGCCTTCATAGGGAGGGGATTTGAATACAGGAGCAGGGAGGTGTTGCTACAGTGTACAGGGCCTTGGTGAGGCCACACCTGGAGTATTGTGTACAGTTTTGGGCTCCTAACTTGAGAAGGGACATTCCTGCTATTGAGGGAGTGCAGCGAAGATTCACCAGACTGATTCCCGGGATGGCGGGACTGACCTATCAAGAAAGACTGGATCAACTGGGCTTGTATTCACTGGAGTTCAGAAGAATGAGAGGGGACCTCATAGAAATGTTTAAAATTCTGACGGGTTTAGACAGGTTAGATGCAGGAAGAATGTTCCCAATGTTGGGGAAGTCCAGAACCAGGGGTCACAGTCTGAGGATAAGGGGTAAGCCATTTAGGACTGAGATGAGGAGAAACTTCTTCACCCAGAGAGTGGTGAACCTGTGGAATTCTCTACCACAGAAAGTAGTTGAGGCCAATTCACTAAATATATTCAAAAGGGAGTTAGATGAAGTCCTTACTACTCGGGGGAGCAAGGTTTATGGCGAGAAAGCAGGAAGGGGGTACTGAAGTTTCATGTTCAGCCATGAACTCATTGAATGGCGGTGCAGGCTAGAAGGGATGAATGGCCTGCTCCTGCACCTATTTTCTATGTTTCTACGTTTCTATGTTTCTATGTTACCAAGGTGACCACTTGTCCGCAGTATAATGTTGGAGAGGGGATTAAATCTCACCGAGGGTAATAAGCAGCCTCCCACCAGTCTCTACATTTTATTGCCCAGTGATCACCTCACCATTACACAGAAGGTCCTGAGATTTACCTCCAGTGTGGATGACTTGTGTAAGTGATGTTAAAAATTAAATTGTAGGTTAAAAGAGGAGTTGGGTGAGGAGGGTTTGGAGAGTAGGCGTAAAAGAGGAGTTGGGTTGAGGGTTTGAGAGAAATACGGTGATAGAGGAGTTGGGGTGCGGGGTTGGGGAGTTGGGTTGAAAGAGTAGTTGGGGAGGGGGAGGTGGAGAGTAGGGGTGAAGAAGGTGTATGAGTGAATGGGATTTATAGCCCTTTAATTGCCTTTGTTGAACTATGATGGGGTTTATTTTTCCTTTAAAATGTTTTGTATTGTGCGTTTCACTGAAGTTAGACGTGGGCAGTGTTAATGGGGAATAGATTTGAGTGGGATCATTCAGTGCTGAATGCGTGGCTGGGCGGCGTGTTTGCCCTCAGTCCCAGCGACGAGGAGTTGTTGACACCAAATCCAGGGACCACATACATTGTGACTCCAAATCCAGGGACCCCTTACACTGAGGCAACAAATACAGGGACCAGTTACAATGACACATCAAATCCATGATGAATTACATCGTGACAGCAAATTGAGGGATTACTAATAACGTGACAACAAATC
Source organism: Pristiophorus japonicus (assembly GCF_044704955.1). NCBI lineage: Eukaryota > Metazoa > Chordata > Chondrichthyes > Pristiophoridae > Pristiophorus > Pristiophorus japonicus. The sequence continues at coordinate 1,357,099 of NW_027254846.1, read as the reverse complement.
CAGGGACCAATAACACTGAGGCACCAAATCCTTGGACCACTTACACTGAGACTATAGAATTACTTCAGATATATGGGATAGAAATGGGCCATTCAGACTAACCAGTCTGTGCCGGTGTTCATGCTCTGCTCGGTAATTAGAGAGCCTCAGTATGGGGAATGGCCATACTGCTGAAAGCAGCTCTAGTTAAGGGGAAAGGTGGGTAATGAATGAAGATATGATGGTGGAATCAGACGGTGACTGGTGAGGCCTGGTGACACATTATTGTCAGAAGCCCTTTTCAAGCAGGCTGAGGATTAAATGTAACCAGCACAACAACTGTATCCGTCAGTTATTGTCGCAAAATCCACAAATCTAATGTCACTAATTGATTTTTCTGTGAGAACTGTAGAGATTTAAAAGAAGGGAGGAAATGAGGCTTGCGCAGAAACGAAGGTTCCTTGAAATAACACATTTTGAGGCTGTTTTGTGACTCGTCTGTGAGAGGTTAAAAACATGAAATGGAAAAGGGCAAGTTCAGTGACACTTATATTGCCAATAGTGCTTTCTACGTTAATCACTATATCCTAAGCCGAATATCATATTGACTATCCCAATCACTAATCCCAATCCTAACACATAGCCACAAACCACACCCACTAACCACTAAACCTACATCTAAACCCAGCCCATAATCAATGCTAAGAACATAAGAAATAGGAGCAGAAGTAGGTCATCTAGCCCCTTGAGTCCGCTCTGCCATTCAATAATATCATGGCTGATCTGATCTTGGCCTCAATTCCACTTCCCTGCCCTCTCCACAGAACGCTTGACTTCCCTATCTTTCAAAAATCAGTCTGTCTGCAACTTAAATATATTCAATGACCCAGCCTCCGTTGCTCTCTGGGGTAGAGAATTTCAAAGATTCACTACTCTCTGAGAGAAGAAATTCATCCTCATTTCCGGTTAAAATGGGTGACCCCTTATGCTCAGACTTTGCCACCTAGTTCTAGATTCCCCCACAAGAGGAAACAGAGATCAGTGGGGAAGCTAAAGACCCGATAAAGGAAGTGTTTAAACAATTATTTTGATGCAAAAATTTCTGCAACGCATTTAGTAACAAGTACTTATAATCAAATAACCCATCAAAATTAGCAAAGACAATTACAAAGACCAGAACATTTCAAAGGCAATATGCAGTATGTGTGGAGATCTATTAACCGCTTTCAAAAATCGTTAAACAATATAGAAAATAAGAGAGTTCCAGTCTTAAGCAAGATAGTTCTTTCAAGGAACGTCAAATGAGTGTAAAGTGAGACACGCCGGTTCAGTGTAAGACATCCACAAGCCGTATGCTCAAACGAAACAAGCTTGGGATTTGATGTCGCAAAAGATGAATTGCGTGAGAAGTGAAATAATCTAGAGTAAGAAAAGGCCCAAAATGGAAGGGAAGGGAACATGAATTAGTCTCCCGTGCAGCGGCATGGACCCGGCCTGGATGACCATCAGCAGGTCGGGGCCATCAGAGGGAGCAGTGTGCGGCGGTGGCATTCCATTGTAGGATGGTAACGGCTGCAAAGTCACGTCGCTAATTGCAGTGCGGGAATGCACAGCAGGAGGGGCGAAGGAGCGGCAATAGATTATAGAAGGGCGTGACTGGGGCCCAGGAGAGGCATGAGTCTGGGGCCCAGAAGGGGCAAGGGCCTAGGGGCAGCATGGGCCAGCCCAAACTGGTATATGTGTGCGCTCAGTCCGTGCAGCACAGCTGGTCTCCAGTCGTCTGGGATAATCCTTGCCACTGGACCAAGACCGAGCTCTGACAAGCCAGTGTGGTGACTGGTGTGCAAAATCCAAACACAGGCATGTTCCACCCTTCAAGATGTAGCTCGGGATCTGGAATACTAGGTCCTTCATTAAAACACCTGTGAACTCATTCCTTTTTGGCGTGGAAGCAAATCATCCTCGCTTCCAGGGACTGCCTGTGATGATGATGATGGTTATGGAGAAATCCCATATTGGACACAGGGTGTTTGAAACAATACTGAGACAGAACATTACTGTCCAGCTCAGGGACAGGGTTGTACAGAGCAGCAGGAACAATGACTGAGGGCCAGAATGAACATGGTTCAGTGCCCAATGGGAGGCCAGTAAATCCTGTCCCAGTTACTTAAGTCGTCTTGGGTATTTACCCAGCATTCCCCGCGATGGAGAATGTGCCGACCCCAGACTTCAGGGGACCAGTGCGCACGCGCGAGAACTAGCTGTATTTGGAGCATGCGCGGTGCGTGTAATGGCGGAGCGGCTGTGGTGAAATGTGCTCCGTAAAACAGCTCAATCACCGCGCGGCGGAGGTGAGTAATGGACCAGCGGGGAGCCGGGGAGGCTTCATAAACACCTGGTGCCTTCCGGAAGCCCGGAATAATAACCGGAATATCGGCGCCTGCAGCCTCGAGGCTTTCTCCCGGTCACAGGCTCCGGGTAACGGCGGCCATCTTTGTACAGGAAGGCAGAGTCTGTTCTCCGCCATACTTTGTTCAGTGAGCAACAAAGCGCATGCGCGGCCATCTTGGTAAAGTAACAGCTGAGTTATATTCTTACGCATCGGATTTCTCACCATGTCCTAAAGGCGCTGCTCAGTGCTAAGCTTCTGGTTACATCCCAGACAATTGTAACAGGAAAGCCCCAGAGCTATTCACTCCCAGGTTTAGAGTCCCCATGTACAGTCCCAGGGTTAGAGTCCCCATGTACAGTCCCAGGGTATGAGTCCCCATGTGCAGTCCCAGGGTTAGAGTCCCCATGTACAGTCCCAGGGTTAGAGTCCCCATGTACAGTCCCAGGGTTAGAGACCCCATGTACAGTCCCAGGGTTAGAGACCCCATGTACAGTCCCAGGGTTAGAGTCCCCAGGTACAGTCCCAGGGTTAGAGTCCCCATGTACAGTCCCAGAGTTAGAGTCCCCAGGTACAGTCCCAGGGTTAGAGACCCCATGTACAGTCCCAGGGTTAGAGACCCCATGTACAGTCCCAGGATTAGAGTCCCCAGGTACAGTCCCAGGGTTAGAGACCCCATGTACAGTCCCAGGGTTAGAGTCCCCATGTACAGTCCCAGAGTTAGAGTCCCCAGGTACAGTCCCAGGGTTAGAGTCCCCAGGTACAGTCCCAGGGTTAGAGTCCCCATGTACAGTCCCAGAATTAGAGTCCCCAGGTACAGTCCCAGGGTTTGAGTCCCCAGGTACAGTCCCAGGGTTAGAGTCCCCAGGTACAGTCCCAGGGTTAGAGTCCCCAGGTACAGTCCCAGCGTTAGAGTCCCCAGGTACAGTCCCAGGGTTAGAGTCCCCAGGTACAGTCCCAGGGTTAGAGTCCCCAGGTACAGTCCCAGGGTTAGAGTCCCCAGGTACAGTCCCAGGGTTAGAGTCCCCATGTACAGTCCCAGGGTTAGAGTCCCCACGTACAGTCCCATGGTTAGAGTCCCCATGTACAGTCCCAGGGTCAGAGTCCCCATGTACAGTCCCAGGGTTAGAGTCCCCATATACAGTCACAGGGTTATTATCTCATAAGAACATAATAACCTAAGAAATAGGAGCAGGAGTGGATCATTTGGCCCCTGGATCCTGCTCTGCCATTCAATAAGATGATGGCTGATCTGATCATGGACTCAACTCCACTTCCCTGCCCGCTCCCCATCACCCTTTAATCCCTTATCGCTCAAAAACCTGTCTATCTCTTCCTTAAATACATTCAATGACCAAGCCTCCACAGCTCTCGGGCAGAGAATTCCACAGATTTACAACTATCTGAGCGAATAAATTTCTCCTCATCTCAGTTTTAAATGGGTGGCCCCTTATTCTGAGACTATGCACCCTAGTTTTAGTTTAACCTGAGTGGAAATATCCTCTCTGGATCCACCATGTCCAGTCCCCTCGTTATATGTTTCAATAAGATCACCTCTCATTCTTTTGAACTCCAATGTGTATCGGACCAACCTAATCAACCTATCCTCATAAGACAATCCCCTCATCGCCAGAATTAACCTCTGAACAGCCTCCAATGCAAGTATATCCTTCCTTAAATACAGAGACCAAACTGCATGCAGTATTCTGGGTGTGGTCTCACCAATACCCTGTACAGTTGTAGCAGGACTTATCTGCTTTATCCCCCTTGCAATAAAGGCCAATGTTCCATTTGCCTTCCTGATTACTTGCTGTACTTGCACATTAACTTTTTGTGTTTTATGCACAAACATCCTCAGGTCTCTCTGTCCTGCAGCACTTTGCAATTTTTCTCCATTTAAATTATAATTTGCTTTTCTATTATTTCTGCCAAAGTGGATAACCTCACATTTTCCCATATTATACTACATCTGACAAATTTTTGCCCACCCATTTCGCCTGTCTATATCCCTTTGCAGATTTTTCGTGTTCTCGATTTGCTTTCCCCCCCATCTTTGTATCATCGGCAAACTTGGCTCTATTACACTCGGTGCCTTCTTCCAAGTCATTAATATAGATTGTAAATAGTTGAGGAACCAGCACCGATACCTGCGGTACCCCACTAGTCACCATTTGCCAACCGGAAAAAGACCCATTTATCCTGACTCTCTGTTTTCTGTTAGTTAACCAATCCTCTCTCCATGCTAATATACTGCCCCCAACACTATGAGGTTTATCTTGTGCAGTAACCTCTTATGTGGTACCTTATCAAATGCCTTCTGGAAATCCAAATACACCACATCCACTGGTTCCCCCTTATCTATTCTGCTTCTTACATCATCAAAGGACTCCAGCAAATTTGTCAAACATGATTTCCCTTTCATAAAGCGATACTGACTCTGCTGGATTGAATCATGCTTTTCCAAATGTCCCGCGACTGCTTCCTTAATAATGGTCTCCAGCATTTTCCCAATGACAGATGTTAGGCCAACTGGTCTATAGTTTCCTGCTTTTTGTCTGCCTCCTTTTTTAAATAGAGGCATTACATTTTTGGTTTCCAATCTGTTGGGACCACCCCAGAATCCAGGGAATTTTGTTAGATTACAACTAATGTGTCCACCATCTTTGCAGCCACTTCTCTTAAGACCTTACGATGTAAGCCATCAGGGCAAAGTGACTTGTCTGCCTTTAGTCCCATTATTTTACCGAGTTCTACTTCATAATGAATAGTGATTGTATTAAGTTCCTGCATCATGAAAGCCCCTTGATTATCCACTTCGGTATTACTCTCAGTGACCGAGTGTTTTACTCTAATTAAACTGATCTCAGATTGTTTCTGTTAGATATTAACTCCTGCACGGTCCCAGCAAACACTCCCACTCCCTCATCCCTCCGATATTGCTGCAGGATAGCTTTGTGAAGATGGGCTCATGGAGAGAAACACCCTGCACGGAATGATCTCAAATTGAGCATCTCCAAGGGACAAAGCTCCCAGGTTTAATCATTCTCTGTCCTTTCCCCCCAAGCCCAGTTCCTTTGCTCAGATTCTGATAAAAGTAAATTGGGAAAAGTGCACTTTGATTTTAACAGGCTGAATTATTGCAGAGAGCTGCGCATGCGCGGTTCAGCCCCACCCCCTGTGTCAATTCCCAGTGAGCAGAAGAGCACATGCACCCTCCCCTCCCCCAGCACTGCCTGCAATCACCATTCACTCAGTGAGCGGAAGAAGATGGTTTAAAACAGCCAGGAATGGTGACACAGTAGCCCCGGGGTAAGGCAGCGAGCAGCAGCCTCCTTACAGCAGCACAGCACTTTGGGAGCGTGTCCGCAGATGGGCTCAGAGATCGGCATTGAGTCCGGGAGAAACAGCCTGACAGTGAGGATGTGGGGAGTTTCACAAGGTCATCTATTGCAGGCAACAGGAGAGGAGTGTGGGAGAAGATATTTTAAAGACGGGTTATATTGTTTCGGTGAGCTGAGTTCACCAAAACCGTGTTGCTGGTGATTGAGAGCTGCATTGTTGCTCCCTCAGGTACATCATATTCTCTCCTGCATCCATATCTTAGAACTAATAATGTTCTCGTATTATTATTCTCACAGCAAAATTATTCAACCAGCCAGAACAAATGTGATCTTTCCTCCACCCAGAACACAAGGAACAGTGCAGGCAGCTCCTTCTCACACACAGTAAGTAGATTATCACTCACAGAGCGCAGACACACAGAACTGGCCTCAAGTCTATTGTCACAGACAGCAGAAGCTGTCAGTCCCACAGTGATCCGAAGTGGCAGAGTTACATTGTGAATCTTACAGCCACATGGAGCAGTAGAATCAGATGCTGTTTCACCATTGAAACAGATCACACTGACAGGTACATTAAACACCCACACTCACTTGCCAGAAACTGGCAGGTAGAGAATAAAAGACAATCATCTATCAGAAAAAATGTCAAACAGATAGTATAAACCACATTAGCATATCAGAAGCTGATGGGTACAGAGCAAAAGCCATATTCATGTTTCAGAATCTGACAGATTCAGTATTTAAACCCCCCGAACATACCAGAAGATGACAGGTGCAGAATAAACCCCACATTCCCGTACCACAGACTGACAGATACAGTATACAACACACACCCACATATATGAAAGTGGCAGTAACAGAATAAAATCCCCACTTGCATACCAGAGAGTGACAGGTAAAGTGTAAATCCCATGAGCACATATCGAAAAACTGAAAGGCAGTCAGTAAAGTTTTTACTTGCATCGCAGAAACTGATAGGGGCAGAATAAAACCCACACACACATATCTGAACAATGACAGGTAGAAGGCAAAATCTTCACACACATATCAGAGAAATACAGGTTAAAAGTTCAATTGATTCTCATGTTCACATACCAGAGACAAGCAGATACAGAGTAAATTCCACACTCACATAGCAGCAACTGACAGGTACAGTCTAAAACATACAATCAAGAAGCAGGAACAAATAGGTACAGTCTCACATAGCAGAAACTGAGAAGCACAGATTAAACCTGAACACACAACAAAACCCGACAGTTACAGAAAAATACACACATTTGCATATGAGAGACTGAGAAATACAGTATAAAACCCACACTCACACATCAGAGGCTGACTTATTACAATCCATATTCCCATAACATAAATTGACATAGAGTGACATGCCCAGACTCACAAACCAGTAATTGACAGGTACAAGGTAAAGAGCTCTCTTTCATTCCAGAAACTGACAGGTACAAAGGAAAGCCCACTCGCAATTAAACAGAAACTGGCAGTTATAGAGTAAGGCCCACAATCACATATCAGAACTTGACGGGTACAGAATAAAACCTAGACTCCCATAACAGAAATGGAGATACAAGAAAGGCCCACACTCACATTGCAGACACAGATAGAAACAGAGTGAAACTCAGACTTATTTACCAGAGACCGACAGATTCAGCATAAACACTCACCTCCATAACACAAATTGACAGTTAGAAAGTAAAACCAATACTATAAGAGATTGGGGGTACACAGTAAAACAATACTAACATACTGGAGAATGACGGGTATGGAGTAGAGCTCACATTCACATCACAGAGATGGACAGATACAGCACAAAATACACACTCACTCACCAAGAATGGAAAGATACATTGAAACATTGAAAATAGGTGCAGGAGTAGGCCATTCGGCTCATCATGCAACTTCAGTACCCCACTCCCGCTTTCTCTCCATACCCCCTGAGCCCCTTAGCCGTAAGGGCCACATCTAACTCCCTCTTGAATAAATCCAACAAACAGTACTCCACAACTTTCTGTGGTAGAGAACTTCACAGGTTTACCACTCTGGGTGAAAAAGTTTCTCCTCATTTCAGTCCGATAAGGCTTACCCCTTATCCTTAGACTGTGACCCCTGATTCTGGACTTCCCCAACATCAGGAACATTCTTCCTGCCTCTAACCTGTCCAGTTCCGTCATAATTTTATATGTTGCTATGAGATCCCCTCTCATTCTTCTAAATTCCAGTGAGTGTAAGCCTAGCCGATCCAGTCTTTCTTCATATGTCAGTACTGCCATCCCGGGAATTAGTCTGGTGAACCTTCGCTGCAGTCCCTCAATAGCAAGCACGTTCTTCCTCAGATTAAGAGACCAAAACTGCACACAATACTCAAGGTGTGGTCTCAGCAAGGCCCTGTACAATTGCAGTAAGACTTCCCTGCTCGTATAATCAAATCGCCTTGCTATGAAGGCCAGCATGCCAGTTGCTTTCTTTACTGCCTGCTGGACCTGCATGTCTACCTTCAGTGACTGATGTACCATGACACCCAGGTCTCTTTGCACCTCCCATTTTACTAATCTGTCACCATTCAGATAATCTGCCTTCCTGTTTTTGCACCCAAAGTGAATAACCTCACATTTATCCACATTATACTGCATCTGCCATGCAATTGCCCATTCACCAAACCTGTCCAAGTCACCCTGCAGCCTTTTAGCATCCTACTCACAGCTCACACTGCCACCCAGCTTAGTGTCATCTGCAAATTTGTAGATATTACGTTAAATTCCCTCATCTAAATAATTAATGGATGTTGTAAATTACTGAGATCCCAGCACTGAACCTTACGGCACCCCACTAGTCAATGCCTGCCATTCTGAAAAGGACACGTTTATTCCCACTCTTTGCTTCCTGTCTGCCAAGCAGTTCTCCCTCCACATCAATACCTTACCCCCAATACTATGTACCTTAATTTTGCACACTAATCTCTTGTGTGGGACGTTGTCAAAAGCCTTTTTTAATTCCAAATGCACCACATCCACTGGTTCTCCCTTATCCACTCTACTAGTTACATCCACAAAAAACTCAAGAAGATTTGTCAAGCATGATTTCCCTTTCATAAATCCATGCTGACTTGGACCGATCCTGTCACTGCTTTCCAAATGCTATGCTATTACATCTTTAATAATTGATTCCAGCATTTTCCCCACCACCGATGTCAGGCTAACTGGTCTATAATTCCCTGTTTTCTCTCTCCCTCATTTTTTAAAAAGTGGGTTTACATTAGCTACCCTCCAATCCATAGGTACTGATCCAGAATCTATAGAATGTTGGAAAATGACCACCAATGCATCTACTATTTCTAGGGCCACTTCTTTAACTACTCTGGGACGCAGACTATCAGACCCTGGGGATTTATCGGCCTTCAGTCCCATCAGTTTCCCTACAACCATTTCCTGACTAATAAGGATTTCCCTCAGTTCATCTTTCCCGTTAGACCCTCGGTCCCCTAGTATTTTCGGCAGGTTATTCGTGTCTTCCTTAGTGAAGACAGAACCAAAGCATTTGTTCAATTGGTCTGCCATTTACTTGTTCCCCATTATAAATTCACCTGATTCTGATTGCAAGGGGCCGACATTAGATTTCACTAATCTTTTTCTCTTCACATATCTATAGAAGCTTTTGCAGTCAGTTTTTTATGTTCCCTGCAAGCTTACTCTCATATTCTATTTTCCCCCTCCTTATTACACCCTTAGTCCTCCTCTGCTGAATTCTAAATTGCTCCCAGTCCTCAGGTTTGCTGCTTTTTCAGGCCAATTTATGTGCCACTGTCCCTAATTTCCTTGGTTAGCCACGGTTGAGCCACCTTTCATGTTTTATTTTTACGCCAGACAGGAATGTATAATAGTTTTAATTCATCCATGTGATCTTTAAATGTCTGCCATTGCCTATCCACCATCAACCCTTTAAGTATTATTCGCCTGTTTATCCCAGCCAAATCACGTCTCATACCATCGAAGTTTCCTTCAAGTTCAGGACCCTAGTCTCTGAGTTAACTGTGTCGCTCTCCATCTTAATGAAGAATTCTACCATATTATGGTCACTCTTCCCTATGGGGCCACGCACGACTAATTGCTAATTAATCCTCTCTCGTTACACAAGACCCAGTCGAGGATGGCCGGCTCTCTAGTTGGTTCCTCGACATATTGGTCTAGAAAACCATCCCTTATACACCCAAGGAAATCCTCCTCTACAATATTGCTACCGGTTTGGTTCGCCCAATCAATATGTAGGTAAAAGTCACCTATGGTAACTGCTGTACCCTTATTGCACGCCTCCCTAATTTCCTTTTTGATGCCATCCCCAACCTCCCTACTACTGTTAGTTGGGTTTGTTTACAGATCACCAAACGTTTTCTGCCCTTTGTTGTTTCGCAGCTCGACCAATACAGATTCCACATTATCCCAGCCAATGTCCTTCCTTACTATTGCATTAACCTCCTCTTTAACCATTAACTCTACCCCACCTCCTTTTCTTTCTTCAATATTGAATACCCCTGCATATTATGTTCCCAGCCTTGGTTACCCTGGAGCCATGTCTCTGTAATCCCAATTACATCATATCCATTAACAGCTCTGTGTGCAGTTAATTTGTCCACCTTATTACCAATGCTCCTCACTTTGAGACTCAGAGCCTTCAGGCTTGTTTTTTTAACACTCTTTGTCCTTTTAGAATTATGTTGTAATGTGGCCCTTTTTGATACAGAATGAAACCCACAGGCAATTACCAGAAATTGACAGGAACAGGATAAAATCCACGCTCTCGTATCAGAAACTAACATACAGAGTAAAATTCTCATCCACATACCAGAGATGGACAGATATGAGTAAAATCCACACTCCCATACGAGACTACATTAGAAAATAAGAACATAAAAAATAGGAGCAAGAGCAGGCCATACGGCCCCTCGAGCCTGCTCCACCATTTAATACGAGCATGGCTGATCCGATCATGGACTCGGGTCCACTTTCCTGCCCACTCCCCATAACCCCTTATTCCCTTATCGGTTAAGACACTGTCTATCTCTGTCTTAAATATATTCAATGTCCCAGATTCCACAGCTCTCTGAGGCAGCGAATTCCACAGATTTACAACCCTCAGAGAAGAAATTCCTCCTCATCTCAGTTTTAAATGGAGGGCCCCTTATTCTAAGATTATGGCCCATATTTCTAGTCTCCCCGATCAGTGAAAACATCCTCTCTGCTACCACCTTGTCAAACCCCCTAATTATCTTATACGTTTCGATAAATCACCTCTCATTCGTTTTTCTGAATTCAATGAGTAGAGGCCCAACCTCCTCAACCTTTTCTCATAAGTCAACCCCCTCATCTCCGGAAACAACTCAGTGGACTTTCTCTCAACTTCCTGCAAAGCAAGTGTATCCTTTCATAAATATGGAAACCAAAACTGCATGCTGTATTCCAGGTGTGGCCTCACCAATACCCTGTGTAACTGTAGCAAGACTTCCCTGCTTTTATACTCCAGCCCCTTTGCAATAAAGGCCAAGATTGCATTGGCCTTCCTGATCACTTGCTGCACCTGCATACTAACCTTTTGTGTTTCATGCACAAGTACCCCCAGGTTCCGCTGTACTGCGGCACTTTGCAATCTCTCTCCATTTAAATAATAACTTGCTCTTTGATTTTTTTCTGCCATAATGCATGACCTCACACTTTCCAACATTATACTCCATCTGCCAAATTTTTGCCCACTCACTTAGCCTGTCTATGTCCTTTTACAGATTATTTGTGTCCTCCTCACACGTTGCTTTTCCTCCCATCTTCATATCGTCAGCAAACTTGGCTACGTTAAAGTCGGTCCCTTCTTCCAAGTCGTTAATATAGATTGTAAATAGCTGGGGTCCCAGCACTGATCCCTGCGGCACCCGACTAGTCACTGATTGCCAACCCAAGAATGAACCATTTACCCCAACTCTCTGTTTTCTGTTAGTTAGCCAATCCTCTATCCATGCGAATATATTACCCCCAGCCCCGTGAACTTTTATCTTGTGCAGTAACCTTTTATGTGGCATATTGTCAAATGTCTTCTGGGAATCCAAATACAAAAGATCCACTTTATCCACCCTGTTCATTACATGCTCAAAGAATTCCAGCAAATTTGTCAAACTTAACTTCCCCTTCATAAATCCATGCTGACTCTGCCTGACCGAATTATGCTTTTCCAAATGTCGTGCTATTGATTCTTTAAAAATGAACTCTTCAACATTTTCCCAACCACAGATGTTAGGCTAACTGGTCTATAGTTTCCTGCTTTTTGTCTGCCTCCTTTTTAACCGAGTGCGGCTCTCAGTCCCCGGGAAACACCGAGTGCGGCTCGCGGGCCCCGGGCAACACTGAGTGCGGCTCTCGGGCCCCGGGCAGCACCGAGTGCGGCTCTCAGTCACCGGGCAACACCGAGTGCGGCTCCCGGGCCTCGGGCAACACTGAGTGCGGCTCTCAGTCCCCAGGCAGCACCGAGTGCGGCTCTCAGTCACCGGGCAACACCGAGTGCGGCTCCCGGGCCCCGGGCAACACCGAATGCGGCTCTCAGTCCCCGGGCAACACCGAGTGCGGCTCTCATTCCCCGGGCAACACCGAGTGCGGCTCTCGGTCCCCGGGCAACACCGAGTGTGGCTCTCAGTCCCCGGGCAACACCGAGTGTGGCTCTCAGTCCCCGGGCAACACCGAGTGTGGCTCTCAGTCCCCAGGCAACACCGAGTGTGGCTCTCGGTCCCCGGGGAACACCGAGTGTGGCTCTCAGTCCCCGGACAACACCGAGTGTGGCTCTCAGTCCCCGGACAACACCGAGTGTGGCTCTCAGTCCCCGGGCAAAACCGAGTGTGGCTCTCAGTCCCCGGGCAACACCGAGTGTGGCTCTCAGTCCCCGGGCAACACCGAGTGTGGCTCTCAGTCCCCGGGCAACACCGAGTGTGGCTCGAAGTCCCCGGGCAACACCGAGTGTGGCTCTCGGGGCCCCGGGCAACACCGAGTGTGGCTCTCATTCCCCGGGCAACACCGAGTGTGGCTCTCAGTCCCCGGGCAACACCAAGTGTGGCTCTCAGTCCCCGGGCAACACCGAGTGTGGCTCTCAGTCCCCGGGCAACACCGAGTGTGGCTCTCATTCCCCGGGCAACACCGAGTGTGGCTCTCAGTCCCCGGGCAACACCGAGTGTGGCTCTCATTCCCCGGGCAACACCGAGTATGGCTCTCGGGGCCCCCGGGCAACACCGAGTGTGGCTCTCAGTCCCCGGACAACACCGAGTGTGGCTCTCAGTCCCCGGGCAACACCGAGCGTGGCTCTCAGTCCCCGGGCAACACCGAGTGCGGCTCTCATTCCCCGGGCAACACCGAGTGTGGCTCTCAGTCCCCGGACAACACCGAGTGTGGCTCTCAGTCCCCGGGCAACACCGAGTGTGGCTCTCAGTCCCCGGGCAACACCGAGTGTGGCTCTCAGTCCCCGGGCAACACCGAGTGTGGCTCTCAGTCCCCGGACAACACCGAGTGTGGCTCTCAGTCCCCGGGCAACACCGAGTGTGGCTCTCAGTCCCCGGACAACACCGAGTGTGGCTCTCAGTCCCCGGGCAACACCGATTGAGGCTCTCGGTCCCCGGACAACACCGAGTGCGGCTCTCGGTCCCCGGGCAATGCCAAGCGCGGCTCTCGGGCCCAGAGTCAGAGAAACCGGGCCCGGCCCCAGCAACCCCCGGGGGCAGCACCTCCTCCACACCAGGCAAACAACAACTTACATTTATACAGCAGGCCCAGCAATTCCCAGCCGCTCTGTATCAGGTGGGCGCTGGATGTGGAAGTCACTCACTGGCCTCCTGTGTGGGTCTGTTTGTTACATCAGTTTGAGCTGGATGGAGAGCGGGGAGAAGCTGCTGGGTATCACCCCCAGTAATTCTGGGCCCAGTGGGAACAACAATTTCCCATGTGGGCCTGTCGAGGGAGGTGGGTTCCCTTCCCTGAAGGACAGCAGTGACCCAGATGTGTTATTACGACAATCCGGCAGCTTTCATGGTCACTTTTTTCTTGTGCCGGCCCCACAAATGACCAGACTCATTAAGCTCAATTTCACAACCTGCCTTTGTGTTTTTGTGGGTTCTCTCTCACACTCACTTTTTCCTGTTTAAAATTCACTTTACAGGGTGTTAAAAGGGAAGGATTTGTAGACTGGAAGCTCAAACCAAACATCACCTCAAGATCTGACGGTCACTCAATACATCAGGACTGGAATATCATCAGCTTTTGACCATGGAAGCAGAAGGCACCGTTCACAGTGGGGAGAAACGGTACACGTGCTCTGTGTGTGGACAAGGCTTCAGTCGATCGTCCAACCTGGAGAGACACAAGTGCAGTCACACTGGGGAGAAACCATTTAAATGTGGGGAATAGTGGGAAACGATTCAACCACCCATCCCAGCTGGAAACACATCGACGAGTTCACACTGAGGAGAGGCCGTTCACCTGCTCCGACTGTGGGAAGGGATTCATTCAGTCATCCGACCTGCTGATACACCATTGAGTTCACACTGGGGAGAGACCGTTCACCTGCTCCGACTGTGGGAAGAGATTCACTACATCATCCCACCTGCTGAAACACCAGCGAGTTCACACTGGGGAGAGACCGTTCACCTGCTCCGACTGTGGGAAGAGATTCACTACATCATCCCACCTGCTGAAACACCAGCGAGTTCACACTGGGGAGAGGCCATTCACCTGCTCCGACTGTGGGAAGGGATTCATTCAGTTATCCCACCTACTGATACACCAGCGAGTTCACACTGGGGAGAGACCGTTCACCTGCTCCGACTGTGGGAAGGGATTCATTCAGTTATCCCACCTACTGATACACCAGCGAGTTCACACTGGGGAGAGGCCGTTCACCTGCTCCGACTGTGGGAAGGAATTCACTGCATCATCCAGCCTGCTGACACACCAGCGAGTTCACACTGGGGAGAGGCCATTCACCTGCTCCGTGTGGGAAGAGATTCACTGCATCATCCTGCCTGCTGATACACCAGCGAGTTCACACTGGGGAGAGGCCATTCACCTGCTCCGAGTGTGGGAAGAGATTCACTGCATCATCCAGCCTGCTGATACACCAGCGAGTTCACACTGGGGAGAGGCCGTTCACCTGCTCTGACTGTGGGAAGGAATTCACTGCATCATCCCACCTGCTGAAACACCAGCGACTTCACACTGGGGAGAGACCTTTTAAATGTTCTGAGTGTGGGAAGGGATTTACTCGGTCATCCCACCTGCTGACACACCAGCGAGTTCACACTGGGGAGGGGCCGTTCACCTGCTCTGAGTGTGGGAAGGGATTCTCTCTGTCAGGCAACCTGCTGAGACACCAGCGAGTTCACAAGTGACTGCAGGGGTTGGATTCTGTTGTTATTGCTGCTGGTAATCACATCCTGGACTAAATTGTGTTAATTCTGATAGTTGGGGTTTATAAATCCTGTAACGCTGATGTTAATAACTCCTGTAACTGGATTGGAGTTTAATATTTGGGATATAGACACACAAATTAGTGTTGCTTTCAACACATTGCTGTGGATTTTTGTCTTTACCACCTGAGTGTTTCGCATCACCTGATTGGAGCTGAGAAAGGACATTCTGTGGGGAGGATTTTACAGGGGGAACAGAACTTCAGCCTGGACACAGTCCTTCAGGGCCACACAGAGATCACCTCATTCTTTTGAACTCCAATGTGTCTAGGTCCAACCTAATCAATCTATCGTCATAAGTCAACCCCCTCATCTCTGGAATCAACTCTGGAATCTGCAGCAGACATGAGCAAGGACTTGAGGCTTATTAAATGACACATATTTCATTACAGACAAGGTTAGACTGGGAGAAATGTTCAATTAGAACACGAGAACATAATAAAAAGGAGCTGGAGTAGGCCATTTGACCCCTTGGGCCTGCTCCGCCATTCAATAAGATCATGGCTGATCTGATCATGGACTCAGTTCCACTTCCCTGCCCGCTCCCCATAATCCTGTACTCCCTTAATCGCTCAAACATCTGTCTATGTTTCCGCCTGAAATATATTCAAAGACCCAGCCTCCACAGCTCTCCTGGGCAGAGAATTCCACAGATTTACAACTCTCAGAGAAGAAATTCCTCATCTCAGTTTTAATTGGGTGGTCCCTTATTCTAAGACTATGTCTCCTTCTTTTAGTTTCCCCTATGAGTGGAAATATCCTCTCAGCATCCACCTTGTCGAACCCCCTTATTATCTTATGTTTCGATAAAATCATCTCTCATTCTTCTGCACTCCAATGTGTTTGGGCCCAATCTACTCAACCTATTTTCATAAGTCAATCCTCTCATCTCCAGAATCAACCGAGTGAACCATCTCCGAACAGCCTCCAATGCAGATATATCCTTTTGTAAATATGGAGACCAAAATACAGAGTCTATTACAGGCAAAATGCCAATCAAACCAGCAACACACTGGCACCTTAACAGTGTGTCATTGGCCTATCGGCTTTTCTTTAATAGATTTGCTGAGTGGATATAAACTTAAACCAGGTTTGCAGGCGTGATGCTCTATTCACATATTGAAGGTAGAAGAGATGCTGTGGGGCACATGCTAAGTCCAGTAGCTGAAAGTGATTAACAGACTGGGTTTTGTGTTTAGTGATCCCAGGCGTGTTACCAATACCAGCAAAATCGAAGCCCATGGAATAATGGGGACAGTGGCAGCATGGATATGAAAGTGGCTAAGTGATACACACAGAGTCGTGGTGAATGGTTGTTTTTCAGACTGGAGGAAGTGGTGTTCCCCAGGGGTCGGTATTGGGTCCACTGCTTTTTTTGATCTATATTAATGACCTATATACAGGGCACAATTTCCAAATCTACAGCTCACACAAAACTTGGAAGTACAGTGAACCGTGAGGAGGTAGTGATAGACTTCGAACCCCCTTATTATCTTATGTTTCGATAAAATCACCTCTCATTCTTCTGCACTCCAATGTGTTTAGGCCAACTAGCTTCCACTCTAAAAATGAGTCCTTTGGTGGCTGAACAGCCCACCCATTACACCAGCGTGTCTATGTGGCAAATGAAATTTAACGTAGAAATGTTCAAAAGTGATACATCTTTGTCGGAAGAAAGAGGAGAGAAAATATAAGCTAAAGGGTACAATTGTAAAGGGGTGCGTGAACAGAGAGACCCAGGAGTATGTGTGCACCAATCACTGAGGGTGGCAGTGCTGGTTGAGAAAGTGGTTACAAAGACTTACGGGATCCTATTTTTCATGAATAGATGTATAGAGTACAGAAGTGTGGATATTATGTTGAACCTGCATAAAACTCTGGTTCGGCCTCAACTGGAGTATTGGGTGCAGTTCTGGGTCGTCATCATCATCATAGGCAGTCCCTCGAATCGAGGAAGACATGCTTCCACTCTAAAAATGAGTCCTTTGGTGGCTGCACAGTCCAATACGAATCCACAGTCCCTGTCACAGGTGGGACAGATAGTCGTTGAGGGAAGGGCTGGGTGGGACAGGTTTGCCGCACGCCCTTTTTGATGCCACGGTTGATTTCTGCATGCTCTCGGCGATGAGACTCGAGGTGCTCAGCGCCCTCACTGATGCTCTTCCTCCACTTAGGGCGGTCTTTAGCCAGGGACTCCCAGGTGTATCAGGGAGGCTTTGATGGTGTCCTTGTAACATTTCATCAGCCACACCTTTGGCTCGTTTGCTGTGAAGGAGTTCTGAGTAGAGTGCTTGCTTTGGGAGTCTCGTGTCTGGCATGCGAACAGTGTGGCCTGCCCAGCGGAGCTGATCAAATGTGGTCAGTGCTTCAATGCTGCCGATGTTGGCCTGGTCGATGACGCTAACGTTGGTGTGTCTGTCCTCCCAGGTAATTTGTATGATCTTGCGGAGACATCGTTATTGGTATTTCTCCAGCAACTTGAGGTGTCTACTGTACTTAGTCCATGTCTCTCAGCCATACAGGAGGGTGGGTATTACAACAGCCCTGTAGACCATGTGCTTGGTTGTAGATTTGAGGATGTGGTCTTCAAAGACACTTTTCCTCAAACGGCCGAAGGCTGCACTGGAGGCGGTGTTGAATCTTGTCGTCAATGTCTGCTCTTGCTGACAAGAGGTTCCTGAGGTATGGGAAATGGTTCACACTGTCCAGGGCCGTGCCATGGATTTTGATGACTACGGGGGGTGGGTGAAGTGGGGAGTGCTATGTGGCGAGGACAGGCTGGTGGAGGACCTTTCTCTTATGGATGTTTAGTGTAAAGCCTATGCTTTCGTAACGTCAGTAAATACGTCGACTATGATTTGAAGTTCAGCCTCTATATGTGCGCAGACACAGGTATTATCCGCGTACGGTAGCTCAACGACAGAGATTGTGGTGGTCTTGGACCTGGCCTGGAGACGACGAAGGTTGAACAGGTTCCCACTGGTTCTGTAGTATAGTTCCACTCCAGCGGGGAGCTTGTGGACTGAACTGGAGCAATTCTGGCTACCACATTTTAGTAAGCATGCGAAGGCCTTTTAAGAGCGTGCAGAAAAGATTCACGAGAATGAATCCAGGGATGAGGGACTTCAATTACGTGGATAGTCTGGAGAAGTTGAGGTTGTTCTCAGAACAGAGAAGATTGAGAGGAGATTTGACAGAGGTGTTCAAAATCATTAGAGGTCTGGTCAGAGTAGCTGGAGTGGGATTAGCAGAAGCTCTTGCAGATAGCCAACATAGGCTCGACGGGCAAATGGCCTCCTTCCATTTTGGAACCAGTCTCTGATTCTATGAAGAAGAAAAATGTGTTGCCCAGGATGCTCCATCTCCCGGGCACTGGGACCCAGTTGGGAACAGAGACTCTGAAGCCCCGCCCACTCTCTGATCCTGAACGAAGATGTCCGCACATGCGCCCTGATCCCGCCGTGTGCAAGATGGCGGCCAGTGACCCCGCTCACCCGGGGCCTGTCACCACGGGGCCTGTGGGCTCTAATTCGGGGCCTGAGATTTATTCTGTATCTAAGCCGTGCTGTACCTGCTCTGGTAGTGTTAAATGGGACAGTATAGATGAAGCATTTTAATACATACGTAAAATGACGGGCAGGTGAAGACCATCGGTCCATCAAGCCTGTCCCACACAATTGCGATATATCACAGCGTATACACTCCACTCCACCCGAATCCATGTGATCTCCTGGGAGAGGCAAAAATACAGATTTAAAATAAACCTAGGACAATTTGGGAAAATAAAATCTGGGAAATTCCTCTCCAACCCAAGTGATGGAAACTAGTCCAGGAGATCACTCTGGCCATTAAACTCCCTGCAGTACCTACCTTCTGTAAGTGTTAATCTCCGCCGCAGCCAGAAACAAATCCAGCTTTCACTTGAAGGAATTCAATGAGTCTGTATCCACCACATGAGAGGGCAGCTTGTTCCAGAGGTCTACTGTTCACTGGGAAAAGAACCACCTCCTGATGTCTAACCTAGATCTAGCCTTGTACAACTGAAATTTGTATCCCTGGTCCTGCCTAACCTATTTAAGTGAAATAAACAGTCAGCTGGAACACTCACTTTCACTTTCATTATCTTATAAACCGCAATCATATCGCCCTAAGTCTACGCTGCTCTAAGGTAAAGAGTCCCAACTCTTTTAACCCATCTTGATAACTAAGATCCTTTAGACTTGGAATTAGTCGAGTGACCCTTTCCAGAACCTCAATATCACCCACCATGTGAGGAGACCAAAACTGGACACAGTATTCCAAGTGTGGCCTGACTAAGGTCTTGTACTCGGACAAAACAGTACTCCTCGTCTTATACTGAATTGTCCTATGGATACACCCCAGCAACCTATTTGCTCTAACTGTCGCTGCACTGCATTGCTCGTGTACCTTTAAGGGTGTATTCACTAGAATGTCTAAATCTCTTTCTATCTCCACCATCTTTAATGCCTTTCCCTGGAGGGTGTATGAATGTTGAGCATTTGCCCTGCCCACATGCATAACACTGAACTTATCTAAGTTATACATCATTTTCCAGTTGTTAGTGTTACTTTTTATCAGAAGAATCACTCAACACTCAGAGTCGGTTCCAACGCCAGTGCGGCCTTTAATTACGCCAGCGGGGAGGAAATCACAAGACTGAGTCCAGGCTTCTCTCCGCTGAACAAAGGGTTTCATGGATCTTTATAGGTTTTACAACAGTTTACTACAGTTACATACAACAGTTTACTACAGTTACATTAGACCAATAGCGTTAGTCTCTAAACGTAAAGTGGCTCATGTGTTGCCAAGAGATGTGTTGCGAAGGGGTGTGTTGCTAGGGATGACTCATGTGTCTTGTAACATGGCCTGGGCTTCTCTTATCTTACTGTCCTTGGATGCTGGAATTGGATAGCCTCCTTATCCCCATCCAGCTACAGAGCCGTATTGTTACTAGAACATTTGGTCCTGAGGTATGCTGATTAGAGACACCTGCAGAGCTTGCATGCTGGTCCTGTGTGTGGGAAACAACAAGTATCAGTCTCCAGGAATGCAGTCTATTTCAGCTAACAGAAATCCCTTGAGGCTTCACTGGTTACCATTTTATGGTACAAGTTACATGTTACATATTTAATTCTAACCTTATCCTGCAGGTGCCGTTGCCCGTGGGTGCCTAATACCTACAACACAGTCATGAGGCCAGTGTCCCAACACTTCAACATCTGCCTGAATCAGACGAGCCACTTCTACAGTTCGAGCACTCGCACAGATCTTGGTATCATTTCAAAATTGTGCCCCAACCCCAAAATCCAGATCATTAATAAAAATAGGGAAAAGCAATGGTCCCAACACTGATCCCTGCAGGACACCACTGGTGACTGGTCTCCAAACAGATCCAAATCCATCAAAAACTGCTCTTTACCTACATCCTGCCGGCCAGTTCTGTATCCACTTCAATATATTTCACTAATACCAGAGACTCCGATCTTAGAGAAGCCTCTTGTGCGATACCTTATCAAAAGGTTTTTGGAAATCTAAGCAGACAATGTCCACTGGGCTTCCCTCATCCACCAACATTGTAACTTCTTCAAAAAATACAATTAGAGTTGTGAGACATGAACTCTTTATGAAGCCATGTTGGCTTTCCCTAATATGTCCCTCCCTATCCAAGTATTCATATATTGCATCCCTTATGATTCTTTCAAGCATCTTACCTATTACTGATATTAAACTGATGGGCCTATAGTTACCCAGGTCTGCCTTGTCACATTGTTTTAAAAATGGGGACTACTTTAGCCTCCTTCCTATCTGTAAGGCCCATTCCAGAGTGCAGTGAGCTATTAAACATACAGGCCAGGGGCTCACACAGCACATGTCCCATCTCCCGGAAGGGCTCACACAGCACATGTCCCATCTCCCGGAGGACCCTCACACAGCACATGTCCCATCTCCCGGAGGGGCTCACACAGCACATGTCCCATCTCCCGGAGGACCCTCACACAGCACATGTTCCATCTCCCGGAGGGGCTCACACAGCACATGTCCCATCTCCCAGAGGACCCTCACACATCACTTGTCCCATCTCCCGGAGGGGCTCACACAGCACATGTCCCATCTCCCGGAGGGGCTCACACAGCACATGTCCCATCTCCCGGAGGACCCTCACACAGCACATGTTCCACCTCCCGGAGGACCCTCACACAGCACATGTCCCATCTCCCGGAGGGGCTCACACAGCACATGTCCCATCTCCCGGAGGACCCTCACACAGCACATGTCCCATCTCCCGGAGGACCCTCACACAGCACATGTCCATCTCCCGGAGGACCCTCACACAGCACATGTTCCATCTCCCGGAGGACCCTCACACAGCACATGTCCCATCTCCCGGAGGACCCTCACACAACACATGTCCATCTCCCGGAGGGGCTCACACAGCACATGTCAAATCTCCTGGAGGGGCTCACACAGCACATGTCCCATCTCCCGGAGGGGCTCACACAGCACATGTCCCATCTCCTGGAGGGGCTCACACAGCACATGTCCATCTCCCGGAGAACCCTCACACAGCACATGTCCCATCTCCCGGAGGACCCTCACTCAGCACATGTCCCATCTCCCTAAGGACCCTCAGACAGCACATGTCCCATCTCCCGGAGGACCCTCACACAGCACATGTCCCATCTCCCGGAGGGGCTTACACAGCACATGTCCCATCTCCCGGAGGGGCTCACACAGCACATGTCCCATCTTCCGGAGGACCCTCACACAGCACATGTCCCATCTCCCGGAGGATCCTCACACAGCACATGTCCCATCTCCCGGAGGGTTTCACAGAGCACATGTCCCATCTCCCGGAGGGGCTCACACAGCACATGTCCCATCTCCCGGAGGACCCTCACACAGCACATGACCCATCTCCCGGTGGGGCTCACACAGCACATGTCTCATCTCCCGGAGAACCCTCACACAGCACACGTCCCATCTCCCGGAGGATCCTCACACAGCACATGTCCCATCTCCCGGAGGACCCTCACACAGCACACGTCACATCTCCCGGAGGACCCTCACACAGCACATGTCCCATCTCCCGGTGGACCCTCACACAGCACATGTCCCATCTCCCGGAGGGGCTCACACAGCACATGTCCCATTTCCCGGAGGATCCTCACACAGCACATGTCCCATCTCCCGGAGGACCCTCACACAGCACATGTCCCATCTCCCGGAGGACCCTCACACAGCACATGTCCTATCTCCCGGAGGATCCTCACACAGCACATGTCCTATCTCCCGGAGGACCCTCACACAGCACATGTCCCATCTCCCGGATGATCCTCATACAGCACATGTCCCATCTCCTGGAGGACCCTCACACAGCACATGTCCCATCTCCCGGAGGATCCTCACACAGCACATGTCCCATCTCCCGGAGGACCCTCACACAGCACATGTCCCATCTCCCGGAGGACCCTCGCACAGCACATGTCTCATCTCTCGGAGGGGCTCACACAGCACATGTCCCATCTCCCGGAGAACCCTCACACAGCACATGTCCCATGTCCCGGAGGACCTTCGGCTGGCTACTCTATGTATTCTTAAGTTCTTACTTTTTTTCTAAAGCAATATTCTTATCTATGTTAATGTTACTGAGGAAAACTAGTGTTATTAAATTCTAATATTTTTGCATGATCTTCAAGGGTGAAGACTCATCAAAGTGCTGGTTAATATTTCCGCCATACTCAGTGAGTCCTTTGTAACCGGTCCTTGAACACCCTTCAGTGGCCCAACACAGTCTTTGATAGTTCTCTGACTCTTTACATAAATAAAAAAGGCTCTTCCCATGACTGCCACAGTTGCCTACAATTCTTTTTTCCAAATAACCTTTTTGCTGATCGAATAGCCGCTTCCGTTTTCTTTGTATTCAACGCTATTTATTTGTGTGTTAAATTTCTTTAATTTATAGAGACATTTCTGTTTACATGTTATTTGTCTTTGCACAGAGCCAGTCAGCCACCTTGGCTTTTTCTTACCACATTTCCATCTTTAGATTTTGGCTACGTTAGTTTTCCACATTTTAAATCTGAAATACGTTCCATTTGTATTCAACATCGGTCACATCACCACCGAGTAGGATTGGCCAATTTACCTGTTGCAAGTCCTCTGCCATTTTGGAGAAGTTTGCCCTTCTGAAATGCGGTGCGAGTTGCAGGTTCTCAGTCACTTTGGTTCTCCTGGCCAATTGGGACCCTACAATGTGATTACTGTTGCCCAGATGTTCCCCCACACGGAGACCTGATAGGAGGTCAGGCTCACTACTAAACAGCACATCCAATATATAATTTTCCCAAGTTACTTCATTAACATGTTGAGTCAGGAAACATTCCTGTATATTTTCAATAAATAAGAACAGAAGAAATAGGAGCAGGAGTAGGCCATAAGGCCGCTTGAACCTGCTCCTCCGTTCAATAAGATCATGCCTGATCCGATCATGGACTCAGCTCCACTTCCCTTCCCTCTCCCCATAACCCCTTAACCCCTTATCGTTTAAATAAATTTAAGACAGAAATAGACAGTTTCTTAATGTCCTAACTTCCACAGCTCTCTGAGGCAACGAATTCCACAGATTCACAACCGTTTGAGAGCAGAAATTTCTCGTCATCTCAGTTCTAAATGGGCGGCCCCTTATTCTAACATCAAGCCATCTAGTTATAGTCTCCCCCATCAGTGGAAACATCTTCTCTGCATCCACCTTGTCCAGTCCTGTCATAATCTTATATGTTTCTAGAAGATCAAATCTCATTCATAGAACCATAGAAAATCGGTGCAGGAGTAGGCCATTCGGTCCTTCGAGCCTGCACCACCCTTCAATCAGATCATGGCTGATCACTCCCTCAGTACCCCTTTCCTGCTTTCTCTCCATACCCCTTGATCCTTTTAGCCGTAAGGGCCATATCTAATTCCCTCTTGAATATATCCAATGAACTGGCATCAATAACTATTCCACAGGTTAACAACTCACTGAGTGAAGAAGTTTCTCCTCATCTCAGTCCTAAATGGCCTACCCCTTATCCTAAGACTTTGTCCCCTGGTTCTGGACTTCCCCAACATAGTGAACATTCTATCCTGTCCTGTCAGAATCTTTTATGTTTCTATGAGATCCCCTCTCATCCTTCTAAATGCCAATTTATAAAGGCCCAGGTTATCCAGTCTCTCCTCATATGTCAGTCCTGCCATCCCGGCAATCAGTCTGGTGAATCTTCGTTGCACTCCCACAATAGCAAGCACACCCTTCCTCAGATTAGGAGACCAAAGCTGAATACAATATTCCAGGTGAGACCTCACCAAGAGCCTGTATAACTGCAGTAAGACCTCCCTGCTCCTATACTCAAATCCCCTAGCTATGAAGGCCAACATACCATTTGCCTCCTTCACCGCCTGCTGAACCTGCATGCCAACTTTCAATGACTGATGAAACATGACACCCAGGTCTCGTTGCACCTCCCCTTTTGCTAATCTGCCACCATTCAAATAATATTCTGTCTTCGCGTTTTTGCCCCCAAAGTGGATAACCTCACATTTATCCACATTATAATGCATCTGCCATGCATTTGCCCACTCACCTAACCTGTTCAAGTCAACCTGCAGTCTTTTAGCGTACCCCTCACCGCTCACACTGCCACCCACTTTAGTGTCATCTGCAAACTTGGAGATATTACACTCAATTCCTTCATCCAAATCATTGATGTATGTTGTAAAGAGCTGGGGTCCCAGCACGGAGCCCTGCGGCACTCCACAGGTCACTGCCTTCCATTTAGAAAAGGACCCATTTATCCCGACTCTCTGCTTCCTGTCTGCCAACCAGTTCTCTCTCCACGTCAGTATATTACCCCCAATACTATGTGCTTTGATTTTGCACACCAATCTCTTGTGTGGGACCTTGTCAAAAGCCTTTTGAAAGTCCAAATACATGACGTCCACTGATTCTCCCTTGTCCACTCTACTAGTTACATCCTCAACAAATTGCAGAAGATTTGTCAAGCATGATTTCCCCTTCATAAATCCATGGTGACTTGGACTGATCCTGTCACTGCATTCCACATGCGCTGCTATTTCATCTTTAATAATTGATTCCAGCAATTTCCCCACTACTGATGTCAGGCTAACCAGTCTATAATTACCCACTTTCCCTCTCCCTCCCTTTTTAAAAAGTGGTGTTACATTAGCTACCCTCCAGTCCATAGGAACTGATCCAGAGTCGATAGACTGTTGGAAAATGATCACCAATGAATCTACTATTTCTAGGGCCACTTCCTTACACTCTGGGTTGCAGACTATCAGGCCCCGGGGATTTATCGGACTTCAATCCCATCAATTTCCCTAACACAATGTCCAACCTAATATGGATATCCTTCAGTTCCTCCTTCTCACTCGGCACTCTGTCCCCTAGTACTTCCAGAAGGATATTTGTGTCTTCCTTCGTGAAGACAGAACCGAAGTGTTTGTTCAATTGGTTTGCCATTTCTTTGTTCCTCATTATAAATTCACCTGAGTCCGACTACAAGGGACCTACGTGTGTCTTCACTAATCTTTTTCTCTTCACATATCTATATAAGCTTTTGCAGTCAGTTTTTATGTTCCCGGCAAGATTCTTCTCATACTCAATTTCCCCCCTCTTAATAATACCCTTTGTCCTCCTCTGCTGAATTCAAAATTTCTCCCAGTCCTCAGATTTGCTGCTTTTTCTGGCCATATTATAAGCCGCTTTCTTAGATTTAACACTATCCTTAATTTCCTTTGTTAGCCACGGTTGAGCCACCTTCCCAGTTTTATTTTTACTCCAGACAGGGATGTACAATTGCTGAAGTTCATCCAGTGATCTTCAAATGTTTGCCATTGCCTATCCACCGTCAAACCTTTAAGTAACATTTGCCAGACTATTCGAGCCAATTCACACATCAAACCATCGAAGTTACCTTTCCTTAAGTTCAGGACCTTAGTTTCTGAATTAAGTGTGTCACTCTCCATCATAATAAAGAATTCTACCATGTTATGGTCACTCTTCCCCAAGGGGCCTCGCCCAACAAGATTGCTAATTAGTCCCTTCTCATTACAAATCACCCAGTCGAGGATGGTCAGCTCCCGAGTTGGTTCCTCGCCATATTGGTCTAGAAAACTATCCCTAATACACTCCAGGAAATCCTCCTCCACCGCATTACTACCAGTTTGGTTAGCCCAATCCATATATAGATTAATGACGCCCATGATAACTGCTGTACCTTTATTGCATGCATCCCTAATTTCTTGTTTGATGCTGTCCCCAACCTCACTACTATGGTTTGGTGGTCTGTACACAACTCCCTGTACCATTTTCTGCCTTTTGGTATTCCGTAGCCCCACCCATACCGATTCCACATCATCGAAGCAAATGTCCTTTCTTACGATTGCATTAATTTCCTCTTTACCTAACAATGCCACCCTGCCTCCTTTTCCTTTCTGTCTACCCTTCCTAAATGTTGAATGCCCCTGGATGTTGAGTTCCAAGCCTTGGTCACCCTGGAGCCATGTCTCCGTGATGCCAATTACATCATACCAGTTAATTGCTATCTGCATAGTTAATTCGTCCCCCTTATTCCGAATACTCCTCGCATTGAGGCACAGAGCCTTCAGGCTTGTCTTTCTTACACACTTTGCCCCTTAGAATTTTGCTGTATTGTGGCCCTTTTTTCCTTAGGTTTCTCTGCCCTCCACTTTTACTTTTCTTCTTTCTATCTATTTTTTGCATCTGCCCCCATTCTACTTCTCTCTGTCTCCCTGCATAGGTTCCCATCCCCCTGCCATAGTAGTTTACCTCCACCCCAACAGCACGAGCAAACACTTCCCCTATGACATTGGTTTCAGCCCTGCCCAGGTAAAAACCGTCCAGTTTGCACTGGTCCCACCTCCTCCAGAACCGGTTCCAATGAACCAGGAATTTGAATCCCTCCCTTTTGTACCACTCCTCAAGCCACATATTCATCTGAGCTTTTCTGAGATTCCTACTCTGACTAGCACGTGGCACGTGGCACTGGTAGCAATCCTGAGATTACTACTTTTGAGGGAGCATTATTCTGTATTTAATCCATGTTGTACCTGCCCTGGGAGTGTTTGATGGGACAGTGTAGAGGGAGCTTTATTCTGTATCTAACCCGTGCTGTACCTGCCTGGGAGTGTTTGATGGGACAGTGTAGAGGGAGCATTATTCTGTATCTAACACGTGCTGTATCTGCCCTGGGAATGTTTGATGGGACAGTGTAGAGGGAGCTTTATTCTGTATCTAACCCATGTTGTATCTGTACTGGGAGTATTTGATGGGTTAGTGTAGAGGGAGCCTTACTATGTTTGTAAACCATGTGGTAAGTGTCCTGAGATTGTTTAATGGGACATTGTAGAGGGAGCTTCACTCAGCATGTAACCTCTGCTGTATGTGTTTGGGAATATTTGATGGGACAGTGTAGAGGGAGCTTTACTCTGTATCTAACCCTTGCTGTGTTGCCCCTGTGAGTGTTTAGTGGGAGAGTGCAGAAGGAGCTTTCCTCTTAGTCCAATGCGTGACTTACCTGCCTGAGTGTTTGATGGGGCAGTATAGAGGGAGCTTTACTCTGTATCTAACCCAGGCTGCAACTACCCTGGAGTTGATTGGTTTGACAGCATTGAGTGAGCTTTACCCTATATCTAACCCGTTCTGGACCTGCCTGGGAGTGTTTGATGGGACATTGTAGAGGGAGCTTTACTCTGTATCTAACCCTTGCTGTACCTGCTCTGGGAGTGTTTGATGGGACAGTGAGAGGGAGCTTTACTCTGTATCTAACCCGTGCTGTACTTGCTCTGGGAGTGTTTCATGGGACAGTGTAGAGGGAGTTTTACTCCATATATAACCCGTGCAGTAGCTGCTCTGGGAGTGTTTGATGAGACAGTGTAGAGGGAGTTTTACTCCATATATAACCCGTGCTGTACCTTCTCTGGGAGTGGTGAAGTGAACCGAGCTGTGTCCATTCTCATTCTTGTTGAAGATGTTGGATCTTTCCCCTGTTTGGACCTTCAGCCATGGCGGTGACAGGCATTCCCAGGTTCTGATGCTCTATAATAAATATATTAATAGGAGGGTTAGAGGGAAATATTAAAATGGGAAGGAGGACATTGCCATGATACCCAGTCCCTCCTCCCCCACCGGTACAACAGCGGTTAGCTCTGGGATCGAGCATTTCCCGAGTGTTACGATGAACTCTCCACATCAGGTGTGACACAGAAAGCTGCCCAGTAAATCCAGTGAGTCCCACTGATCTCCACAACCCAGTTCCAGACGGGCTCCCGTCGGCCGAGACTCCGCACTGGGAGCGACCATTGGTGAGATTTATTCACAGTGTAGGCCCAAACCATTATACCCAAGGTAGGGAATATTCAGCAGGGAAATGTGGAGCGGGTGATAATTGATGAATTAAATGCTCCTACATTCAGTTTTACTTGGTCTGGCATAAGAACATAAAAAATAGGAGGAGTAGGCCATCTGGACCCTCAAGCCTGCTCCGCCATTTAATGGCGGTATTGTATTATTTTTATTCACAGATGTGTGTTTAATATTTTTGAGTTGGGATATTAAATTATGCCATTTTATGACTATTATATCTATCCACGTACACAACATATAGCTGGGTGTAATTCCTCTGGTCTCTATGGGCAGTGATATTGTCCGTGTGTTCAGGGAGATGTGAACTGGTTGCTGCTTCTATTTTATATTGACCATATCTCCTGGTGTCAGCATCTGACTAATGAACTCCACTGGGCGGGCCACATTGTTCACATGCCTGACACAAGACTCCCAAAGCAAGCGCTCTACTCGGAACTCCTTCACGGCAAACAAGCCCAAGGTGGACGGAGGAAACGTTTCAAGGACACTCTCAAAGTGTCCTTGATGAAATACAACATCACCACTGACACCTGGGAGTCCCTGGCCAAAGACCGCCCTAAGTGGAGGAAGTGCATCCGGGAGGACGTTGAGCACCTCGAGTCTCGTTGCTAAGAGCATGCAGAAATCAAGCTCAGGTAGCGGAAGGAGCGTGTGGCAAACCCGTCCCACCCACCCCCTTCCCTCAACCACTGTCTGTCCCACCTGTGACAGAGATTGTGGTTCTCGTATTGGACTCACTTTTAGAGTGAAGCAAGTTTTCCTCGATTCTGACGGACTACCTGCGATGATGAAGAATGAGCACTTTAGGGGGTGCGGACATTTCCCACTGTCCCACTGATAACATAATGTAGAATGAATTGTGTACCTTCAGTCAGGGGATATATAACATTGATTTGTTTCATTATCTTTAAGTGTTTTACAATCTCAAAACACCATAAATATATCATTGGTAGAGTTAGCTGCTGTTTTACAATCACAATTCTCCACTTGTGCGTGTGCAGACACACGCTCATGCACGTTAACTCTCAGCATCCTTTCCTTTCCCCACTGTGGAAATGCAAGCGATTCAGTCTCGGATAAGGAATTTCTCCAAACAGTTGTTGAAGTTATTCTCTGGCATTAATTTGTGAGGAGTTAGGAAATGAGCAACAGGGTTTTGGATGAGTGCAAGTTTACGGAGGGTGTAATAAGGGAGGCCGGCCAGGAGAATGATGGGATATTCAAGTCTAGAGGTAGCAAAGGATGAGATAAGGTTTTCAGCAATAGATGGTTCACCTGCTGTTGTTCCTCAGTCTGGAACCCCTGTTCACATCCAGCTGCAGACCTTTTTTTTATCACTCCATCATTTACCCGAGATCTAATTATGCGAGACAGAAAATTAGATAAATATTGATAAAGTGACGTGGATTGGGACTCCCTCTGACCTTTTTCCCCAGTCCATCCCCAGGACAAGTGTGTATCTGAGTCAATGGGACTCTCATTGACCTTTCTCCCCAGTCTATCCCCAGGACCAGTGTGTATCTGAGACAATAGGACTCTCTCTGACATTTCTCCCCAGTCTATTCCCAGGACCAGTGTTTATCTGAGTCAATGGGACTCTCTCTGACCTTTCTCCCCAGTCTATTCCCAGGACCAGTGTTTATCTGAGTCAATGGGACTCTCTCTGACCTTTCTCCCCAGTCTATCCCCTGGACCAATGTGTATCAGAGTCAATGAGACTTTCTCTGATCTTTCTCCCCAGACTCCCAGGACCAGTGTTTATCTGAGTCAATGAGTCTCTCTCTGATCTTTCTCCCCAGACTCCCAGGACCAGTGTGTATCTGAGTCAATGGGACTCTCTCTGACCTTTCTCCCCAGTCTATCCCCAGGACCAGTGTTTATCTGAGTCAATGGGACTCTCTCTGACCTTTCTCCCCAGTCTATCCCCAGGACCAATGTGTATCTGAGTCAATGGGACTCTCTCTGACCTTTCTCCCCAGTCTATCCCCCGGACCAATGTGTATCTGAGTCAATGGGACTCTCTCTGACCTTTCTCCCCAGTCTATCCCCCGGACCAATGTGTATCTGAGTCAATGAGACTCTCTCTGACCTTTCCCCCCAGTCCCGCAGGACCAGTGTGTATCTGAGTCAATGGGACTCTCTCTGACCTTTCTCCCCAGTCCCCCAGGACCAGTGTGTATCTGAGTCAATGGGACTCTCTCTGACCTTTCTCCCCAGTCTATCCCCAGGACCAATGTGTATCTGAGTCAATGGGACTCTCTCTGACCTTTCTCCCCAGTCTATCCCCCGGACCAATGTGTATCAGAGTCAATGAGACTCTCTCTGATCTTTCTCCCCAGACTCCCAGGACCAATGTGTATCTGAGTCAATGGGACTCTCTCTGACCTTTCTGCCCAGTCTATCCCCAGGACCAGTGTTTATCTGAGTCAATGGGACTCTCTCTGACCTTTCTCCCCAGTCTATCCCCAGGACCAGTGTTTATCTGAGTCAATGGGACTCTCTGACCTTTCTCCCCAGTCTATCCCCAGGACCAGTGTTTATCTGAGTCAATGGGACTCTCTCTGACCTTTCTCCCCAGACCCCCAGGACCAGAGTGTATCTGAGTCAATGGGACTCTCTCTGACCTTTCTACCCAGTCTATCCCCCGGACCAATGTGTATCAGAGTCAATGAGACTCTCTCTGATCTTTCTCCCCAGACTCCCAGGACCAGTGTGTATCTGAGTCAATGGGACTCTCTCAGACCTTTCTCCCCAGTCTATCCCCAGGACCAGAGTGTATCTGAGTCAATGGGACTCTCTCTGATCTTTCTTCCCAGTCTATCCCCAGGACCAGTGTGTATCGGTGTCAATGGGACTCTCTGACCTTTCTCCCCAGTCTATCCCCAGGACCAGTGTTTATTTGAGTCAATGGGACTCATTCTGAACTTACTCCCCAGTCTATCCCCAGGATCAGTGTTTATCTGAGTCAATGGGACTCTCTCTGATCTTTCTCCCCAGTCTATCCCCAGGACCAGTGTGTATCTGAGTCAATGGGACTCTCTCTGACCTTTCTCCCCAGTCCCCCAGTACCAGTGTGTATCTGAGTCAATGTGACTCTCTCTGACCTTTCTCCCCAGTCTATCCCCAGGACCAGTGTTTATCTGAGTCAATGGGACTCATTCTGACCTTTCTCCCCATTCTATCCCCAGGACCAGTGTTTATCTGAGTCAATGGGACTCATTCTAACCTTTCTCCCCAGTCAATCCCCAGGACCAGTGTTTATCTGCGTCAATGGGACTCATTCTGACCTTTCTCCCCATTCTATCCCCAGGACCAGTGTGTATCTGAGTCAATGGTACTCTCTGAACTTTCTCCCCAGTCCCCCAGGACCAGTGTGTATCTGAGTCAATGGGACTCTCTCTGACCTTTCTCCCCAGTCTATCCCCAGGACCAGTGTGTATCTGAGTCAATGGGACTCTCTCTGACCTTTCGCCATTGTCCATCCCCAGGACCAGTCTGTATCTGAATCAATGGGACTCTCTCTTACCTTTCGCCCGTATCGATGGATGAAAGTTCTTTGAATCGATAGTTTTCTCTGTTTGGTGCTATCAAAATCCTGGGCTCGTTCACCTGGTGTTGTTCCTCAGTCTACAATCCCTGTTAGGTCCACAGCTGGAATTTTCTCAAGCACTCCTACATTCACCGGGATATCTAATCAGGACAGAAAATGAGAACAATATTATCGGGGTGAAATAGAGTGCGATGTTAACCTACCTTGTAGTTACTGGTCGAAACAAAACATTCAAGTAAAAATAATTCCATATTCCGCGATTAGAGACTCCTCATATACTGGACGTGCATTTTCCAGGAGTAGGTCACATATTGAAGTTGGAAACATAGAAAATAGGTGCAGGAGCAGGCCATTCAGCCGTACTAGCCTGCACCGCCATTCAATAAGATCATGGCTGATCATTCAACCTCAGTATCCCATCCCTGCCTTCTCTCCATACCCCTTGATCCCTTGAGCCCTAAAGGCCACATCTAATTCCCTTTTGAATATATTTAGTGAACTGGCCTCAACAACTTTCTGTGGTAGAGAATTCCACAGGTTCACCACTCTCTGAGTGAAGATGTTTCTCTTCATCTCGGTCCTAACTGGCTTACCCCTTATCCTTAGACTATGTCCCCTGGTTCTGGACTTCCCCAACATCGGGAACATTCTTCCTGAATCTACCCTGTCCAATCCCATCAGAATTGTTTATGTTTCTATGAGATCGCCTCTCATTCTTCAAAATTCCAGTGAGGATAAGCCTAGCCGATCCAGTCTTTCCTCATATTTCAATCCTGCCATCCCCGGACTCAGTTTGATGAACCTTCGCTGCACTCCCTCAATAGCAAGAATGTCCTTCCTCAGATTAGGAGAGTAAAATTGCACACAATATTCCAGGTGTGGCTTCACCAAGGCCCTGTACAACTGCAGTAAGACTGTCCTGCTCCTATACTCAAATCCTCTCGCTATGAAGGCCAGCATGCTTTCTCCGCTATCTACAATCACTGCCCATTCCTTTATATTCCTGGCTGAAGCCCATCCAGGACACACCCGCCCCGTCTCCACCTGTCTGTCTGTCCCTCGTGTTTTGCTTTCTCTCAGTGACACCTCAGGCAAAGAGAGAGCTGAGAGACTATATATTCAGCTCAGACACTCAGCAACATCCCTGGAGCGTTGGCCAGCTTTAATGACATTGATTAACATGGGCCTTCTCCCTCCCACTGTCTGGGGCTCTCTCTGTGTCCGGAGAGACAACAATGGACATCCAATTCGCTCTCAATTCCTGTCTGAGAGAGAGACAGCCCACCGTGTGTGAGGTCAGGGCCCCACCCACACAGCCCCTGAGCCCAGCAGCGGGAATGCTACAATGTGAGAGAATAAAGAGAGAAGGTGCTGGGAACAGTCAGCCTGAGAGCTCAGGCCGTGTGTGTGGGGGGAGAGAGAGAGAATGGAGGTGAGGGAAGATCATTGTCATTGGCCTGACATTCAGGGTCACGGGGCTTTACCTGCTGCTGGGGACAGTGCAGCTGAAAGATTGAGTGACAATATACAGCAGTGTTTCCAGCCACAACATGTTAATGCAGTAACTGGGGAAAACCAGAGATTGGATCTGGTGTTTAATAGTGAGCCTGACCTCGGATCAGGCCTCCGTGTGGGGAACATCTGGGCAACACTGATCACATTATACCTTCCCGATTGGCCGGGAGAACCAAAGGGACTGAGAACCTGCGACACGGACCGCATTTCAGTGCAATCTTCTCCAAACTGGCAGAGGACTGTAACAGGTAAATTGGTCAACCCTCCTCGGTGGTGATGTGACCGATGTTGGATATCAATGGAAAGGTTTTAAAAACAAGTTTAAAAATGTGGTAAACAAACGTGGTCAAAATTAAAAGACAGAAATATGGTAAGAAAAAGCCGAGGTGGCCGACTGGCTCTGTACAAAGATGTAAACAGAAAAGTTTCCATAAATTAAATAATTTTACCGTAAATAAATAGGGTGAATACAAGGAACAACTAAAGAAAATGAAGGCTGCTATTTGATCAGCAAAAAGGCTCTGGGAATAAAAGGATTGTATTCAACTGGCCGTCATGGGCAGAGCTTTTTCAGTTATGTGGAGAGTCCGAGAACTATCAAAGTCTATATTGATCCACTGAAGGGTATTCAAGGACAGGTTACACAGGACTCACTGAGTATGGCGGGAATATTAGTGAGTACTGTGCATCAGTCCTCACCCTTTAACATCATGCTCAAATTTTAGAATTTAATAATGATACTAGTTTTTTCAGTAACATTAACTTAGATAAACATGTTGTTTTAGAAAACATTCAGAACTTAAAAAGAGATAGAGCAGCAGGGCCGGAGTATATACATCTGAGGGTCCTCCGGGAGATGGGACATGTGCTGTGTGAGGATCCTCCGGGAGATGGGACATGTGCTGTGTGAGGGTCCTCCGGGAGATGGGACATGTGCTGTGTGAGGGTCCACGGGGAGATGGGACATGTGCTGTGTGAGCCCCTCCGGGAGATGGGACATGTGCTGTGTGAGGGTCCTCCGGGAGATGGGACATGTGCTGTGTGAGGGTCCTCCGGGAGATGGGACATGTGCTGTGTGAGGGTCCACGGGGAGATGGGACATGTGCTGTGTGAGCCCCTCCGGGAGATGGGACATGTGCTGTGTGAACCCCTCTGGGAGATGGAAGATGGGACATGTGCTGTGTGATGGTCCTCCGGGAGATGGGGACATGTGCTGTGTGAGGGTTATCCGCGAGATGGGACATGTGCTGTGAAAACCCCTCCGGGAGATGGGACTTGTGTTGTGCGAGCCCCTGACATGTATGTTTAATAGCTCATTCTGAAATAGTTCCGACAGATTGGAAGGAGTCTAATGAAGTCCCCATTTTAATAAAAATGTGACAAGGCAGACCCGGGTTACCAGAGGCCCATAAGGTTAACATCAGTAATAGGTAAGATGCTTGAAAGAATCATAACGGATGCAATGTATGAATACTTGGCTAGGGAGGGACATATTAGGAACTACACAACCCATTATAAAGAGTTCATGTCTCCATACTCTAATTGTACTTTTTGAAGAAGTTACAAAGTTGGTGGATGAGGGAAGCCCAGTAGACATTGTCTGCTTCGATTTCCAAAACCCTTTTGACAAGGTGCCACACAAGAGGCTTCTCTATAAGATCGGAGCCTCTGGTGGTGATAATATATTGAGCTGGATACAGAACTGGCCGGCAGGATGTAGGTAAAGAGCAGTTATAGATGGATTTGGATCTGTTTGGTACTGGTCACCAGTGGTGTCCAGCAGGGATCAGTGTTGGGACCATTTCATTTTACTATTTTTATTAATGATCTGGATTTTGGGGTTGGGGGCACAATTTGCAAATTTTGAAATTATACCAAGATCTGTGCGAGTGCTCGAACTGTAGAAGAGGCTCGTCTGATTCAGGCAGATCTTAATGTGTTGGGACACTGGCCTCATGACTGGAAAATGATGTATAACTTAGATAAGTTCAGTGTTATGCATGTGGGCAGGGCAAATGCTCAACATTCATACACCCTCCAGGGAAAGGCATTAAAGATGGTGGAGATAGAACGAGATTTAGACATTCTAGTGAATACATCCTTAAAGGTACACGAGCAATGCAGTGTAGTGACAGTTAGAGCAAATAAGGTGTTGGGGTGTATCCATAGGACAATTCAGTATAAGACGAGGAGTACTGTTTTGTCCTTATACAAGACCTTAGTCAGGCCACACTTGGAATACTGTGTCCAGTTTTGGTCTCCTATCATGGTGGGTGATATTGAGGTTCTGGAAAGGGCCACTAGACTAATTCCAAGTCTAAAGCATCTTAGTAACCAAGATAGGTTAAAAGAGTTGGGACTCTTTACCTTAGAGTAGTGCAGAATTAGGGCAATATGATTGAGGTTTATAAGATAATGAAGGTGAAAGAGATTGTTCCAGCTGACTGTTTGTTTATGTCAATTAAATAGGTTAGGCAGCACCAGGGGACACAAATTTCAGTTGTATAAGGATAGATCTAGGTTAGACATCAGGAGGTGGTTCTTTTCCCAGAGAACAGTAGACCTCTGGAACAAGCTGCCCTCTCATGTGGTGGATGCAGACTCACTGAATTCCTTCAAGTAAAAGCTGGATTTGTTTCTGGCTGCTGGCGGAGATTAACACTTACAGAAGCTAGGTACTGCAGGGAGTTTAATGGCCAGAGTGATCTCCTGGACTAGTTTCCATCGCTTAGATGCCTTGGAGAGGAATTTCCCAGATTTATTTTCCCAAATTGTCCTCGTTTTTTTTAAAATCTGTATTTTTGCCTCTCCCAGGAGATCACATGGATTCGGGTGGAGTGGAGTGTATACGCTGTGACATATCGCAATTGTGTGGGACAGGCTTGATGGACCGATGGTCTTTACCTGTCCGTCATTTTACGTATGTATTAAAATGCTTCCTCTACACTGTCCCATCGAATACGACCAGGGCAGGTACAGCACGGCTTAGATACAGAATAAATCTCAGGCCCCGAATTAGAGCCCACAGGCCCCGTGCTGACAGGCCCGGGGGAGCAGGGTCACGGGCCGCCTTCTTGCACAGGGCGGGATCAGGGCGCATGTGCGGCCATCTTGGTTCAGGAACTGAGAGTGGGCGGGGCTTCAGGGTCTCTGTTCCCAACTGGGTCCCAGTGCCCGGGAGATGGAGCATCCTGGGCAACACACTTTTCATCATCATAGAATCAGAGACTGGTTACAACATGGAAGGAGGCCATTTGGCCCATCGAGCCTATGCCGGCTATCTGCAAGAGCTTCTACGAATCCCACTCTATCTACTCTGTCCAGACCCCTCATGATTTTGAGCACCTCTGTCAAATCTCCTCTCAATCTTCTCTGTTCTGAGAACAACCCCAACTTCTGCAGACTATCCACGTAACTGAAGTTCCTCATCCCTGGAATCATACTCGTAAATCTTTTCTGCACGCTCTCAAAAAGCCTTTGTATACTTACTAAATGTGGAAGCCAGAATTGCTCCAGTTCAGTCAACAAGCTCCCTGCTGGAGTGGAACTAAACTACAGAACCAGTGGGAACCTTTTCAACCTTCATCGTCTACAGGCCAGGTCCAAGACCACCCCAATCTCTGTCGTTGAGCTACCGTACGCGGACAATACCTGTGTCTGCGCACATATAGAGGCTGAACTTCAAGTCATAGTCAACGTATTTAGTGAAGCGTACAAAAGCATGGGCCTTACACTAAACATCTGTAAGTCTGAGGTCCTCCACCAGCCTGTCCTCGCCAAATAGCACTCCCCACTCCACCCACCCCCCACCCTGCAGTCATCAAAATCCATGGCGCGGCCCTGGACAACGTGGACCATTTGCCATACCTCGGGAACCTGTTATCAACAAGACCAGACATTGACGACAAGATTCAACACCGCCTCCAGTGCAGCCTTCGGCCGTTTGAGGAAAAGAGTGTTTGAAGACCACGCCGCCAAATGTACCAGCAAGCTCATGGTCTACAGGGCTGCAGTAATACCCACCCTCAGAGACATGGACTATGTACAGTAGACACCTCAAATTGCTGGAGAAATAACACCAACGAGGTCTCCGCAAGATCCTACAAATTCCCTGGGAGGACAGATGCACCAACGTTGGCGTCGTCGGCCAGGCCAACATCCCCAGCATTGAAGCACGGACCACATTTGATCATCTCCACTGCACAGGCCACATTGTTCACATGCCAGACACGAGATACCCAAAGCAAGCACTCTACTCAGAACTTCTTCACAGCAAGCGAGCCAAAGGTGTGGCAGAGGAAATGTTACAGGGACACCCTCAAAACCTCCCTGATAAAGTACAACATCCCCACTGACACCTGGATGTCCCTGGCTAAAGATCGCCCTAAGTGGAGGAAGTTCTTCTGGGAGGGCGCTGAGCACCTCGAGTCTCATCGCCGAGAGCATGCAGAAATCAACCGTAGGCATCAGAAAGAGCGTGCGGCAAACCTGTCCCACCCATCCCTTCCCTCAACGGCTATCTATCCCACATGTGACCGGGACTGTAGCTTCGTATTGGACTGTTCAGCCACCTAAGGACTCATTTTTAGAGTGGAAGCAAGTCTTCCGCAATCTGAGGGACTGCCTATGATGATGATGAACCAGAATTGGACACAACAGTCCAGTTGAGGCCGAACCAGAGTTTTACGTGGGTTCAACATAATATCCACACTCCTGTACTCTATACCTCTATTCATGAAGCCTAGGATCCCGCAAGTCGTTGTAACCACTTTCTCAACCTGTGCTGCCACCTTCAGTGATTGGTGCACACATACTCCTGGGTCTCTCTGTTCATGCCCCCCTTTACAATTGTACCCTTTAGTTTATATTTCCTCTCCTCTTTCTTCCTACCAAAATGTATCATTTTTGAACTTTTCTACGTTAAGTTTGATCTGCCACGTTTGCCCATTCCACCAGCATGTCTGTGTCTTTCTGAAGTCTATCACTACCTCCTCACTGTACTTCCAAGTTTTGTGTGAGCTGTAGATTTGGAAATTGTGCCCTGTACACCCAAGTCTAGGTCATTAATATAGATCAAAAAAAGCAGTGGACCCAATACCGACCCCTGGGGAACACCACTTCCTCCAGTCTGAAAAACAACCATTCACCACTACTCTGTTTGTGTCACTTAGCCACATTCAATCCATGCTCCCACTGTCCCCGTTATTCCATGGGCATCGATTTTGCTGGTATTGGTAACACGCCTGGGATCACTAAACACAAAACCCAGTCTGTTAATCACTTTCAGCTACTGGACTTAGCATGGACCCCACAGCATCTCTTCTACCTTCAATATGTGAATAGAGCATCACATCTGCAAACCTGGTTTAAGTTCATATC
This sequence comes from Pristiophorus japonicus, assembly GCF_044704955.1. NCBI lineage: Eukaryota > Metazoa > Chordata > Chondrichthyes > Pristiophoridae > Pristiophorus > Pristiophorus japonicus. The sequence goes on along the minus strand of NW_027254846.1, from coordinate 1,317,988 downwards.
CACTCAGCAAATCTATTAAAGAAATGCCTTAGGCCAATGAGACACTGTTAAGGTGCCAGTGTGCTGCTGATTTGATTGGCATTTTGCCTGAAATGGACTCTGTATTTTCGTCTCCGTATTTAAGGAAGGATATATCTGCATTGGTGGTAGTTCAGAGAAGGTTCACTCGGTTGATTCCGGAGATTAGGGGGTTGACTTAGGAAGATAGCTTGAGTAGGTTGGGCCTAAACACATTGGAGTTCAGAAGAATGAGATGTGATCTTATTAAAATATAAGATAATGAGGGGGCTTGATAGGTGGATGTAGAGAGGATATTTCCAGTTAAACGGGAAACTAAAACTTGGGGACATCGTCTTAGAATAAGGGGCCACCCAATTAAAACTGAGAAGAGAAATTTATTCTCTGAGTGTTATTAATCTCTGGAATTCTCTGCCAAGGAGAGCTGTGGAGGCTGGGTCTTTGAATATATTTAAGGTGGAAATAGACAGATTTTGAGCGATAAGTGAGTAAAGGATTATGGGGAGTGGGCAGGGAAGTGGAACGGAGTCCATGATCAGATCAGACATGATCTTATTGAATGGTGGAGCAGGCCCGAGGGGCCAAATGGCCCACTCCGGCTCCTTTTTCTTATGTTCTAACTGAACATTTCTCCCAGCGTAACCTTGTCTGTAATTAAATATGTGTCTTTTAATAAGCCTCAGGTCCTTGCTCATGTCTGCTGCAGATTCCAGAGTTGATTCCCGAGTTGAGGGGTTTGACTTATGGTTGAGTAGGTTGAGGAGGTTGGATTAAACATATTGGAGTTCAGAAGAATGAGATCTAAGTGTGGCCCTGAAGGTCAATGTCCAGGCTGAAATTCTGATCCCCCCGTAAGATCCTCCCCACAGAATGTCCTTTCTCAGCTCCAGTCAGGTGATGCTAAACACTCAGGTGAGAAAGACAAAAATCCACAGCAATGTGTTGAAAGCAAAACTAATGTATGTGTCTATATCCCAAATATTAAACTCCAGTCGATTTCAGGAGTTATTAACATCAGCGTTACAGGATTTATAAACCCCAACTGTCAGAATGAAGACGATTCAGTCCGGGATGTGAATAATAGCAGAATCCAACCCCTGCAGTCACTTGTGAACTCGCTGATGTCTCAGCAGGTTGCCTGACTGAGAGAATCCCTTGTCACACTCAGAGCAGGTGAATGGCCTCTCCCCAGTGTGAACTCGCTGGTGTGTTAGCAGGTTGGTTGAGGTAATGTATCCCTTCCCACATTCAGAGCAGCTGAACGGCCTCTCCCCGGTGTGAACTCGTTGGTGTCTCATCAGTTGCTCTTTGCTTTTAAAACTCTTCTCACAGTCAGAACATTTACAAGGTCTCTACTCATTATGAACTCGCTGGTGTCTAGCAGGCTGGATGATGCAGTGAATCCCTTCCCACAGTCGGAGCAGGTGAACGGTCTCCCCCCACTGTGAACTCGCTGGTGTTTCAGCAGGTGGGATAACTGAGTGAATCCCTTCCCACAGTCGGAGCAGGTGAACGGCCTCTCCCCAGTGTGAACTCGCTGGTGTGTCAGCAGGTGGGATGATAGAAGGAATCCCTTCCCACAGTCGGAGCAGGTGAACGGTCTCTCCCCAGTGTGAACTCGCTGGTGTGTCATCAGTTGCTCTTTGTTTTTAAAACTCTTCTCACATTCAGAACATTTACAAGGTCTCTCCTCATTATGAACTCGCTGGTGTGTCAGCCGGTTGGATGATGTAGTGAATCCCTTCCCACAGTCGGAGCAGGTGAACGGCCTCTCCCCAGTGTGAACTCGCTGGTGTATCAGCAGGTGGCATGAAGTACTGAATCCCTTCCCACACTCGGAGCAGGTGAACGGTCTCTCCCCAGTGTGAACTCACTGGTGTATCAGCAGGTCAGATGATGTAGTGAATCCCTTCCCACAGTCGGAGCAGCTGAACGGCCTCTCCCCCGTGTGAACTCGCTGGTGTATCAGCAGGTTGGATGATGTAGTGAATCCCTTCCCACAGTCGGAGCAGCTGAATGGCCTCTCCCCAGTGTGAACTCACTGGTGTATCAGCAGGTGGGATAACTGAGTGAATCCCTTCCCACAGTCGGAGCAGCTGAATGGCCTCTCCCCAGTGTGAACTCGCTGGTGTATCAGCAGGTTGGATAAGTGAGTGAATCCCTTCCCACACTCGGAGCAGGTGAATGGACTCTCCCCAGTGTGAACTCTCCGATGTGTTTCCAGCTGGGATGGGTAGTTGAAAAGTTTCCCACAATCCCCACATTTACACGGTTTCTCCCCAGTGTGACTGCACTTGTGTCTCTCCAGTTTGGATGATCGGCTGAAGCCTTGTCCACATACAGAGCACGTGTACCGTTTCTCCCCACTGTGAACGGTGCCTTCTGCTTCCATGGGCAGAATACCAAAGGGCAATAAACGTTAGTGGGAGTTGTGTACAGACCTCCAAACAGTAGTAGTGATGTTGGGGAGGGCATCAAACATGAAATTAGGGGTGCGTGCAATAAAGGTGCAGCAGTTATAATGGGTGACTTTAATATGCACATAGATTGGGTTAACCAAACTGGAAGCAATACGGTGGAGGGGGATTTCCTGGAGTGCATAATGGATGGTTTTTTAGACCAATATGTCGAGGAACCAATTAGGGGGGAGGCCATTTTAGACTGGGTGTTGTGTAATGAGAGAGGATTAATTAGCAATCTCATTGTGCGAGGCCCCTTGGGGAAGAGTGACCATAATATGGTGGAATTCTGCATTAGGATGGAGAATGAAACAGTTAATTCAGAGACCATGGTCCAGAACTTAAAGAAGGGTAACTTTGAAGGTATGAGGCGTGACTTGACAAGGATAGATTGGCGAATGATACTGAAGGGGTTGACTGTGGATGGGCAATGGCAGACATTTAGAGACCGCATGGATGAACTACAACAATTGCACATTCCTGTCTGTCGTAAAAATAAAAAAGGGAAGGTGGCTCAACCGTGCCTCTCAAGGGAAATCAGACATAGCATTAAAGCCAAGGAAGTGGCATACAAATTGGCCAGAAATAGCAGCGAACCTGGGGACTGGGAGAAATTTAGAACTCAGCAGAGGAGGACAAAGGGTTTGATTTGGGCAGGGAAAATGGAGTATGAGAAGAAGCTTGCAGGGAACATTAAGACGGATTGCAAAAGTTTCTATAGATATGTAAAGAGAAAAAGGTTAGTAAAGACAAACGTAGGTCCCCTGCAGTCAGAATCAGGGGAAGTCATAACGGGGAACAAAGAAATGGCGGACCAATTGAACAAGTACTTTGGTTCGGTATTCACTGAGGAGGACACAAACAACTTTCCGGATACAAAAGGGGTCAGAGGGTCTCGTAAGGAGGAGGAACTGAGGGAAATCCTTATTAGTCGGGAAATTGAGTTGGGGAAATTGATGGGATTGAAAGCCGATAAATCCCCAGGGCCTGATGGACTGCATCCCAGAGTACTTAAGGAGGTGGCCTTGGAAATAGCGGATGCATTGACAATCATTTTCCAACATTCCATTGACTCTGGATCAGTTCCTATGGAGTGGAGGGTAGCCAATGTAACCCCACTTTTTAAAAAAGGAGGGAGATAGAAAACAGGGAATTACAGACCGGTCAGCCTGACATCGGTAGTGGGTAAAATGATGGAATCAATTATTAAGGATATCATAGCAGTGCATTTGGAAAGAGGTAATATGATAGGTCCAAGTCAGCATAGATTTGTGAAAGGGAAATCATACTTGACAAATCTTCTGGAATTTTTTGAGGTTGTTTCCAGTAGAGTGGACAAGGGAGAACCAGTTGATGTGGTGTATTTGGACTTTCAGAAGGCTTTCGACAAGGTCCCACACAAGAGATTAATGTGCAAAGTTAAAGCACATGGGATTGGGGGTAGTGTGCTGACATGGATTGAGAACTGGTTGTCAGACAGGAAGCAAAGAGTAGGAGTAAATGGGGACTTTTCAGAATGGCAGGCAGTGACTAGTGGGGTACCGCAAGGTTCTGTGCTGGGGCCCCAGCTGTTTACACTGTACATTAATGATTTAGACGAGGGGATTAAATGTAGTATCTCCAAATTTGCGGATGACACTAAGTTGGGTGGCAGTGTGAGCTGCGAGGAGGATGCTGTGACGCTGCAGAGTGACTGGATAGGTTAGGTGAGTGGACAAATGCATGGCAGATGAAGTATAATGTGGATGAATGTGAGGTTATCCACTTTGGTGGTAAAAACAGAGAGACAGACTATTATCTGAATGGTGACAGATTAGGAAAAGGGGAGGTGCAAAGAGACCTGGGTGTCATGGTACATCAGTCATTGAAGGTTGGCATGCAGGTACAGCAGGCGGTTAAGAAATCAAATGGCATGTTGGCCTTCATAGCGAGGGGATTTGAGTACAAGGGCAGGGAGGTGTTGCTACAATTGTACAGGGCCTTGGTGAGGCCACACCTGGAGTATTGTGTACAGTTTTGGTCTCCTAACCTGAGGAAGGACATTCTTGCTATTGAGGGAGTGCAGCGAAGGTTCACCAGACTGATTCCCGGGATGGCGGGACTGACCTATCAAGAAAGATTGGATCAACTGGGCTTGTATTCACTGGAGTTCAGAAGAATGAGAGGGGACATCATAGAAACGTTTAAAATTCTGACGGGGTTAGACAGGTTAGATGCAGGAAGAATTTTCCCAATGTTGGGGAAGTCCAGAACCAGGGGACACAGTCTAAGGATAAGGGATAAGCCGTTTAGGACCGAGATGAGGAGGAACTTCTTCACCCAGAGAGTGGTGAACCTGTGGAATTCTCTACCACAGAAAGTTGTTGAGGCCAATTCACTAAATATATTCAAAAAGGAGTTCGATGAAGTCCTTACTACTAGGGAAATCAAGGGGTATGGTGAGAAAGCAGGAATGGGGTACTGAAGTTGCATGTTCAGCCATGAACTCATTGAATGGCGGTGCAGGCTAGAAGGGCCGAATGGCCTGCTCCTGCACCTATTTTCTATGTTTCTATGGTCAAAAGCTGATGATATTCCAGTCCCGATGTACCGAGTGACTGTCAGATCTTGAGGTGATGTTGGGTTTGAGCTTCCAGTCTACAAATCCTCCCATTTTAACACCCTGTAAAGTGAATTTCAAACAGGAAAAGTGAGTGAGAGAGAGAACCCACAAAAACACAAAGGCAGGTTGTGAAATTGAGCTGAATGAGTCTGTTCATTTGTGGGGCCGGCACCAGAAAAAAGTGACCATGAAAGCTGCCGGATTGTCGTAAAAACACATCTGGGTCACTGCTGTCCTTCAGGGAATGGAACCCACCTCCCTCGACAGGCCCACATGGGAAATTGTTGTTCCCACTGGGCCCAGAGGGACTGGGGGTGAAACCTAGCAGCTTCTCCCCGCTCTCCATCTAGCTCAAACTGATGTAACAAACAGACCCACACAGGAGGCCAGTGAGTGACTTCCACATCCAGCGCCCCCTGATACAGAGCGGCTGGGAATTGCTGGGCCTGCTGTCTAAATGTAAGTTGTTGTTTTCCTGTTGTGGTGGAGGTGCTGCCCCCGGGGTTGCTGCTGCTGGGGCCAGTGGCTCTGACTGAGGGCCTGAGAGACGCACTCGCTGTTGCCCGGGGACCGAGAGCCACACTCGGTGTTGCCCGGGGACTGAGAGCCGCACTCGCTGTTGCCCGGGGACCGAGAGCCACACTCGGTGTTGCCCGGGGACCGAGAGCCACACTCGGTGTTGCCCGGGAACTGGGAGCCGCACTCGGTGTTGCCCGGGGGCTGAGAGCCACACTCGGTGTTGCCCGGGGACTGAGAGCCACACTCGGTGTTGCCCGGGGACTGAGAGCCGCACTCGGTGTTGCCCGGGGACTGAGAGCCACACTCGGTGTTGCCCGGGGACTGAGAGCCACACTCGGTGTTGCCCGGGGTCTGAGAGCCACACTCCGTGTTGCCCGGGGACTGAGAGCCGCACTCGGTGTTGCCCGGGGACTGAGAGCCGCACTCGGTGTTGCCCGGGGACTGAGAGCCGCACTCGGTGTTGCCCGGGGACTGAGAGTCGCACTCGGTGTTGCCCGGGGACCGAGACCCGCACTCGGTGTTGCCCGGGGACTGAGAGCCGCACTTGGTGTTGCCCGGCGACTGAGAGCCAAATTCGGTGTTGCCCAGGGACGGAGAGGCAAACTCGGTGTTGCCCGGGGACTGAGAGCCGCACTCGGTGTTGCCCGGGGACTGAGAGCCACACTCGGTGTTGCCCGGGGACTGAGAGCCACACTCGGTGTTGCCCGGGGTCTGAGAGCCACACTCCGTGTTGCCCGGGGACTGAGACCCGCACTCGGTGTTGCCCGGGGATTGAGAGCCACACTTGGTGTTGCCCGGGGACCGAGACCCGCACTCGGTGTTGCCCGGGGACTGAGAGCCACACTTGGTGTTGCCCGGGGACCGAGAGCCACACGCGTTGTTGCCCAGGGATTGAGAGCCACACTCGGTGTTGCCCGGCGACTGAGAGCCAAATTCGGTGTTGCCCAGGGACGGAGAGCCAAACTCGGTGTTGCCCGGGGACTGAGAGCCTCACTCGGTGTTGCCCGGGGACTGAGAGCCACACTCGGTGTTGCCCGGGGAAAATGAGCCACACTCGGTGTTGCCCGGGGACTGAGAGCCGCACTCGGTGTTGCCCGGGGACTGAGAGCCACACTCGGTGTTGCCCGGGGACCGAGAGCCACACTCGGTGTTGCCCATGGACTGAGAGCCACACTCGGTGCTGCCCGGGGACTGAGAGCCACACTCGGTGTTGCCCGGGGACTGAGAGCCGCACTCGGTGTTGCCCGGGGACTGAGAGCCGCACTCGGTGTTGCCCGGGGACTGAGAGCCGCACTCGGTGTTGCCCAGGGACTGAGAGCCGCACTCGGCGTTGCCCGGCGACTGATAGCCAAACTCGGTGTTGCCCAGGGACTGAGAGCCACACTCGGTGTTGCCCGGGGACTGAGAGCCAAACTCGGTGTTGCCCAGGGACTGAGAGCCCCACTCGGTGTTGCCCGGGGACTGAGAGCCACACTCGGTGTTGCCCGGTGACTGAGAGCCACACTCGGTGTTGCCCGGGGACTGAGAGCCACACTCGGTGTTGACCGGGGACTGAGAGCCGCACTAGGTGTTGCCCGGGGACTGAGAGCCGCACTCGGTGTTACCCGGGGACTGAGAGTCACACTCGGTGTTGACCGGGGACTTAGAGCCGCACTCGGTGTTGCCCGGGGACTGAGAGCCACACTCGGTGTTGCCCGGGGAAAATGAGCCACACTCGGTGTTGCCCGGGGACTGAGAGCCGCACTCGGTTTTGCCTGGAGACCGAGAGCCACACTCGGTGTTGCCCAGGGACTGAGAGCCACACTCGGTGTTGCCCAGGGACTGAGAGCCACACTCGGTGTTGCCCAGGGACTGAGAGCCACACTCGGTGTTGCCCGGGGAGTGAGAGCCACACTCGGTGTTGCCCGGGGACTGAGAGCCGCACTCGGTGTTGCCCGGGGACTGAGAGCCGCACTCGGTGTTGCCCGGGGACTGAGAGCCGCACTCGGTGTTGCCCGGGGACTGAGAGCCGCACTCGGTGTTGCCCAGGGACTGAGAGCCACACTCGGTGTTGCCCGGCGACTGATAGCCACACTCGGTGTTGACCGGGGACTGAGAGCCTCACTCGGTGTTGCCCGGGGACTGAGAGCCTCACCCGGTGTTGCCCAGGGACTGAGAGCCAAACTCGGTGTTGCCCGGGGACTGAGAGCCTCACTCGGTGTTGCCCGGGGACTGAGAGCCACACTCGGTGTTGCCCGGGGACTGAGAGCCACACTCGGTGTTGCCCTGGGACTGAGAGCCACACTCGGTGTTGCCCGGGGACTGAGAGCCACACTCGGTGTTGACCGGGGACTGAGAGTCACACTCGGTGTTGACCGGGGACTTAGAGCCGCACTCGGTGTTGCCCGGGGACTGAGAGCCACACTCGGTGTTGCCCGGGGAAAATGAGCCACACTCGGTGTTGCCCGGGGACTGAGAGCCGCACTCGGTTTTGCCTGGAGACCGAGAGCCACACTCGGTGTTGCCCAGGGACTGAGAGCCACACTCGGTGTTGCCCAGGGACTGAGAGCCACACTCGGTGTTGCCCGGGGACTGAGAGTCACACTTGGTGTTGACCGGGGACTTAGAGCCGCACTCGGTGTTGCCCGGTGACTGAGAGCCACACTTGGCGTTGCCTGTGACTGAGAGCCACACTCGGTGTTGGCCAGGGACTGAGAGCCACACTCGGTGTTGCCCGGGGACTGGGAGCCACACTCGGTGTTGCCCGGTGACTGAGAGCCACACTTGGTGTTGCCCGGAAACTGAGAGCCACACTCGGTGTTGCCCGGAGACTGAGAGCCACACTCGGTGTTGCCCGGGGACTGAGAGCCACACTCGGTGTTGCCAGGAGACTGAGAGCCACACTCGCTGTTGCCCGGAGACTGAGAGCCACACTCGGTGTTGCCCGGGGACCGAGAGCCACACTCGGCGTTGCCAGGGGACTGAGAGCCACACTTGGCATTGCCCGGGGACTGAGAGCCACACTTGGCGTTGCCCGGGGACTGAGAGCCACACTCGGTGTTGCCCGGGGACTGAGAGCCACACTCGGTGTTGCCCGGGGACTGAGAGCCACACTCGGTGTTGCTCGGGGACTGAGAGCCACACTCGGTGTTGCCCGGGGACTGAGAGCCACACTCGGTGTTGCCCGGGGACTGAGAGCCACACTCGGTGTTGCTCGGGGACTGAGAGCCGCACTCAGTTAAAAATGAGGCAGACAAAAAGCAGGAAACTATAGACCAGTTAGCCTAACATCTGTGGTTGGGAAAATGTTGAAGAGTTCATTCTTAAAGAAGCATTAGCACGACATTTGGAAAAGCATAATTCGGTCAGGCAGTCAGCATGGATTTATGAAGGGGAAGTTAAGTTTGACAAATTTGCTGGAAGTCTTTGAGCACGTAATGAACAGGGTGGATAAAGTGAGTGTGGTGTATATGGATTTCCGGAAGGCATTTGAAAAGGTGCCACATAAAAGGTTACTGCACAAGATAAAAGTTCACGGGCTGGGGGTAATATATTAGCATGGATAGAGGATTGTCTAACTAACAGACAACAAAGATTCGGGATAAATGTTAATTCTTGGGTTGGCAATCAGTAACTAGTGGGGTGCCGCAGGGATCAGTGCTGGGACCCCAACTATTTACAATCTATATTAACGACTTGGAAGAAGGGACTGACTGTAACGTAGCCGAGTTTTCTGGCGATATAAAGATGGGAGGAAAAGCAATGTGTGAGGAGGACACAAATAATCTGTAAAAGGACACAGATAGACTAAGTGAGTGGGCAAAAATTTGGCAGATGGAGTATAATGTTGGAAAGTGTGAGGTCATGCACTATGGCAGAAAAAAAATCAAAGAGCAAGTTATTATTTAAATGGAGAAAGATTACAAAGTGCTGCAGTACGGCGGGACTTGGGGGTACTTGTGTATGAAACACAAAAGGATAGTATGCAGGTACAGCAAGTGACCAGGAAGGTCAACTGAATCTTGGCCTTTATTGCAAATGGAATGGAGTATAAAAGCAGGGAAGTCTTGCTACAGTTATACAAGTTATTGGTGAGGCCACACCTGGAGTACTGCGTGCAGTTTTGGTTTCTATATTTATGAAAGGATATACTTGCTTTGGAGGAAGTTGAGAGAAGGTTCACTTGGTTGATTCCGGTGATGAGGGGTTGACTTATGAGAAAAGGTTGAGGAGGTTGGGCCTCTACTCATTGAATTCAGAAGAATGAATGAGAGGTGATTTATCAAAACGTATAAGATAATGAGGCAGCTTGACAAGGTGGTAGCAGAGAGGATGTTTTCACTGATCGGGGAGAATAGAACTAGGGGGCATAATCTTGGAATAAGGGGCCCCCATTTAAAACTGAGGTGAGGAGGAATTTTTACTCAGAGGTTTGTAATGCTGTGGATTTCGCTGCCTCAGAGAGCTGTGGAAGCTGGGACATTGAATATATTTAAGACAGAGATAGACATTGTCTTAACCGATAAGGGAATAAGGGGTTATGGGGAGCGGGCAGGGAAGAGGACCTGGGTCCATGATTGGATCAGCCATGATCATATTAAATGGTGGAACAGGCTCGGGGGGCCGTATGGCTACTCCTGCCCCTATTTCTTATGTTCTTATTTTCTTATATAGTGGGTGCCTGGTGTGGGAGTGTGGATTTGACTCTGTATCTGTCCATCTCTGGTATGTGGATGAGGGTTTTACTCTGCATGTTAGTTTCTGATACGAGAGGTGGATTTTATCCTGTACCTGTCAATTTCTGGTAATTGCCTGTGGGTTTCATTCTGTATCAAAAAGGGCCACATTACAACATAATTCTTCAAGGACAAAGATTGTTAAAAAAACAAGCCTGAAGGCTCTGAGTCTCAAAGCGAGGATCATTCGTAATAAGGTGGACGAATTAAATGCACAGATAGCTGTTAATGGATATGATGTAATTGGGATTACTGAGACATGGCTCCAGGGTAACCAAGGCTGGGAACATAACATCCAGGGGAATTCAATATTCAGAAAGGATAGCCAGAAAGGAAAAGGAGGTGGGGTAGTGTTAATGGTTAAAGAGGAGGTTAATGCAATAGTCAGGAAGGACATTGGCTGGGATGATGTGGAACCTATATGGGTCGAGCTGCGAAACACCAAAGGGCAGAAAACGTTAGTTGGGGTTGTGTACAGACCACCAAACAGTAGTAGGGAGGTTGGGGATGGCATCAAACAGGAAATTAGGGATGCGTGCAATAAGGATAATGCAGTTATCATGGGTGACCTTAACCTAGATATTGATTGGGCTAACCAAACTTGTAGCAATACTGTGGAGGAGGATTTTCTGGAGTGTGTAAGGGATGGTTTTCTAGACCAATATGTCGAGGAACCAACTGGAGAGCTGGCCATCCTCGACTGGGTCGTGTGCAACGAGAGAGGATTAATTAGCAATCTGGTCATGCGTGGCCCCTTGGGGAAGAGTGACCATAATATGGTAGAATTCTTCATTAAGCTGGAGAGTGACACTGTTAACTCAGAGACTAGGGTCCTGAACTTAAAGGAAACTTCAATGGTATGAGACGTGATTTGGCTAGGATTATCTGACGAATAATACTTAAAAGGTTGACGGTGGATAGGCAATGGCAGACATTTAAAGATCACATGGATGAATTACAACTATTGTACATCCCTGTCTGGCATAAAAATAAAACCGAAAAGGTGGCTCAACCGTGGCTAACAAGGAAAATTAGGGACAGTGTTCAATCCAAGGAAGAGGCATATAAATTGGCCAGAAAACACAGCAAACCTGAGGACTGGGAGAAATTTAGAATTCAGCAGAGGAGGACTAAGGGTCTAATTAGGAGGTGGAAAATAGACTATGAGAGTAAGCTTGCAGGGAACATTAAAAACTGACTGCAAAAGCTTCAAGAGGTATGTGAAGAGAAAAAGATTAACGAAGACAAACGTGGTCCCTTGCAGTCAGAATCAGGTGAATTCATAATAGGGAACAAGGAAATGGCAGACCAATTGAACAAATACTTTGGTTCTGTCTTCACTAAGGAAGACACGAATAACCTCCCGAGGATCTAGCGGGAAGGAGGAACTGAGGGAAATCCTTATTAGTCAGGAAATGTTTGCAGGGAAACTGATGGGACTGAAGGCCGATAAATCCCCAGGGTCTAATAGTCTGAGTAGTTAAAGAAGTGGCCCTAGAAATAGTAGATGCATTAGTGGTCATTTTCCAGAATTCCATGGACTATAGATCAGTATCTATAGATTGGAGGGTAGCAAATGTAACCCCACTTTTTAAACAAAAGGAGGGGGAGAGAAAACAGGGAATTATAGACCGGTTAGCCTGACATCGGTGGTGGGGAAAATGCTGAAATCAATTATTAAAGATGTAATAGCAGATCATTTGGAAAGCAGTGACAGGATTGGTCCATGTCAGCTTGTATTTATGAAAGGGAAATCATGCTTGACAAATCTTCTAGAGTTTTTTGAGGATGTAACTAGTAGAGTGGATAAGGGAGAATCAGTGGATGTGATGTATTTGGAATTTCAAAAAACTTTTGACAAGGTCCCACACAAGAGATTAGCGTGCAAAATTAAAGCACATGGTATTGGGGGTAATGTATTGACGTGGATAGAGAACCGGTTGGCAGACAGGAAGCAAAGAGTAGGAATAAACAGGTCTTTTTCAGAATGGCAGGCAGTGACTAGTGCGGTGCCGCAAGGTTCAGTGCTGGGATCCCATATATTTACAATATATATTAATGATTTAGATGATGGAATAGAAGGTAATATCTCCAAGTTTGCAGATGATACTAAGCTGGGTGGCAGTGTGAGCTGTGAGTAGGATGCTCAGAGGCTGCAAGGTGACTTGGACAGGTTAGGTGAATGGGCAAATGCATGGCAGATGCAGTATAATGTGGATAAATTGAGGTTATCCACTTTGGTGGCAAAAACAGGAAGGCAGATTATTATCTGAATGGTGACAGATTAGTAAAATGGGAGGTGCAAAGAGATCTGGGTGTCATGGTACATCAGTCACTGAAGGTAGGCATGCAGTAAAGAAAACAACTGGCATTCTGGCCTTCATAGCAAGAGGATTTGAGTATAGGAGTAGGGAAGTCTTACTACAGTTGTACAGGGCCTTGGTGAGACCACACCTTGAGTACTGTGTGCAGGTTTGATGTCTTAATCTGAGCAAGGACATTCTTGCTATTGAGGGAGTGCAGCGAAAGTTCACCAGACTGATTCCCGGGATGGCAGGTCTGACATATGACGAAAGACTGGATCGGCTCGGCTAACACTCACTGGAAATTAGAAGAATGAGAGGGGATCTCATAGAAACATATAAAACTATGACAGGACTGGACAGGTTAGATGCAGGAGAATGTTCTCAATGTTGGGGAAGTCCAGAATCAGGGGTCACAGTCTCAGGATAAGGGGTAAGCCATATCGGACTGAATTGAGGAGAAACTTTTTCACCCAGAGAGTGGTAAACCTGTGCAATTCTCTACCACAGAAAGTTGTGGAGCCCAGTTCGTTGGATATATTCAAGAGGGAGTTAGATGAGGTCTTTACGGCTAAGGGGATCAGGGGGTATGGAAAGAAAGCGGGAGTGGGGTACTGAAGCTGCATGATCAGCCATGATCATATTGAATGGCAGTGCAGGCTCGAAGGGCTGAATGGCCTGCTCCTGCACCTATTTTCTATGTTTCTATATTTCTTTCCATTCCTGGTGTGTGAGTGTGTGTTCTGTGCTCTGTCTGTCCATCTCTGTTATGTGAATGTGAGCTCTACTCCATACCCGGCATTCTCCAGTATGTTGGTATTGTTTTACTGTGTACCACCAATTCCTGATAGAGTATTGGTTTTACTTTCCAACTGTCAATTTGTGTTATGGAGGTGAGTTTTATGCTGAATCTGTCGGTCCTGGTAATTGAATCTGAGTTTTACTCTGTATCGAGCTGCCTCTGGTATGTGAGTGTGGGCCTTTCTCTGTATCTCTCCATTTCTGTTATAGGAGCCTGGGTTTTATTCTGTACCCGTCAAGCTCTGATATGTGATTGTGGGCCTTACTCTATAACTGCCTGTTTCTGTTTAATTATGAGTGGACTTTCCTTTGTACCTGTCAGTTTCTGGAATGAAAGAGAGTTCTTTACCCTGTACCTGTCAATTCCTGGTTCCTGAGGATGGGCATGTCACTGTATGTCAATTTATGTTATGGGAATATGGATTTTAACATGTGAGCCTCTGATATGTGAGTGTGGGTTTTATACTGTATCTCTCAGTCTCTGATATGCAAGTGTGTGTATTTTTCTGTAACTGTCAGGTTTTGGTGTGTGTTGAGGTTTAATCTCTGCCTCTCAGTTTCTGCGATGGTAGTCTGGGTTTAATCTGTATTTACCCGTCTCTGGTATGTGAACGTGATAATCAATTTAACTTTTTAAACCTGTATTTCTCTGATATGTTAGTGAAGATTTTGCCTTCCACGTGTCATTTTTCAGATGTGTGTGTGTGGGTTTTACTCTGCCCCGATCAGTTTCTGCGATGTAAGTAACAATTTTACTTACTGTCTTTCAGTTTTCCGACATGTGCACATGGGATTTACACTTTACCTGTCACTCTCTGGTATGTAAGTGGCGATTTTATTCTGTTACTGTCACTTTCATATATGTGGGTGTGTGTTGTATACTGTATCTGTCAGTCTGTGGTACGGGAATGTAGGTTTTATTCTGCACCTGTCATCTTCTGGTATGTTCGGCGGGTTAAATACTGAATCCGTCAGATTCTGAAACATGAATATGGCTTTTGCTCTGTACCCGTCAGCTTCTGATATGCGAGTGTAGTTTATACTTTCTGTTTGACATTTTTTCTGATAGATGATTGTGTTTTATTCTCTACCTGCCAGTTTCTGGCAAGTGAGTGTGTGTGTTTAATGTACCTGTCAGTGGGATCTGTTTCAATGGTGAAACAGCATCTGATTCAATGGTGAAACAGCATCTGATTCTACTGCTCCATGTGGCTGTAAGATTCACAATGTAACTCTGTCACTTCGGATCACTGTGGGACTGACAGCTTCTGCTGTCTGTGACAATAGGATTGAGGCCAGTTCTGTGTGTCTGCGCTCTGTGAGTGATAATCTACTTACTGTGTGTGAGAAGGAGCTGCCTGCACTGTTCCTTGTATTCTGGGTGGAGGAAAGATCTAATTTGTTCTGGCTGGTTGAAGAATTTTGCTGTGAGAATAATAATACGAGAACATTATTAGTTCTAAGATATGGATTCGGGGGACAATACGATGTATCTGAGGGAGTGACAATGTAGCTCGCGATCATCAGCAACACGGTTTTGGGGAACTCAGTTCACCGAAATATAACGCGTCTTTAAAATATCTTCTCCCACTCTCCTCTCCTGGTACCTGCAATAGATGCACTTTGTGAAATTCCCCACATCCTCACTGTCAGACTGTGTTTCCACTGCTCACTGTCCAAGAACAGACACGGTGAGATTGTAACTGAATCAGGAACATTCACTACTGATTTGGGGAAAGAAAGCAGCAATGATTTGAAAGAGCGAGGTGGTTTACTTTCTCTGTTACCTTACACTGTCCACACACAGCCCGAGAATGGCCTCCCCCTTCCCCCACTCACACCATGTCCCAGAACGAGTTCCTGCTCCACTCTGCCTCTTACACACAGCCCCCGAGGGAACAAAACCAGGAACGTTCACTCCTGGTGTGGAGAGAGAAAGCAGCAGATTGTAAATAGCGGATTCTGACCATTCTGTCTCCCTTACCCTGGACACACACTGTCCACACACAGCCCGAGAATGGCCTCCCCCTTCCCCCACTCACACCACGCACTGACACTGGTTCTTGGTCCACTCTGCCCCTTACACACAGCACCCGACTCCCCCTGAACTCCCCCCAGACTCAATGCTGATCTCTGAGCCTTATCCTGGGGTCGTGGTGTCTCCAATCCTGGCTGTTTTAAACCATCTTCTTCCGCTCACTGAGTGAATGGTGATCACAGGCAGGGCTGGGGCAGGGGAGGGTGCATGTGCTATTCTGCTCACTGGGAATGACACAGGGGGTGGGGCTGAACCGCGCATGTGCAGCTCTCTGTATTAATTCAATCTGTAAAATCCAATTTCCTTTTATCAGAATCTGAGCAAAGGAACTCAGCGGTTACTTTACCAAGATGGCCGCGCATGCGCTTTGCTGCTCACTGAACCAAGATGGCGGAGGACTGACCCTGACTTCCTGTACAATGATGGCCGCCGTTACCCTGGGCCTGTGACCGGGAGAAAGCCTCGAGGCTGCAGCCGCCGATATTCCGGTTGTTATTCCGGGCTTCCGGCGGGCACCGGTTGTTTATGAAGCCTCCCCGGCTCCCCGCTGGTCCTTTACTCACCTCCGCCCCGCGGAGAATGGACTGTTTTGCGGAACAGATGTTCACCATGTCCTTTCCGCCATTACACGCACCGCGCATGCTCCAAACACAGCTCGGTCTCGCACCTGCGCACTGGGCCCCTGTAGTCTGGGCTCGGCACATTCTCCATCGCGAGGAATGCTGGGTAAATACCCAAGACCACCTCAGTGACTGGGACAGGATTTACTGGGCCCCCATTGGGCACTGAACATGTTCATTCTGGCCCTCAGTCATTGTTCCTGCTGCTCTGTATAACCCTGTCCCTGAGCTGGACAGTAATGTTCTGTCTCAGGATTGTTTCAAACACCCTGTGTCCAATATTGGATTTCTCCAGAAAAATAGACTCATTAATGTTCCCGTCCCTTCCATTCTGGGCCTTTTCTTACTCTAGATTGTTTCACTTCTCACGCAATTCATCTTTTGCCACATCAAATCCCAAACTTGTTTCATTTGAGTATACGGCTTGTGGGTGTCATGGACTGAATCGGCGTGTCTCACTTTACACTCATTTGAGGTTCCTTTCAACCAACCCTTGAAAGAACTAAAGGCTTAAGACTGTAAATCTGTTATTTTCTGTATTGTTTAACGATTGTTGGATGCGGTTAATAGATCTCCACACATACTGCATGTGATCAACATTGAAATGTTCTAATCTTTGTAATTGTCTTTGCTAATTTTGATGGGTTAGTTGATTATAATTACTTGTTACTAACATACCTTGCAGTAATGTTTGCATCAACATAATTGTTTAAATACTTCCTTTATAAGCTCTTTATCTTCCCCACTGACCTTTGTTACTTCTTGTGGGGGAATCCAGAACTAGGTCGCATAGTCTGAGAATAAGAGGTCGCCCATTTAAAACCGAAATGAGGAGGAATTTCTTCTCTCAGAGAGTCGTGAATCTTTGAAATTCTCTGCCCCAGAGTGCAATGGAGGCTGGATATTGAATATATCTCATTTTGAGGGACCGCATATGAGGGATATTTAATTTGCAGATGTACTAATTTTTGTAAGATAGCGGAGTCAAGGGTTATGGGGAGAGGGCAGGGAAGTCGAATTGAAGCCAAGATCATATAAGCCATGAACTTATTGAATTTTCTTATGTTCTTCGCCTTGGTTAGGGAATGGGTTTAGATGTAGGTTTAGCGGTTAGTGGGTGTGGTTTATGGTTATTTTTTAGGACTGGGATTAGTGATTGGGATAGTCAGTAGGATATTCGGCTTAGGATATAGTGATTAACTTAGAAAGCACTTTTGGCAATATAAGTGTCACTGGACGTGCCTTTTTCCATTTCATGTTTTTAACCTCACACAGACAAGTCACTAAACAGCCTCACAATGTGTTCACTCAAGGAATCTTCTTTCCTGTGCAAGCCTCATTTCCTCTGTTCTTTCACATCTCTACATTTCTCACGGAAAATTAATTAGTGACATTAGATTTGGGGATGTTGGACAAGAACAGATGGATATAGTTGTTGTGCTGGTTACATCTAATCATCCATCTGCCTGAAAAGGGCTTCTGACAATCTGTCACCAGACCCCACTGGTCACCGTCTGATTCCACCATCATATCTTCATTCATTACCCACCTTTCACCCTAACTAGAGCTGGTTTCACCTGCATGACCATTCCCCATACTGATGCTCTCCAATTACCGAGCAGAGCATAAACACCGGCATGCACTGGATAATGCGAATGGTCCATTTCTGTGCCGTATATCCTATGTAATGTTGTAGTCTCAGTGTAAGTGCTCCCTGGATTTGATGTCTCAGTGTTATTGGTCCCTGGATTTGTTGTCACAGTATTAGTAATCCCTCAATTTGGTGTCACGATGTAATTCATCCTGGATTTGATGTCTCATTGTAACTGGTCCCTCAGTGTAAGAAGTCCCTGGATTTGATGCATCAGTGTAAGTCGTCCCTGGATTTGGAGTCACAATGTGTGTAGTCCCTGCATTTGGAGTCACAGTGTAAGTCGTCCCTGGATTTGGTGTCACAATGTATGTGGTCCCTGGATTTGGAGTCACAATGTATGTAGTCCCTGGATTTGGAGTCACAATGTATATAGTCCCTGGATTTGGAGTCACAGTGTAAGTCGTCCCTGGATTCGCTGTCACAATGTATGTGGTCCCTGGATTTGGAGTTACAATGTATGTAGTCCCTGGATTTGGAGTCAAAATGTATGTGGTTCCTGGATGTGGAGTCACAGTGTATGTGGTCACTGGATGTGGAGTCACAGTGTAAGTCGTCCGTGAATTTGGATTCACAATGTATGTGGTCCCTGGATTTGGAGTCACAGTGTAAGTCGTCCCTGGATTTGGAGTCACAGTGCATGTGGTCCCTGGATTTGGAGTCACAATTTATGTGTTCCCTGGATTTGGAGTCACAGTGTATGTGGTCCCTTGATTTGGAGTCACAATGTATGTGGTCCCTGGATTTGGAGTCACAGTGTATGTAGTCCCTGGATTTGGTGTCACAATGTATGTGGTCCCTTGATTTGGAGTCACAATGTATGTGGTCCCTGGATTTGGAGTCACAGTGTATGTGGTCCCTGGATTTGGAGTCACAATGTATGTGGTCCCTGGATTTGGTGTCACAGTGTATGTGGTCCCTGGATTTGGAGTCACAATGTATGTGGTCCCTGGATTTGGTGTCACAGTGTATGTAGTCCCTGGATTTGGAGTCACAGTGTATGTAGTCCCTGGATTTGGAGTCACAATGTATGTGGTCCCTGGATTTGGAGTCACAATGTATGTGGTCCCTGGATTTGTTGTCAACAGCATCTCGTCACTGGGACTGATGGTAAACCCGCAGCCCAGCATCTCATTCAGCACAGAATGATCCCACTCAAAACTATTCCCAATTAACACTACCCACATTAATTCACCAGAAACAGTTCAGTGCCTGCAATGAACTGCAGCCCCACGTCTAACTTCAGTGAAACACACCATACAAGACATTTTAAAGGGAAGATTAACCCCATCATAGTGCAACAGAGGCAAGTAATGGGCAGTAAATCCCAATCACTCATACACCTTCTTTACCACTACTCTCCAACTCCCCCTCCCCAACTACTCTATCACCTCTACTCCCCAAACATCCCTCACTCCAACTCCTCTTTAACCCCTACTCTCCAAACATCCCTCACCCAACTCCTCTCTCACCCCTACTCTACAAACCCCTCATCCAACTTCACTTTCACCCCTACTCCCCAAACCCCTCACCCAACTCCTCTATCACCCCTACTCCCCAAACCCCCCACCCAACTACTCTATCACCCCTACTCCCCAAACCCCTCACCCAACTCCTCTATCACCCCTACTCCCCAAACCCCTCACCCAACTCCTCTATCACCCTTACTCCCCAAACCCCTCACCCAACTCCTCTATCACCCCTACTCCCCAAACCCATCACCCAACTCCTCTATCACCCCTACTCCCCAAACCCCTCACCCAACTCCTCTATCACCCCTACTCCCCAAACCCCTCACCCAACTCCTCTATCACCCCTACTCCCCAAACATCCCTCACCCCAACTCCACTATCACCCATACTTTATAAACTCCTCACCCAACTCCTCTTTCACCCCTACTCCCCAAACATCCGTCACCCCAACTCCTCTTTTAGCCCTACTCTCCAAACCCTGTATCACCCCTACTCCCCAAACCCCTCACCCAACTCCTCTTTCACCCCTACTCCCCAAACATCCCTCACCCCAACTCCTCTTTTACCCCTACAATTAATTTTTAACATCACTTACACAAGTCATCCACACTGGAGGTAAATCTAGGATCTTCTGTGTGATGGTGAGGTGATCACTGGACAATAAAGTGCAGAGACTGATGGGTGGCTGCTCATTACCCTCGGTGAGATTTAATCCCATTTCCCACTGAATACTGCGCACAGACGGTCACCTTGGTAACGGAATGGTCAGTGTGACATCACTTTCTAAACAAGAGCACGCAGGTCATCAATTAATGGTAAAGCAATTACATTGTAAATAATAAGAAATAAAATGCTGGAAAATAACTGGCGAAGATAACAGCTTATCTCTGTGGAAGTCAATAGCAAACATTAGGAATGATGTGTTTTGTTTGCACACACACACACACACACATATATAGAGCAAAGACTTTGTGTGTGCACTTTTCAGTTGTTGTGGTTAACTTGATGCGATAAGGTTTCTTTGGATTTTAGGACCCTGTGAGAGCCCATCCGGCGGTGCTTGCTGTGTGAGGATATAAAGAGACCGCGCGCTGTTCCTCCTCCTACTGCCTGGGGGAATGGGGCAGATATTTAAAGGGACAGGGACTCCCTTTTCTCTGCCTATTTATACTTAAAGGAACAGTCCAGTTTATCTCGGAGTGTCGGAGGACTTCACGAACCGAGTTCCCATTGACAGTCGCTCCCTTCTGTACTGTGCAGTGATTGTAAAGCTGTCTATTTCAGTCACTTGCGCCTTTCTAAAATGTCTCACTCTTTTTGATGATCCGTTTGACGAATTTGGAAAGACTTGACAATTGTGCAGTGTGATGAAGGTTTTGTTTAAAGCTGGAGTAAAATGTGTTTCTAACCCTCCCCCAACATGCCCCTCCCCCCAAAATTTTTAGAACACTGAAATCCTTACTGAGACGGTCCCATGTTCGATCCTTGATCGGGGCTGTTAGTTGATCTCAGCCAAGGCAGTAGTTCGAGGGTTATAATTGTCCTCAGTACCATTGGACGAAATATGAGCAAAAATTAGACAGGGGCCCTGCTCTTGATACCGAAGCAATGACCTCAACTGGGAAAAGACCTCAACTGGGAGGTGTGTGGATGTGATTTGAGGGCAGGATTTGACCCGACTCTGATGCCTACCACAGTGGAAATTTCTACCCTGCACTTAAAAGTAACAACTTTTGTAAGCTCCCTTTGCAGTGTATTAGTTGGGGAGGATCTGCAGCTGAGAAACTGAAACCAAGCATCACGTCAGGATTTGAGAGATTTACCGGATTCATCGGCATCACCTTATCATCAGCCTTTGGAAAAACACCAATCACAGCGGGGAGAAACAAGACACATGTTGTGTGTATGGATGCACCTCCAACCAATCGTCTAGCCTCAGACTCGTGTGCCCAGCTGGCTCAACACTGTAAATGTGGGGACAGTGGGAATGGATGCGGATGTGCGTCGGGTGGAAACACATCAGGGAGAGGCCGTTTACCAGCTGAGTGTGGAAAGAGATTCAGTCTCTCATCTCACCAACTGACATTCGAGGATTTAGATAACAGACTTTCTCCTGTGAATATAGAGCTGGGTTATTGGGCCATGATGTTTTTACTTATTCATCTTGTTGACTGTAAACCTTTGCCAATTACTTGATGTAATCGGTTTACCTGTACTTTTTAAAAAATACATTTACTGAGTGGATTCAAATTTAAATTGAAACCATATTTGCAGGATGCTCTATACACACATCGAAGGTGAGAGAGATGCTGCCAGGAACACGCAAAGTCCTGTAGCTGAAAGAGATTAACAGATTGGGGTTTGTGTTTAGTGATCCCAGGCGTGTTGGCTATTCCTACCCTGGACATCAAGGCAAAGAGAGGCATTCTGGAAGGTATGGGGAACTGGGACTTGTCCCTGAGTGTAACTGAAGGCATGAGAACTGAAACAATCTAGAGTTGGAAAGGAGAAAAGGCGCAAAATGTAACAGGACATCAATTAGTCTCCTCTTATCACGGAGAGATCAAATATCGACACATTGTATTATTTGAAACATCAAAATATTAAACTCCATCCCAGTTTTCGGGGTTATTAACATCAGCAGAAACAAATCCCAATTGACAGAATGAATACGATTCAGTCAGGATGTGATTAACAGCAGTAATAACAGTCGAACCCAACCGCTGCTGTCACTTGTGAACTCGCAATTCAGATGACTGAGTGAATCCCTTCCCACACTTCCCGAGTATTAACTCGCTGGAGTTTCAGCAGATCCGATGACTGAGTGAAACCCTGCCCGCACACAGAGCAGGTGACCAGCCTCTCCCCGGTGTGACTGCGACAATAAATGTCTAGATCAGAAGGGGAATTGTTTCCCTTCCCACAGTCTCCACATTTCGATGGTTTCGCCATGGTGTGGGTGTCCTTGTATCTCTCCAGGTTGGATGATTAGTTGACGTTTTGTCCACACACAGAACACGTGTATTTCTCCCCGATGTGAAAGGTGCGACGTTTTTCAGGCTGTGTAACTGGTTGAAACTTTTTCCACAGGCAGTGCACTGGGACACTCTCACTCGGATGTGTGTGTATCTCGGTGCTTCTCTAGTCACACTGATGTTTGAAATTTGTTCGCACAGACAGAAGAGACAAACATTTCTCCTTCTCCATTAAAAGGCTGATGATGTGCATTAATCCCAGCTTACATGGTTGGGTTCAGTTCTGCACCAGCTGTGCGCAGAGTGAGAATAAAATCAATGAGCTGCTGATTTTCTCTGCTGCTTACTGGGTCTTTTGTGCTGGCCCAAAATGCTGAGCCCAGGCTGGCCCAATAGGGTGAGCCCCGGCTGGCCCAAAATGGTGAGCCCGGGCTGGCCCAATAGGGTGAGCCCGGGCTGGCCCAATAGGGTGAGACCGGCTGGCCCAATAGGTTGAGCCTGGGCTGGCCCAATAGGGTGAGACCGGTTGGCCAATCGGGTGCACGTGGCCTGACCCAATAGGGTGAACCTAGGCTGGTTCAATCGGGTCATCCTGGGCTGGCCCAATAGGGTAAATCTGTACTGGCCAGATAAGGTGAACCTGGGCTGGCCCAATAGTGTGAGCCTGTGCTGGTCCGATAGGGTAAGCCTGGGCTGGCCCAATAGGTTGAATCTGTACTAGCCCGATAGGCTGAACCTGGGCTGGCCCATTAGGGTGAATCTGTACTGGCCAGATAAGGTGAACCTGGGCTGGCCCAATAGTGTGAGCCTGTGCTGGTCCGATAGGGTAAGCCTGGGCCTGGCCCAATAGGTTGAATCTGTACTAGCCCGATAGGCTGAACCTGGGCTGGCCCATTCGGGTGAATCTGTACTGGCCAGATAAGGTGAACCTGGGCTGGCCCAATAGTGTGAGCCTGTGCTGGTCCGATAGGGTAAGCCTGGGCTGGCCCAATAGGAGGAGCCCGGGCCCAGGGTCACCAGACAATAATCAGAACAACAAGGCTCCTTTTCAGGGGTCACTGACCCGGGCATAAACGTCTGTCCAATCAAACTGACATATACCCTGAAGCCCCGCCCACACTTTGTCCCTGCACAAAGGTCTGCTCATGCGCAGTGAGACCCGCCCTGACCAAGATTGCGGCCACTGAGCCTGCTTCCACCGGCGGGGTAAACAGGTTCCACCAAGGAAGGCACGAAGCAAGCCGTCACCAAAGTGCCAGCGAAGTGCCGCAAGAAGCGTAGAAAATCGAGGAAGGAGAGTTACTCGATCTACATCTACAAAGTGATGAAGCAGGTTCACCCCGACACCGGCATCTCCTGGACATCATGAACTCGGTTGTGAAGGACATTTTGGAGCGCATCGCGGGTGAGGCTTCCCGCCTGGCCCATTACAACAAGCGCCGCACCATCAGCTCCCGTGAGATCCAGACCACCTTGCGCCTGCTGCTGCCCGGGGAGCTGGCCAAGCACGCCGTGTCGGAAGGGATACAGGCAGTCACCAAGTTCACCAGCTCCAAGTAAAACTGCGCGCTGTTCTGAGAGGTCAAACCCAAACACAACGGCACTTTTAACAGTCACTCACAAGCTGTCTGAAAGAGCTGCACAAACCCATCAACCTTTAAAAAATAGGAGCAGGATTAGGCCATTTGGCTTCACGAACATGCTCCGCCATTCAATAAGATCACAACTGATCTGTCAATGCGTTATTGCCTAAGTGCTTTGCTTTTGCGTTTCAGCTTTTCACCAGCCACAGTTAAACACAAGGTATATATCCTCCCAGAGTATGCAGACGTGTAGTTTGCTCTGTGCTGAAAACTACTTTTTGAGTCTGCAAGCGATTTGCCGAATTTCCAAGCACTGCACTGCAGCGTGCCCATGACCAGGATGGCCGAGATGTTAATGCGTTAGAATTAAAATCCAACTGATGTGTCTCTGCTCCTGGTAAATATTCAAACAACTGGGTTGACAATTAAACTTAATGCTTGTTTGTTATTAAAGCGTGGAAGCGGTCCATAATCTCTGCAAATAATATATTTTAATTCACCCTTCAAGACAACGTTTCTTTATTTATAATAGGTGTTCTGCCAATTGACTGAACATAGAAACAGTATTAGGCCATTCCGCCCCTTGTGCCTATTCGCCATTCTGTTAATTCTGGGCTGAGCTCCATCGTAACTCCATCCACCTACATTGGCTCCACATCATTTCAACCTGTGTCTCGCAAAAACTATCAACCTATAATTAACATTTTTAATTAAGCTAGTATATCCTGCCTTTTGTAGCAGATATATCCATCACACTTTGCGTGAACAAGATTTTCCTAACTACTCTGTCGAATGTCGAATTTTAACATTATGTCTCCTTGTCAAAACTCCCCCACGAATGGTGAAAAAATATTTATCTCTATCTATCTTATCAATTCGTTTCAAAATCTTAAAAACCTCAATCAAATCGACACGTAACCTTCTATATTCCAGGGAGCACAGGCCTAGTTTATGTAATCTCTCCTCATAATTTAACCCGTGGCATCCTGGTAACATTCTGGTGAGTATGAATAGTACACATTCCAATCCAGCCTATCATTTCTAAGGGGCCGTGCCCATAAGGGGACTAGATATAATGGATAGAAACGGCTTATTTCCCTTAGCAGAGTGCTCCACAACAAGCGGGCATACATTTATAGGAATTGGAGAAGGTTTACAGGAGATGTGATGGTAAATTTCCAAAAGCAGATAGTTGTGGTACTCTAAAACGCACTGCCTGAAAGAGTGGTGGAGGCAGAAATCTGTAGCACCTTTAAAACGTATTTGGATGTGCACCTGAAGGGCCGTAACGTGCAGGGTTATCGACCGAGAGCTGGAAAGTTGGATTAGGCTGGATAACCGTGGCACAGACAGGATGGGCCGAAATTGCCTCCTTTCATGCTGTAAACTTGTATGAATCTATTATATTCAATAACTTAGAGTACCCCAGATATAGTCTAACTACATCTCTGTACAGTTGAAGAAAAACTTCCATTGCTTTATAGTCCAACCACGAGTTATAAAGCCTAACATGCCATTAGTTGTTTCGAATATATTTGTATCTTGCTACTACATTTTAGCGGTATGTGCACTTGGACGGTCAACCACTTTGGAACTCCATCCCTCCGAGCTGTGCTCCATTTAATTAGTACTCGTATCTAAACTTTGTGATCTATAATGAATGACCACACAATTACCTGTTTAGAATCTATCTGGCACTGAATTGTCCGTTCATTTAATCTATCAATATATCTTTATAAGTATACGCTAACTTCTGCACTAATTACTATATCACCAATATTTGCATCATCGGCAAACTACGATATATGGCTGCCTGTTGTGCCTTCTTAATCTTTAAGAAATATAGAATGAAACAATTTTTTTAACACTGACACTTTAAAACATGCCATGCTTTGAAGCCCTGGTAGGGTCTGTCGGAAGAGGAAGGTAGGAGTAAGATTTGAGGTGATGACACATGTGATCCTACAAATATACATCATGCAACTGTGCGCTGTTTTCAAACAGTAACAGCACGTGCTTGCATTCGTGTAGCATCTTTCACGAACATAGAATGACACAATTGCCCGCTGTTGCTCAGTTTGAGTTCCGACAGGACCCCCAGCCTCCAGACATCATTACAGCCTTGGTCCAAATATGGCCAAAAGTGACTAATTCTAAAATGAGGCGAGAGTGATTGTCCTTGACATCAAAGCAGTAGTTGACCGAATGTTTCATCAAGGAGGTTTCTAAAGTTGAAGTCATTGCTGGGTTAATCTCCACTGCTGGAGACATACTTAGCCTAAAAAAAGATGATTGTGGTTTTTCGACGCCAATCATCTCAGCCCAGGATATCGCTGCAGGAGTTCCTCATCACCTGCTTCATTAATGACCTGCCCACCATCATAAGGTCAGAAGTGGGCATGATCGCTGAAGATTGATTTTTCCAACTAGAGTATCAACTCCGCAAATAATGAAACAGGAAATATATCGCATTTCCATTATTGTACTGGGTGAAAATCTTGGAACTCCTTCTACACCAGCACATTGGTACTACCATTACCTCACTGAATCATAGAACTGTAGATATTTCCAGCAAAGAAGGAAACCATTTAGCCTATCGCGTTCTTGCTGGTGAACAAAGTACTCTCCTGCCAAATCCAATTTCTAGCTCTTGGACCATAGCCATCAAGTCCATATCCATGTACTGCAGTGGTTCACGAAGTTTGTTCATCACTACCTTCTCAAACCCAATTAGGGTTGGGCAATGTATATAAGCCTTGCTAGCTACGCACACATTCAGTGAATTAATATTTTACTAAAACTTGCTTTACAGAAGATGAAGTCGTTCTTGAAGTGTAGTCACTGGATGTACTGTTGCGCAATACGGCAGCCAATTACCACACAGCAAGATCCCATCGATGGTTGGATACAGATACGAGCAGGACACAAAAGAGCATTCCACACCTCTTAGACTCATAGAATTGTAGAAGTTTCCCTCAGAAAAGGAGGGCATTCGGCCGATCCTCTCTCCGCCAATCGAAAGAGCTATTCAGCCTATTCCCACGTCCCAGCTCTTGATCTGTAGCGTTGCAGATTAGGGCAATTCAATCCCTATATAAGTACTGCTTATGATTGTGTCTCCACCAACTTTTCAGTCAATGAGCTCAAGACCCAAATTCACTCTGGGTGAAAAAATGTATCTCGACTCTCGTGTAATCCTTTTATAAATTACTTTAAATCTATGCCCCTTGGTTATTGACCTCTCTGCTCAGGGGTATAGATGTTTCTTATGCATACTATCTGGGCCCCGCATAAAGTTAAACACCTCAATTATGTCACCCATTATCCTCATCTGTTCCGACGAAAACAACTCCAATCTTTCCCCATAACCGAATCTATCCAGTCTTGGGAACATCCAGTGCACAACAAAGGAAACAGATGTAAGTGGAGGAGAATTGTTTGTTTTTAAGCTGTGAGTTGTTGTGATCTGTAATGCACTGCCTGAAAGGGTGGTGAAACATAGAGTCATCGATTCATGGAATTGTTACAGCACAGTAGAAGACAATTCGGCCCGTCGAGCCCGTGCTGACTCTCAGCCAGTCTCACCACCCTGTCATTTCCCCGTTGCACTACAGATTCAATTGTAAACCTCAAAATGGAATTGTATAAATGCTTGAAGAGGCACATTTTGCAGGCCGTTGTGGAAAGAGCTGGGACTAATTGGATAGCTCGTTCAAGAGTACGATGGACCAAGTACTCTCAATCGGAAATGTATGGTTTTATGAAATGTTTTATGTTAGTTTCATATAAATTACGCTGATCATTTGCCCGTTGCACTATCCCACTTTATGTTTGTGTATATGCGTCTGTGCTCAGACAATGAAATTTAAATGAATTGGGATTCGGTAGCAATGTGACGAAAATCACGCAGCGTATTATTGTGCAGTGGCCCAGTGGAAAGGTGTTGGTATTGTAAATTGAAGATCATGGGTTCGACCCCCATCTGCACTTGTTTTATTTTTGTGTGTAATGCTTTGTTATTTCTAATGAATTTGGATGTCCGTGCGGGAAATTTAAACGATATCTGTGTATCTATCTGTGACA
Organism: Pristiophorus japonicus; assembly: GCF_044704955.1. Classification (NCBI taxonomy): domain Eukaryota; kingdom Metazoa; phylum Chordata; class Chondrichthyes; family Pristiophoridae; genus Pristiophorus; species Pristiophorus japonicus. The sequence continues at coordinate 1,290,149 of NW_027254846.1, read as the reverse complement.
TGTAAATAAAATTGTGTGGAACCTTGATAATCAAATTATTTGTGTTCATCTCTGCGTTATTATAAATATATTTGTTTTTATCTCTTTTTTCTTTCTGAATTTTTCTCTAAGTATCTCTGTGCTGCAATTGTCTTTACGTTTATTTGCGAGGTGTTTACAAGTAACATAGATACAAAGATGGACACAGAATATACATTTATATCGCACACAGATGATCCATAATTCAATTATAAATAATTTTGTTGCATTCAAATATATAAACACTAATACAGATATACAAAATATATTTATATCCCACAGAACAAATTGCAAATTAACACAGAGACATTAACATATATTTAGAACTATCACTAATCAAAGAACATTTTACTCTCTGCGGTCCTCAGCAAATTCTGCTGTGCCTGTTTTGCCTATGCTTGTGCTCGGTGTCAGGGAAGGTTTGTTCGGGCCGTGGTTTATCGTTTCCCATGGATGGGTTGCAATGCCCTGTCTGAGTCCACGTTCACTGCTATATTTGATATATAATAATCATCTGGACTTGGGTATACAGTGCAAAATTACAACATCTACAGATGTTTCATCCTGATAAACAAATCCACTGCCAAATGAGTTCAACCTCTCACCCAACCCACCAGTTAATCTTCCCGCAAGTACTTTGGTCCAAGCTCTGTTGATGTCCAACCCGACCTACAGTAACAGGTCCGTCCTGCGCCAGAACTGATCCCAATGTCCCAGGTTTCTGTAGCCCAACCTCGTGCACCGTTTATTCTAAACTCAATAGCGCGGGGCACTGAGAATAATCCATGGAATGCCTTTGTGGTCCTGCTCATTAATTTCCTCAATTACACCTGAAACTCTGACTGAAGGAATTCATCCCCTTATCTCCTTATGTCTTGGTTAGCACATAGATCACGGCTTATGCTGATCACCTTCACCCCTCAAAATGTTCCTCATCACTCAGTGATGTTCTTTACCTGGCAGCAGAGAGGATACACAGCACGCACGTCTCACGTTTGCCGTTGAATAAACGCCCTGACGTTCGAATCCTCAATGACGTCAAATTACATAAGTTTTTAGTTTCAAAAGCAAAGTACTGCGAAGCCTGTAAATCTGAAATGACATCAGAAAATGTTGGATATACTCAGCCAGCAACTCTGGAAAGATTTATAATGACGAGATTGTGATTAAATGTCATTGACGGGAAGCGTCAATAATGCAATCCAGATAATGTCTGAGGTAATCCCAGTGCACCAGTTTGCGGGTATTGAAACCAATCCGGATACCGCACATCAGTCTGGGAGCTAAATTGATGTTGCTGTTCTTGTAAAGTCGCAACAGCAGAGGACTGCAATAAAATATCCAATCTTTAAGATAAATCATATGTTTTACAGTTAACAAAACGAGCAGTTCCAAAAGACATTAAATCTTCAAATCGGTTAACTTGCGCCGTTTAATTTACGCCATGTGTGCCAGGGCAAACCACAAGCTTTAGCTTTTTTTTAAAATTGCAGTTCAATGCTGTTGCGACTAGTTTACTTTGAATATTCTCCCTTTGAAGATTCTCACAGAGGCCGTCTGACTGGCTCACGAGTTCTTGGCCTCTCACGTTTACTCAACCCTCTGACCGCCATCTAGTGGTTAGGATGCAGCACTCTATCCTCGTCGGCACAGGTTCGATGCCCGTTCCGGGATTTATTAAATTAAAATGAAGCTTATTAAATTAATTACATAACTCTCTGTGAAAGATTAATAATTATTGCAATCGTCATTGACAACTTGTCAGCCGCACGCGTCGAGTCCCCTCAAGTGCGCTTCTCAGAGCGCGATGTGCATGCGCTGAAAACCGGCACTGGAAAAGTCAAAATGGCTTTTGACAGATCCAACGGATCCCTGAGAGAAGGGTCTTTGTGGTCGGAGATTTGCGCTATTTTACAAACTCTTGCTTGGAAGATCTCCTTCAAAATCTTACGCCTGGTAAAGGTGACAGAGAGATGGACAGGCAGGGGGAGACAGTTATGTGCATGTCACAGAAAGAGAGAGACAGACAGGTGGTTGTGATGGAGAGGAGACATTCCTGAGAGACAGAAAGCGAGACAGACATATTTTGAAAGAGAGAGAGCGACAGACTAGGGGGAGGGGAGAAAGAGTGAGTTAATTATGGTGGAGGATATAGAGAGTGACAATACTGAGGGGAGGGGGTGGCAAGACAGACCGACAGGGTGAGAAACGGATGGAGGCAAACTGGGGTGGCTGGGCGGTGGGAGATATGGTGGGAGACAAAGAGAGAGATAGACGTGGAAGGCAGAAGGGAGTAGTCAGATGTGGGAGAATAATGGAAGGGGGCAGTGCGTGACAGACAGGGGAGGCAGACAGGAAAAACTGACGGAACGCAGACATAGATCGACAGACAGGGGCAGATGGGGGTGAATGGTGGAAGGGGACAGTAATTGGCAGACAGGGGAGGCAGAAGTGTGTTAGCCAGAAAGATAACAGAGTGGGCTGAGATAGAGAGAGACAGACGGTGGGGTGACGCAGTGAGTGAGAGAGAGGGGGTGAGACAGACTTGTAAGAGACAGAAACATAGAGAATTGGTTGAAACAATCGGGTCAAACAGGGCGAGACGGCGAGAGATACAGATGGGGCAGACAGCAACGATAGATAGATGAGGAGACCGAGACAGAGACAGAGGCATACAGGAAAGACAGGACCAGAAAGACATAAGAGGAGGCAGAATGAGAGGGACATATGGGGGATCAGAGTTGGAGACAGATACAGGTAGGAGCGTGGGGAGAGAGAGAGAGTGACGGAGACAGGCGGTGGAAAAAGATAGATGGCAAGACAGAGAGAGGCAGGTGGGGGAGAAGGAAGGAGGAGACAGACCGGGAATACACAGAGTGAGAGAACGAGAGAAAACTTACGGTAGCAGAGTGGGAATATTGCTGAACTAATCCAGTGGCCTGGACTAAAGATCCCGAGATGCAAGTTCAAATCCTGCCACCATAGCTGAGAAATTTAGGTTCAGTTAATTACATCAATCTGGATTTAAAAAGCTAGTATCAAAAATGACCATGATACTACTGGATCGTCGTAACAATCCATCTGGTTCACTAATGCCTTTAAAGGATGAATTATGCCGTCCTTTCCTGGTCTAGGCTACACATGACTCCAAATGCATAGCAATGTGGTTGATACTTCAATGCCCTCTACAATGGCCCAGCGAGACACTCAGTTGAATCAAACCGCTGCGACAATGTAAGCATTGTGGGAGTACCTTCCCCACACGGACTGCAGCGGTTCAAACAGTCAGCTCACCACCTTCTCCGGGGCAGTTTCAGAAGGGCAACAACGGAAGGAAGGCCGTAGTAGCGACGCCCAAATTTCTGAATTAATGCAAAAAAACACGTTGGAGACAGGGAAAGAGAGAGATATATAGAAGGTGGGGTAATGGATGGGTCAAACAGAGTGAGAAATATAGGGAGACAGACGTGGGGAGAAAGAGGGAGAGAACGAGAAGGCGGAGGCACAGAGAGAGACAGACAGACTTATCGACGGGGCAAAGAGAGATAAACATTTGGGGTTGACAGAGAGAGTGCGAGATGGGGAGACAGCTGTGGATAGACAGGGCAGATGGGTTTGATGCAGAAGTGAGTACACGTGAGCGGGTTAGAATGGGACAGACGTAGGAGAGAAATCGGCAGAAATCAGACCCAGGGATAAACCGACATGATAGACAAAGAAAAAGAGCTGGGGGATCGAGAGACAGAGAGAGAGCAATATATTGGTGTGTTGGGATAGAGATTAACTGGAAGAATGGTGGATTGCGAAAGGCTGCGGTAGATAGATGATATGTTACAAAGACAAAGGCAGAGACGGTGCCAGACGGGAACATTCAAACTGGTGAGCCAGAGGGCCAACAGCGAGAGTGAGAGAAAGACAGGCGAGATTTCGGAAGGAGATAGAGAGGAGATGGTGGGGGACAGAGAGAGAGCGACACACACAGAAGGTGATAGAGAGAGAGCGACAGACCGTGTGGTGGAAATAGTCCGACTGGAAATGTAAAAGAAGGAGACAGAGTGGGCGAGACTGATGGTGGTAGACAGACGGGAGGATGTAGAAGGGGAGAGAGATACAGCAGAGGGAAACGGGGAAGACAGAAATAGAGTGGAGGGATCAGGCAAACACAGGAAAGCAGGAAAGTTAGGGACAGAGAGTCCAGACTGGGGAGAGAGAGAGGGTGCAAACGAGAAAGTTAAACAGGAGGGAGACAGGGAGGTAACGACATAGACAGACAGTGAGAGAGATAGGTGGACAGACTGCGGGCCAAACGGAGTGAGAAATGCAAGGGACAGACTCGATAGACAGACGGCAGAGGGATGGAGGCAGAGAGACATATGGGAACAGACGGGGAGACAGAAATTGAGATAACAGCAGAGGAAAGAAAAAGACAGTGGCATTCAGACGGAGAGACCGGCG